>NC_056729.1:1682149005-1682856505 GCF_019279795.1 Protopterus annectens
GACAAAGCCTTTACTCTGATTATGTAGCCAAAACCTGTAATTCCTTTCCACTAGCCTTAAAAACAAACTCTAATCTTCTTTCCTTAAAACAATCTATGAAAGAATTCTTATCAAAATCCTGGATCTGCTCTTTGTACTAATCCTGAACTCTTTAGCTCTGACCAGACTAAACTCTATCCCTACATGCCTACCTGTTTTAGCTCCCTATCTGACTACCTACATCCATTTTCTCTCACTTTTTTAATAACTTTTCTTTCTCTAATCACCTGTTTCCTTGCCTGTCTTTCATCAATTACCTCCTTCTTTTTTCTTCCCTTCTCTGCCCTTCCAGGCGTCTTTCATACTTTCTATTCTGTTAAAAAAATACTGTCTGAGATACCATCACCTCCACCCTGCAACCTTACCCTTCTCTTACCTATATACTACTGTCTACCTGTAACACTAAATTATTTTGGTAATTACTATACTTTTTACTCAACTGCTCATTTAAACTAACTTACATTTTTTAATGCTGCTACACTTTGTTTCTCAAATTCAAGATTTATTTGTATTATCTCATAATGCAAATTATTTAATTGCGACTATATATTATATGGTTTGCCATTAAACTTTTGAAAGCTCTTTCTTAAACAGCATGTGGCTGAAAGGATACACAATGCCAAACTGGAATAATACGAAATTATGTTGAATGTTGATCATCGTGTTTTTGATGTTCGACATTTAGGCTAGATATTGTTTTTGCATTTAACATTGTATTTCAGTCTTTTGCTTAAAAAATGTTTTGTCTTTGAAATTTTGATGGTAAAGCATATTATATATATAATGTCAGGTACCTGGAGCTTTTCTCTCTGGGCCTCCACTGAAAATGAGTACTTTTGATCTAATCAGACTTTCCTGATAAACAAACGTCAATAGATAAATCTTAATAAATACCTCTCAACATCTTAGTTCAAGAGTCAGGTAATACTGATGCATTTATGAAAACGTCTGGGTCCCATCACAGTGGAACAGTACTATAAAGTTCACATGTTACAGCTTCAGAGATGATGGGAGGAAATAAAACAGGCTGGTTTCTCCCCTCCACTCCTTACAACAATGTGCATAGAGTTCTTTTGTTAATAAAGAAGCTGAGTTTTACAAGCAGGAAAGAAATTGAAAAAGGTGACAGGAAAGACAGAATCAAAGTAAAATAGAGGACACTGAATGCAGTGCAGTACATTTTATTTTCCAACATGGAATAGCATTTTTATTATTATTATTATTATTACTATTATTATTACTGTCATTGTTATTATTATGTTGTTGTTGTCTTTCGGCTTTTCCCGGTTAGGGGTCGCCACAGCGGAACTCCGGTCCGCTAATAATTGGTAGTAGATTTTCACAGTGCCGAGTTGCCAGCTCGACGCCCAACCTTCAACGAAGGCACGCCCATTCACGCATGTCTTTCGGAATGCCACTCGACCCGTGGGGAGGACATACAGTCTCCACAAAGAAGACAGTCCCCGCACACTAGCTGAGAATCGAACGGAAGAACCTCTTGCTGTGAGACAACAATGCTACCGCTGCACCACTGCGGATCTGTTATTATTATGTATTGATTGCAATTATATTTTACCTGTATTCAGTAGAAAAATAATTTTTTTGATCGTACCCCACATTTCCTATTCTCAGTAACATTGATTGGCCCCAGAAACATCAACACTGCAACTAACAATGTACCTGTCTATAATAAAGGATCTTTCAACTCCTCCAAAAAAGGACTTGGAAAAACAGAGCAAGAAAAACTAAAATGGAAGTCAGTTTGGAGGAGGTGGTAGTGGGAAAATACCTATTCTATGTAGCAAGATACTGAAATATAAGCCTTGGGGGTAAGTTTATGAAGGAGAAAAAGCTTTTAAAATACTTGCAATTGTACCACTGAATAAAGATCACATCTTTTAGAAATATATTTTCAGAAAAGAAAGAAAGCAGGAAAGAAAAGGTCACATTTCTTTTTATATACTTGTCGCCTATTTGCATTACAGGTTGAAGAAATAAAAAATTCATAGTTTTCTTGATTTCATTCTCTGCTTCTTGTTTTCATATTTTATTACAAAACTGTAAAATATTTATGAGTATGAGTGACAAGTAAGTAAGTAAAATAAAATAAAGCTAAAATAGTATTTGGTTGGACAGTCTGTTTTTCTGTATTAGTCTAGGAGTGGTATAAAACTACCCTGCTACATAAGTAATGCTAGTCACTGGACGATGTTTCCAAGTAACCTATATGAAGAAGAGGAATTGTAGCTTAGTAGGTTAGAAAGAGATCATTATCTTTTAGCTGCATTCATTTAGACATTCATACTTAATTTTTTTCCATGTGGTGCAACTGGAAATGATGCCATAACAGCTGCTAATACAGGAAGGCTGCAGAGAGTTCTAGAAAGAACTTCATACCACTGTGCTATGAAGAAAACTAAATGCCTGGTACGTATTTGCATACACATCACAAACTCTTTTCATCTGGAAGTTCAGGAGCAAATAGAAAATTATATTAAATTAAGAACCAACAAGCATTAAATTACAGCCTGTACAAATACACTAAAAGGAAACTGGTTTAAATACAGCAACCACAAATGGCATTAGACACAATAAATACTACACAGTTTACTCAGTAATAAAGTTCAGCTGCAGACAAACAGAGCTCTGCATACCTTTCAACCTCTTAGCACAATAAATCTGGACAAAGCTAAAAATAATGTGGGACAAAGACCCAAATTAGGAGCAAAGTTTAAATATTACTCTCATAAACACAGAAAGTTGCCAGAATAAAAGCTGTTGCATTAGCATGCATTTTCTGAAGGATATGACATTTGGAACTCAAATGTAAGTAATTATTTAGTGGTTTCAATCCTTAATGATTTACAAGAAAACCTCAAATTTTATGAGCAGCAGACCAAAAATATGAGGCAAAAATCTGGGCATTCTGCAAAAGTCCAGACATTCTGCAAAACTTAAGACAGTTGAGCAGTATGGAACTCTGCCACCTAGTTAGGAAGGAAATTATTTTCCGTATTATCTAGCTTATTTCCTTCGGCCTACTGTAAAAGGTAGATTTTTTTCAGCCTGACTATAATTATCATGTAATTTTCAAACTTTTCTTTCATTATAACAGTAACATTTTGAAGTTACAAAGCTGATTTTCCTAAAGCAAATTATACATTTTATTCACATGAAAATGCAGAAATATCTTACAACTAGCTAGGTGATAGCCAAATATAAATAAATAAGTCTACCATACCCTCGTTAGTAAGTTATACAGAATGGATACAGTGAGTTAAGGAAGGACATAATGATTTTTTCTTGCTAAATATCGGCAAGTTAGATAGTAGTTTACAAGATTTTCTTTATCCAAGTAACATTGTTATTGTCTAGTTTACAATAAGCAGTACAGTGCCATAACCAAATAAAGCTGAAGGAATATTGACCTGAAACACCTGTCCATCATCTCATAAGCTGAAAATAAGGTAGTATTGAGATCCAGCCAATGGCACTCAGTCAAAGGAAATTTCAAAGTAATCTAAACATCTTCTTATGGCCAAACACCACAAAAATGGAGAATAGACTTCAACCAAAGCTGTAGCTAGTGATTCTGACACCCTGTGTCTTCCTGTGATGTTGCCCCACCACCAACAACAGCAACTTTAAGAAGAGGCAAAGCACTTCAGCCTTGACAGCAAATACATTATCGACATACAGCTCTTAATGCCAGCAATGCACAAAAGACTGAATGGCATTTCCCACTGTACCCCAAACCCTTTGCACCCAGGGTGGCTAACCCCTTCATCCCAGCCTAGCTATGCTTCTGCAAAAATCAAACCATGTATTTTGGGACACCACAAAAATTAACAAAAGCCTGCTAATAATATCCCCATAAAAGATCAACACAACCGTGCAATTGAAACGGATACCAGTTCCAAACACCTAGAAATCTAGCATGATCAGAGTCTTGATTTTGAAGCCCATACTGAAAAAAATAAGAGCCAAAAATTTACCACCTCTTATTCTTGGCCCGAAAAATGTCTACTTACTTTTCATAGGATGACAGGATCATAGGAGATTACTAGGCTAATGACCAGGAGGTCATTTTAAGCCTAGCCGTTTCTTCCCAATGTAATACAATAGAAAGGCTAGACAATACCCAACACTGCATTTAGTGATGACTGCCCATGTCCAGGAGGGTTGTGGGCACTATTCCTGGTAAGAATTTACGGTACCCCATCCACTTAAATAGTGTCATAGAGGTGCTCTGTTTCACATGAACTGATAGCTGTTCCAAAGACATGGTGGTCCCTAGGAGATATATCTGTCCCTCCAGCATGTCCTATTCAAGTTGCAGGCCATATTTACGTCCTTGGAATGGGTATCCCTAGTCCCGTTTGATTTGTGGACATGAAGCAAGTTCATTAGTTTTGAGTCTTGAATTGCTCTGTAGTCCAGGCATAAGTCTTCCCAAGGAAGTCTATATGATATGGAGTACAGTGACAGGGACTTTAGTTGGTCCCTGTAAGGCATATGCCGGAGCCTCTTGATACTCTTTGTTAGAAACCTCTGAGTTCTGTCCAATTGTTGCAGGTGCTTTGTACGGTACATGCGAACAGGACATTATACTCATTTATAGGCTAGATAAGTGTCGAGTATAGCAGGGTTATAACTTCATTTGCTTTCAAGGTGATGCTTTTTTACGAATTAAGTGTGCTACATTCAAAGCCTGCCTTACTACAGTAGACACATGGTGGTTGAAGTTAAGGTCGCAGTCAACCTGTGATTCCAGGTCCCATACCATTTTGTGGGTACTTAGGGTATTGTTATTGATCTGATAGTGTGAAGGGACATTGTTTGTGCCAAAAGGAATGATGATGCATTACTTTGCATTCGGTTTGAGACCCTGACTAATACACCAGTTGTTGGTCTGTGTGAGACCCTCCTGGAGTGTTCTTATTATTTATTTTATTATTTATTTGGCATTTGTTGAACGGGTTAGTCCAACTGAGCTGATAGCCCTTTTTCAGTGGAAGCCTGGAGAGAAAAGCTCCACAGTTAGCACATATGCAAAGTATAGTACAATATTAAAAAGATAGTTTGTAGTTGACAATTAATAGAGTTAGGTCAACAGTTTACATGCATGCAAAGTACAGTACAGTATTAATAAAGTTAGTACAAGTTTACAATGAATATTGTAAAGGCACTGAGGGTATATACAAAGTTATAGATTCTTGTCAGGAGCACCTTCTTTAAGGAAGTAACTACAGTTTTACAAAGTTAGAATGAAGTTTCTCATTAATATTGTAGAGACACCATAGCAATATGCAAACTTATACAATTCTTGTAAGGGGCACCTTCATTAAGCAAGTTGCTATGTAGTAGCATAGAATATGAGAGGATGTTGGTAAGCATTTAGCTACTGAGTATTAAGTATGCAAATAGTTTTAGTCATAAACACGTGAGAGTAGACAGTTAATTTAAGGCATGTAGAAGACAGCTTTGCAGAATATGAAATTTATGAGAAAGAAAGGGGTGGTAGAATGCTGAGTAGGTGAGGGCAAACGGTTAAGGAGACCACGTGCGGTGGTGGGTCCCGGTGCTTTTTAAGAAGTTGTTGCCAGCAGCTTTGAATTGTTTCAGTTGTTTAATACTTCTAATATCCAGAGGAAATTTGTTCCAAGAGAGGGCAGGGGAGTAGCTATAAAGGTTTCATCCTATTTTGCTTTTTGGTTTGTAGATTTGAAGCAGATTATTTGGTTAGTGCTTTGGAGAGTCCTGGGAGGGGTGTAGAGGAAGACAAATGAAGAGAAGATGGGACAGAAGGAAGGCAGATGCAGGATGGAATGAATGACCTGAAGCTGTGAGAGAAGTAGCTGGTCGGGAAATTCTAGCCAATTTAAGCTGCTAAGAGAAAGACAATGGTGAGTTTTATAGGTTTGATTTGCTGCAAATCTGGCAAGCTTATTGTAGGTGGTTTCTAATTTTGTTAAAAGAGTTCTGAAGATTGGTGAGTCATATAATAGACTAGTGAGAAGATAGGCATGGGAGAGGGAGATTTTGGCTTTGTTAGACAGGATTTTTTTTATTTTTCTAAAGATGACCACATTTTTGGTGGGTTTTTTTTTGGATGCAGTTGTGAACATGGAGGTGACATTTGAGTTGGTTATTGATTATGACTCCAAGAAGTTTAGTGTTGGATTCAACTGTGACGGGAGTGTTGATGTTAGTTTTTGGCAGAAAAAGCAAGAGTTTAGACTTTTTGGTATTTAGGATTAACTGATTCATTGAAAACAAGTTTTCAATGGATATAAAGGATTTCTTGTGTAATAGTGTGGTCAGAGAGGGTGTCAGCTATGATGATGACAGCAGAGTCGTCTGCATATTGCACAAGTTATGACTGTGGACAGGAGGTATACAGTAGATTATTAAAGATACTAAAGAGTAAAGGACCAAGAATGGATCCTTGGGGAACTCCCGTCTTGATAGGAAGAGCAGGGAATATTGTAGAGAGCCATTTTACTGATTGCTCACAACCCCTACGGTGGCTAGAAAACCAGGATATAGGTGAAGTGGAGCCAGAGAGTTTGGCCAGCAATAGGGGGTGGGAGACTGTGTCGAATGTTTTAGAGAAATCGAGGAATAGGCAAGTAGTTTGTTACTATCTCTAGCCAGGGAGATAGTGTTGATAAAGGATATAAAGGCAGTGGATGTGCTATGATTTGGGTTGAAAGCCATGTTGTTTGGGGTGAGAAGGTTTTCCTGTAGTAGGTAATCTAGGATTTATTTATGCATGCATTTTTCTAATATTTTAGAGAGAGAAGATAAAATTGCTATCGGTCTGAAGTTGAAAAGATCTCTGGAACTGCCTCCTTTGTGTATTGGTAAGGTAAAGAAATGTTTCCAGATGGAGGGAACTTCAGATTAAGTGATAAAGCGATTGATAATTATGGAGACAGGAAGGGTAAGAGAGTTTTCTGCCTTCGGTAGGAAGCGTGGAGGTAAATTATCAACTGAGGGGATGAGGGTTTCAGTTTGAGAAGTAAAAATTTTATGTAGCTGATAGATACTGGTTCAAGAGAGAAATAATTTGTGAATTTAGAGAATGTGGGAAGGTCTGAATGACATACTTTGGGGGTTCAGTGATTGCACCTAGTTTGCAGTCATCTGCAGACTTGGTCAGCCACAACCCTGTAGTTATGACCTGAACTTCTGAGAAATATATACCAAACAGTAGGGGGCTCAGCACTAACCCCTGTGGCAACCTGCTGGTAACAGGTCTGCTGACTGATGTGGAATCACCCATTTTGATAGTGTGTGTCTGGTTTGTAAGCCAGTTGTTAACCCATCGTACAATGAAGGGGTTTACATTCAGTTTGCTAAGTTTATCAGTAATGCCTGATTGTGGGATTGTGTCGAAAGCCATTGCCAAGTTGAGGTATGCTGTGTGCACAGATTTGCCCTCATCAATGGCCTTGGTCACACTTTCAAAGAAATCCACCAGATTTAATAGGCAGGAACGGCCCTTGATGAAGCTGAATTGGGTAGGATCCAGGGTTTGGAGGTCACCCATGCCTTTATTTATGAGTTCCATAATGATATGTTCCATGACCTTACAGATGAGGCTGGTCAGACTTATGGGTCTGTTGCTAGGCCACCTTTGTGGAGGGGAATAACTGCTGCTGTTCTCCATTCAGCAGGAACAAAACCTGTGGTTAGACCTTGATAGAAAAGGGTACTTAATGGCGATGCAAGTTCATGTGTCACTGATTGACATAGGTAAGGGTATCCACTCTGAGCAACTGGAATATGAAATTCCTCTAATAACTGCAGCTTCTACTAAAAAATTAGCCTCCTTCTATTCATGGTCTAATAAAATCTGTAGATTCATTAGTAACACCCCTAGATCCAAGGAGCACTGTATCACCATTACAAAAGCACACTGGCTACCAGTCAATCAAAAGGAGGGCTGCTTCTAGCATCACTCTTTTAGATTCCCACTACATACTATCTTTCAGATCCCACTCACAATCTGGACCTCCACTTAAAACACTTAAATCAAAGCTGCAACATACTCACCATAGTTTCTCCTTAGCTCACAGATGGTAACAGTGTCTGCCAAACCACTTGAATGGCATTGCTAACAACTTTTACTTCAGGCCTCATTTAAAAGCTTATCTTGTAAGGAAAAGCCAGTATAAATGCTACAGCCCCTGGCTACATTACCTAAACTTCTCACACTTAATTTTTTATTTCTACAAAGCATATCTCCTGCAAGTTATGACAATGCTTCTCCAACATAGGCTGCAGCGTGTTGTATATGATAAATATTTTGTGAACAGTGTCTAACCATTAACTCTATGTTTTTCCGGCTATCCCAGCAAATAAACGTGAGTAAAATATATACATACATTCATAAATAAATAAATGCATAGACAAAACTAAAGACAATATAAATGACCCCTAACTTAAATACAGTCATTCAAGTTTTTATAAACTTTGGCCAAGATTCAAAGACAACCGAAATCCACATGAGTGCTGTAAAATGATGCTCAAATTACTACAACTGGGGCTAAAGTAATTAAGAAATACGCATAACTGGTATATTTTCTTCCATCTCAACTATGCAGTCCAGGTACCCAAGATAGAAGTATATAAGAAATCTCATTTGTATCCCCCACTATATTTTCCACTAATTCATAACTGTGTTTACGTTTTTTAGCACAAAGCAGAACAGTGCCATACCACCATCTCTGTGCCATTTTAAACATTTTTCTGTTGAGTAACATTGTGCATGTTGGAAATTACTGGTGATCACCTGCATGGTTGCTACCATCAAAATTTGTTGCATCTGTATCTCCAGAGTTGTCTGTGAATCACTGCAATCATACATTTACTGTATTTTAGGCCGAGATGGAGAAAGGCCAACATGAGCAATGGAGGGGTGGGAAGAAACGGAAGAACAGCAATGAATGCTATTAATGATGGGAAATCTTGTAAAGTGATGACTGAAGTAGGTGCAAATGAAATTGTTATAACTATTGTAATGGACAATGGTAGTTGAGATGAAAACTGATACAAATGTTTGATGAAGCAGAGCCTGATTTTTAATTTGAAAGGTCCCGGGCAGATGATGTTGACTTACCCAATGTGGTCTTCACAACCCAAGCGCACAAAGATAATAAGGAAAATAATCCTATAGATTCTGCTTCAGGAAAGTGGGATTTGCCTGCACTGGATGGAATGTCAAATGCAGCACTGCTGATACTGAAGCAAGTGCTATAAACGTCAATGCACTAGGAAGTGTAACTTCTAAAAAGAATACTAAGTCAAATGCTGCTATGTTGTCAGAATGACTAGAGCTGAAGACACAAGAGTACTCAGTCGGCCTTTCATGCCATTAGTGTGGTTTCACTACAAAGAATGGAGCTAAAAAGTACCATTAGATACTTTGTATAGAACAATGGGCCAGTGCAGTGGGCTCTCTTCTAAAGAATTTCATAGACTAATTCATTTAGGCAGAAAACCATTTGCTAAAACAGGGTCTGAGACTTTTGCCTAAGTGACTTGATCGTTTAGAGAAACAAAGTATCCATGAATGGAGATAGTCAGCTGCATGTTATTCTCTGTAGTACAGCCCAATGTTCATTTATTGATTTATATTTTATGTTCACCACTTGCATTACTTGCATTACAGGTTCCTGGGTTCGTAGGAGATTACTAGGCTAAAGGCTTAGGAGCCACAAGCTTATCCAATATTATCCGAATTTTACCTCATTTACAACACTAGGGACTAGAGGATGGCTTAGGTTTATGCTTTGAGTATTTTACAGACTGCCCATGTTCTTAAGGGACACTGACACTACCCCAGGAGTGAATTTATGGTTCCCCATCCATTGATCCAACCTGCATTTGAAGAGATCTAGGGGAAGGGCTCCACTTAACATAAAAAGGTAACCTGTTCATGAGAAGGGATAACCTCTGTGACACATGCCAGTCTCTCCAACGTGTTTTGTTTGAGTCACAGACCAGGTTAAGATCCCAAGACCAGGTGATCCTCCTGCTATTAGTCTTGTGAATATGCATCAGTTCTATCAGGGCTAGATCTATGAGTGCCTTGTAGTTTAGGTGTAGGTCACTCCCTTAATAGTCGTTAGGGCACAGAGTAAAGGGATAGGGCTTTAAGTCTATCCACATAGTGCTTGCTGTTTACACCCTGTAGTTTCTTTGTGTAAAACCACTGAGGTCACTCCAGCTGTTGTAAATGCCTAGTCCAGTACATGCAAAAAGATGCATTGTACTCGATTATTGGTCAGATGAGGGCTGAATACAGTGGGACTATAACTTCCTTGAATCTGGATACCATACCTTTACTTACAAGCTGTGCCACATTGAAGGACTTCCTCACCACTGTGGAAACATGGTGGTCAAAGTTTAGACTACTATCTATTTGTGTACCTAGATCTTTCACCTCTGAGTCCAATCTTAGGGGTATGTTATTAATATTGTAACTTGCAGGGGTATATGACTTCCCAAAGGGTATGGTTATGTTTTCTATTTTGCATTAATTTTTAGGCCATGACCCTTGCACCAATAATTTGTCTGCATTAGGCCTTTTGAACATATCTACATTGTTGGGGGATTCAGTGACTACCCCCAACTTGCAGTCATTAGCAGACTATGCCAGCCAGATGCCTTCTACATTTGTCTTGACTTCAGAGAAATATATTCCAAACAGGAGTGGTCCTAGTACTGAGCCCTGTGGAAAGTATTCAGTGTTCTGCAGCTTCACTATTTCCAGTGTTCACTCTACTGGGTTCGATATTATAACATTTGAAGTTGTAAGACTTCGATGTTATAATATAGACCCGTTGAAATCGCCCATTATTAGGGTGTTAGGTTGTACCCTAATATTTTCCAGTGTATCAAGAAATGAGGAGTGGGAATCCTGGGTCATGGTGGGGGATCTGTAGCAAGCTACAATTTGGATTGTGGTATTGCCCAGAGTTAGTTGCACTTGGATAATCTCGGATGCATTATGCTGAGCAACTAGCCTGGAGCTGTGGATATCCTTAATGAATATGGACGCGCCTCCGCCTTTAGTGCTTCGGTCCAGATTAGGTGGCTGAAAGGTGTGGTATGAATTATAGTCTGGTAATGCAGGGATGCTCTCTGGAGCCTTGAACCAGGTCTCTGTCACTGCACAGATGTCGATGTTCTCCATTTTAAGGAGTGCCTCGAGTGAGTGCATTTTGAGGTTTAGACTTCTAGCATTAAGTAGCATTACCCTCAGATTTTGCTTACTTAAGATAGAAGTATATAAGAAATCTCATTTGTATCCCCCACTATATTTTCCACTAATTCATAACTGTGAACTGTGTGTATGTCACTGATAACCTGCTTGGTGTTATTTGTGTCTATATGTGACAGTCTAGCCTCCAGTGACATCTCTCACATACAGAATTTGTCTGTTCCAGAATTAAGTGGTTACCAATGTATATAAGACAATCGCTACATTACTTCAGGATGCCCATGTGCACCAGGCTAAATGAAGAGATAGCAGGAAAGTTCCTATCCATGGTTGCAGGTCACAATGTGTACTTTACAAGGGAAAGGAGTGGAAGGTGTTTGGGACTGGATGAGGCATAGGTTTTTACTTGGTGTCATCTGCAGATAACCTACCCAACAATGGTGCCCAGCGCCCAAACCAGTTGCTCTTTGAGCAGTGATGGTACTGGGTGCTGTAATATTGCAATTTAGACCTAAATAAAAGTTTCTATGTTGTTTAGTGGGCAAACTAGTTGATTCTTGAGTACTGTTAGACTGAGGTAACTCCTTGAGTACTGTTGGACTGAGGTAACTTTCTGAGGTAGTTTTTTTATAGGGAAAGTACAACTTTGGGTGATTGCATATATACAGAGCACCACTAACCGCCACTGCATGAAGAGCAGATTCACACAAATGTGAGGCTTATATAGAAGCAGACAAAAGCAAGTTTTACACCAGCTATGCCCTAAGAATGATTGGGTAAGCACACAATAAGCTTTTCATCAGCAGTTTCCATCTCAGATAGGGGGTCATATAATGAATTTTTGGAGTTCAGTGACCTGAAATGGCAGCTTAAACTAAATGCAGTTACCCCTCCTGGACTGAATGACCAGCGTTCCAATCAGTGTGTTAAAACTAAAAGCCAGTTCTGAATATTAAACCATTGCAGTTTCTTATGTGGTAACATACAGCATATATTTTAGATTTTTTTTTTTTCTAGTTGAACACATTCCTTAATTTTTAGCATGGTAGTTTTGCACAAAACCATACAGAAAAGCAAAAAAAATTAATGTTTTATATGTTATGTATTTTTAACTTTTTGTATAGATAATTTCATGCAGGGTTTTACTGTACTATATCTTTAAATGTGGAATGGAAGTTTGTAGTTGTCCAATCAGGTGTTTTGAATGGTATATAAGGTGGCTGTTCAAATTATGTTTTATTCTGATGAAGTCTTTTGTATTGTCAAGACGAAAGTGCTAAATTAAAATACGTTGGTGTGGTTCCAGTTTAGTGGTTATTCTTTGTTATTTACTGGTTGGTGTGTTTCGTTTGTATTCCCAGTATTGTCATTTATGTTAACATTTCATTGCAGCTGTAACTGTTTGTACATTTCGTGTAAGTTTTGAAAGCATTTTGCATTCCATGGCTCCAAAGATTCAAGGAGCTACAACATTTATCTTTGCTTTGCCAATTCACTTGGTCGGTGGTGTATTGATTTACTGGTTTACTCAACTAGCGGCTTTGGCTGATATTGTAATACAGCTGTCACCAATGTTTTTTTGCAACACTACATGCCAGTGGCTGCTGCTGCTGCTTGCTATGTTATGCTTCTGGGCTAGTTTACTCTGCAATGTTTTGCATCAGCTTGCATCTGTTGTGACAATCAGGAGATTAAGACTGAGACTAGGACATCTGGAAATTTTCACAGTCATTGTCTTGAGTGGAAATCCTGCACTACTGCACCTTATATGCTGAGCAACAGTCATAGGTTCATAGATTAGTACTATGCTAACTGCCCTTGTGGGCCATTTTGAGCCTAGCCAATTACCCCATGTGAGAATCAAACCCTGCACCTTGTGTTTGCAAGGTAAAGAGCTTAACCATTATGCCAACTTCTATTTTTGAAAAAAACTTAAACCTCCATAAGTTTGATAGTTTGTGTGTATCAGCATTAAGATTAGTGGTGCCTGATAAGGGTTTCCCTCTGTCAGATCAGTGTGAGCACACATATACCTTTAAACTCTTTCAATTATCCTAGAGGACTTACCTGCTGGTAACTTGACATGTGTGCTGGAAGTCAGAAAAGGACGATAATGCCCACAGACCTAGTTGAAATGGCAGAGGTGCTTGGTGCATGGAATAATATTAGTGACATCTAATTTTCTCTGTACCTGTGACTTCTTCAGTGGGCCATAGCTATTGCTAGGACTCAGAAGGTATTATTATATTTTATTTCTCTTTGTTTGCTTCCTTCCTCAGCTAAGCATTAATGACTGGATTCTTCATAGGTTCATAAGTGAATACTAGGCTAACTGCTCTGAATGGCCATTTTAAGCCTAGCCAATAACCAAAGATCAGATTCGGATCCTGTACCTTATATCCATAAGATGTAGACCTTAACCATTATGCTATACTCACACCCCATGCATTATCTGAGCTGCAAGGACTTTTTTAGTATGTCATATTTGTTTGTGATATAGTTTTTGTCTTTGTGACTCCATTTTGCTTAGTTTATACAAAGAATGTAAGTTATTTTCAAATGTTTTATTGTATCATGTTTAATACCTGCTTTTGATTTATAGCTCATTTTCCTTTTAACAACTGCCTAACTTATTATCGGGGAACTGCAAGACTACTATCCATGTTGGCAGGCATTTGCATATTTTGTATATACAACATGGTATTGGTACCCAATGTAGATTGCTCTCTTTTGACACACCCATTCATTCCTGTGGTGGTCCAGCAGACATAACGCTACTTCCCTATGGTGAACCACAGAGCTCATTCATCCTAAAGGTACCAAATGTCCTATTTTAAAACAAAAGCAGTTATTAGGGACCCACACTGTATACTAATGCAGGCTCTATTTGCAGCAACACAGGGGTTATATCTGATGCATTGTATGGCACTAACATTGTTTTTATTGCGGAAACATATCTGGATGAGAACTTTGGCATCCCATCTGGTAGTAGCCATTCTACCTGGGTTCTCAGTAATCCAGTGGTTTAGGAGGGGTAGAACTGGTGGTGATGATTGCTGTTTGTAGTCATAGCAGGTTTGGTTTGACCCAGACAGCCACCAGGGAGACCATCTCCTTCAAGTATCCCCCGGTTGCTGGAGCAAACAGTAGGTTTGTCTTGTTATTCTCTACCAAGTTAAAAAATCACTGACTTTCTCTTTGATTCCTTTGTTGGTTACCAGCATTTAATTATGCTAGCCAACTTTAATATATGGGCTGATGCTAAGACAGTAAATCTTACTAAAGAGCTTAGTTGTAACATGAGATGTTTTGGGTTTACTCAGCCTATTGCCACTGCAACCCACAAATTAAGGTATGCTTTGGACTTGACCTTCTTAATGCATGTGACAAACTCAGATTTGGTGGTGGAATCTGTCTCTTGGTTCATCCACTTCCTGGTACACTTTGGCCTGGAGTTGTGACACTGAAGCCCTCCTAACCTTTAGGTGATGGTCTTTCATTCATCCATCCATATTACTCTGGAACTTTCTCCTCTCATAAATCTAAAATTCCTTTCAGAGAAAGGTGCAGAGTGTGAAGGTGCATCCATTCACTCTACCAGGCAGTAGAATATATAAGCCCCAATTTGTGTGTTCACAGTCTCTACTAGAAGGAATGAGCCCTGGTTTAGGTGAATAGATTCATAGGCTAACAACTCTAGGGGGTCTTTGCAAGCCTAGCTATGATTCCCAAATGTATCTGACAAGTTTTGATACCCTAAGATTATTTTAAGGGGCATATGTAGGCTTGAGCATGGGTGATCACTCATTTTACTCTTTTACTGCCTACCTCTATTCAATGGAGACATAGGTGCCAGACCAAGGGACATTTCTAATTCTCCATCCACTGATCCACTGATTCATCATTATGATCATCATCAACCCCCTTTTTCCCCACTTTGTACAATGTGTCCGGATGTCATTTTCTTTCTCTATTCAAAGCCACTCTCCTAACTTCTCTGACACTCTTGCCTGACTGTTGCAAGTCTTCTCTCATGCAATCCATCCATCTCTTTGCTGGACATCCTCATTTGTCCTTGTCTTCTTACTATCTGTTCTACATCTTCTTTACCAGATTGTCTTCTGCTTTCCTGCACATGTGCCTGAACTACAGTAATCTGTTCTATTTAACATTTTTTGCAGTTGGATCTACTTTGGCTTCTGATGTTAGGTCTTCATTTTTCATCTGTCCCACAGTGTGCATTGTTTGACCCATCTGAGGAACTTCATCTCCATCACCTCTAGCTTCCTCAACTGCTCTGCCTTTAATGCCCAGGTTTCTGTACCATACAGTAGTACTGGTTTCATCACTATTTTGTACACCTTCCTTTTCAACGTCTTTGTCATTCTTCTCTCATACGCTACACCTGACACTCTGTGCCATTTGGCTGCGTCCCTTCTGATTCTAGCTTTGACCTCCTCATTCAGCCTTCCCTTCTAATCAACCACCCCTCACAGATACTTGAAGCTGTTTGTCTGTTCCACTATTTTCCCTTCTATCTCAGTTCTCCTCTTCTTCTGATTTCCCCCATTTGCTGCCATGACAACTTTCTTATCTGTATTCATTTTCTTCCGGTGTGCCTTCAGTTTTACATTCCCCCCTATCCTTTGCTGAAGTTCTTACTCTGAGGCTGCCTTGTAATACTACATCATCTGCATACAGCAACTTTATTGATCTGTCACCTCTGACCTTCTTGCTAATGTAGTCCATCACCGATATGTACAGCAGTTGGCTCAGAGATGAACTCTGATGCACAGCAACTCCCAGTGGGAACCCCTGATAAAGACCAAACCCTGTTCATACATGAGTCATTGGGTCCTTGTATATAGCTTGCACTTATTCTACCAATGCCCAAATCAGGTTTCTTGGGACTTTGTCATATGCTTTCTCCAAGTCTAGAAACACCCATTTAGTCACTTTCCTCTTTAACTTCTCGACAATCTGTTTCACTACAAACACTGAGTCAGTTGCTCTTCATTCTGATCTGAATTCAAACTGCTCATCTTCCATCTTACTTTCCACTACTCTGCATATTCATTTATTAGTCACCCTCTCCAGAACTTTCATGCAGTATGACATGAGTTTGATACCTCTGTACTGCCCACAATTATGAATGTTCCCTTTGTTCTTAAAAACTGGCACTAGTATGCTTATTCTCCAGTTATCTGGGATATGCCTTTCTAGCCACACTGCCAAGAGTACTGTCAGGAGACATTTCTTCCCATCTCCTCCAACATTTTTATCATGTCTGCTGTTACCTTATCTGGAACTGCTGCTTTCCCTGATATCATTTCCCTTCATATTATTTTTACTTCTTCTGAGGTGGGCTCCTCATCTTCTCTCATCATAGGCTGTGTCTGGGGCAGTGCAGCATCTGTGGGGTTTTCTTCATTCAAATGCTGCTAGAAGTACTCCTTCCATCTGCCTGTGATGTCCTGTGGACTGGTGAGCAGGTTTTTGCTGGCATCCCTTATGAAGGATGTTTGCCTGTCTTCTTTATCTTTCTGAATTTGCTTTGCAACCTGACATAGTTTCTTTGTGCCTTTTACTGAGTCACTTAGGAGGGATAGGTTCCTGACCCAGAGACTCCCCAGACTCTGGAATAGATTGCCCATACATGTCAAGCAGAGTGCCTCTTTGGACCTCTTCAAGAGGAACTTTGACGATTGGATGGGAGAAAGGGAATTCACCCCAGGGATCACGTCAGTCGCCCTGCTAGACAGGGGTCCAGGAAAGTAAATAATGTGGGAAGAAATAGCCAGGGAATTGTTATGGCTAGGCATGTATAGGCCCTAGGGCTGATAGCCTAGTACCAACCTATGAACCTATGAACCTATGAACTTTCCAGAAGCTGGTAGAGTGCCTTTGGTGCTTTGTTCTCTGCTATTGAAACTCCTCTGTTAACCTCCTTGTCAGCCAACCAATATTCTTTTTTTAGCCTGGTCTGTCTTTTCTATCTCCCACTTATTCCTGCATTCCTTCTTTCTTTTGATGACTTCCTGGAATTCTGCATTCCACCTCTAGCTTACCTTATGTCCATACCTGGCTCAGCCATATATCTGTCCTGTAGTCCTCACATATACTGTTATGAAGTGCTGCCATTCTTCTTCAACTCCACCTATTTTTCATGTTCCTGATTAATTCATTGAACAGTTGTGCTTTGTCTTCAGTCAACTTCCAGGCCTTCACCTTGGTCTCTGCTGACCTTACAGCTTTCTCTGACCACTGTATGTGGCTGATTGTGACAAGCAGTAGTTTATTCTGTCAGCCAACAGTTTCACTGGGGATGAATTTGCAATCTCTAATTCTATTCCAGTGCCCTTTCCTTATTTGGAGGAAGTCTATCTGCGTTGCATGCTGGTCACTCTTGTGTGTGATCTTGTGACTGTCTGTTTTTCTGAACCATTTGTTGGCTACAACCAAGCCATTTGCCAGACAAACGTCTAAAATGTCCTCCTCTTCTTTACTTCTGTAACCCCACCCATATTGAGCAGGCAGTTCTGAATGAATTGATATTATTCCTTTTATTTATTTATTTTTATTTTATTTTACATTTGTTTACCGGGAAAGTCTGAATGGGTTTTTATCCCATTTTCAGCGGGGGCCTGTGGAGAAATGATCTTAGCAAATAACTTACAAAGTACATTATGGTTTACAGAGAGAAGCCCCAAGACAGTTCTTAGCAAGTAGCTTACATTGTACATTATGGTTTACAAAGGATTAACAAGAATACATATGTCCGAACATAGTGTGATACGCAGATCACATACCTGACTGGAACATATTGTGGTACATAGATCACGATGTGCATTTGAGAAAGAAGTAAATGTAAAAATAAATCTTAGAGATATTCATAATACATAATCTACTAGTGATAGTTAGAATATAGGTGTAAATGATGTAGAGAGGCAGTGTTGAGCAAAGAGGGTGGAGTTAAACAGGGTGAAAGATGAAATGGGGTATTGTAGCTAAACTGTAATGTGAGTGGATTTTGAAGAAGATGGAATCTTTAACCAGGGCCTGAGTAAGAGCAAAACCATTGGTTAATTAGGCGGTTTTTGAAGTGAATGAGATTAGTTGTACAAATGATAGGTTGGGGGATACTCTTCCAAATGTTGGAGATATAGTTGGAATACAGAGAGTCTCCAGTGTTGTAAGACCTTGAGATTTGTAGTAGGGATTTGTTTGTGGAACAGAGAACACAGGGATTGGTGTAAGGTTGGATCAGCTGTTGGAGAGCTGGAGATTTTTCTGGATAGTGTATCAGTGTATGGGTGATGTTGAGTTGTTGAAAGTTGATAATTCTAGCCAGTTAAGTTGTTTTAAGGCCAGGCAGTGGTGGGTCCTATGGGGGAGGTGGATGCAAATTTTGCAATTTTATTGTAGGAAACACTTAGTCTAGCTAATTCCATTTTATTTAAGTTGGTGAATACTGGAGATACATGTAGAAGGGTAGAAAGCAAATGAGTTCTGGCAACTGCCTGGCTTGCTTTGCCAGTTAAGAATGGTTTGACTGCAGAGTCAAACTAAATTTATGTGTGTCTTTTTGATTGTCTGAGCTAGGCGTATGTCATATTTCATTTTGCTGTACACCTAGTAATTTTGCTTGTGATACTGTTGCTATTGTAGCGTTTTTAGAGGAATATACGTGGAACAAAGATGAGGAGTCAAGGGATTTGCCAGAGGAAGTGAACATAACTTTTGTTTTCCAACAAAAATTAAAATGTCAAAGTAAGACCAGGCTTTCATTCATAAAACCAATTAATTTTTATTAACAAAGATTAAACCAATGTTAAGGGCATGTCCACTTTTTAAGTTTAACTTTGACATGCAATAATTTATATGTATATATAGTTTTGTGTATATATGTGTGTGTGTGTGTATATATATATATATATATATACACACACACATATATATATATGTATATATATGTATATATATGTATATGTATATATATATATATATATATATATATATATATATATATATATATATATATATATATATATATATATATATATATATATATATATATATATATATATATATATAGTTTTGTATTATGTGTAATAGAAATATGTTATCAGAGATTTTTGATAAGGATGATATGACTAGAAAAGCTATATTTGTTATTATGAATAATTTTTATGTGTATCTTTTTGAAGAATTAATGAATGGAACATGTGACTAGACACCCACTACTTAAATAGGAGAGGAACAGTTGGATTTTATGCATCTGATGAAGCAGTATTGTTACTGTGAAAGTGGTTATGGTCAATTTGTTAATAAATGTTTGTTGGTTTTATGAATGAAAGCCTGGTCTTGCTTTACCATTTTACTTTTTGTTGGATTACTTTTTGTTGGATTCCTTTTGTGGTTGGTGAAGCATTCATTCAGTACACTTTGGTATATTTGGATTTTGATAATTTTTGTTTTACTTGGGTTACGTATCAGCTGTGAATCTGTTAACCAAGATTCGACAGCAGTGAAGGATTTTTTGGTAGTTACTTTGAGTTCTTGTAGTGTGGGAGCAGCATAGATTAATGTGGAGGTGTCCGCATACTGTTTAATGGAGGCTGGTTGTGTAGCAGTGTGAAGTTTAATTGTAAAAATGGTGAAGAGCAGAGGTCCAAGAACGGAGCCCTGTGGTACTCCCACAATGACACGTAGGAGGGGTGACAGATCTTGCTGCCATATAACAGCCTGCTGACGACTGGTTAGGTAACTGTGAAACCAGGCAAGAGATGAATGACGGAGTTTGTATGTGGAGAGTTCAGTGAGAAGTGTATGCTGGGGCATGGCGTCAAACGCTTTAGGCAGGTCTAAGAAGATGGAAGCGACAAGTTTGCCTTCATTTCTGAATTGATTTATTATGTTAGGATAGGAGAGCTGTTGTTGTGCTGTGATTTGGGCGAAAGTAATATTGTATGTTAGATTATTTGAAAGACAGTAGTCCATTAGCTGAGTATGAACTTTGGAGAGTGGTGACAAGATGGCTATGGGTCAGTAGTTGGAGAGCTCAGTAGAGTTCCCTCCTTTGTGCAGTAGTATGATGCAAGCTATTTTCCGAAGGGCAGGAATGTAGTTTTCAGTTATTGCAAGATTATGGTCAGCCATTATCACCACCAATTCATGTTACCCTACTTTATCTAATAGGTCCTTCAAATGCTATCTGAATGCTCTCTTTTCATCATTATGACAGCCATGCTGCATAGGGCAGTATTCATAATCTAAGCCTAGCCTATCATTAGGCTGGAGGGCAGTATTCATAATATCAACCTAGCCTATCATTAGGCTGGAGGGCAGTATTCATAATCTCAGCCTAGCCTATCATTAGGCTGGAGGGCAGTATTCATAATCTCAACCTAGCCTATCATTAGGCTGGAGGGCAGTATTCATAATCTCAGCCTAGCCTATCATTAGGCTGGAGGGCAGTATTCATAATCTCAGCCTAGCCTATCATTAGGCTGGAGGGCAGTATTCATAATCTCAACCTAGCCTATCATTAGGCTGGAGGGCAGTATTCATAATCTCAACCTAGCCTATCATTAGGCTGGAGGGCAGTATTCATAAACTCAACCTAGCCTATCATTAGGCTGGAGGGCAATATTCATAATCTCAACCTAGCCTATCATTAGGCTGGAGGGCAGTATTCATAATCTCAACCTAGCCTATCATTAGGCTGGAGGGCAGTATTCATAATCTCAACCTAGCCTATCATTAGGCTGGAGTCTGACTGCCACCAGTCTGTCACTAATTCAGATGATATCCCTCACTGCCTTTTGAAGCCTCTCCCTCACCAAAATTCCCACAACATTTCTAGCCTGTCTTCCTCCTGAGTAGTAGGTTTTGTATCCCAAGCCAAGTGGCTTTGCTGCACTGGCCTTCCATCTTGGATTCTGGATACATAGTATACCCAGCTTCCTCCTTAACATCATTTCATCCACTCCCAAGCTCCAGTCTGTCAGTGAATTTACAATGAGCGTAACAATTCCAGCTTTCACTCAACATAGCTATCCCAGGTAACCCAAGCTGGGCAACTGGACAATGGCTGGCTAGTAGATTTTTGACACAGAGCTGCTAGGCTGCTGGGATGTTGTGCTGAGCACACATACTCTGGTTAGTAGGGGCACATACATCCCTTCCAAAATTAGCATGGTTTCCTGGTGTAGGTTGGAGAAGGCTAGGTCCTCAACTCAGTTATCACTGGCAAATACCCATGCCCATTTGGTGACATATTTTACACCGTCAAGTGGCTAACCCTGTCATGGTCTGCAGCCTGTGATCCATTCTTTCCTATTCCAAGGATACTGTACATCACAGTATATGCCCAAAGCGGTTTGTCTATAGAACCTTTCTCCATAAGTTACCATATAGAGTCTGTGCTGCTTGGCACAAAACATCTAGGCTGCTGATCCACTTTTGTTTGAGTTTCAGATGAAAACACTCAGCATGTTCTTTGAAGGTGGGAAGGACCCCCTAGAGACCAGGGAGAACATGCAAACTCCAGACATGCACTGGCCAGATGTCAGGATCAAACTTGTAGCTCTTGTGCATTGAAAGCACATGTCCTGTATTATGTTGCAGATGAGGTTGAGGTCCCTAGATTGGGTAATTCTGATAATATTTGTTTTGGAGATGTGCAACAGGTCCATCAAAGTGGAATCAGAGGCTGCTTATTAGGCAAGGCATAGATTGCCTCTTAGCAGTCTGTAGGAAACCAAATACAGGGATAGGGCTTTGAGTCAGTCCACATAGTTCTTGTTGTTTATCCTCTGTATTCTTTTTGTGAGAATCATATGTGGTCACTACAGGTGTTACACATGCCAGGTCAGGTGCATACTGAAGGTGTTGTACTTAATGTTTGGTCTGATGAAGGCTGAGTGCAGCAGAACAAATCCTCTGACCTAGATGCCATAACCTTGCTTGTACATTGCAAAACATAAAATGATTTTCCATACTTCTGTCAACATGTGATGGTCAAAGGCCAGGTTACGGTCTGCATTTATTCCCAAATCCCTTACTACTGGGTCTACTGTCAGTTATTGTCTCAAGCCCTCTTGGAGGGTGTATGTGTCTTTGGTGGCTTCTATGACTACACATAGTTTTCAAACACAATTTGGTCAGCCAGAGGCCCTTGATGTGGGCCTTGACTTCAGAAAATTAGATGCCAAAAAGGAATGGCTGCAACACTGAGCTTTGAAGGACTTCTGTAGTGACTGGCCTCTTTCTGGAGGTAGACTTCCGTATCCTAACATCCTGGGTTTTATCTTTGAGCCAGCTGGATATTCAGTGAGTGACATACAGGATTATTCTTAATTTTGGGAGTTAGTCTACAATGCCTGAGTTGGGGATTGTGTTGAATGCTTTGGCTAAGTCAAGGTAGGCAATATATACCTTTTTACCCTTGACCATTGCTTTGGTGAACTTATTGAAGAAGTCCAATAAGGTAAGTAGATATATCTGAATGTTTCCTATGTTATTGTTTATCATTTCCATATTAATAATTTCCATGGCTTTGCATATGAGATTACTCAGACTTGTGGGTCTGTAGTTACCTACGGCCATAGATGGCCTGCTCTTGTGCAGAGGGATGTCAGTTGAAGTTCTCCATTCATCTGACACAAAACCTCTCTGGAGGGCTGTGGTTATATAGATTATTATGGTCCTGAAAAGTCATGTTTCATGCTAATAAGGAACCACCCCTGGATATTACTGAGGGCCGATCAATGCAGTGTTCTTGACCTTGGAGAGTGCACTGAGGACCAGTACCCTAGTTATAGTTCAGTGAGTTATGTTTTAGGACATTTACTAAAGGGCATTGGAGGGGGGTTAAAATTGGAGATAAATTTGTTGGCCAATAGATTTTCTATATCTTCCCGCTAAGTACAGCTGGCTCCATTTACAATTAGTTCAGAACATAGTTGGGTATTGCCATTGAGATTGTGAACATAACTGAAGAATGTCTTCTGATTGTCCTGAGTCTGGGAGGCTATTTTTACTTCATATTTTTCTTTGCTAGACTTTACAAGTTTACTTTACTAGAAAGGCTCACCCAGACTCTGCTACACTTTGCTGTGAGGGAAAGGTTAGTTTGCCTTTTATTTGTTGTATTACTTTATTGCCTTTTTCTATTTTGAGTACTGTGATTTGTTTTATTTAGCTTGTGTTTTACTTGTATTCTGCTTTTAATTGCATATTAAAACTTGAAAAGAGACCACAGCTCTGTCTCTTGTGAGTCAGGCAGAATTTAGTACAGGTCAATAGAACAGGTCAGTTAAGGATCATCTTCTGTGAACTGAGGGGATGGAGCTAGGAACTAAACGTTGTAAAGGCTGTAAAATAAAACATTTCAGAGCTTTACTAGAAAGGCTCACCCAGACTCTGCTACACTTTGCTGTGAGGGAAAGGTTTGTTTGCTTTTTATTTGTTGTATTACTTTATTGCCTTTTTCTATTTTGAGTACTGTGATTTGTTTTCCATACCTTGTGTTTTACTTGCATTCTGCTTTTAACTGCATATTAAAACTTGAAAAAAGACCACAGCTCTGTCTCATGTGAGTCAGGCAGAAATATTTCCCCACCCTGCCACCTGGTTACTATACTGTTCTTAAACACCACTGTCTTTCTAATTACCTTCCCCTTATGTTAATTTGACCACATATCTAATTTCCTCTATGTTTTTACTGGCTTGTGTGAGTAAGCACAAAATTATAATTTTGTGAAATCACTCCTCTTCAACTATTTAAATGTATTGGCCATCCTACTGTATTCCATAGTACCAGAATACAAAAGTGACTACCCTCTTTCAATCTAGCTTGCTGTTTTAAAAATAGTGACTCTCCACTAAAACTTAACTTTTTAGACAGGTAAAACTTAAGTTAACTACTTTCACATCTAACTCCTCTAGTGCACACTGCAGTGTTTAGGATAAACCATTTTTTTATCTTACCTTTAAGCATCCCTGTGACTAGCACTTGCTTTAAAACCTGCTGGAAAGCACTAGGAAGTCTTAAACTGATACAAGCACTCAAAGCTCCTTGTTAATAAGGAGAAATTAATCGTAGCAGTAAACAGCCTATAATTGCAAAGTACCTTGCTAAGGTAAGGCAAAGCAGCTCTTGTACTTTAAAAAAAGCACCAAACCAGGCATGTCCAAGGGTCAGATTCCGGTGATTTCTCCTGTCCACCTGGTGAATCTGGGCATACTGGGGTAATGCAGCAATTGCCTCATGTACACAAACAACCCTCTCCTCCTACCACCTAACACTACAACCTGCGAGAGATGCACTTAGCCAAACTGGAAGCAAAGCTTTCTCCACCTAAGATTGTGCTAGACAGTCAAGAGGAGAAGGTTAACACCTGCACTACACCTCAAGCAACACATACTCCTTCTAAACCCACACCACCAACACCCACACATAGTAACAGTCAACCCACATATGTGGAGGTCCTTAACAGTAACCTGCCCAAGCAACAAGGATGTCTGAAGCTGAAAAGCAAACAAACACCAGTCACAACCAAAGTGTCACATAGCTCACAATACCAGTGTGCCACCCAATAACAGCCCCTAAGGCAAGACAACATACCCAACACTTGAGTCATAGGTGACTCTATAGTTAGGCACACTGATGTCCCACTCACCAGGCTAAACAAGGAGAAAATTACAGTCAGCTGCTTGTCGGGTGCCAGGATCCACCACATAACACATGCACTCAAGTCACTCCACAACAAGTACAAATATGACTCTGTCATTTTCCATGCTGGAGTGAATGACTTGAGATGTACCTCCCTGGACTACATGAAAAGAGACATGGAAGAGCTCTCGGATCATGTGGCCCAGGCAGGTATGACCCTAGCCGTGAGTAGCATCCTGCCTTCACCCAGAATGATACCACAGTATAAGGGCTTCTTGTGTCATTCAAAGGGGATCCAGTATCTGTCTGCCTGGGAAGACATGGTCAACAGACCATAATGCTTTGCCAGAGATGGTCTGCACCTGTCACCCCTGGGATTCAGGTAACTGGCTAAGGCAAAGTTCAAAGGACAAAACCACTACCGTAACAGGTACAAGCATGCAAAATTTGAAGGTAATGCTACTCAATGCTAGAAGTCTAAACCTCAAAATGCACTTTCTCGAGGCACTCCTAAAAATGGAGAACATCGATATTTGTGCAGTAACTGAGACCTGATTGAAGGCTCTAGAGAGCAACCCTGCAGTACCAGGCTACAACTCTTACCACACTTTTCGGCCACCAAACCAGGACCGAAACACTAAAGGTGGAGGAGTGTTCATATTCACCAAGGATATTCAGAACACCATGCTAGTTGCCCAACATAATGCGTCTGAAATTCTCCACGTGCAACTAACACTAGGTAAGACTGCAATCCAAATTGTAGCTTGCTACAGATCCCCCACCATGCCCCAAGATTCTCACTACACCTTTCTAAACATACTGGAAAATATTAAGATACAACCAAATACCCTAATACTGGGTGATTTCAACTACCCTGCCATTAACTGGGAAAACTACTGGTGTACCAACATCTTTGCCCAGCGGTTCTTGAAATTCATAAATTCCAACGGTCTGGATCAACTAATCCTTAGTCCCACCAGGGGCTCCAATATCCTAGACCTGGTCATTACCAACATGGGAAATCGATGCTCCACACCTATGGTCACCCCCTCATTGGTCAGGTCTGACCATAAGCTAATCACCCTTGACATCCACATCCCACCCCCACCGCCCAGTAAGGAAACCTCCATAAAAAACTTCTCCAAAGCCAACTTTATGCTACTCAAGTCAGAAGTGACAAACTTCATGACACCCATGCAGATGGGAGCTGAAAGTTCGACTGCTGAATCCTAAACTAAGGCACTGTATAAGAACATCCACTAGTGCATGAATTATGCCATCCCCAGTAGAACCAAGATGCTCTCCTTCAAAAAAAGGAAGCCAATCTGATGGTCTCTTGCCATAAACAAGCTTTTTTAAAATTGCCAAAGATTCCAAAGACAACCACAAGGCATTCTATAGCTATGTCAAGAATCTAAATGGCAATGCTCAGATCTGCTCTGAGCTACAACAGAATGGCATTAAATGTACATATCCCAAGGATATTGCCGATATCCTGGAAGATCGATTCAGTGCAAAGTTCGCCCTCCTCTCACCCCCTAAAAGGCCCATCTCAATACCGAAAGATTGCCAAATTCTGGTAATAATGGCCACACAGGTAAAAAGCACACTCTCCAAAGCTAAGAATACAGCATCCATGGGACCAGATGACATCCCAGGCTGTGTACTACATGACCTACAAAATGAACTGGCACCTCACCTAAGTGTCATGTTTAATCATAGCCTCACCTCAGGCTTCGTGCCCACATTTGCAAGAGAAACAAAAAAGAATGGATTTATGAGTAAATGTGGTATGTGCCACTTTTGCAAATACATAAAGGAAGGAGATGTGTTTCAAATTAATAAAATGAATTTTAGAATTAAAGATAAATATAACTGTAATTCAGAAAGAGTGGTGTATTGTGCAACCTGTGATTCATGTTGTTATTATATAGGTAAGACAGATAGAAAATTAAGAAACCGTATTTATGAACACTTATATGAAATCCGTAAAAAAAAGGAAACTAATGCCCTAAGCAAACATGTGACAGAGAATGAGGTTCATAGGTTCATAGGTTTGTACTAGGCTATCTGCCCTAGGGCATTTATAAGCCTAGCCAGAGTGTGTGTAGCTTTCACCACCCCTTAGGATGAGAATACTACACCCTTTTAGGGTTTCGTTTACTGTGCCTCTGTCTAGTAGTGACACAGAGATGACCCCCGGGGTAAACCTACGATCTCCCATCCACTCGTCGAAATTTCTCTTGAATAGAGTCAGTGAGGGGCTCTGCCTAACATGGACTGGGATTCTGTTCCAGAGTGTAGGGAGCCTCTGGGTTATGAATCTGTCCCTCCAGCACGTCCTATTTATTTCTGTGTTGAGGTTTAAGTCTCTTGTTCTCGTGGCTCTGATGGATTTGGATTTTCTGAGGTGGAGCATGTCCATTAATTCCGGATTGGACATGGCCTTGTACGTCAGGCACAGATCACCTCTGAGTAGGTGGTATGCGACTGAATAGAGCTGGAGTTTTTTCAGTTGGGCAGCATATGACATATGTTTAAGACCCTTTATCCTCTTGGTGAGGAACTTTTGGGGTCTTTCCAACTGCTGCAAGTGTCGGATGAGATACATCCCAAATGGGGCATTGTACTCAATCATTGGTCTGATAAGAGAAGAGTACAGGGGCACAATGACCTCTCTTGATCTAGATGTGAATCCCTTCATGATAAGGTGGGCAATATAGAAGGTCTTCCTAACCACTTTGGCAATGTGAGTGTCAAATGAGAGGTTACTGTCAACCTGGGTCCCTAGGTCCCTGATTACATCTTCTCTACTTAATGGATTACCACCTATGTGGTAATTTGTCGGTACCTTGTTTTTCCCAAAGGGTATGACTATACATTTTTTGGCGTTCAGCTTAAGGCCATGGCTCTGGCACCAATTATCCGTTTCTATGAGGCCTCTCTGAAGGATGTTTGTGTCCGCTGGAGTATCAATTATGGCGCCCAGTTTGCAGTCATCTGCGAACTTTGTCAGCCACAATCCTCCTATGTTTGCCTGTACCTCGGAAAAATAAATGCCGAACAAGAGGGGTCCCAGGACTGAGCCCTGTGGGACACCGCTTGTGACTGGCTTAGAGTCTGACATAGCTCCAGCAACTCTGACCCTGTGGGTTCTGTCCTTGAGCCAGTTTGCAACCCATCTTGTGACATATGGGTTTACATTTAAGCTGGTGAGTTTGTCTATGATGCCCGAGTGGGGTATTGTGTCAAAGGCTTTTGCAAGGTCAAGGTAGGCTGTGTGAACTGCCTTACCCTCATCAATGGCCTTAGTGACTGTTTCAAAAAAGTCGACCAAGTTCAAAAGGCAGGATCTGTCCTTGACAAAGCCAAATTGGGTAGGATCCAATGTCTGTAGGTCCCCAATGTCTTTGTTTATGAGTTCCATAATGATCCTCTCCATAGCTTTGCAGACCAGGCTCGTCAAGCTTATGGAGCAGTAATTTTCAGGGTCCGTAGAAGCACCGCCCTTGTGAAGTGGGACCACTGTTGCCGTACGCCACTCTTTGGGTACGTATCCATTAGTAAGGCTAAGATTAAACAGCAGCCTTATGTGTGGGTTTAGTTCCTCTTGGAGTTCATGTAGCACACAGCCCGGGACACCATCCGGTCCCATTGATGCTGTGTTTTTAGCTTTAGAGAGGGCGGCTCTCACCTGGGCATCTGAGATGTTAGGGAGGCTACACTCTGCTGGGATAGTTATTTCTCCTTTTGGGGGAGGGAGGAGAAATTTGCACTGAACCTGTCTGCCAGAATGTTGGCAATGTCAGTGGGTTCAGTGTATTTTGTGTCATTTTGGACTAACTCTGAGCATATCTGGGAGTTTCCACCCAGGTTTCTAACATAGCTAAAGAAGGCCTTGTGATTGTCTTTTGTGTCTTTTGCGATTTTTCTCTCAAAGTTGGCCTTGGATGATTTTATGAGTGATCGTAGTTTTTGCTAGTACTGATCAGAGATGCCTTCCCTTTTAGGGATTTTGCTCTGTCATGTAGTAGCTTCCTCCTCCTGTTGTAAAGTTTGTTTATGGCTGGGGTCCACCAGACCGGGCGCCTGCCTTTGGGGAATGGGTCTTGGTTTTATTTGGGATTGCATGATCCATGCATTCTTGAAGGTGCCCATAGAAGGCATTTGCAAAGGATTCAGCAGTGTGGGTTGTGGTTTCCACTGGCCCAGGGGCCTTGAAGGATACCACTTCAGTCTTAAGAAGTGTGAAGTTTGCTTTTGAGAAGTTCTTCACTGTGGTCTTTTGTGCAGGGGGTGGGGCCGGGATGTGGATTTCCAGTGAGATTAATTTATGGTCTGATCTTACCAAAGAGGGATATACTTCCGGTGTGGAGCATTTTATCCCCATGTTTGTGATGATCAGGTCTAGTATATTGTCTCCTCTTGTGGGAATGGTGACTAGTTGTTCCATTGCATTTGAGTTTATGAATTCTAGGAACCTTTGGGCTAGGGTGTTGGGGCTTGAGTAATGTTCCTAGTCTATGTTTGGGTAGTTGAAGTCTCCCAAAATAATGGTATTTGGAGAGACATTCATACTCTCCAGTGTCTTCAGGAAGGCTGTGTGGGGTTCCTGAGTTTGAGAGGGTGGTCTGTAGCATGCTACAAACTGTAAGGCAGTTTTGCCTAGGGGCACTCATTTAAGTTTTTTGTAATAGATAGTATACGTACTGATATTAGAGAGAGTGCCTGGTCATTACTTTTGGAGAGAAGAGAGCTGTATTGGCAACTTTTTTATATGCCATTAATTGGCCTGGTTTGAATGAAAGTATTGCCATTAGCCCTCTTTTAAGACTTAGGGCATTAATGAGATAATAACTTTGTTAGTATTTATTCATACATTTTAAATTAATTATTGATATATAGTTGTTTTACATTTTGTATATACATATATTACTGTAATTCCACCTGATATTTATAGGCTTGTATATATTTTTTATTGTATTTTAATATATTTGAAGTATTTATGCCATATAAATTATTTTATTGTATGATGATATTTTATTTCTCAAAGTATTGGAAAATATATATTTATATGAGTGATTTGACACATTACCATGGTGGTTAGCAATCTGTTACATAGTGACATTTTTTCATTTTTTTTGTTTTTAGGGTCTTATAAGAATTTGCACATTATAAGTATTTCTTTAAGGGGGCGTAGTTTGGATTATTTTAAATTTTTACATGTGATTAATTAACTATGTTATATAAGATGTAATTAATTGTTTTTATTTGTCTGATGAAGTTCTGTGGTTCAGGAAGAAAGCGCTTACCAGCTTTCTACTTGTTGATGTGAATAAAGTCTTGTCTTTTTTATCCAGTGGATTTTGGCTCATTACTACGAGGTACGAAGGTACATTTTAGCAAGGTACGAAAGTACAACTGAGCCTTTCTGTTTCCTCTGTTGCTTTTGTGACTTTGCAACAGTTTTGCTTTGTGGTTTGAGCATTCATGTTTAATCATAGCCTCACCTCAGGCTTCATGCCCTCTGAGTGGTGCACAGCTACAGTTATCCCACTCCACAAGGGGGGATCCACATTGGATCCTGGGAACTACCGCCCCATCAGTCTGACGAGCCTGATTTGCAAGGCCATGGAACGTATTATCATGGAACTTATAAACAAAGACATTGGCAACCTTCAAACACTGGACCCCATGCGGTTTGGGTTCGTGAAGGGCCGATCTTGACTTCTGAACCTGATTGATTTCTTTGAATCAGTCTCCAGAGCTGTGGATAAGGGTAAGGTGGTCCACACAGCCTATCTGGACTGCACCAAGGCCTTCGACACCATCCCTCTCCCTGGAATCATAGATAAACCTACTAAGCTGGGTATTAATACCTACATCACTTGATGGATTGCCAACTGGCTTATTGATAGAACCCACACTGTAAAAGTAGCTGACTCCAAATCCAGCTCCAGACAAGTGACAAGTGGAGTACCTCAGGGTTCAGTCCTGGGACCGGTCTTGTTTGGCATCTACTTCTCTGAAGTACAGGCCAACACTAAGGGATTCTGGCTAACAAAGTTCACATATGATGGCAAACTGGAAGCCATTATTGAATCCCCAAATGATATAGATATTCTACAAAAGGGCCTTACAGAAACAGATGCTTGGTGCCAGAGCCATGGGCTGAAGCTCAATGCCAAGAAATGTATAGTTATCCCCTTTGGGAAAAACATGCACCCATGAATTACCACATAGGTGGCAGTACACTAAACACCAAAAGTGTGATAAGAGACTTAAGGACACAGGTGGACAGTGGTCTCACCTTTGATAACCACATTGCCACAACAGTCAGGAAATCCTTCTATGTGGCACACTTCATCATTAAGGGCTTTTCATCCAGAAAAAAGGAGGTCATTGTTCCACTGTACTCATCCCTCATTAGACCCATTATAGAATACAACAACCAATAACCAAAAGGATGACAGTGAATAAGAGAAAAACTAATAACCAAACCGCAATTCACTGTGAACAACCAAATGAGAGAACGAGCCTATGGTATAAGGTTTATTAGATCCACAAATGACAATATTAACGCTGCTAGTATATTTGGCATTTTCATTGTAAAACTTCATCAGATACAAAATAAAATATCTGCCCAGTATTTAATTGAAAAGCATAATTAGAGGCAGAACGCCATTGGATATACCAGTAATCAATCTACCCTGACCAATGAAAAATTCATGAACTGAAATTAAAAACATATGTTAAAATCTTATAAAAACAATACAATAGTATAACATTAAAACCATAAAATGCAAATATATATATGAAAGTCGTGCTCAAGTTTTAGAAGGGTGGGTAACTAAATATACACCACTTTTAGTTAGCGGAGCACTGAGTCTTCATCAAAGTAATAATGACGTTGACTCAACCTTTATGAATTCCATGATTATTTATTATGCTGACTTTAGTAGGGAGGTTAGGAACATTATGTCTAGGAATTGGGTTATGTTTAAAAACAACACAGATTTATGGAACATCTTGGGGGAAGGACCACACTTTGTATACAGGACAGAACCAAATCTCAAGTGTTGTTTGGAACATCCTTTATTAGGACCTACACATAAAAGGAAAGGTACCTACAAATATGGGGCATGTAGGTAATGTAGTTATGTGTTTGAGGGAAATAACATTATACTTGGTCAACCGTTACAAAGTATAAACTGGACACAGGGAACTATGGTAATATGGGATTAGTGTATGTAGCTGTTTGCTCGAACTGTACATGCTACTATGTAGGGAAAACGGAGAGATGTTTCTGTAAAAGGATATATGAGCACAATTTTGACATTCATCATCAAAATTTGAACTATGCTCTATATAAACATAGTATTAATTGTTTGCCTTTTAAGAAGTTTAAATTTTGTATTTTAGAAATGGTAAAGAAAATTTCAAGAAGGGGGTTTTGGGAGAATGAATTAGCATTAAGTGAGTTAAATTGGCAATTTTGACTTAATGCTACCTCCTTGCCAAGTTCAAATGAATCAGAAAATCTCATACCCATCTTAAAGAAAAGGGCATAAATGTATGATATTATGTTGTTTTATGATAAGACATGCACAAATGTAATTTTTTGGGCTTATAATTTCACAGTTTTTAGTTATTAGTTCTTTATATAGCAGTAGTTTTTGAGTATTTTAAAGGGATATTACTAATTTTAGTATGTTAGTGTTTACTTAACTAATTAGCTTAGATAGTTTTGTGTGTATATATATATATATATATATATATATATATATATATATATATATGGATTCACTTCATAACACTGATAGCTCAAAACACTGAAAATGAGAAAACTTCATAATATAGAAGACCAAAACACTGAAAACTCAAAACACTGAAACTCAAAAACACTGAAAACACATATCATACATATACTGAGTTTAAACAACATAAATAATAGCACTTTCCACCAAGTGTAAGCAGGGGGCAAGCCCCCCTGCACCCCCACACCCCCTGCTACTTAAATATATCAACTCCTAGATTGCACTTAGTGTAGTGAAGTGCAATCTTGGAGTTGATATATATAAGTAGCAGGGGGTGTGGGGGGGGGTGCAGGGTACAGGGGGGCTTGTCCCCCTGCTTCCACTTGGTGGAAAGTGCTATGATTTATGTTGTTTAAACTCAGTATATGTATGATGTGTTTTCAGTGTTTTGAGTTTCAGTGTTTTGAGTTTTCAAGATTCTGAAGTTTCAGTGTTTTGAGTTTCAGTGTTTTGAGCTTTCAGCATTATGAAGTGAATCCATAAATATATATATATATATATTTTTTTTTTTTTACTATATATATTTTTATTGTTCAATTAGAGTAGAGCGGCTGTAAAAACTAGTAATGGGAAATGCAAATGTGTATGGTCATGTGATGAGTTCATTATGTTTAAAAAGCAACAGTTGTAGAAATATTCTTGTTCTGAAGAAGTCCCTAACTTTATGGGGATGAAAGCGCTTAACCTTTATTAAAGATTATTATTTTATCTGGCCTTGTGTTGTTTTGGACTATACCACTCCATGAAGTGTTTGGTTTTAAGTCTATAACTCTGATTATTGCCATTATTTATTAAGTGTAATCCAACACACTTTCTACAAAAGCCACCAGTTTTAGGAGGGATAAAGAGGGACAGCGCTAAAATTTGTGTCAAAATCATGGACATTCCTGAGAATCAGGAGCAGTTGAGAGGTATGTCAGTACCATGTGCACATTTATGAACCATAAAAATGTGTCTTATTTCTGATTACTGCTCAGCAATCATACACAGGGCAATGTAGCCAAAAAATGTCGTTACAGATAAATTGTTAAATACATTGCCACACTTCGGAGATACTTTGCTTTTATTATATATTCAGCATAATTGTCTTTGGAGTCTAGATTGTGTCTTATGTTCACTAACTGCCTTTTCATATGCATATATTAATTTTGTGCTTGTTGCCATATTGTATAAGCTGTTTAGTTTAACAACATATATTATGGCTAAGAGTGAACTGTTAAGATGCATGTAGTGCCTGGAGTGCTATGATTATGTTACAATGTCAGTTAAAAGACATCCTTGTTCAGCACTACACTAGTGAAAGACCCAGTCTTAGCAATGCTTAGAAGGTTACTTAGCAATTGTGAACACTCTCTATCTGCTCTTAAGATGACATCTATCCTAGGCACTAAAAACTGACAGTGATGGACAATAAAGAACAGTATCAAAACAGTTTCATTTCAACTCCATTTCTGCCTACTATTTACAAAATTACAGCCACTAAAACTGAAAACCAGCTGCGTCCCTTGTACAGGAAATATGTTAGGATGTCTTCTTCTGTCTGTTCAACAGCACTTCCCAACTACTTTATGAGCTTTCGAAGCTAGCAAAAGACTTTGTGTTTATTAGTTTATTGATCTGTAATTAGTAGTACATGGAGCAGGATGTTTTGTTCTTGAGATGAACTTCTTGGCATCCACGCCTTCAACATATGATAATCAGTTTACAATCGAGACCTGATCCTAATCCTCTGTAGTGCATGGAGTGGGAGTGCTGTGATTACACTCTAAAATCAGAAAAAAAGATTAATCTGTAAAGTGCGTCTGTAGTGCTGGACCTGATCAGAGCAGCACTTTCAGAGGTGTGTAGCTATAGCTGCACACTCCCTAAGTACTACTACAGTTGGGTCTCACCCAAGGGATGTCTGTTTGCTCTGAACTGTCCCTGAATATCTCACCTCGTTTTCTGTCTGTGGAAATATACAGACATCAGTCTATAAGTAACTTAATTAGAGTAGCATTTACAAACTGTCTCTGACTTTTTCCTCCAATTTTGATTACATGCTGTCTATGCAACTACATTTGCTAAGTGCTTTACTGGCTTTCAAACCATAAAATGCTTTGTACTTTTTTCTTTTGTAACTGGTAATACAGGGAGATGATAAAGCTCCATTTACAGCAAAGAGCTATGATCAGGTCTTACCAATCCTAATCAATTACTATTTTATTTATCCTTTGTTGACCAGCTTAGTCCATTTGGCTGGTTGCCTCTTTTCAGGGGAGACCTGAGGTGGTATTTATTTGACTATGAGAAATTTGGCCAAGTCATCAAGGGAATTTCTCCTTCTCTTTTCAACAGGTGCTGTGGGATCTTTTACATTCACCTGAGCTACCACTAACTCAAGCAGATGAGGCCTTAGTTTAATGTCTTATCTAAAGGGCAGCACACACTTATGCTGAACCCCAATGCCAACAATCAATTTACCTGGTGTGGGAATAGAACCCATAGCTTTCTGCTCTAAAGGATAATGTGGAATCTGTTGTATCAGTGACACTAACATTGAACATGGATGCCAAGATCCACCTCCTCAGCTTCACTCTGGAGATGAATTTCTGGGTAACCATATCTCAAACACATAATAATATGGTTACAATTAGACACCCAATCATAACCTACTATGAACTATTAAAGAGACACTCATTTTTATAGTCAGTAGTGCTCTCCCTTGGACCTTGCAAATTATTTATTTTATAATTATTGCTCTAATTTATTCACTGTGCACAATTTATTTTTTGTTTTAAGTTTTTGTTATACAAAGTTTAAATATAATACAAACCATAAACACATAATTTTATTCCAAACAATTTAACAATTTAACAAGACAAGAGTAAATAGAGCATATGAAAACAAGAGTTTTTTAGCACAAATAATAATACATGTATGTGTCAATAAACCAGTTTCAACTAGTTTATTATAAGACTCATAATGGGATTGTAACACTAATAACAAACGATACATTAGAAGTCCAATCACAGCAGCAGACTGTGAAATGCATTTCCATGTTCAAAACTTTTAAAATGTTTTTGCAAAAGTAGCAACATATAGGAAAGCAAATTAAATCAACTAAACAGGAAATATGGAGAAGGTGGATTGGCATTTTATATAAGGTGATACCCAGGGTTTTTTGTTCAAAACTCTATGAGGTGTGAGATACAAGATTGTTATTAAAAGGGAACAAAAAAAGCTTTTACTTAAATTCTACTTAAATATTTTAAGCTGCATGCATGGTGATGTGTGTGGTGATACTTTTTCTTTGTACTTTTCTGCTTTTTGTGCATGTTTTAGCTGAAAAGGTTATATTTATTTATTTATTTATTTAACATTTGTTGACTGGGAAAGTCCGACTAGGTTCCACAGAGCCTGTTTTCAGCGGGGGCCCGTGGAGAAATGCTCCAGATGCATGTCTTTGGAATGTGGGAGGAAACGAGTACCCAGAGGAAACCCACACGAACACAGGGAGAACATGCAAACTCCACACAGAAGGCACCCCAGCCAAGAATCGAACCGGAGAACCTCTTGCTGTGAGGCGACAATGTTAACCACTGCACCACTGCACTGCCTTATATATTTATTTAGTTTGTTTTGGGACCTTAACCTTGTAGTTTCATTTGCAGTTGTGTAGATGGTGTATTACTGCACAATTTTAGCATTGTTTATATATTATACTGCACTTCTATTTCCATATGCAGAATTACCAATAGAATCTTTCACATCTGTGGCAGGACTGTGATCTACTGTGTGATTTGAGCCTTATTTAGTCATTTATTACAGCATTACTGCTAAATTTCTGCATAGTCTGGTGCCTCAGTCTGTGGTAGGATTGCAATAGTAGCAGTATTGTGAATTCTGTTCCAGTATTTGAACTTCGGCACTTTTTATAGCTGTACAGACCTGCTTAAAGTTACATTTCAGTGTTTTTATGTTTACCTTGCCACTGTATTCCCCTGTTCTTTGAGTCTGCCCCACACCCCAATGAGACATTTACGTATATTCATTCATTTAAAGTAAGAAGCTATTTACAGTATTCAGCTATGTAAATACTGTAAATAGCTTCTTACTTTAAATGAATGAATGTATGGAAATAGTTTCTTATCTTAAACGAATGAATGTATGTCTAGATGAATCTGTACAGTATAATCCATATGATATGTCACAATGAGCTACATTGCTCATGCTTTGTATTGAATTCATATATTTGTAACTTGTTCTTTTAACTGTAACTTTTCTAGATTTGTACCTCTACTGTATTCTGTGTTATGGAACTTTTCTCCCCGGGTCTCCACTGAAAACGGGCTCTCTGGGCCCAGTGGACTTCCCTGGTAATTAAACTGGAAATAAATAAATACAAATAAATAAATTAGGATAAACGTTTCTGAAATTCTTACCGTAGGTTCATAGATCTGACCTCCATATCTCTGATAGACAGTAATGCCCTAAGTAACATATTCTCCCACGCATAAACTCTAGAAATCTCCTTAATAGCATACCCCCTCCTAATAAACATCCCTGACACATAACGACACAACTGGGTTGGGCCGGTTTGGGCTGGATTGCATGGCTAGGCTCATAAAGGCCCTGGAGTCATTAGCCTAATATACTTCTATGAATCTATGAACTTAAGAATAATGGAAAAACCTTTCCTCAGGATTGCTTTAAGTATCTTTGGAGACCTTCTCTATTAAAACAGTGATATTCTTAGTGATATTCTTCTAAGCAGTCTGAAAAAAATTGCATTCTATGCCCAAATACATATATTTTTAGCTTTTTCCTTCCATTTCCTATCTCATGTCAGTTTTGAAACAGTGGTGAATTTAACTCCCCTAGAACACATGCCTCTCATCACAACTGTACTGGATTATCAGATATACATTTCCACACCACCTTTGTTTGTTGCCATCTTATCTGGGCTCTTGATTTTAGGCAAAAGTTATGGACCACACCAACATTGTCCTCTCCACATGATTAAGAACTGGAAGCTTTCTGTTATATGACATTCACGGACAGGCTCATATATACTGATGCCATAAGTGACTCAGTTTATTTAGTCTCTATCCATTTCACAAACCTCTAATCATTGCTTATTCCTCATCTTAATGCTTTCCAAAGGGAATTAGCATTTTTGTAAATGGAGTCTCAGTATTCTATTTTCCCACAAATCACCACCTGTTTTGACATGCTGCTACTTGTGTCAGGAAACTTTATTCTTCTTAATGTGTTATGAACATGAATGGCGCTGAGTTTTTGTTAGTTATACCCTGGTTGTTCGGGAATGTTAACTTTTTCCATAATCACCTCAGATAATAATAACTTCCTTTATGCTTTACCAGTAGCTGTATATATATGCTCTTCCTCACTGCTGTATCTATACGCTCCTGAGTTTATATGAATCTTGTGCCTCGCATAAGAGTCATCTCATATAAGGATTACTTTCTTTCTCTTCATCTCTTTCTCCCCACCAAACCTTCTCATATCCACTCTGATGAACCATGTTTATACGTGTCTTGTTACTTGTCCTTCCCTCTCCATTACTGTAGTAATCTAACATACTGTAAACATTAAAAGCTATAGATGTGGTGGTGCTGCGGTAGCGTTGTCGCCTCACAGTAAGACGCTTTCCGGTTCGATTCTCAGCTAGAGCATCTTCTGTGTGGAGACATGAGTGAATGGGCATACCTTTGTTGAAGGTTGTGCATCAGGCCTGGCAAGTTGGTACATAAAAATCAACTGCCAGTCATTAGCAGACTGGAGTTTCGCTGTGGTGACCCCTCACCGGGAAAAAGCCAAAAGACACAAACAAACAAATATATATATATTTACACACACACACACACACACACACACACACACACACACACACACACACATATATATATATATGGGTCCCCTTTAAAACATCAACTTACTGGAACATCAACTTGCAAATCATTCAAGACCAAAACATTGAAAGTTCAGAATGCCGAACTCCCAGAATGTCACAATTTAACTCCAGGAAAGTAACCACTGAGCCACAATGGTGACCTTTGCCCTGTTCTCCAATGTAGTGTAATCTCATTGTTAGTATATTTAGGTGGGGGGGGGGTAGAACACATCCCCCCACGCTGGTGGATTTAGTTTGCTTCTGCTCGTATTGTAGTGATTGGTGGCCCAGTCGTTACTTTCCTAGAGTTTAATTGCGATGTTCCAGGAGTTCGGCATTGTGAACTTTCAGTGCTCAGGCCTCTCTGATTTGCAAGTCGACATTCTGGTAAGATGATATCTCTCTCTCTGTAGATATATATATATATATATATATATATATATATATATATATATATATAGGGATTCCATACACTTGGTTGAATTACACTTGGTCAAAAATGATTCCAGGCAGTTCACTTCACTGAAAGCTCACTTTACTGAAAGCTCACTTGGTCGAAATTCATGTGGTCGAAAATGGAATATAGCCCCTGCCCCACTGCAGTGCAACACTAGAGTGAGAATATTAAATAAGGGGGGGGTGTGGGGGCACAGCCCCCCACATTGGGGGGTGTGGGGGGCTATTCTAATAGTTTTTACTAAACATATATATATCAATGCATTTCTAATAGATATACCTTCTTATAACAGTGACCTTTGATATGAAGTAGCCAAGTGCACTGCTAACTTCTTCACTTGTTCTTGAATTTTCTGCAGGCTTCTATGACTATCTGGTACCAGCAAATGTCTTAATGAAGGAGAACCACACACACAAACTGAAAAAAAGATATGTTTTTTAGCATATGTTGAACTTTTCTGCACTACTAGTGCCTCTGTGTCAATGTAAGTTGTAGTTATTATTTTCTGTTTTGTTACACCCCAAAATCCCCTGAAAGGAGCTACCTTTTTATAATCACTCTCTTTACCTTCCTGATGTCTTTTAGAGGGACAGAGATGAGGATAATTTAATGTGGTCTTCTCTCTCAACAGCTTACAACAGTGCTGTGACTACCTACTTTTGACTGACAACATCAAACTTTGCTTCCTTTTATTTTCACTCGTGGCTATTTCTGATGCAATAATTTAAGTAATGTGTGAAAGGCAGGCTTGAAAATGTAGCAGAGTAACAATTTTAGTTTAGTGTTGACGTGTGAGAAATCTGACCCCTGTGGTTAATATGTGTTATTTGGGCTGTGATAGTTTGTGTTGCATTCATAGAGTTTAGTACTGTAGCTAGAATTAGAGTCTTTGATGTTAATCTTCCTTCCCCAAATGGCTGATTTGTGTCAACAAAGCACTGTATACAATGGAAAATTCTGTAACAAACTATGAGAAGAAACATGCTCTTTTACATAAACTACCGTGTAGAAAAAAATAAAAAAAAATCAGATGCTAGCAGAAAACAACAAGAGTAAGATGAAATTATTGTATTTCATTGTGGAACTCAGAGCTTGATTAAAGGAAAAGACAGCACATTTGTAAATATAAATAAACTGTGATTTTTTGTTGTTGTTGTTTTGCATCTGAAAACTAAGTTTGAAAACCTTGCTTTTGTTCAGACTCCAGGCTACACTATTTATGTGAGGTGTGATATTGGCAATCTGTGACTGATAAGGCACATTTAAATGCCATTGTTTAAGAGCCATTGTTTTTTTAAGGGTCCTGTACTTATAATAAGTGACCTAACCAAATTACTCCGCCACTCTTACTCTTTATGATGTAACAAATGAGGAGACAAATACAGGAAAGGAAGGCAACCAGAAATGAGTTCAGACATAGAACAAATTGAATAATTATTACATTATGCTTTATCAGTATGTGACATTTGTAGTGTTGAATTATAAGGAAGGAAAATCACTTTTTGGAAAGAAAAACTTAACATTTGGGCAAAGTTCACCATTAAATGAAGCACAAATGGAAGATTCATTACTTCAATGGCATTTATTGTCCCTGATACTAAGTTGCGTTTAGATATAGTTGAGGCCAGCTGAATATGAAGTTATGCTTCAGATTGTCGAGATTTCTGCTATTAGCTGGTTCTAAGCTGTGACTGACTTCCATACTCAGATATTTAAGAAAGTCTGCATCACTAGTAGGCTCACATTGAAATTTAATGCTGTTGCTAACATGACATAATACAGCTGAAATTCTTGGAACATCTCTAAAAATCTCAAGCGCACTGAGTACATGATGTCATCTATTCTCAGTTTCTCTCTCTCTCTCTCTCTCTCTCTCTGAGTAATATGCAGTCTTCTACAAACATTCAGATTAGTGTCACTAACCCAGCTCCATGGTATAGATCAGTCTCTCTCTCTCTCTCTCTCTGAGTAATATGCAGTCTTCTACAAACATTCAGATCAGTGTCACTAACCCAGCTCCATGGTATAGATCAGTCTCTCTCTCTCTCTCTGAGTAATATGCAGTCTTCTACAAACATTCAGATCAGTGTCACTAACCCAGCTCCATGGTATAGGTCAGTCTCTCTCTCTCTCTCTCTCTCTCTGAGTAATATGCAGTCTTCTACAAACATTCAGATCAGTGTCACTAACCAAGCTCCGTGGTATAGATCAGTCTCTCTCTCTCTCTCACTCTCTCTAATATGCAGTCTTCTACAAACATTCAGATCAGTGTCACTAACCCAGCTCCATGGTATAGATCAGTCTCTCTCTCTCTCTCTCTCAGTAATATGCAGTCTTCTACAAATATTCAAATCAGTGTCACTAACCCAGCTCCATGGTATAGATCAGTCTCTCTCTCTCTCTCTGAGTAATATGCAGTCTTCTACAAACATTCAGATCAGTGTCACTAACCCAGCTCTATGGTATCGATCAGTCTCTCTCTCTCTCTCTCCTTCTCTGAGAAATATGCAGTCTTCTACAAACATTAAGATCAGTGTCACTAACCCAGCTCCATGGTATAGATCAGTCTCTCTCTCTCTCTCTGAGTAATATGCAGTCTTCTACAAACATTCAGATCAGTGTCACTAACCCAGCTATATGGTATAGATCAGTCTCTCTCTCTCTCTCTCTGAATAATATGCAGTCTTCTACATTCTGATCAGTGTCACTAACCCAGCTCCATGGTATAGATCAGTCTCTCCCTCTCTCTCTCTCTGAGTAATATGCAGTCTTCTACAAACATTCAGATCAGTGTCACTAACCCAGCTATACGGTATAGATCAGTCTCTCTCTCTCTCTCTGAATAATATGCAGTCTTCTACATTCTGATCAGTGTCACTAACCCAGCTCCATGGTATAGATCAGTCTCTATCTCTCTCTCTCTGTGTAACATGCAGTCGTCTACAATCATTCAGATCAGTGTCACTAACCCAACTCCATGGCATAGATCCGTCTCTCTCTCTGAGTAATATGCAGTCTTTTACAAACATTCAGATCAGTGTCACTAACCCAGCTCCATGGTATAGATCAGTCTCTCTCTCTCTCTGAGTAATATGCAGTCTTCTTCAAACATTCAGATCAGTGTCACTAACCCAGATCCATGGTATAGATCAGTCTCTCTCTCTCTGAGTAATATGTAGTCTTCTACAAACATTCAGATCAGTGCCACTAACTCAGCTCCATGGTATAGATCTCTCTCTCTCTCTCTCAGCAATATGCAGTCTTCTACAAACATTCAGATCAGTGTCACTAACCAAGCTCCATGGTATAGATCAGTCTCTCTCTCTCTCTCTCAGCAATATTCAGTCCTCTACAAACATTCAGATCAGTGTCCCTAACTCAGCTCCATGGTATAGATCAGTCTTTCTCTCTGAGTAATATGCAGTCTTCTACAAATATTCAGATCAGTGTCACTAACCAAGCTCCATGGTATAGATCAGACTCTCTCTCTCTCTCTCTCTCTGAGTCATATGTAGTCTTCTACAAACATTCAGATCAGTGTCACTAACCCAGCTTCATGGTATAGATCAGTCTCTCTCTCTCTCTCTCGGAGTAATATGCATTCTTCTACAAACATTCAGATCAGTGTCACTAACCCAGCTCCATGGTATAGATCAGTCTCTCTCTCTCTCTCTCTCTGATTAATATGCAGTCTTCTTCAAACATTTAGATCAGTGTCACTAACCCTGCTCCATGGTATAGAGGGATGGAGCACTTACTATCACCAGGCAACACAAAATTTATTGGTTCCCTATTACACTGTCGCAGACACAGTTTGTCGAATGCATCTTCTTCGAGCCAAAAAGTGCGAAAATGCAAAATAGAGAAGCGGCTTTTCAGCAAATTCTTTCCCTGGGAAAGAATTTGATTGTCCACTTTCACTACTTTGCCATTTTTGGCACTCTAGTGTGATCTTGGAGTTGGTATATTTAAGTAGGGAGGTGTGGGGGGTAAACCCCCCCCCCCACATTATATAATGTTTTACAGTTTTTTTTTTTTTTTGAACAGCGATTTTTTTCCCCTTGGAAAAAAATTGCTTTTTTGAGGTTTCAACGTTGTAAGCTTTCGCTTACATGGGGTCAATTATGTGTCATTCGCTGTTGTGAGCGTGGTGCAATATCATAATATAGACTCGATTTATTAGCAGCTTGAGGGATGAAACAGCCAAGAGGGGAGGGGTTCAAAGGAGTGGCTCTGCCAGCTTGCTCATTTTGGGAGGGAGGAGTTTCTGTCTGGGTAAGGATAGATCCCCAGTGATGGGCATGTGCTGTCAATTTGGAACAGATTGTCTGACAATTACAGCATCTGAGAAGGGCACAAAGTGAGCTTACCTTACGTGTGGTGACACATTTGATGCATGTGATGTCACTAGGTCTGCTCTATTAGGCCATCCAAAAAAATCTACCTTCCTGGAATGCAGTGCCAGCATCCGAGATAGTGCAGGCTGCTCTGCTTTACCTGCCCAACTCAACACTTGTGCTGCCCTATCCCTGGGGCATACTATCAGGAACATTTAGTGATAAATAGTGCAGATGGGTAGCTTATGGTCAGCTGGGTGTAGGGCATACAAGTGGGAGGAGAAAAAACATAACCATTTCCCATTCTGTCTTAATTTAGCCAACTATTGTATCATTTTCCTCAGAGAAAGAAAAACATATCCACTTCCCATTCTGTCCTAATTTAGCTAGCTATTGTATAATTTTCCCTGGAAGCTCTTTCATGACGAAATCAAACAAATCCATGGATCGATAGTATCCTTGCCTGTTTCTTTTTGTGTAGCATTTCCTCTTCCAAGAGTATTTTATTAAGGGGAATGTTAACTTCTGGTAAAATATAGTGCCATGATCAGTGCTATAAAATTGAGTGCACTGCCATTACTTCTAAATATGAAATGAAAACGAACATTCTAATGACTAAAACACCTAATATTAAAATTGACAAACTACACCTCTATATTCTTATCTCCAAGTATTCTAATACACAATCCATTGTTATCTAATTATTTACACCCTGTATCACAAATGCAAAACATTCTTGACTGTTTAGTCTATCTCTGTAAGAGATTTATGCAATGTCTTATCCAAAATATTCTGTAATACCTTAACAGCCAAATTCATCTGACCGAGATGGGATGAAAGTTTCCCAAATCCTTGGTTTCACTTTACTTTCTGGCAATATTACAAATTAGATATGGCTAGGACTACTCTACATGACTTTAAAATGATTGGCACATAGAAAACAGAGGCTTTATGACAGTAATCTGTCTAGTAACATTTAAGGGCAAGGCATCTGGTCATGCACACTTAAATGTTTTATGGTAGATACAGCCTGCCTTACCTCTGACTCATGTATATACTGCATCATTCCTGGATCTAAGGACATATTACATTTCACACTGCCCTGCTCCTATAAGTCAAACATTTTATACAGATATTAGAGACAATTTAGAATAATACTTCCTCAATTCCACTTTTATATCTGATCCTGTCAGAGACACCCCAGCACTGAATTTCACAGGTTATTTAGCCAGCATGTGTCTCCACTATAGCATACCTCTGCTACAGTTTGGGGAGAAGTTAAAATGTCTAATTCGTGTCTCAACAAGTATTCTTGTACTCCATGATCTGCCTTCTCCTCTTTATTCTGGTGAATTTTTTTTTTTTGGAACTTCATCTAATTTATTTGTCTATGCCTTTATGTTATATTGATGTATTCCTTCTATTCCTGCCTTCTTCCTCAATTATTTCTATATTAATAGCAGCTTTTGTTTTAAACCATCTCATCAAACCGATTTCTTCTCTTTCAAGTTCATTGTCCCTCATAACATCTGAGACCATTTTTTTATAATTTACATTTCTTATCCTTGCCTATCAGTTGTAATGTACCCATCTCCAATTAGATTCTTTCTACCTCAAGACTTCTTTTACTAACTTCATTGTGGAGAGAGGCATGAATCAAAACTGACCTACCTCTAACATCTGCATCCTATACAGAACTTAAGTGTTATCTGTTCATCAAATTCTGTCCTGTGAAATCATTTGTAGGCATCTCTAGAGAAGGTAAATTGAGTTAATATTTTCTTACTGCAGCACCAAATATCCTCACATTCCATCCACTTTGCTAAAAGTCCAAAACCTTTATGTTTGGTAGTCTTTTTCTTCTGAACAATATACCATTTTCTGGGTCTGTCACAGATCATCATTTGACCTATAAATAGTCCCTGGAATCCAGAACTGTCCTTTGATTTCCCCTTTCTAATTTTATACCTACTTATTTTGCTAATCCATTTGTCACCTGTTTGGTATTGCTTGTAAATAGAATGACCACCTTCTGTTTGCTCATCCAGGTTTATGGTCCAAGAGTGTTGCTTGATAAGCTTTTATACCTACATTTGTCTATATTTTGAATTCTGAGCTTGGATCTTAAAACTTATCATTTTGGAAGTTCCCTGTACCTAGTATTTGGATTGCCCTCTTTCTCTTATGGTATGGCAATCCCATATATTCCATGTAAGGAATCTGCTAGCGTTTCTGCTGAAAAATGCTGGCCCACCCTACCCAGAAATCTTTTGTTGACAGTTTTCCAGTATAGGACCAAATGTAATCCTTTTGCAAATTATCATAATGTCCTATGCTGGGATTGGCTGAATCCAATTATCCCATCAACAGTAATCCTTTAAAACCCTGAAATGGTGCAATATAAAAAAAAATTCCCTGTTCTCAAACACCCTACAGCCATTACTCGTGGACACAACACAATGAAAATGAGCAAAGACAAAAAATCTTACTTTCTCAGCAGACAGCATGATGAAAGATAACATGCTCTAATCTTAGGTCAGAGGAATAACATCATATGCTTTTATCATATATCTCCTGGCTGCAGCTAATGTGAAAAGATGTAAAAAAAATACAGTTGAATGCTCCTTAATATTCACCCTATCATAACCTTCAAACTACTGAGAAAAGTTTTCATTTCTAATGGTCTATCTATACCCTTTGCCTATGAAACAAATTTCCATTTGTTTGCTACAAAATTATAGTACATTATGAACATTTTCATACAAGAGTATGATGGGAGAATGAATAAGGTTATATTCCTAAGAGTCAAAACTGCAGGGATGATTGCTAAAATGTTTGCAGCAGCATGGGTCTGAGCAAACAGAAAGTCATTATCTTTTTTAATAAAGTTAGAAACATGAAACCTTTAAACATTTTGCTTCAATAAAGAGAAGTGAGTCCCTAGTGGATGTAAAATAGTAATAAACTCACTAATATATTATAAGTTAAAAGAATAGCTAATACATTTTCATATCATATTAGATTAAACCGGACAGAATGTCTAAGAGTGGCTTAATTTAAAGTTGTACATAACATCTAAACTAATATAAGCACATGATGTTGTAACCATGCCTTTAAATTAAACCATGCTCAGCAAAAGTGCATTTGAAGCGGCAGAGTATAGTATCTGATCTGAAGTCATTAAAGCTTAAGTCATAGCTAGTATCGTTGCAGGCATTTGTACATGATCCAAACACCGCAACATGTTAACATACAATGAGAAGAACTTTCATTGAAAACATTTTTCTAGAAAAACAATTGCTGTTTTCCCTTATCAATATGAAATGCAATACCCTGCATGGAATACTAGGAGATACTCCAATCACTGGTGATGGCCAAACAGAATTTCTAGAAAGCTGGAAAGGAGCATCACTTTAAAACAGGTAAAACAAATAAAGTATACCCCACCCAAAATGGTTCTGACCCAAAATGGAAAGTATAATCATACGTGTCGACGTCTATGCTCAACAATTCCGGACAAAGTCAAAATAGGATAGAGGACAAGGGCCCAAAGCCAGGGACAGTTTTTAAACATTTAACAAAACAACAGACTTGGGTGATGATAGGAAACTGCTTTAATAACAATGTTTAGCACTTTCATCTAAAAAATGCTATCAGTTTCATCAGAAACATTACTCTAATTCTTTTAAAAATTGATAAAAGAACATTCTCTAAACAACAAGAAGCATAGAACTCTAAGGTCTAGTGTTACTGACTGACTGTAATCCTCAGTGACTTATCAGAAAATCAAACATTTTATGAGGGACAGGGCAAAATATGAGGCAAAATCCTGGCCATAGGCAAAATCAAGGGCAGTTGTGAGCTAGGAGTTTATCACACAAAATATAATATTTTAAAGGTTGCTTGTCATAAGGTGTCATTTATGCAGCAGTTGATGTCACAGTTTCTTTTTGAAACCAGATTACATTTTCTGCAAATCTTTAGTATAAGTAAACTTTGAACATTACATTCAGATAAATTACTTCATTATCTCAAAGTCTTCAACAAGCCTGAAGCAAAGCCACACCAAATGAAGCCATGGCCTAAAAAACAAATTTAATATTAATGTGGTGGTGGCAAACATGGCAACCAGTTGCTAGCTTTTGCATTTCTGGGCTAATTAACACTTTGAGTTGTTGGTGCTCAATTTGGAAAAAGCTATGACAAGTCAAAAGAGGATTCTGTGATCCGTGCTTATCATCTGAGCCACAGGATATGAGTTCAGTATGAGATCAGAGAAGTCCCTGAGCAGATTTTATGTCTATTGTATTGTCTTTTGACCAACAGCAGGACATCTGGCCACAGGAGTGATTTTACACAGGGGACAGTGACTAGTGTTAGAATGTGCTAAAATTGTTTCACTATACCTTCTGGACTTTGATATTTCCATACCCCATTCCTTTTGCTGCATCATCCATGTTTACATAATTTTTGTAGTATAGGTTCTGCCATTTCTCAGTACTATGCGGAACTTGGTGCAGGCACTGCACAGTATCCATTCCGACACTATCCGCCTGTAACCATATTTCCTTCTCCATGCATCTTGCTCATACCTCAAGCAGTATCTCCCATTGATTTGTTTCTATTCATCTCACATCCAGCTTCATTGCACTGCATTCTAACCTTGATGTTCTCTTCTAGACCTACTTTCATTGACCGCTTTCCTCTTGCACTCAGGTGCAGCCAGTTCCATCAGCTTCTTCCATGTTCCTGCTTCCTATACCATACCAGAAGATAGTCACTTATTAGTGTCAGCTTTATTTTCATTATTCCTCTTGCTATCATTTCAGGTGGAATTGCTAAGAATGCTACAGACTGCCTATCACCTGCAACACACTCTTACCTCTACTACCGACTGCATTTCTCTCTCTGTTAAATCTTCTTCATGGTCATTGATTCCAATGTGAGCTATTATACACAGACTGCCCTTGCTAATTTGTGTAATTCCTGTTTATACACAGACTGCTCTGGCTACATTGTGTAATGCCTGTTTATACATAGACTGCTCTGGCTACCTTCAGTAATGCCTGTTTATCCATAGACTGCTCTGGCTACCTTGAGTGATGTCTGTTTATACATAGACTGCTCTGGCTACCTTCAGTAATGTCTGTTTATACACAGCCTGCTCTGGCTACCTTCAGTAATGTCTGTTTATGCACAGACTGGCTCTGGCTACCTTGAGTGATGTCTGTTTATACATAGACTGCTCTGGCTACCTTCAGTAATGTCTGTTTATACACAGACTGCTCTGGCTACCTTGAGTAATGCCTGTTTATACATGGACTGCCCTGGATACCTTGAATATTTCCTGTTTATGCACAGACTGGCTCTGGCTACCTTGAGTGATGTCTGTTTATACATAGACTGCTCTGGCTACCTTCAGTAATGTCTGTTTATACACAGACTGCTCTGGCTACCTTGAGTAATGCCTGTTTATACATGGACTGCCCTGGATACCTTGAATATTTCCTGTTTATGCACAGACTGGCTCTGGCTACCTTGAGTGATGTCTGTTTATACACAGACTTTCCTTTCTACCTTCAGTAATGCCAGTTTATACACAGACTTCCCTGGCTACCTTGTGTAATGCCTATTTATACACAGGCTGACTCTGGCTAACTTGAATAATGTCTGTTTATACACAGACTGCCCTAGCTATCTAGAATAAAGCCAGTTTATGCACAAACTGCCCTGGCTACCTTGCGCAATGCCTTTATACACAGACAACATTAGCTACCTTCAGTAAGCCTGTTTCTAGACAGCCTTCCCTGGCTACCTTGAATAATTCCTGCTTATATACAGACTGCCCTGGCTACCTTGAATAATACCTGTTTATACACAGACTGCCCTGGCTACCTTGAATAATAACTGTTGACTGGGCTATCTTGAGTAATGCCTGTTTATACAAAGACTGTCTGACAACCTTGAAGAATGCCTGTTTAGTACTGTCTGGCATCAAACCAGGTATATTTTTTAATTATTTTTCCTTGTTGCCTGCCAGGTACCCATCACTTTTTTTTTTTTTTTTTGCTTTAAGCCCTAACCATGCCTCTGATGGATGATGTGCGGATCCATGACATTGCTGACACCTTAACATACCTTCCTGTGAGTGTACATTCTTTGAGGCCTGCCATCACTGGATTGTTAGAAATAAGACCGTGTCCCTAGTCCTGGCATTTTTCTTTAACCTTACAAGTCTCTATGCTTTCATGATAATTATCTGCCATATGAAATTATCCTCCATTTCCCCAGCATGGGCAAGCATCTGTTGCTCATGTCCATCCTCCCCTCCTGGCTCTTCCAGTGTTCAAGCCATTGTTCAAATTTGGGTCATCTGAGATGAAGTCAGAGCTTTCTCACTCTGCGCTATAGAGCTCAGCTAGTCCTCTCACAGTTTCTTCTCAAACCATAGTCAAATCAAATCATGCTTCTTGAACCAACAAACCTCTTTCTATACAACTCAGTTTGACTCACTCGATCTCCATTTGCTTACTGTGTAACCCTGAAAAAGTTACCTAAACATTCATCATTTCCAGGTTAACCCCTGAAAAGATGCACTTCTGATTAGCAGAGTCACCTGGCTAGCAATTAAACAAAACAGAAAAAGTAAAATAAAATGGTATTTAAATCTGCAAAGATTAAGATCTTATCTGTCTCTGTTGACATTACCTTCACCATCCCTGCTTTCTTTACCTTTTGTCCTATTGTTTGTCTGTTTTCTTACTGAAATCATCACTGCTGACTGACTCTAATCTTAATGCAGTGTAATACAATGCTGCCTCTGTGTTCCACAGCTGGTCTGACACTTGTGCTAAAAAAAAAAAACACTGGCAATGGTACAAATGTAAGTGATGCACAAATACCTAGAATGCCCTCTTTTAGCCTTAAATTACAACCAGAACCTTCCTGGATGAAGATCCAACAGCAAAGCACCCATATGTGGTTGTTACCACTGGGGAGACATGCAACAGCAGGAAACCACTAAACTCTCCTGGTAGTTTACATCTGAGCCTGAGTCAGCAATTAGCTAGCCATGACCCAGTAATCAGGAAACAGGAACATGGAAGATAATAAATTATCATCAGCTAAATTAGGTGATTTTTTTACTACTGGCTACTTAGATGATCTAGACTATGTCTTGTTTGTGTCTTTCGGCTTTTCCCGGTTAGGGGTTGCCACAGCGGAACTCCGGTCCGCTAATGATTGGCAGTAGATTTTTTACGTGCTGAGTTTGCCAGCCCTGACGCACAACCTTAAATGAAGGTACGCCCATTCATGCATGTCTCCACACAGAAGACGCTCTAGCTGAGAATCAAATGGCACAACATCTTGCTGTGAGGCGACAACACTATCGCAGCACCACCACCGCAGTTCTGATCTAGACTATGTCTAAGTATCCTAATATTTTATTTATTTATTTATTTTAATTATTCAGGTTTAACACCTTAATACAATAAATTAACATTCAGAAAAAAGTGCATAAGTTCATACTAGGCTATTAGTCTGTAGATTATTGCAAGCCTAGCCAGTAACTAGAGGTCCAAATCAAACCCTCCACCTTGTAAGTGAGAAGACCACAACCATTACACCAAACCATCCAATAAATCATAACACAAAAAATAAATAAATACAATTATTTACAATAGTGTCTACATCAAATCAATGAATGCATTATGATTAAGACAAAGAACTGTGAGTGCGTTAATTATTACTATTTGTAAAATTGTAAATCAATATTTTTTTCTAGTAGAACATGTAATTTTTTTATTCTAAGTTTGTTTTTAATCTTACTATTCTCGAATTTTCAATTTATCTGAGATAGGTTTTTATGGATAAGCTAAAAAAGTGTGTTGTCCCGGTCCCCTTCAATAAACACATCTCACCAAATGACGTTTGACGACCTTTATTAAGCTTCCAAACATAACTTTATTAACAAATATTTATTAATTACCACTGAAACATAGTGTAGCCGATTTAATCACAGCATAAACCTCCATGTAATGTTGATCAGGATGGTGTAACCTCACTCATCCTGACCCAGTAAACAGCGCCCATACCTCCACTCATTTACTTTACTTATGAAGCAGCCTCCCACCACTCACCTCATTTGTCATATATTGAATTGCACATCCAACCACTCAGCAGCGTCCTTACCTCCACTCGCTTATTTAATTTGTCAGGCAGCCACCAACTGCTGACTTTCCTTTCCCAACTCATTGAAATGAACATCCAACACCAGAGGGGGAACAGAAGGGGGCAAGCCTGTCCCTCTTCTCTGCCCTACCAGGACTATTAAAATAACCACAATCCCCACTATTCCACCCAAACAGGGAGGGCAGATAGGTAGCAAGTTCACACCAAAAATGTGAATCCCTACCCAGTTACACTTGCATAAACCCATTAAGCCCCTCCCTACCATTACTTCATTTCCCCGCTATCATCCCTCATTCCCATTTAACCCTTTCATCCCCCTTACCCTGTTAACTCCCACTACTCTATTTATTTAATGCCCCTCTGAAGATGTCCCTGGACAAATTGTTTTTTTACCAAACTTCATTTGTCCTGGTCCCCTTCAATAAACACATCACACCGAATGACATTTGATGACCTTTATTAAGCATTCAAACATAACTTTATTAATCAATATTTATTAATTACCACTGAAACATAGTGTAGCTGATTTAATCACAGCATAAACCTCCATGTAATGTTGATCAGGATAGTGTAACCTCACTCATCCTGACCCAGTAAACAGCATCATTACCTCCACTCATTACTTTACTTATGAAGCAGCCTCCCACCACTCACCTCATTTACCATATATTGAATTGCACATCCAACCAATCAGCAGCGTCCTTACCTCCACTCGCTTATTTAATTTGTCAGGCAGCCACCAACTGCTGACTTTCCTTTCCCAACTCATTGAAATGAACATCCAACACCAGAGGGGGAACAGAAGTGGGCAAGCCTCTGCCTCTTCTCTGCCCACCAGCCTGACCAGGCTGATTCCCATCTCTCCAACTAAAATTTCTTACAACCTAATAACTCATAAAATGGGGGGAGGGGGGGTGAAACCAAACATCATCCGGTGTACTCCCATCTTTACTAACTAAACTGGATCCTTGTCATCATCCCACACAGCCCTATGATATAAAATGCATTACCTAATTGACCGACCTTAACCAATGATCCCTTTGCAGTACTAAAGTAATAACTGTAAACTTGCATAACCTGTGTATTAACTAAATTCTTACTTTTCCCAGGTCATTATCTGCCAAACATACCACCATAAGATTAAACCCCATGCCATGCAAAACCACGCAAGGGCAACTGCATGCCATCAGTCATAACTGCAGCCCTATTTTACCCCAATGTATATAATGACCAAAATGAAACTTCTCCAAAATCAATTGAATAGCAATCCTGCCATCATATCAGCGATACATTATAAGCAATAACATTTAACGATCATAGCATTTGCTGCCCAACAACCACCCTTAGAATGACTTCAATACCTCCATAAATAAATGTCACATGGACTGTAGCCCAATAAAACTCCAATTACCAATGCCATCCCATGCAGCAAAGCCCATCTTCACCATTGCCCATGTCTGTCAATCTTCACACTATACTAACCCAACCCTTAAAACCAATAAACCACAACCAAGATTAAGGAAGTTCACAATGTTGTCTCCAAGATTAAGGAAGTTCACAATGTTGTCTCCAAGATTAAGGAAGTTCACAATGTTGTCGCCTTGCAAATGTACTATTCCCATCCAAGTTCTCCTTGACTAACTGAACTGCCATACCTTATGCCACAACCTGAACAATACCAAATCTATCCCAAGCCCCTTCTTACAGGCAGTTGCAACACAATTTTAACCAATGTAAAACACCAAATTATGTGCCTTCCTCATAAAAGCTGCCTCAAACTCCTACAGCAAGCCTTTAAACCTAACAATCTGACACCTTGTCTAACAACACAACACCACAGCCCATACCACTGCCATAATAAATGGATATAAGTGAATCCTAATCCCCAACAACTCCCACTAAATTCCCTATGCCAGGTTAAATTGAAATTCCAAATATCTAACATCCCCCCAATCATTCTTCTTTCCTGCCATCAAAGAATCCACAAGCCAACCTCCCACATTATGCTCCCAACCCAACATCACCTAACACATTTATAAACAAACTGCAAATCCCCATAAACAGCCCTATCCATCTGCCAATAGACCACCGCACTGAAAAACTCCAAATGGCACCAAAATGGTAAAACAATGCACCAAGTTACTAATCCTCACCCAAAACTACCCAAGTAAACTAGATAATATACAACCTCAAGAGCCCAAAAGGCTGAACAGCCTTAATCTGATGCTTTTCTTTGGCTTTCCCTTCACAGCTTCCTCTTCCATACGTTACCTCAAATCTGGTAAGAAATTAAAGCATAGCCTACATCAGCAAGGAATCCCAAAACAATGCCTTGCTGAAACTTTCTAACTTCTACTTAAACAACGAAGCACCCAGTACCTTACCTATTCCCTACTCTTAAGTCCTACATATACCGAATCACCCCCTTTCAACCCAAAGCACAGGTTAAATGGTACATGTAATACTCCTCCTAAAGACCTTAAACTGGTATGTGACAATAGTAGAACCTGCTTGAAAGGCAGAGTCCACTCCCAGAAGATACCACACCTTTGGAACAAAGTCCCATTTCATGTCCAAACAAACATCTCCCCATCCCTCTACAACAATCTAAACAAGTGGATGGGTAACCAAAAATTCACCCCCAAGGATTTCACCCAATTTCTCTTGGACAAAGGCAATAGGTGCTGTACATGGAATTAAGGGTTGAATTTGTCTAGCTTGTAAGGGCCCTAGAGCCAATAGCCTAATAACTTCCTATGATCCTATGACCATTGTCACTCCTCCCCACTTCTGTGAACCCCAGACTCCCCTCAAACAATTCCTAACCCTGCTTTCCTTGCCCCCATCATCCCTCCTCCTCCTCACCTGCCCCACACTACCTTAACCACCCCACTCTGACATGCCTTAAGGAGCACAAACTCTGACGTGTCTTAATAAGCACAGATTAAAGTAAGATTACTTGCAACCTCAGTGTGTGCCATTCCAGCAACCAAAAATCCACTCCAGCAGAATCTATTAACCCTCAAATCCACTTTTTGCAGGCCACTGACTGTTGCTCTCTCTGTGCTCCCCATCCATGACCTCATTGCACACCACTCTGCAACTGGGAAGACCAGAGCAGCAGCCTCCCTCACCTTTCGTGGTTGTTTCCTTCATGTCACTGCCCGATGCCCACTTTGCATTTCCCCACCTGCAAAAGAAAGGAAAACTATAAATTCTCAGCACACACATAACCAAAACTTCTTAATGACAACCATAAGCCTATCAGTGGTCTACACTCTTCAACTAAACAGCCTCAACAGTGGCCCCTAGCCCCCATCCCCCAAGACAACATAAACTAATAGGTTCATAGGTTCATAGGTTCATACTAGGCTATCTGCCCAAGGGCATTTATAAGCCTAGCCCATAGTTATTTGGCTTTCGCCACCCCTTTAGTTTGAATAAAACTATGCCTATTATTTTGCTGTGCCTCTGTCAAGCAGTGACACTGAAGTAATCCCTGGGGTATATCTGCAATCCCCCATCCATTGGTCAAGATTCCTCTTGAACAAGGCCAGCGAGGTGCTCTGCCTCACATGTACCGGGATTTTGTTCCACAGCATAGGGAGTCTCTGGGTGATGAATCTGTCCCTCCAGCACGTTCTATTAATAACCGTGTCAAGGTTTATGTCTCCGCCCTTGTGGTTCTGAGGGATCTAGATTTTTGAGGCGAAGCATATTCATCAAATCAGGGTTTGACATGGCCTTATATGTCAAGCACAGGTCACCTCTGAGCAAGCGGTATGAGACTGAATAGAGCTGGAGTTCTTTCAGTCGGGCAGCATAAGACATATTTTGAGACCCTTTATCCTTTTGGTGAGTAACTTTTGGGGCCTTTCCAGCTGCTGCAGGTGTCGGGTCAGATACATTCGAATGGGGCATTGTACTCAATCATAGGTCTAATGACTGATGAGTACAGGGGACGATGACCTCCCTTGATCTAGATGTGAATCCCTTCATGATCAGGTGGGCAATGTAGAAGGTTTTCCTAACTACTTTAGCAACATGAGTGTCAAACGAAAGGCTACTGTCAACCTGGGTCCCCAGATCCCTGATGACTTCTTCTGTGCTCAGTGGATTGCCACCTATATGGTAGCTAGGGGTAACCTTGTTTTTCCCGAAGGTATGACTATGCATTTCTTGGCATTTAACTTTAGGCCATGGCTCTGGCACCAGTTATCCATTTCTGTGAGGCCCTTCTGAAGGATATCTGTGTCAGATGTGTTTTCGACTATGGCGCCCAGTTTGCAGTCATCTGCAAACTTTGTCAGCCATAACCCTCCTGTGTGCTTGTACTTCAGAAAAGTAGATGCCGAACAAGAGTGGACCCAGGACTGAGCCCTGTGGGACACCACTTGTGACAGGCTTTGAGTCTGACATGGCTCCAGCAACTCTGACCCTGTGAGTTCTGTCACTTAGCCAGTTTGCAACCCATCTTGTGATGTATGGGTTTACATTCAAGCTGATGAGTTTTTCTATGATACCTGAGTGGGGTATTGTGTCGAAGGCCTTTGCCAGGTCAAGGTAGGCTGTATGGAATGCCTTTCCCTCATCAATGGCCTTGGTGACTGTCTCGAAAAAGTCAACCAAGTTTAAAAGGCATGATCTGCCTTTGACAAAGCCAAACTGGGTTGGATCCAAAGTCTGCAAGTTCCCTATGTCTTTATTTATGAGTTCAATTATGATCCTCTCCATGGCTTTGCAGATAAGGCTTTCAAGCTAATGGGACGGTAATTTCCAGGGTCAGTGGAGGCACCGCCCTTGTGAAGTGGGACCACAGTCGCCGTGCGCCACTCCTTGGGTACGTATCCTGAGGTGAGGCTCACCTGTAATCACCTGTTAACTGTCCTCTGAGACTCAGAGTTAACATTATTAATGAGCCATTAACACATGCGACCTTGTGCCCACTTTCTCCTCCTTCTAAATAACCAAGGGCAAAATAAAGGCTTCCTCCATCCCTTTCATATGAATGCCCACACACCTCCCAACTTACCAGCCCAGAACAAATCCAGAAAACGTCATGAAAAACCACCAGGCTACAGACAAATGCATACTACCAAAAATAACTAAGTTGCTGAGTGCAAGAGCCACCCCGATCAATGCATCCATCACTGCCCAGCCTCCAAACCCGCAGTGCCTGTACAATCCCCTGAAACATTCCACACCCATTTCACAGGGGAACACCAGCAGACTCTCAGAAGTCCAAACAGCCTAGCAAATTTAACCCTGCTGCATACTGCCAGGGCAACTCCTGGGTTAGCGCTGTGGCCCATCCAGTCAAACTTCTAAGTACAAAGCTGCCCCCAATACGAGTAAAAAAAAAACACACACACAGTAACCATCCACATCTGAAAAACAGGCAGAGCCAAAAATCCAAGCATGAGTCACCCTGGACAACCATGGGTAATCTATTTGTGCTTCACTTCCAAAGAATTATATCATGAAAGGCCTCCTACATCTCCTGTACATGAGACTGCATGCAGACCACACTCCTAGCCAATTAAGGAGAAATCCAGAAACAGTCAAGCTGCGACCATTTCTGAGTTTTTTTTTTGTTTTTCCTACTCCTCTTTCCAACTGGTTCTGACTACTAGCTCTGAACATTCTGCAAAATCAGTATGACTGAGAGGTATGAGGTGAAAACAAAATGTTTCTGAAATGTAAGTTTAGCTTCCTTATAGTCCACAGTTTGGAATTTCCAGTTGTCCCAACAAAAGCGGAATTTGGTTGGGGAATGCATATTAAAATATATATATATATATATATATATATATATATATATATATAATTTTTTTAATGAGAAATCAGCAGAAAGAAGTAAACTGTCTTCTTATTATCTTAACACTACTGGGATATCAGGGAAAATTTCAGTTTGTGGTTTTGCCAGGTAAAGTCTGATTTCTTTCACTGCTTTCAAAATTTTCACTTTAGGTTGAATGTTTATTAGTTTAAAATATAGTCTTCAAAAGATAAAAGCGTGATTCACATGAAGAGATCTATAAGCTTTTTCTTTAAGAGCCTGAGAACTTACTGTGTTTTCAGTGCCAAAATTAGAGATACCCAGTGTTTAAACCATGGGATAAAATTTTAAAATCTTTTAAAGTTTATTAATATTTACTTAACATATTATCACTCTCTGAATAGAACATGTAATGGCTGTACAGTTATTCCTGCAAGATGGTTTTGAATTTAGACAGAGGAGAATTTAGAGTGCCTTTAATTTTAGGACGTGGCCTTAGTTCAGTCTGGGCATTTCGGAACTTCTAGACTAAATACCATCAATCAAACTAGTATAATGTAGGCCTTAAGAGTGCTGTTTTATAAAAACATGTCTGAGAATGCCAGTCCCCCTTTTAACATGCCTAGTATGGTGATCCTGACTAAACAATAGTCTTTTGGAATAATTAAGCAATTTTAAATATTCTTGATGCCAAATATTAATAGTGACTGCAAATGTTTAACGGTAACTGGTAGGCAGTTTATTGTACTGGATTTGTAAACATGGTGGTCGCACAGGTCTGCAGAAGTTAACTGAAATGTTATCTTCAAAAGAAATGTAATGACCACCAATTCTATGGTATGTTTCATACTCAAAAAAAAAAAGTCCTAGGATATTGGGAGGCTTTGTCAATTTACACCACCCAAACTAAAGTGCGCCAACTCTGTGTTTCCAGATTCTCAGAATAAACAGTAATAACTGCTTTAGCAAATAAACCAAATATTTACATTTCTTCTTTGTTGTACACCAGGTGACGTGCTTTCCTTGTTAGGTCTAAAAATGTATTTTCATAGACAGGCAGAATTTATAATGTAATACACAGAACTGAAGTAATCTATTAAGAGAGCGTGACAAAATAATGAACCTAGGACTTATAAAGACTCAAAGTGATCCTAGCATTGTCGTATAGAAGTTATGAGGCTATTTGATTTAGTATTCCATTAAAGAGCATATCTGCCATATGCAACATTAGTAATACTGACATATTGGAATGAATAATTGTTAATGGTAAGGCCTGTCACAGAGAATTAAGGTTATGTACTGTTAACAAATAGCTTCTAGTAGTACAGGGTTGATTCCTTCAGCTTTCATATGCCTATTGTGTGACCACAGCTTCTTCTTCTTTTGGCTTTTCCTGGCTAGGGGTCACCACAGTGGATCATCTGTCTGATTGGCAGTGGAGTTTTACGGTGTCGAGTTGCCAGGCCGTCGCCCAACCTTCCACAGAAGGCACACACATGCACACACTCACACCTAGGGCCAGTTTAGAGTGTCCAATCCACCTACTGCATGTCTTTGGGATGTGGAAGGAAATTGGTGCACCCGGAAGAAACCCATGCGACCACAGGGAGGATATGCAGACTCCGCAGAGAAGACACCCCAGCCGAGAATTGAACCGGAGAACCTCTTGCTGTGAGGCGGCAACACTAACCGCTGCACCACCATAGCAAGTCACTGAAATAGACAGTACTTTGGGAAAATTAAGAATTTGGGTAAGTGTATTAATAGTCTCCTGGACTGCATTACTATTAATTATTTATGAACTAATGGGGTCAGCATTTATACAAATACTGCAAGCTAGGATTTATCAGAGTCAAAAATATTAACACTTGAAAAAGGAGGATAGATAATGATCTTTAGAGACAGATAATCATAGAGAAAGAACGAAGTGATGACATTGTCCATTCATGGTCAGGAACAATGGAGCATTATTTCCACATGCTGTGCAGCCCTGCAGGTCAGAAACTAAGGTTTTGGTTATTGGGGGGGGGGGTTGCAACTAATATTTCTTTTAAATTCAGCATCTTATAATGTGAAAATGAAAATCATGATGCTGTGAAGTTTCAAAAATCCTTTAAAAAATGGTAACAATACTGGATAATTCTTTAAAACTAAAATGCCACACAATCTATGCTGCAGTGGTGATGACTCAAATAGCACAGAAGATAATGCAACAAGTGAGCAAACTGGACAGAAAGAGGCCTGTTGTACTATTGCAATGCAGCTATGCTTCACCACAATACATGTGTGTGATATGGGATACTATTGTTTCACCACTAGGATTTGATGGAAAACACATAAAGGCACTGATTATTTGGAGCCTGAGCTTTGCGTGAAATAACTTTTGAAACATTTTCTTCAGCAGAAAAAAACCTTGACTTTTTTAATAAAAAAAATCCTTAATGTTCATCATAGAAGGAACACACAAAATGTGATAAACGTGATACTAAAGAAAAAAAATAACAGTCCAGTTCAGGACTACTGATTTTATAGGCAATGAAGTGAGAGATAAATTTGCAAAAAAATAATTGACAAAATTTGTTTATGGAATGGGATGTGTGAGTACATTTACCTAAAACTGTGACAATACATGGAAAAGAAAATGATGGGAATAATTAAACACTGAGCCAGTTAGAGACTTGTTTTTTATGTAGTGTTAATAATAATCTAATGCAAGACTGTCCTACAAATCTGCACAGTGCCGAGAAGTGGGACATTCAATAGATGACTAGAAAATTCCTTGTAGAACGTGTGGAAAAGTTGGATATTTTTGATTCAGTTGAGAAATGCTACATGATGATGAGGTTAATAATGATGACAAAGGGATTTAATTGTAAGGATGTTAATAAGGAATGTGGTCAGTTCATAGTTCATAGTTCATAGGCTAGTACTAGGCTAACTGCCCTTGCGAGCCATTTTAAGCCTAGCCAGTTATCCCCTGTGAGATTCAAACCTTGTACCTTGTGTTTGTAAGGCAAACACCTTAACCATTAGGCCACCCTCCCAATTGGGTTAGCCTGCAATGTTAGTTGTCTTCTTTTTAGGAGAGATCCAAGGTTGCATTTATACCATTAGGAGAAATTTGGCTGATCTAAGGCAGCATTTATACCATTGGGGAAATTTGGCCAGGGCATGTAGACCTTGGCTCTAGATAATTGTCACTGGTTAAGTGAGGCTCTTACCCCACATGCAGAAATGGGGAAAAAAGGCTGTGGATGTATTTTACATCCACCTGAGTTGTCACCAGCTCAAGCAAATGTGATTTTAGTTTAACATCTCATATGAAGGATAGCACACTCATGAGTGCAGCACTCACCTTATGCTACGCTACAGTGTCCATCTACCTGGTGAGGGAATAGAACCTACAGCCTTTGGAACCAAAGACAAGTGTGCTATTTGATGCACCACTGATGCTACAATTAGTAAGCATGTGCAAGAAAATGTACATGATATGGATGATAATACTGTTGAATTACAAAATATTCCATAAATTGATATTACCAAGAAATATTTAGAAAATTAGTTTAATATTGAAGTAAGTAATAATTATGAAGTGCTACAATATGATAAAGCAGAATGTATAAATTAGGGGCAATTAGGAGTAGGAGGTTGGCATAATGGTTAAGGTGTTTGCCTTATAAACCAAAGGTGCAGGGTTTGGTTCTCAAATCGGGTAATTGACTAGGCTTAAAATGGCTCACAAAGGCAGTTAGCCTAATACTAATCTATGAACCTATGAAAATAAAATAGAAAATTTGGTAACAGAGTTAAAAGAGAAAAATATTAAAGCAAAATCATTCAGCAAAAAGAAAAAGCTAAATTCAGTGTTTCAGCCTTGAATGTGAAAAGAGTTAAAAGTGAAGTTTGAGGTCATGGTATTGTGATGGCATCTAAAGCATTAAATAAATGTAATATGTTTAGAAAATGTAAGGCTCTTGAATAAGGGAAAACTATTTCAGATGGAAAAGTTATGGTATCAAACAATTGTATGGGGTTTCGGAATAGATTAATGTTCACACGTAGTTGTATTAATAAAAACGAAAATATGAAACTATGTCAAGTGTTCAAGTAATGGCACCTAGTAGAGTAACACAAGAATAAAGTGGTGTGCATACACTGATAGCAGTATATGCATATAAAGATAAGAGCAACATTATTTGGAAATGAAATGTATTATTACTCACATGGATATTATTGCAATAGATTGTTCTAACTGTAATTTATACAAATGTATACAAAAAATAAATCAAGATGATAAACTCTGTAAGGCAGTTATTAGATGTGGAGATTTGAAATTAGAAAAGAAGTACAATCTACGCATAGGAAAGAAGAGCTCAAGACAGAAACATGTTTTGTATTTATTTTCTGTTGGGTTGGAGGAAAGACAAGGACTAACAACATGAAACATGTCTCCCTTATCCTGAAGCAATCTGGATATAATTAGGCTTTAATAGATCAGAGATTAATGAATGAAAGGGATTAAAGAAAATGAAATAGAACTATTATGGTCTGATTATAAGACATTTTTAAAATTTGTGGTTACAGCAGTATGTATATATCCATATATATATATATATATATATATATATATATATATATATATATATATGTATATATATGTATATATATATATATATATATATATATATATATATATATCTATATATATATATATATATATATATATATATATATATATATATATATATATATACATGTGTATATACATATATAGACACATGTGTGTGTATCTATATATATATATATATATATATATATATATATATATGTGTGTGTGTGTGTGTGTGTGTATATATATATATATATATATATATATATATATATATATATATCTATATGTATACATGTATATACAAGAAGTTTATTTCCTGTTAGCAAAGGGAGATAGCAACATAAAAAATTATTATAAGACATGTATGGAGGAATATGAAAATTTCCTATGGGGGAAGAAGAACAGGATAATATTCTAAAGGAAAGACAGTTATTTAAAAAATTAGGGAAAATAAAAGGAATGTTGTATCTCTGAAATATTTTTTACAAGAAAGGAAAAAGTAACGCCTTTTTGGACAGAACACCAAAAGGGAAGTGGAAAACATGGAATTTATAGTAGATGAAATAAGGTTTATGATCAAAACACAGATATGTATGTGGTTGTATTCTGTGCTGGGAATGTGGGGTGTAGGAGGTTCAATATAAAACATTAAACATTTTTGAAAAAGAGATAACTCTGGAGGAAATGCAAAAAAACATTGTGATAAGTTAATATTAATCATATACCAGGACAAGATAGACTATAATACACATTTTGTTAAATCAGCAAGGAAAATTTGAACTACATCGAAGTTGACGAGTTAATGGTTGTGAAATGGTATATAAAATAATGTATAAATGTTTGGTAACATTAATTTACAAATAAGTGAAACAGAAGATATTAGGAACATGAGACTGTTAATCTTTAGTAATACAGATTGCAAATTATTGATGTAAATTGTACAAATTAGGTTTGGAAAAGCTTTAAAAGATTTTATTTGGGAAGATATATATGCTATAAAAAGAAGACAAGTAAAAGATATGCAATAGATTAAATGTGATGTGATGAAGTTCTGTGATAGTACTGTACAACTTGTAATGTGGGAAATATTGCAAGAATACAGTCTAAAATGCAAGATATCAAATTTATTCAGGTCTTTTTATAAAAATACATAAAAGGTTTAATGGCTGGTTAAGTCAGTGGGTAAATATAGAGAGAATAGTTAAATGAGGACGAACTGTTGCTGGGGTTTTATTTGCATTAGCCATCAATGCAGCAATACATAAATGTAAGGGTACAATAGGAAATGCAAGATGTGTGATGAGAGAAGGTGAGAAAGTGCCTGTGTGCAAGGCTTATGCACATGATATGGTTTCTATTGCCATGACTAAAGCACAGTGATTAGAAACTTTGGATTATAGGTTAATAAAATGAAACACAAACACCCTGCACCTTTTAAGGCATGGCATCTAGGTCCAGGGAAGTCACTGACCACTGCACACAGCCATCATCAGACCCATTATTGAGTATAACATCTTTTTCTGTATGGACCTGACCAGGCAGTGCAACAACTGAAATGTCCACAGAGGTTCCTCACCAAAAGAATACAGGGAGTAAACATGACGTAATCAAAAAAAACTCCCGAAAGCTCTCCTGGCAGTTGGAAAACAGTAAGGCGGAGAACAGACCTTAAAATAAATAACACATAATGTTGAAAAAAAGTTAAGGGCTTTTGTCTCAACAAAAACTTCTTCAGAACAGTACAACAAATACTTTCAAACTAATTTATATCCTGAGTTCAAAGTTCATTGGTAGGTCACATATTTCCTTTTTTTTTTTGACATCATTTCCTTCGGTGAGCATATTTGTCTAACATATATCATTCAAAAACCCACAAACTACGAAAAACACCTTAACAAATACATGTATAGTACTTGTTAAAAACCAATTAGACTATGCTCAAAATATTTACACCAAAATAATCTTTGACTAATAAAACTTTAATAATTCTTTTGTATGTAAAAAAATGAATAAAAAATTAAATTAAAAATTGACAGGCGACCAAAATAATGCCCTCAACATAACAACTTTGCTGATTGTAATTTTAACATCATTGCAATGGAAACTTGATCATTCATACTGGAGGGTTACTGGTGTTTAACTTTAGCTGCCATAAAAGTTTGCAGTTTTCAATAATGTTTCCCATCGGCCACCTTTTGGATCATGAACTACCTGTTCTAATACAAAAAAAGTAAATACACTATCCTTACAATTTAAGGAATGTGTGTATCATGCATTTATTTATACCTTGTGTTTGATATCATTCAGGTGCTCCAAAATCCTTTTTCTGAAAGCCCTTTCAGTTTTTACTACATAGAATGACAGGATACCAAATAAACCACCCCTTTACTAAGACAATTAAAATATTTAGTACTCTTCTACTCATGTCCCTCATTTGGAAGGTGAAAACTATCACTGTTCAATATGTACCACATGTATAGGTCCCCTTAGGTCCCTCATTTTCTATATGGGTTTTTTCCCTTTTCAAAATTTCTTTAAAGTTGGTGTTGGGGACATTGTGAAACTAGGTGGTGTTTGTTTTTCAAGAATGGAGGTTAACATAATGATAATTCCTTTTTGAAGATCATGAAAGAAATTTAACAGATGGCAGCAATGTGGAAGGTTTTGCAGATGACTTATAAAAAAGGATTGATTTAATGCTTCCATATATTCTTAAAAAATTGGGTTATTTGAGGGGCATGCTTATCCAAACTAAAACAATGAGTAACAAGGTCACACAGACAAACCAATCAGTAAAAACTAAAAAAAAAAAAAAATCCAACATCAGCTGAGTATGACAACCCTGTGTTTCCAAAGGTTAGCCAAACAGTCCATTTGCTATAAGAAGGCTGAAACATGCATATCCACAGCTAGTGGAGTTTGGCTTTATTGGCCTGAATTTGTCCATAACAGACTTAAAAAGGAAAACAGTCATGGGCATTCAAAGCTGCCGTATAGCTGAAATACCTGATGTTGTTAGGGGTCATTTGCATATATCCAGGGTTAACTCGAATATAAGAGATTTTAAGGGTTCACACAGTGGAAAATCTAGCTTGGCTGGATTTGTATTTTAGTTTTAACTCATGGGTGTGCTTATCCATTCAATCTGGAGAAAGAATTGCTGAAAAAAGCATTTTATTTATTTGGGAATTGGGGCTACATCTTATAAAAGGATGAATCGTGTATTGTAAAAGATAAAAATGTGGACTGAGCCTTATTATCCGGTTGTAATTTCAACATCGTTACATCTGTTTAGGATATTACATAAAATATCAAAGAGCATAGAGAATAAAGTAGGATTGTTACTAATGGAAAAGTATAAAAAAAAGTTTGGATAGCTATAAGTAGCAGGAAGAAGAAGATGATAGTTTGAGACTAGTGAAATTAATGATAATGTGCACAACCTGATATTACTGAATATTGAAGCAGAAAAATAAATAATGATAGGAATATATGTCATGAAAACATTATGCGTAAGTATTATTATGCAAATCCGTGAAATGATAAAACCTGTTTATAGAAAACAGCAATTAGGGAAATGCAAGGAAACATTAAGACAATTCCTGAGATTAAGTAGAGACTTTTGTTGTATAAAGTGCCAGTTAAAGGATGAGTGACATATAAGCAAATGAGTGAAAGACTATACATTATGTAACATAGACAAAACCATACATCATGCAGTTATGAATTATGAGAAACTGAGAGAATGTTGGAAAGTTTTTTTTATTCTGAGTTCATGTTTGAATGCTTTCAAAAGTTAGCTTTTGATAAGATTATTTATGGTGTGTATGATAACATTTGAAAAGCAGGAAGATATAAATAGGACAAAATATTAATGGAACACTTTTGGCATTATAAAAGTTGAACATGTAAGGAGTTGCTATATTATAATATGTGGGATAGTCCTTTGAGTATGGGTAAATAGATAGCTGTAGAAAAAGAGATGGGAGGTTGAAACCTATGTTCTATGTGTGGAAATATAGTGGGTGTGATTTCTGTGTTCATTTTTTAGTGATGTAAGTATATTTTATGTTGCATAATTTAGATCTGTGTAAAGTTTATGATACTGGATATAAATAAAGTCTACACCCTTTCTAATAAGTGCCATGGAATCTTTTACATCCACCTAAGCTACCACAGAATCAGGCAATGTGGAATAACGCACCAAGGAAGGCAGAATTTCCCTTTATGTGGTGCTGCAATGTCAGTACTGGAAAAATAAAAATAAGTACTTGGTGTGGGAATAGAACACCCAGCCTTCAGGTGTTGCCACACAAAAGGCATATGTGCTACCTGTTGAGCTACTGTGACTGCATCACATTTAAGTAGACTCAGAATATCTAAGTGGCTGATTCACTGTTGATATACATCATTTTGTAATTAAAGTGCTCATTTGTTTTGCAGAGCAGTTAATTGTTGTTTCTGCTTTGTTAGTGATGGTACACCTTTTTAGTGGACTGAAGACTGCAATGCAAAGTGCATTATATTACATCATTTATTAATCTTGTTGGCATTATGGACTAAAGTTTGTCAGGCTTTGTTAAGTCTTTAAAAATGAAAGGAAAGCAGGGGCTAGACTTTTGTGTAATAGGATGGAAAAGTGCTTAATTGTAAAACTGGGTGAAAGGATCCAATGTCTGAAGTTAGATTAAATGGACACAAAACAAGTGGAGTCAAAACTCTTAAAGAAACGTATTTATTTATTGCATTTGTTGTCTGGGAAAGTCTTTCCAACCACAGAGTCCCCTTTTCAGTAGAGGCCAGGGAGAAAAGCTCAAAATTATACACATAGGTTCATAGGTAGGTACTTGGCTATCGGCCCTAGGGCCTATATAAGCCTAGCAAAAAAAGGTGCCCTGGCTTTTGCCACCCAAGAAAATTATTTTCCTGTGCCCCTGTTGAGCAGAGCCACAGAGGTGATCCCTGGGGTGAATTTCCTATTTCCCCTCCAATCATCAAGATTTTTCTTGAAGAGTACTAAAGGAGTTTTGTTTGATATAGATAGGTAGTTTGTTCCAGAGTATGGGAAGTCTGTGAGACAGGAATCTATCCCTCCAGCATGTTCTGTTTATTGTGGTGACAAGGTTTATGTCCCTAGAGCATGTAGCTCGGAGGGATTGGGATTTCGTTAAGTGGAGTATGTCCAACAGCTCTGAGTTTGACATAGCTTTGTATGTTAGGCAGAGATCACCTCTGAGTAGACGATATGCGCCGGACTAAAGCTGGAGTTTTTTGAGACAGACTGAGTAGGGCATCTGTTTGAGGCCGGTAATCCTTTTGTGAGGTATTTCTGTGGCCTTTATAGTTTTATTCTTTGTATTGATGTAACATCTAAATTTAATCAGTCAAATACATGTCTGCTCTGTAATTGAAATCTCTGTGAAATAATTTGTGCACTCTAAGGATATCTTAGTAAGTTGGCCACTGTCCCCTTTGTTCTTGACCAATAGATTATACTTCACATACCAGTTATTTAACATCATGAAATTATAGAAAAAACTGTTTTATTTTATATCTCTTTAATTGCTTTAACTGTCTATAAACTGATTGCTCTCAGCTATAATTTGACCTGAAGGTGGGAAGCACACTGCATTTGGCTTTGCTTCATTCCCCTACCCTACTCTCAATTCCCACCCACCCACTCTTATTTTAATACTATACTTCCTACATACACATTCCTCTTGTGACTCTTATTCCAAAACCCTCCCCAGGTGACATTACTACTTCCATACATACACGTCTAATTCTTGTTTCCTACTTCCCTATTTCCATTTAATTTTTAGCCCCATTCTCAACTATCTTTCTCCCTCCCATACTGCTTTGCGCTATATCCATTCATGATCACAACCCTCTCTAATAGTACCTATCAATTCCACATTGTATATTTTACTTTTCCCAAATAAACCCTCATTTCTTCTTATTTTTAACTACATCATAATATACCTTAACTTTTCATACTCCTCTATTCCCTACACTCCAGAGAAGATACCATAACAAAATAATAGTCTTCTTTTATAGAAAATACCTCTTTCCTTACCTATCCTCTACCAGCATTGGGAATCCTTCATCACTGAATCTGCTAACATCCTGCAACTTCTTGTTTCCTTCTTCATTGTTACTTCCCTGTCATCTATAAAAGACAGATGCCTGTTCTTAATTGTGCTACTCTTTAGCTTATCCTGTATACTTCTCCTAGTGTGCCATCTTTCATCCTACCATGGCTCAATAATAACTCTCAACATCTCTCCAGCTCTCTCCCAACCACTTTACACTCTACGCACATTGCACCAAACCTATTTAATATTTCCCCTCATTTTTATTCCAAATATAGACTGATTAACTACACTTCAACTCAAACCAAAACAAAATTAAGTGCAAGAATCCTCTCCAAAAACAGGTATGCAGCATTTGCCAGTGTACTAAAATATTTCTAGGAGGAGATATGCACCCTAATCCTGACCCCACATATCACAATGAACATAAATATAATTCTGTTCCAGAAACTTCTTTAACTCATCAACAGCCAATCCGCAACCCTAGTTATCTAATTTCTGCTGCACTAAATGTTAGGAACATAAGAAATACAGCTGCTGAACTACTTGCCTGGATTACTCAACATAAGCCTGACATTCTCTCTGTAACTGAAACTTGGCTTAAACCCAGCATAAACAACTCCAAAGTTATACTTCCTAGCTATAATTTCACCCATAAAGGTGGTGGTATTGCTTTAATATTTCCTGACACCTACCACATTTTCACTTATAGCAAACCAGTATCCAAATTCGATTAAGCAGAGCTTCTTATTTTCTTCAAAATAAACAATTATAAACAAATATGTATTACTATCCTTTACATCCCTCCTGGCAACACAATACAGCTATACTGAAAGATATCCTACATTGGATATCCGTAGCAATTCCACAAGAAAAAATACTACTAGGTGATGTGAATGTCATATTGGTTGGACATAAACTCTAACTCCCATACATCTAGCATGAATAGCCCCATACATTATAATAAGACATTAAATTCCCTGTTATACTAGATCCTAGTTTCAGATCCTGGCATATACATCACCACAGGTACGATGTCAGACTCTCTCAGCAATCATTTCCCAGTCTACATGACTAGACATCTCACACATCCAGTTAAACTGCATATTTATAAAACAACATGCAGCCTTTCCAAGTTTAACCCAGAAATGTTCATTACTACACTATCATCTATTAATTGGAACGTCCTAAAAATTCTCCCCTTAAAAATGCTATAAATCAGTTCAATACAACATTTCTAAATATCCTGAAAAACCTTGCACTTCCTGGAAGAAGGGACAAAAACAAATAATGCAATTTGCCTATCCAAAAACAGTAGAAAGCTAATGTAGGATAGAGAAAAAGCATGGAAAGAATTGTAATATAAAACAGCTTAATATCCTAAAAACTTCAGAATGCTTTGCAAAAGGTTGGCAGAATGGTTAAGGTGTTTACCTTGCAAACACAAGGTGCAGGGTTTGATTCTTACATGCGGTAGTAGGCTAGGCTTAAAATGACCCACAAGGGCAGTTAGCCTAGTAATAATCTATGAACCTATGAACCTATAAATGAAGACAAAAAATGTACTACAGTATCATCACTCATCAGACCAATGATTGAGTACAATGCCCCATTCGGAATGTATCTGACCCGACACTTGCAGCAGCTGGAGAGGCCACAAAGTTCCGTCTCAAAAAGAAAGAACTCCAGTTCTATTCATCAGAGGTGACCTTTGCCTAACATGCAAGGCCATGTCAAACCCAGATTTGATGAATATGCTTCACCTCAAAAAATCTAGATCCATCAGAGCCACAAGGGCGGGAGACTTAAACCTCGATAGATTCATCACCCAAAGACTCCCTATGCTGTGGAATAAAATCCCGGTACATGTGAGGCAGAGCACCTCGCTGGCCTTGTTCAAGAGAAATCTTGACCAATGGATGGGAGATCGCAGATATACCCCAGGAATTACCTCAGTGTCACTGCTCGACAGAGGCACAGCAAAATAATGATAAATGCCCTCGGGCAGATAGCCTAGTATGAACCTATGAACCTATGAACCTATAAGTAACTTTCAGAATTTTGGACATCCATTAAAGAAATCTTACATCCGAGCTAAAACTTCAACCCAAACCCCTTTCCCGATAACTTACAACTTGAAACTGCAATACAGTTCAACTCTTATTTTATAGATAGTATAGTATCTCTAACCAAGGATTCCTCAGCATCTAATCCCAGCCCTGACCAACAGACGCATAACACCACAACCACTTCACCTTCAAACTTATGCCCATATCCTACATAAAACTTCTCTTAAACAAACTGTGCTCTTCTTCAGCTGATGACCTTCCAAACAAGTACCTAAAAATAGCAGCCAATAGCATTGCCTATCCTGTCTCAATTCTTATAAATAGGTGAATCCAGGAATGCCACTTTCCCTCTCTCTGGAAGAAGTCACACATTATCCCTCTGCACACAGGATGAAATTCAACAGGCATTAATAACTTTAGACCTATAGCAGTCTAATCTCATCTCACCAAAATACTTGAAAAATGTATTCAAAAATAATTACTAGACTATCCTCTGCAGGAAGAACTCCTATCCCCTACACAACATAGCTTCCATCTTTCACATAGTACTAGTACTGCCCTTCTAACTTGTATAGATGCTGTCAATAAAGCTAGAGATAACAGCAAACTAGTCTCCTCCCTATTTCTAGACTTATCTAAAGTCTTCAACACACAGCAAACTTCAACTTCAAATGGCCTCACTAGGTCTCTCCCAGTCTACCCTCTGTGGTTCAAAAGTTACCTGTCCAATAGGCATCAGTCAGTAAAATGGCAATCCATGCTCTCTCCTTAACTCCCATTCACCACTGATGTACCACAAGGTTCTAGCGTTGGTCCCCTCCTCTTTAATATTTTCACCAATACCCTCTATACAGCTACACAACAGGCCTAAAACAATACACAGATGATTCCACTCTCAGTGTATATCTGACAACAGAAAAAAAATACTCATGAAGCTTTTACATGCACTCAAACATGGCTTCATAATTCACAAGTTATGCTCATCCTAAAAAATCATATACCATAAGCCTGTTTTTCCCTCACTTCATATTGCAGTTCCTGTTTATATTAGACTAACTTACCTTTAATTTCTCTACAAACTGCCTAAAATTTCTCTAAATATTAAATGATTGTCATATAACTTGTATCAGTTCTTAACAAATGTTTATATATTATGTCTAATTTGTTATAATTATTTAAACTGCAGATGTTTTTGTTTCATTTTTGTGTAGCGCACCCGTAGGTGTAGCTGAAGAGATATGGGTTCCTTCCTACTTGACTCTGGTGACACCCCTAGTAGGCCCAACACACCAAGGTGGCAAGAGGGACAGATTTCATTCTAGGTGACACATCTAGTTTAAAAAGGCAATAGCATATCCACAAACAAATTATTTCAACAGTGAACCAGTTAGCAATAAGGCAAGGTGAGATATGCATGCAATGAAAACATACATTCACCCTCTTCCCCAGAACTCAACAGAAGAAGGTCTAGATATTCAAATATGCACGAAGAAGGCAATATCAATAGGCAGTAATGCTTTATAATGCAGCAATACAAACACGGGAACAAATGCAATAAAAGAGTCATAATACAACAATACAGATATGAGAAAATGCAATGTCATTGAGCAGCAAAATTCTTGAAGGCAGCAGTACTGACAAGCAAAATGCAATGTCATTGAACAATGAGGATTTATAATGCAACAATACAAACATGAGAAAATGCAATGTCATTGAGCAGTAAAGATTCTTTAAGGCAGCAGTACTAACATGGCAAAATGCATTATCATTGAACAATAAAGATTTATAGTGCTACAATACAAATATGAGAGAATGCAATGTCATTCAGCAGTATTAACACCCTCTACCCCCTTGATAAATTCTAAACAGACCAACTATGAAACACTCTATTATACCTTGTTCACTGGACAGTGACTACTTACAGTCTTGCTACCGGCATGATGGGGCCCAAGTTGGAGCTCGTATGGATCCCAGTTATTTGTAATTCACAAAGCATTAAAGGGGGGACCACAATCTTACAAAAATATAAAATGACGGTCAGAGCCTCTCACCACTCCATCGAGAGTATCCTAGTGACCAGGCCTTGTGGTTTCTCTGATGAGAAAAGTAGAAAATCACCTACCAGAACTCTGGTTATCATCTATGGCTTCTTGGTATTAGGCCCAAGGGAACTCCTTTCCTTGCTGAATCATAGCAGGTGTGGAACTACTGGTTTCAGACTTCTCTCCTGATTTAACAAAATACCATATCCAGGATTTCAGCAAGAGAGACACAATCTGCTACTTCACTTCCCTGTCCCAAAACACGAGAAACGAAAAATCCAGTCATGCTGCAAGGCCCTTTTTCCCCTTCAGCTACGTGTTTCAGTCTTCCCTCCTTCAGCTAGTCTTCCAGAATCCTCTTTCACTTTCAAAATTGTCTTTTATATTCCTGAAAAGGAGCTCCACCTACTGGTGTAATCGAAAACTACAGTCAATTACTTTACATGAAGTACAGTGGGAGCTACATTTGAAGATTGCAAATTATGTTTTTAAAATGTTTTGTAATAATTTAGAGCCATTCTCCAATGGCCTCCACTGAAAATGGGCTACCCAGTCAGACTTTCAATAAACAAATAAATAAATAATGTACAATTTTTGTGTGGAACTTTTCTCCCAGGGCCTCCAGTGAAAAGGGATTTTTTGGCCAGTCGGACTTTCCGTGGTACCAAATGGAAATAAATAAATAAATAAACAAATACATAATAAAGGGGTTTGGAGCTGATGTCCCTGCAACCATACCAGCAAATTACTTTTGTATTAATACCATTTGACAGAGAGGCTGATACCCTCCTTAAGTTTGTTCCATTTTATATTTGTTTACGTGAGCTTAAATTGGCTGCTGTTACCCTTTACATAGATCCATCCTCAACCCCCTTTTTCAATTTTTGCACATGGGGTCAGGTTGTCACTTCAACAGTGACTGTCATCAAGAGCCAAGGTTCACACTGCTGGGTGGCTAGTCCTGCAACAGTTCTTATTTCATACCACACACACACACACACACACACACACACACACACACACACACACACACACACAGACACATGAACATACACGCAAATGCATGCACACACACACACACACACACACACAGATGGAGAACTTAAAGTGTCCAGTCCATCTGTTTCATGTTTTTGGAATGTGTGAGAAAACCAGAGCACCCAGAGGAAATCCACCTGAACACAGGGAAGACAATATTACACTTTACAAATGGTATTACAGGAAAATGCAGTTTGTAGATACAGTAGAAAATGGTTGTGAATCCTGAGGCACTAGCATTTCATTTTAATGTTCATACTGTAAGTGTGGAAATTCGGTTCTCAAAAAAAAATGCAGAGATTGTAAAATTTTGTCCCTTAAACTGTAGCAACTGCTGCAGCATGATAATCATAGGTTCATAGGTTCATAGGTTTATAGGTTGGTATTAGGCTATCGGCCCCGGGGCCTATACAAGCCTAGACATAACAATTCCCTGACTATTTCTTCCCACAGTATTTACTTCCCTGGACCCCTGTCTAACAGGGCCACTGACATGATCCTCGGGGTGAATTTCATATCTCCCATCCAATCATTAAGGTTCCTTTTGAAGAGTGCCAAAGAGGTGCTCTTCTTGACATGTATGGGCAATCTATTCCAGAGTATGGGGAGTCTCTGGGTCAGGAACCTATCTCTCCATCATGTTTTGTTCATTGTGATGACAAGGTTTAGATCCCTGGAGTGTGTGTCTCTGAGGATTGGGATTTCTTTAAGTGTAGCATGTCCAACAGCTCTGGGTTTGACATGGCCTTGTATGTAAAGAAAAAATCACCTCTGAGTAGATGATATGAGACAGAGTATAGGTAGAGTTTTTTTAGATGGTCAGCATAGGGCATCTACTTTAGGCCTGTGATTCTGTTAGTGAGGTATTTCTGCGGCCTTCCCAGTTGTTGCAGATATCTTGAGAGGTACATACCAAATGGGGCATTGCATTCTATAACGGGTCTAATGAGGAATGAGTACAGTGGGACAATGACCTTGTTTTTTCTGGATGAAAAGCCCTTAGTGATGAGGAGTGCCACATAGAAGGATTTCCTGACTGTTGTGGCGACGTGGTTATCAAGGTGAGACCAATGTCCACCTGTGTCCCTAAGTCTCTTATCACACTTTCGGTGTTTAGTGTACTGCCACCTATGTGGTAATTCATGGGTACATGTTTTTTTTCCCAAAGGGTACAGCTATACATTTCTTAGCATTGAGCTTGAGCCCATGGCTCTGGCACCAAGCATCTGTTTCTGTAAGGCCATTTTGTAGAATATCCACATCATTTGGGGATTCAATAATGGCTCCCAGTTTGCAGTCATCTGCAAACTTTGTTAGCCAGAGTCCCTTAGTGTTGTCCTATACTTCAGAGAAGTAGATGCCAAACAAGAGCGGTCCCAGGACTGAACCCTGAGGTACTCCCCTTGTCACTTGTCTGGGGCTGGATTTGGAGTTGGCTACTTTTACAGTGTGGGTTCTGTCAGTAAGCCAGTTATCAACCCATCAAGTGACGTAGGGATTAATGCCCAGCTTAATAAGTTTATCTAAAATTCCAGAGTGGGGGATGGTGTTGAAAGCCTTGGTGAGGTCCAGATAGGCTGTGTAGACCACCTTACCCTTGTCCACACCTCTGGAAACTGATTCAATGAAGTCAATCAGGTTCAGTAGACATGATCGGCCCTTCACGAACACAAACTGTGTGGGGTCCAGTGTTTGAAGGCTGCCAATGTCTTTGTTTATAAGTTCCATGATAATACATTCCATGGCCTTGCAGATCAGGCTTGTCAGACTGATGAGGCGGTAGTTCCTGGGATCCCAGGTGGATCACCCCTTGTGGAGTGGGATAACTGTAGCTGTGCGCCACTATGTGGGCACGAAGCCTGAGGTGAGGCTATGATTAAACATGACACTTAGGTGAGGTGCCAGGTCATTTTGTAGTTCATGTAGTACACAGCCTGGGATGTCATTTGGTCCCATAGATGCTTTATTCTTAGCTTTGGAGAGTGCGTTTTTTACCTCTGTGGCCATTATTACCAGAATTTGGCAATCTTTCGGTATTGAGATGGGCCCTTTAGGGGGTGACAGGGGGTTGAAGTTTGCATTGAATCAATCTGCCAGGATATTGGCAATATCATTGGGATCAGTATATTTAATGCCATTCTGTTGTAGCTTAGAGCAGATCTGAGCACTGCCATTTAGATTCTTGACATAGCTATAGAATGCCTTGTGGTTTTCTTTGGATTCTTTGGCAATTATATTTTCGTAACTAGCTTTGGAGGATTTTATGAGGGATCTCAGCTTCTTACTGAGGCTGGCAAGGGAGTTTTTTTGCATCCTGGGATTTTCCTCTTTTCTGCAGCAGTTTCTTCCTTTTGTTGTAAAGTTTTTTTATGGCAAGGGACCACCAGATTGGCTTACAAATCAGAAACAGTATTTAAATAAACAGAGCAGTTATTGACTGGGTCCGATTCCAAAAGATTTGCTGTCAGTGTTAGTGACCATTTGCACTGACAAAGACTTAGAGCATAGAACACGGCTCCAAGTGCAAGCCTGTTTACAGATAGTCATTTAAATCACATACACTGAGAGCAACAGTTTTTGGAATCTGACCCATTGTATGTGACATCTGTACTGATGTAAGACTTTTCTTTGGTACTCCACCCCTCTGTTACACATCATGATGCGGTAAAAATACATTTAATAGTGAGGGAGCTGTTAAACCGTTGTTGTGACACGCACGCACACACACACACACACACACACACACACACACACACACACACACACACACGCACACACACACACACACACACACACACAAACACACACCAGTTTTTGCATTCAACCTTATCTGTCTGTATAGTCAAAGTTAATTATTTATAGTTTATATATGCAATCAGTGCTGTCTAAGCAATTTTGCTGCTAATATGCTTGCATTTTTTAATTAGACAAATAAAACTGGATGTGAGAGGGGAAAATAGCTATTGTTTCATTTCCTTTGCATTAGAAGCAAAATAGCAACTATCAACATCTATTCTCTATCTCTCACGAGCAATTGGTGAGGGAAAAGCTTTTCTTTGAAGTGAAGCACTATCAGTTTGTCTAACAGTTATCTGTAGTTGGAGAAGAATAGACTGGAGAAATTATTCATAAAAAATGTTCTTACCTTTGGGATATTAATATATAGGGACCCATTGTACAAGGTGTTTGAGCTCTTTTATTACTTTAGAAGAATTTGAAGAGCAAAAAACTGATGTTTTATTGATGTATATTTTTTAAAAGTTAAAGGCATATTTCTAACAGTTGCATTTACACACACCTGTTCCCTGTAATAATGTTGCTCTTATTAATTGTTACTAAACTGGAGAAGAGTACATTATGGCTATTTATGGAGGAGATGGCTTACTTTTTTAAGTGTCCCTAAGTATTGTTGTTACACTAGTATAGAGCACAAGTTGCAGATACTCAAAATAGCAGATTATATCCCAACGATGTATGAATATTTCACTTAAAGGGTGGTGACCACTAGGAACTTTCAAAATGTAAATATAGAGTAGGCAAAAAAGATTTCTGAGACATTCTTGTGAGACAGTATACAGTTTTTACTGAACAGATGGCCAACATATCCCCTATCTTCTTCATACCATATTTCTCAGCACAAATCATTGCTCATTCCATCAGTTAATAAGTCACTATGAATATAAGTTGTACATTTTGCTTCTCTAGTACACATCTAGAAAGTTTAATCATTTTGAACATTTTCATGTGTAGTAAAACCACAGAGGAGTATGGCCATCAGCTTAATATGACAGCCCATAGATAGAATACCTCCATCTTAGTCTGCACACTGTGTTATTCTCACATAACCAGATGCCTTTTAAAAGTGGTACATACCCCTAGTATAGCACTTGTGATGTATGGGCTGCATAATATCTAGCTAAAAGAAGGCTGTGGGTCATGTGGTAAACATTCTTTTTAGTAACTTTACTTTATTTAAAGTTGTCATGGAGGTAAGATGTTTATTTCCAGTTTATGCATCACAACAGAAATTCAGATTTTACATTTTGTCAGAAGTGGAGAAATATATCTGTATAAGTGCATACATACATACATATATATCTATATATATATATATATATATATATATATATATATATATATATATATATATATATATATATATATATATATATATATATATATATATATATATATGGATCCCTATCACATGGTCGACAGGCCATATGATCGACTTTCATTTGGTCGACAGTTCATTTGGTCGACAAGCAGTTTTATGTGGGGGGGCTTTGCCCCCCACACCCCCCCTAACTATATATATCAACTCCAGGGTTGCACAACATTGGGGAGGGGGGGCAAATCTGCCTGTCGACCAAATGAATTGTCGACCAAATGAAAGTCGATCAAATGAATTGTCGACAATCTCAGGTAGACCCATATATATATATATATATATATATATATATATATATATATATATATATATATACCCACACATACATTTGTATGGGTCTACTTCAGAACTGCAAAATCCCAAAATGGTGAAGACCAAAACATCGAGATGAGAATCAGAAAAGTTAAAGTGCTGAACTGTGTAAGTTTTACCAGGGCAAGTAAACACTTGGTCAACATGGGGAATCATGCCTTTTTCCCCACTGTAGTGTGATCCTGGAGTTGGTATATATAGTTGGGGGTGTGTGGGGAGAGTAGCCCCCCACCTAGGTGGGGCTTAGATAGTGCTGTGTATTTTAATGTGGTGTTGGGCAAGTTGGAAAATTTACGTGGTTCGACATTTTAGCTTATTGTCTCTGCATTTTCAATATTACAAAGTAGATCTATATATATATATATATATATATATATATATTCTTCTAAGATTTTTGTATGTTTGTACGTAAAAATATTGTAAATTTCAATGGAAATTTTTGCTAAATGTAACCAGTTTTAATTGTTTTGTTACAGGATAAACTAGCAGAAAACTGGACTTTTTAGATTCAGAAATTCAGTGTATTTCTATGAATGGAATAGCCAAAAAGCTTGAAAAGGTAAACTGCATTCCTATAAATTGCATGAGAAGTAGATTTAAAAATAATTCTTTTAATTTTTCTAGAACAGTATAAAGGCAAAGCAGCATGTGGGCCTACATAAGAACTTGGCACGTATTCATCATTTGCTCTTCACAATAGTGCAAGATCCTACAGAGACCACAGATGTTTATGTTACTAAGCTAAAGAATTTGGACACAGACTGCAAATTGGATGATTTACATAATCCAATAATAAAAGACAGAATTTTCTATGGTATGACAAATGATGAACCAAGGAGTAGTCTAGTTACAGAAGTAAACCTGACCTTATTAAAGTTGTAGCTGTATGTGAAGCAATTTGAATTGCAATTAGACTGATAAATTAGCTGATTAACTTGATATGTGTTAAATAAAACAAAGTCAAATAAGAAGGCAAAAATAGGGTATAAAATAAGAATGCATTGCGACAATAATGTATTCAGGAAATAGCCATAAAGTACTTAGAAACCTTTGTGCAGATGAAGTTCAAGTCTCATGCAGTAGGTATGCTTATAAGCATATGCAGAAGTATATGCCTGCTTTTAGTCACTTCTCTGCTGTCTGTGCTACAAGGAACAATTTTAACAATCTGTAAAAGGAAACACTCATTCATAAGAACTGGCTTGTTGAACAGAACAAAGGTGAGCTGCTTGTTAGTACAAATAGTATAAAATAATGAATACATGGCAATCTAGAAATGCCTTAAATGTTCATAGGTTAGTACTTAGCTAACTGCCCTTGTGAGCCATTTTAAGCCTAGACAATTATCCCTTGTGAGATTCAAACCCTGCACCTTGTGTTTGTACGGCAAACACCTTAACCATTAGGCAAACACCTTAACCATTAGGCCACCCTCCCAACCCAAATGTATAAGGAAAGGAGGGCAAGTCAGATTGTTGGCTTAAGAAACAAATAGGACCTTGAAAGTAATATTTTTTATATAATTGCTACGCTTTGGTTTACTTCATGGACTATTGACTGCATTTCAATTTGTTCCTGTTGCATCGTGGTAGAGATCAGGTTTCTGTGTTTTGTTACTGCTAATATTCTCATTTGGCTGGTGCATTGTGTCACAGAAAGCATCAGATGTTTGCAGAATTTTTACGTATATTTTCATCCATCTAGGTGTGTGGTCTATGAACCCCACTTGAGACAAAAATGGCTAAATGACTGTTTATTGATTGCCAAGCCGTACAACTCAAACTTTAATTCCTTTAACCACACAACTCAAATTTGAGAAAAACAGTTTCATATCCAAATGTCAAATAATTATTTACAAACAGGGTCAGTGTAAACAAGGAGTTGAGATAGCAGCATTTCAGACCACTATATCACATAACCCCATGGAGCAGCGTATCACACTTCTCACTCCTAGTACTAAACATACCTACCAAATGTCAAAGGAAAACGGGATGATCATGTAAACATGCCCTCATTTCTCCATTTCCTCCTCAACTACCAAAGAAATTAACTATACATATCTCTAGATGCCCACTCCAGTACTTTCTGTAAGAATAACAACAATTAAAGATTGAATAAATCCAGGCCTACATTAGACAAATGAATACAATTATCTCAATACTACACCTTATCTTTGTCCCCAAAATTTATGTTCAGTTACAGATAACCCTAATGAAACTGATGCTCTGTCTACACTACAATTAATAAATCTTCTCACCAAATCATTTGCCAGCTGCTTGACAGCCTGTCTCCAAACAAGTTGTGGTGTAATTGCTAACCACACTATCAAAATCTCTAGGAAAAGCTGTTACAGCTTTAACAAATCCCTAATAATGGAAGATGAAAGCGTTCACCTTGACATTTTACCCAAATCATTCACTCACAGTTGAACAATAACTGCCTTGACTGAACTGGCTGACAACTTAAATTTCTCTTCCGTGGGTATCAGTTTATGCCACATCATACCTTTTCTTCCTCACTGAGTGGCATCCCAACTTTCTGCATTGAGGCCCAGATAGTTTTCTCTCAGCCTTATCACTGACCTCTTAGCAGCCAAAAACACATAGAAATAACTAGCTATTAGGAGAATCTTAAAACCTGAGGATAAAAACAAAAAGCCATGACAGACATTTAAACGTGGAATTACTATGATTAATAAATTCTGAAAAATATGCTATAAACAACTTGTTGGTAATGTAATATTAAATCTCAGTACTACCTGCTATGACTAGTAAAAGCTTTCTGTACCTCTCCCTCCTTTTAATAACTTTGATAGATTTACCTTAGACTGCCAAGTCTGATGTGATGTTCTTCTGATGAAAAGCAATTGTGAAGAATATCTGCATTCTACCAGCCACTGACTCCTTAAAATCTTCCTCAGCAGTGTTTAAAAATCCCTGTGCTGAAACAACTTGTCATCAATAAACTCAAAAACTAAACCACATCATCAGCACAGATTGCCAACTTCTCCAAGTCAAACTCTACCTCACAGGACATAATCCACTGTCCATTTGCCTTTCCAAAACACCTCCTAACCTCTCCCTATCAGATTCACCTTGGACTGGGCTAACCAAACCAAAACAAACAGAGAATTAATACACAAGCCAGCCCATGTAAGATTACCCAATAACTCATTGATCCTAAACATGCCTTCATAAAGAAGAATTACCAAGCTAGATTTCAACAAATAATATTCCGAAGAAAATACAGCCATATGCAAGCTTCTTATAATGACCTTTAGCAACCACCACCTAACTGGCAAATGTTCATCAACTGTCAGACCTCTTATTCTCAGCTATCCCTTTCCCATTCTTCTTATAAACTGGACAGTGCAGTGGTTCAGAGGTAGCATTGTCACCTCACAGCAAGAGGTTCTACGGTTCAATTCTCGACTGCAGTGCCTTCTGTGCGGAGCTTGCATGTCCTCCCTTCATTCATGTGGATTTGCTCTGGGTGCTCTGGTTTCTTCCAAGCAAGTCAGACTTTCCTGATAAACAAATAAAATAAAATAATGCTTCATAAGATCCTCTCGACCTTCTAACTTAGCCTTTGTATTCGATGCTGCTAAATGAACTTAAATCAACCACAGTAAATCACCTGCACACCAGATACCTCGCTACAAACCTGACCAACCAATCTCACCAATGGACCAGTAAACTACCTACAAATGCTTCAAATGACCACAAGGCTGCATTGAAAGCTCTCTTAATAAAGCTAGTTAATGACTGCTAAATCACCTGCTGTGCTATAATTTTCCAGTTTTCCACACTTCCCTTTGCAACTTTGTAGGCAACTTTTCTGCATCTGAGGGGTAACTCCTAGGACATACAAAACTGAAAATGAGATAAGCTATCAGCAATAGTAATCAATCTACTTGGAACATATTTAACAGGCGTTTATGTTTTATGACCAATCTTTTTGTTTCTGGAATGGTTTTAGATTTGTTTTTACTTTAATAAATTCGGTGTTGGATTAATTCCGTCTTCCCTCCTTCTGCACTTTTGTGGATTTATTAGTCGTTTTTTGTGCGGTGGTTACAGTACAGCTTTGTTTATAACATATTTGACAGAAACAGACATATTAATCTGCAGTGATTGTATAACTAATTTCCTCAATAATATCTTCACTGAATCAGAATTTGCAGATCTTTTCAATAATACATGAATAAAAAATCACCTGCTTGTGGCTACTCCTTATTCCACAGAACCATTCTCATCCAAACTGACATCAGCTATTAAAATGTAATATCTCTCCACCATGTCAGTGGCCACTCATGTGGCTAAAATGTTGCAAAACACTTAACCTTAAAACGGGCACATCCCTACATTACCTGGTACATCAGTGTACGATTGCAATACATCTGATGCTATCATTCTGATCTTCTATAAATTTTTTCTTGTCTTTAGAAACTCTCACTCTGTGTTGTTTCTTCCTCCCCCTCTTAAGAAATTCGCCAAAGCCCTATTACATGGTCTACCTGAGCTACTCATATGACGTGATAAAGTCAGCAGTTCTAAAAGCTCCTCTAATTCTTTCACCCCAACATTGTCTTTCCCCAACACCTATTATCTTACATCACAGCTTCACCAACCTATCCTCACATAGATAAAATAAACCCCAAGGCACATTAACATTAGACCAAAGAAAGGGATGACCTTTGCTGGACCTTCCTGCTTCCCTTCCACTAAAGGTATCCTCAAATCATCACACAATAGCAAAAATAACTGTACCCTTTCTTGCTCTACATCTAAGCCTTCACTAATCAACAAGAAATTATCTGAGTAATGAACAGCCTTTTTATCAGACACAAATAGCGCCTACATCCACTCTAATGCCAAACTAAACTTCTTGAATGCTGTGTAAGGTATTGCACAGCCCATGGACACGGCGTTATTGAAATAAAGCTTGCCTTTTAAAGACATGACTAAGACCAGCAACAGAACCTCATATGTACAGCATCAGTATGGGGTTGGGGCTGGTATAATGGTTAAGGTGTTTACCTCATATACACAAGGTACAGAGTTTGATTTTTACTGTTGGAAGGAAAATTGGCTAGGCTTAAAACATCCCACAAGGGCAGCTGGCCTAGTACTTACTTATAAACACCATTTTCAAAGGGATCATTAACAGATGAACCCTCCAGAAATGAAAGCTGATGAATAAATCTAAATTCACGCAGCTTCTTCTTTGGGACTGGGCTGAAAGGTAAATTCCAGGAAATAAAAACATTCTATTGGACATAGCAACCTACTCGGCCTTCATTCCTTATTCAATAAAAGTTTATAGATCGTTACTTTAAGATGAATGTGTGTGTCTGTGCATTCACTCATCTCAAAATAAATATCTGTAAAACCTTCTGGAAGAGTCCGCTGTGTAGCTTGGGAAATACAACAGCTTTTGATATCCAGGCAGTTTGAATCCTGCAAACATTCTTCAAAATTATATTCTGCACTTTCATTGCATATATGTGCAATTCGAGACATTATAAATACTGAATTATTGGGTATGTTACCTTATTAAAACTGATGTCAAATACTTAACGTATATGTTTATATAGTTCTATGATATTAACTAATCTACCTTCACCTTTAGGTTTTGAGGAGATGTGACATATGGCTATGGCTCTTTAAATAGTTTGCAACCATAGTACTTTGCAAAATACAGCTGCATGAGTCATGTGGTCTGATTTCCTACAGATTAATGTGAAACTAAAGCTGTTAAGAGATGGCAGCACATTCAATTCTTCTTTTGCATTTTTGGATACTAAATGTTACACTTCCCAGGTGTTTCTACTTGTCCTTATAATTACTTTATTTTATTGCTCCATCTCTCTAAAATGTGAAAGAACATTATTGTTGATTAATATACAGAATGTTTAATACATTTAATAAATTTAATCTCAGCGCATGACAGCATGCATTTCATGACCTAAACCTCTCCTCATCTGTTATGCATTCAGGTCACGAGAAAATACATTAAGATGGTGCCTGTTGATTAGTCCAAGGCCTCTGCCTTACATGATGGCTGCTGTTCCTTCTAAAGAGTCTATTATGTGGTTTAGCCACTATCATTCTTACATACCTCTCAACTGTACAGATTTTTGCAGAATGTCCATATTTTTGCCTCATGTTTTTGGTCTGTTCCTCATAAAATCTGTAATTTTCAGGATTTTTGTGGCAAATCAGTGAGGAATTAATTCGCTAAATAATGACAGGCATTTTAGCTTCAGTCTTCATATCCTCCAGAAAATGCATGGTAACACACGGTGGTGGTGCTGCGGTAGCGTTGTCACCTCACAGTAAGACGCTGTCTGGCTCGATTCTCAGATAGAGCATCTTCTGCCTGGAGACATGCGTGAATGGGCATACCTTCGTTGAAGGTTGTGCGTCAGGCCTGGCAAGCCGGTACGTAAAAATCAATTGCCAATCATTAGCGGACCGGAGTTCCGCTGTTGCGAACTCTAACCGGGAAAAGCCGAAAGACACAAACAAACACAAGACCTTTTATTCTACCAACTTTCTAAGTTTAAGAGCAATATTTAAAATTTGTCCCCCCATTATTTTTGGGTTTGTCCAGATTTCTTGTGCTAAGAGGTTAAGAGCTATGTTCATGGACTATTCCACAAGCTTTGCTTCTAAACTTGCTCTCATCGACTGAGAACTACATTGCCTCCCAATGGTGTGTTCTGGGGCTAAAGTACACCAGACAGTTTCTCAGTTCTGAGTTAATTTCCTTCTGTTGTTACATAATCAAGGCATATAATATTTTACTTTTATGCATCCCACATCTACTGATCCCATAGCAGTACAATCAACTCTTCAGTACTCCTGTTTGGGGAAATGATTTTCCTTTTTTGCTTGGTTTTGAAACAAATCTACAAAATCTGAAAAAGTAGTGGTCTTTACTTATCTCAGATCCTTTGAGATTTGAATCAGTTTCTCAGCTTCTTATCACCAGTGAAGTATAAAACATCACCTGTACTTGCAGTAATACGCAGGCAGTAAAGTACTTATTCAAATATCAATTTACACCTGAGGATCTATTACTTGTTTAAGTTCATAGGTTCATAGGTGTGTACTAGGCTAATGGCTCTGGAGCCTTTACAAGCCTAGCCAATAGAAGTGCCTTGGCATTGTGCCACCCGGCGTTAGTTCCCAGTGCATCTATCAATTAGAGACACTGGAGTGATCCCCGGGGTGAACTTTCTATTTCCCATCCAGTCATCAAGATTTCTCTTGAAGAAGGCCAGTGAGGTGCTCTGCTTGACATGTATGGGAAGTCTATTCCAGAGCATGGGCAGTCTCTGGGTGAGGAACCTGTCCCTCCAGCATGTTCTGTTGATTGTAGGAATGCGATTGAGGTCTCTATAACATGTGGTGCAGAGAGATTGTAATTTCTTTAGATGTAGCATTTCTAACAGAGCTGGGAAAGACATGGCTTTGTAAGTCAAGCAGAGATCGCCTCTTAGTAGACAATATGAGACCGAGAATAGCTGGAGTTTTTTGAGTCTGTCCATGTAGGATATATGTTTAAGGCCTTGGATCCTCTTCGTGAGGTACTTTTGTGGCCTGTCCAGCTGTTGCAGGTTTCTAGTGAGATACATGCCAAATGGGGCATTATAGTTTATGGTTGGTCTAATGAGGGAAGAGTAGAGAGAACCGATGACCTCTTTCTCCCTGGATGCAAAACCATTGGTAATGAGATGTGCCACATAGAAGGACTTTCTGACCACAGTGGCAATGTGGTGGTCAAAGGAGAGGTTGCTGTCAACCTGTGTCCCCAGATCTGTTATAATGCCTTCATTGTCCAGTGGGGTCCCAATGATGTGGTAATTAGTGGGAACTGAGTTTTTCCCAAAGGGGATGACAACGCATTTTTTTGGCATTAAGCTTAAGGCCATGGTTTCGACACCAGTCATTGGTCTCAGTGAGGCCTTTCTGTAGGATATCACTTGGGGAGTTAATAATGGCTCCCTGCTTGCAGTCATCTGTGAACTTGGTTAGCCAGAGTCCCTACATGTTGGCATGGATGTCTGAGAAGTAGATGCCAAACAGGAGAGGAGCTCCATACAAAAAGCATGCCCCCTTTTTTTTTTGAACCTTAAGTTTCCTTCGGGGTCACTTTTTATCCCCTTTCCCCAGGAGTCCTAAATAATAATTTATGGAAAAGTCTGCATTCTCTTATTGCAGAAACTGAGTATGTAGACATATTTTGGGTTTGATCAAAATTCTCACATATTATTTATTTGTGCTTAAGTTCATAGTTTCATAGGTAACTGCTAGGTTAGAAGCCCTTGTGGGCTATTTTAGGCCTAGCCAATTTCCCTTTTTGGCACTTGAATTAACCCACTTCATTTGGGTTAGACTGGCCTTACCCACCCCATGGTCCATAATTATAAATTCTCCCTTGTGAGAATAATTGGGATAATAGCACTGATAGTTTAAAGGGACCCATGTGTGAAATAAAGCATTTAGGAACTGCCTCTGTTAAGTAGTACAAGGGCAGTCCTGGGGTAAATTTTCTATTACCAATCCATAGAACCATGTTGTGCTTCAATATGGACAGGGATGAGCTTTGTTTTACATTAATGGGGATTCTGTTCCTGAGCCATGTTATTTTCTGCGACATATTTCTGCCCCTCTAAAATGTTCTGCTGATGTTGCAGAAGAGGTTTAGATCCCTAGACTGAGTATTTCTCATGCTATTTGATTTGCTGATCTGCAGCTGATCCATTCATTTTGGGTCAGAGGATACTCTGTGTGCCAGACATGAGTCACCTCTTAGCAGTCTGTAGAATACAGAGTATAGTGCCAGGGCTTTGTGTCAGTCCATGAAGGACATGTTGTTTAGGCCTTGTATACTTTTAGTAAGGTATCTCTGCAGGCATTCCACTTGCATGTGTATGGATATATACATATCAAAGTGAGCATTATACTTTATGACTCGCCTAATGAGGGCTGAGTAAAGGGGAGCAATGACATCTCTAGTTCTAGATTCAATCCCTTGAATTATAAGCTGCACAATACAGAAAAACATCCTTACAAATGTCTGTGCACATTGATCTAAATTTCAGTCATTGCCCGCATAAATTCTCAAATCCCAAAGAACAGTGTCAACACTTAAGGGCATATTGTCAATGTGGTAGTTCCTCAGCATAGATGACCTCTGAAATGATACAATAATGCATTTTTGGCATGTATTTTCAGTTCATAGTTTTGGAACCAGTTATTTATTTGGGACAAATCTCCTTGCAGGATGACGTCACTTGGGAATAAAATGGATGCTCCTAACTTGCAGTCATCTGCATAATTTAGTCAGTCAGAACCTTCTGGTACTGACTTTTACTTCAGAGAAGTAGATGCTAAACAGGGCAGGTCCAAACACAGAAATCTGGGAGACTGCACTGGCGACTGGTCTATTTGTGGAGGCACTTTCCCCTCTTTTGATCTCCTGCTTCATGTCAGTAAGCCAGTTGGCAATCTAGTGAGTGATGAAGGGGTTTACTCCCAGTTTATTTAGCATTTCTACTATGCCTGAGTGGGAGATTGTGTCAAAGGCATTGGCCAGATAGAAGTATTACCTTCATTCATTGATTTGGTGACTGTTTCAAAAAAGTCCACCAGGCTGAGTAAGCATGACCAGCCCTTGACGAATCCAAACTGAGATGGGTCCAACATTTGGAAGTTCCCTATGTCCTTATTGATGAATTTCATGATAAGCCTTTCCAAGGCTTTGCATATGGGTTTGGTCAGACTTACTTACTTAGTCATTTCAATATTTATTAGACCTTGGTAATGCAGTTTCTCATCAAATATAATTTATAGTTTATAAGTCATGCTTTGTCTGACATTGTTCTTAACAGGTCTTAGAGATACTACATAGGCCTTGAAATGTCAAATTTTTAACTTGATACAGAAACCTTCTTTTCCTGACATCTTACCTGAGTTTAGCACTCTTTCTGGTGAATGCCCTTACATTCAAAATGCTTGTAACAGCAACTTCAAATTGAACTGTCTGTGAACCTGTGCTCTTACAGTTAGTTATTGTTAGCATTGGATATAGTTTGTCCACTTTATGCATCTGTCTTTTTCTGCTAACTGGTTATAGCTTCTTATCTTGATCAGCAGAAATCACTTCTGTTTTTCTTGGCTGCTTCAAGTTATTTGACTTCTAAATTCACTGCTTGTACCTCTATAGCAGTGTGCTTTGTCTATGCCTTTTATTACACGTTTATATTATGCTGTCGAAAACTCAAACTGCCAACAGCGTAATAATCAACACGAAAATGTCAAAACCCCCGAACATCGAACACACATAAAAAAAAACCCAAACACAACACAAATTGCTCTATGCAGGGGGGCAAGCCCCCCTGCATCCCCACACACCCCGCTACTTAAATATACCAACTTCGAGATCGCACTACATTGCAGTAAAAGGAAATCTCCCCTTACAGAGATTTCCATTTACACATGTGATGACTTTCGCTTTCGACATTTTGGTGCCGACAATATCAGCTTCAATATTGTCGGCCTTCGACATGGTGAAGTAGACCCTTTATTACATATGAAGTTATAGTCCACAGGTTACATATTTTGGCCAGGCATTGATGTTTTTCAACTTGTTGACTTCAATGAAAGTAATCCTTCTTGCTTGAAAAATATGATGCTTTTGTTTATTCTTTGTGTTGCTTTTTTTATTTTATGAATGTTTTAATGTTTATTTTCTGTATTTTTATGTAGAATCTCTGCAAACGAATCCTTGATTTCTGATAACAGTAAATAAACACATAATATTTTAGCATCACTGTTAAATAATATTTTAGCCAGAAATGAGTTTGGCAGTGCAGAAAATACAGGTGGAGGTTGGTCATTATGACTGTGAACAACAGCAGTAGAAAATACAGTGTAAGGTACATACCAGAACATTAGGTGCATACATACCGCTCAACCTGCAGACATTGAAAATAGCAACAAAGACCCTTGAAAATAGAAACATCCAGCTAAATGTCTGCACATCTAATTAGCATTAAATTTGGATACCAAATGGCACATAACTCTTCCCACTTTCAGTAGGAATGTGGGATATTATTAAAAACATGTTTACAGAGATTGACACAAATAATGGAAAAATATAGGCACATTATGAAAATCTGAAGACTTTAATGAACTGTATCGCAATCCTGACCACAGACGGGCAGGGATTCATGAACAATTGCGTAAGCTTTGCGCGAAGCCTACACAATAGTTATGTGTTAGCATGATCACATGGTCAATTCCAAAACTCCTTCATCTTCCTCTCTTAAAACCCTCTTTTGCAAGGTTTTGCGCATTTTTGAGCATACCGCAACAGCGGGCGGCGCTGCCTAATTGGGTTTAAACTATTCCTGGCTCCACAAAGTCTGCTCTTCACTTTTTCCCTTAGAACTGCTCTATCTCTCAATTTAAACACCATATTCTCATTCTAAGGCCCTTCACTGGTCCAATTAAGTAATCCTACAAGTTAGCACTATTAAACCATAAGCACTACTTACTCTTATACTCTCTACGATTACCCTGTCCTCTATTGGTCCGTCTTAAATTCAGTTTTCCTATTACTCTAGCATGTCCAAAGGTCAGTCAATGGTTTCCTCTCCAGTCCAGCTGGTGAATCTGGGAATTTTGAGGCAATGTTACAACTGTCTCATGTACACAGACAACCCTCTCCTCCTCCAAACAGGTTCAAATATATGTGAGAGATGCAACTATTTAGCCAAACTGGAGGCTGAGCTTTCTCATCTCAAAACTGGTGTAACCAGTCAGGAGGAGAAGGTAACCTCACACAACACAATTCCAGTATCACATAGTCCCACATCAGCGAACCAAACACATAAATACACAAAAACATACTCGGAGGCTCTAAATAAAAATCTACCTAAGCAACAGAGACCTCCAAAGCAGACATCCAAGCAAACGCTACCTCAAAACAAAACACACACAACACATAACCCACAAAGTCAGTGTGCCAAGCAGCCACAGCCCTTAAGGCTGAATAACACACCTGATACTCTTGTTATAGGTGACTCTATTGTCAGACACACTGACGTCCCGCTCACCAGGCTGAATAAAGAGAAGGTCACAGTGAGCTGCCTGTCGGGTGCTAGGATCCGACACATAACGCAAGCACTCAGGTCACTCCAAAGCAAATACAAATATGACTCAGTCATTGTACATGCTGGTGTGAATGACCTGAGACGTACCTCCCTGGACTACATGAAAAGAGACATAGAGGAGCTCTCTGATCATGTAGCCCAGGCTGGTATGACCCTGACCTTGAGCAGCATCTTACCCTCACCTAGAATGATGCCACAGTACAAAGACAAAATGATCGATTTTAACAATTGGCTAAAATTTTGGTGTCATTCAAAGGGGATCCAGTGCCTGTCAGCCTGGGATGACATGCTCGACAAGCCACGTTGCTCCTCTAGGGATGGCTTGCACCTGTCACCACTGGGCTTTCGGATATTGGCAAAGGCTCTTGCCACCCCCATAGTGCCTTTTTTTAGGCAAGGCTCAAAAGTCAAACCCACCCCCATAGACAGCACAAGGAACAAGAAACTAAGGGTAATGCTGCTAAACGCCAGAAGTCTTAACCTCAAGATGCACGCACTCGAAGCTCTCCTCAGTATGGAGAACATCGATATCTGTGCAGTGACAGAAACCTGGTTCAAGGCTCCAGAGAGCACCCCAGCACTACCAGGCTATACCTCATATCATGCTTTTTGGCCCCAAAACCAGGACCGAACCACAAAATGAGGGGGTGTTTCCATATTTATCAAGGATATCCACACCTCCAGGTTAGTGGCTTTGCATGAAGTATCGGAGACCATCCATGTGCAACTAACAGTGGGCAAGACTGCTTTTCAGTTCATAGCATCCTACAGACCACCCTCTCAAAGTCAGGAATCCCATTCGGCTTTCCTGAAAACATTGGAGAACATGAAGATCTTTCCGAACACCATTATATTGGGCGACTTCAACTACCCAAACATTGACTGGAAGCACTACTCAAGCCCCAGCACCTTAGCCCAAAGATTCCTGGAAATTATAAACTCAAATGCTATGGAACAACTAGTCACCACTCCCACAAGAGGGGACAACATACTAGACCTGATCATTACCAACATGGGGACTCTATGCTCCACACCAGAAGTATATCCCTCATTGGTAAGATCAGACCATAAATTAATTTCACTGGATGTCCACATCCCGACCCCACCCCAGCCCAGAAAACCACAGTGAAAAACTTCTCAAAGCGAACTTCTCACTTCTCAAAACTGAAGTGGAATCCTTCAAGGCCCCAGGGCCAGTGGAAACTACAGCCCAAACTGCAGAATCCTATATAAATGCATTCTATGGACATCTCCAGGAATGCATGGATCATGCTATCCCAAACAAAACCAAGACCCAATCATCCAAAGGCAGGCATCCAGTCTGGTGGACCCCTGCCATAAATAAACTGTACAACAGAAGGAGGAAGCTACTACATGATAGAGCAAAATCCCTAATAGGGAAGGCATCTCTGATCAGTACTAGCAAAAAATTACGATCCCTCATAAAATCCTCCAAGGCCAGCTTCGAGAGAAAAATTGCCCAGGACACCAAAGACAATCATAAGGCTTTTTTTAGTTATGTTAGAAACCTGGGATGCAACTCCCAGACTTGTTCTGAGTTGATTCTAAACGACAAAAAAATACACTGAACCCACAGATATCGCCAATATCCTGGCAGACAGGTTCAGTGCAAACTACACCCCCCCCCAAAAGAGCAAGTATCTATCCCGGCAGAGGGCTGCCTCCCAAACATCTCACATGCTCAGGTGAAGGCTGCCCTCTCCAAAGCAAAAAACACTGCTTCCATGGGACCAGATGGCGTCCCAGGTTGCGTCCTACATGAACTACAAGAAGAACTAATCCCTCAAATAAAACAGCTATACAATCTCAGCCTCACTACAGGATATGTGCCCACAGAATGGCGTACAGCAACAGTGGTCCCACTCCACAAAGGTGGAGTCTCTACGGACCCTGGAAACTATCGCCCCATAAGCCTGACTAGCTTAGTCTGAAAGGCTATGGAGAGGATCATCATGGAGCTTATAAACAAAGACATTGGGGACCTACAGACACTAGATCCTACCCAGTTCGGCTTTGTCAAGGGCAGATCCTGCCTTTTGAACCTGGTTGACTTCTTTGAAACAGTCATCAAAGCCATAGATGAAGGGAAGGTAGTCCACACAGCCTATCTGGTTCTTGCAAAGGCATTTGACACAATACCCCACTCGGGCATCATAGATAAGCTATCCAGCTTAAATATAAACCCCTATGTCACAAGATGGGTCGCAAACTGGCTCAAAGACAGAACCCACAGAGTGAGAGTTGCTGGAGCCATGTCAGACTCGAAACCGGTCACAAGTGGCATCCCACAGGGTTCTGTCCTGGGACCACTCTTGTTCGGTATATACTTTTCCGAGGTACAGGCAAACGTGGGAGGATTATGGCTCACCAAGTTCGCAGACGACTGCAAACTGGGCGCCATAATCAACTCTCCAGCTGACACAAACATCCTTCAAAAAGGTCTCACAGAGACAGATAACTGGTGCCAGTGCCATGGTTTAAAGCTAAATGTGAAAAATGTACAGTCATACCCTTTGGCAAAAACAATGTGCCCACAAATTACCACATAGGCGGAAACCCATTAAGTACAGAGAAAGTTATTAGGGACCTGGGGACCCAAGTTGATAGCAATCTCTCCTTTGAAAACCACATTGCCAAAGTGGTTAGAAAGACCTTCTACATAGCCCACCTCATCATGAAGGGTTTCACATCTAGATCAAGAGAGGTAATTGTGCCCCTTTATTCATCCCTCATCAGGCCCATCATAGAATACAATGCCCCTTTGGGATGTACCTTACCCGACACCTGCAGCAATTAGAAAAACCCCAAAAGTATCTCACCAAGAGGATCAAGGGTCTCAAACAGATGCCATATGCTGCTTGGTTAAAAACTCCAGCTCTACTCAGTTGCATACCGCCTACTTCGAGGCGATCTATGCCTGACATACAAAGCTATGTCAAATCCAGAATTAATGGACATGCTCCACCTCAGTAAATCTAAATCCCTTAGAGCCACACGCCGAGGGACTTGAACCTCAGCACAGAAATAAATAGAACTTGCTGGAGGGACAGGTTCATAACCCAGAGGCTCCCTTCACTCTGGAATAGAATTCCAGTTCATGTGAGGCAGAGCACCTCACTGAATCTCTTCAAGAAGAATCTCGATAAGTGGATGGGGGATCGTAGGTTTGTCCCAGGGATTACTCCCGTGTCACTATTAGACAGAGGCACAGTAAACTATACCTTAAAAAGGGCACAGTATACTCAAATCAAGGGGTGGCGTAAGCCATACAGAATCGGGCTAGGCTTATAATTGCCCCAGGGCAGATAGCCTAGTATGAACCTATGAACCTATGAGCAGAAGCACTAATTGCACATCACACTTACATGAATACAAACTCCTTTTCATGGCCTGCAACAGTGTTGGTGGCCAGGAAAATGTGTTGAGTAACAATAGCATGCACACAATAAACAAATAAGCTTGACTATGAGCAAACGTCTTGTGTGTGCTTGTGCTACATAGGGCAAATAATGCAAGCTGTACACAGGCAGGGAAAGTGCAATGTGTGTGTACTATACACATAAATGAAACATATGAATGCAGTAATAAATAAAAGGGGACATGAAACAGCAAGGCAAACTATAATACATGGATTACCAGACAGGAAACTGTGGACAATGTGCACAGAAATCAAGGAGATATATACAGAAAGATGTCACATGGGAGGGTAAATGTTCAAATTCTAGTTAGACAATTCATGTGAAGGTGCTTATGTCACAAAGATAGTTTTGTAATAGTTTTGTAATAATAACTTTTTATAATCTGTATGTCATAATAATTAATGGTGGTGACACTTTCCGAGCAAATGTAGGCAAACAAAAGCAGAGATGATATTATAGGATGTGACAGTTACACAAAATCACATTGTAACAGAGGGGAATTACATGACATATGATTGTCATTGACATACTAATTTCAGATGACAGTCTGCAAGGACGGTATATGCATTATGGGATTTTTGCACAGCATGCATTCCAGCAATATAGCATACTTGAAAATAGTAATTGTATAGAGGCCACAATCTCCTTTTGCAACACTGAGCTGTGTATTAATTATGTATGCGACAGAAATAGGCCTAACACATGTATGAGGAATATCACCCTTGAAAGGAATTATGCACTTTAATATTCTTAATATCTCCTCAGTGCTGTTGTCCGCATGTATGATTTGGCAAAATTTTACACCGGATGCCCTTCCTGACGCAAACCTCCCTATTTGTCCGGGCTTGGGACCGGCACAGGGATGCAAAGTATATTGGGAAAAATATTTTAAGGATGAAGCTGCCAGGTAACAGGAAAAGAGGAAGGCCTAAGATAAGGTTTATGGATGTGGTGAGAGAGGACATGCAGGTGGTTGGTGTGATAGAGCAAGATGCAGAGGACAGGAAGAAATGAAAACAGATGATCCGCTGTGGCAACCCCTAATGGGAGCAGCCGAAAGAAGAAGAAGAAGAATATCTTCTCAGTGCTCAGAAGACTGAATCTACACTATAGGAAGGTAATGGTGCAGCTGTGGAAGTGGAAGGAGGGGTAACTGATTGGATACAGACAGACCAGTACTGATAGTTATGTGGAGGAGATTATTCTGCAAATCATGGCACTATTTCATAAGTTATGTTTATCCTCTGCACAAACTGCTTATATGTTCATATTTTGAATGTATTTCAATGTGCAAAGGAGAAATGAATTTTGAGATAAATGCAATTTTGAAAATTCATTGCTGGTATACTGCACATATAGTGGTTCCTGTTGTGCTGTCCAAGTTAGTATGATTATGTCACAGTATTGTGTTGTCATTTGCTATTGCGTGACTATGTCAACTGTGTGAGTGGCTCATTGGATTGGATGAGTGACACACTGGACTGGGCAGTGTCTGTGATGGCAGGTCTGCTGGGGGGATAGCTGGCATCCAAGTGTCTTTGGTGTCACTCTTGGCCTACTGCACCCTTCACCTTGTGAGAATGATGATGATTGTGCCATGGGCTTTGTTCATTTAGGTTTGGCTTAGGGTTGCATATGTGTCTGATGCAGAGAGTGCATAAGTACAAGACAGATAGTATGCAGGTAGTTTAGCTTATTACACATTTGTTCATATATTACAGGTTCCAACATACCTTGATATTACTGCAATTAAGAGTCATGTGCTTTGGGTCTGTCTGTCTGATGCTATGACAACATTGACAAAAGATTGATGAGAGTTGACAGTTAATGTGTAGAGAAAAAAAAAAAAGTGGAGCGAGACTTACACAGGTACAGTGAGGTGCAGGAAAATAAAATAGTATGTAATGAATGGACGGGAATGGAGGGAATACACAGAATAATTACAAAGAAAAAGACAATGTTTTTGTTTTATGATAGTTTTATGATGGTAAGGAGGAGCAGGGAGGAGGTGAGCAGTTGGCACAGAAACCAGCAGCTGAATCAAAACAGGACAGGGCAGCAGGATTTTCAGTTTGGCCAGGAGGCAGAGAGGCAGACAAACAGAGGAACGAGACCAGGGAGCTGGCCCCCCCCTAGGATACAATATAACTGTAACCATACATAGCACACAGAGAGAGAGAATGAAAAACAGTACAAGCAAAAAAGTTGTTGAAAAAAAAGAATTTTTCTATATTTAATTATCACGGAGGTTGAGGTTAATGATTTATTCTTTGAGGTTTAGACATGTCAAATTTACATGACATTGAACAATACAATCAGGTGTCAGTGAATGACAACACAGGACACTAATTATATGGTAACAGTGGATGAGTTATTCCCAAGTATTCCACATGAGAGACTGGTTTTAGCATGGTTTAATGAAATGCAGCAAAAATTTCAAAATTGGAGGTAAAATGATTGCATTGTTGGTAGAACTTATGGAGGTTATCTTGAAAAGCATATGCTAACATTGTCCTGAGTTATTGGGAATCCAAATTTGTATTCAATACACAGTGGGCAGAATATCTCACACACTATCAATGCTACCTAGATGATATATGTATATTATGGAAGGGTAGTATTGAAAAAAATTTACTTGCAATATTAGTACTGACAGGTTGCAGTATTTAGATGTAGATCTATGTAAAATTATTCAAATATGTTTCTCCATTTTAACAGTAACCACCTTATTCCAACAAGGGTGTTTGTTTTTATAACTACAAATGAGGAATTTAAGAAAACAAAGAAGAAAGAAGGAAGAAACAACAAGAATGGTACATTCAATTGTAAGGCTAAGGAGTAGTCTATTTAGGGTTATGTCAGTATGTATGTTGGTTTGGAAAAGGGGAGAAGTAGCCAGAAAAGACGAACATAACACCTAGGAAATTAGTAGGAGAAAGGAAATAAAACATTCTTCACAAGCACCTAACATGTGAAAACATGGAATTAAGATTCATGGTACTGAACAGTGTAAGAGTTAGCCCTAGAGGGTGACGGGAAAACATCCTTGATGTTTCTATGTTGGAAAAGGACGTTAGCCAAAAGAGTAAAAGTAACACCTCTATGAAATTAGTAGGAGAAAGGAAGAAACCAATGCATTCTTCAGGCACTCATGTGAAAACATGGAATTAAATTCATGGTAATTTGAACAAGACAAAGTTAGCCCTAGAGAGGGTGTGACTGAAACATCCTTGGAATACAAGGAACTGCTTTGGCAAGTGAGACTAGTTCTGGGCTCCTGGGCTCAATGGAGCTATTAGTATCGAAAATGACCACTCTGTAACAAACAAAATAGTAATTAAATGATGTGGGTTGTTACCAGGACCATCATAGGCATTAATACAATAAAAATAATAAGTTGAGAGAGAGATGCTAAAAACTTTTTTCAGAGAATGATGATTCACAAAATGATATGTTATATAGTTTTCAGGTTAGTGGTCAGTCATTTTGCTGACCAAAGTTAAGCTAAGATATACATATTTGGTTAGATATGAATATGAGCATGTTATGTATGGAAGTAAAATCCAATGTATAATTGAGATGGAAAAATTGACTGTTAATTAAAGTATTTGGGTTGAACAAGGGTAATATAAAAAGAAGTGTTTGTACTTTTTACGCTGAGCTGGTGGAGCTGTTTTAATTAAAAAACTTTTACTCAGCACCTGGTTCGTGATTCCTGCATCTTGGTTGTTTCAGATTACCAGTGGGTGCCTTTTCAGTACTTTGTTGTGTCTTAATAGCTGATGCTATCTGTACACAGACATTACATGGGTAAGTAACGTTTCTGGAGATTGGATGGCATCAATATTAATATTTGTATGTGCTTAGGTTGTTATGTGTATTCCTTCACTGGTGAGTGTGTGTGCTATCATTTGCTCTTAGGTGCTGAGTGTGTGTGCTAACCTTTGAGTCTTAGGTGGTGAGGGTGAGTGCTATCCTTTGCCTCTTAGCCACAGCAAGGGCATATATTGTGCACACCTACATCTAATAAATACATCTGCAGCTGGAGGTTCTCCCTCAGAATCCTCATCCTTATGTGCTGGAGGTGCTGCCCCTGCTTGTGGTCCATGAATGTATGGTCCTGGCACTTGCTGTCCCTGTTGCAGCTGTTTCCTCAAGATGATATTGTGCAACATGGCACAAACTGTGAGAATTTCTGCTCAGGTTTCCTTGGTCGTACTGCAGAGCACCCCCTGATTTATCTAGACAGAGGAACTATGACTTCAGAATGCCAAATACACACTCTATGATGTTTTTAGTTTGAGTGTGGGCATTGCTGTGTCCTTCCTCTGTGAGTGTCTGTGTGCATTTCTGATGGGTTTCATGATCTATGCTTCCTATACATAACCTGCATCACCCAGGAGGTGGCCTTGTGGAATATCCCCACTAGCAAACCTTGTGTACACGTGTGAGTCATGTATTGATGTATGTCCTTCCCTGTTCACCAGATGGGGCTATTATTTCTATATGAGTGCAGTCTATGGCCCCCAAGACTTCAGATAAGTGTGCTACAGCATAGAATTTCTGCATTGTTCTTGCTCTTTTTTCTGGTGTGCATGGAAAATACTCCCTTGCATGTTGTTGCATAGCATTAAGTTATTGGTGAAATATTCTGGAGGTTGAGGCCTGTGACATTCCTAGTATATCCCTTGTGGATCTCTGGAATGTACCACTAGCTAATATCCTTAATGCTACACATGGTTTAGTTTCCACTGATATAAGTTCTCCTCAGTTTCCACTGGGGCGGCAGAGGTTGCAGAGTTCCTGTAGTGTTTTCCTATCGACCCTATATGGCTGTAGTATTTCAATATTATGCAGTTCATGATACGTTAAATAAGGTCTGAACACCCTTCTTCTTGGACTATCAGCAGCATCAACTTGTTGCACATACACATGCAAGACAGTAGCAGCCCATCATTCCTTTTTTCTTAAGTTTGACGGTGCCTGTATTACAATAAGTTTTATTGTTCATGGCAAAGGGCTACACCATCTCTACATGGTTACTTTGTAGCATCCAAATGGCTCTGGCATCTTTAATTGGTTAATTAGCATGAAATTCAGCTGCTTATACTTTTATCAGCATATTGTGTTGTTTGCCTTTACTTGGCAGCTCTACACGATGTGTAAAGTTTAATGAATACAAAATAGCACACTACTGTTTGCGCGTCATGCTGCAATGTGGACATGATAGCAGCACAGAAATTAGCCGTTTCTGAATCCGGCCCAAGGTAATTTATTATTGCTTCAGAAAAAGGGATTTGTAAGATGTGGGGCTTCTCTTTTTAAATTATTGCTGTCACTATTATGTTGGTCATGAGGTGTGGTTTTCTGTGTTCAAGATAGCTTAAAAAAACACATACGATCAGGATCAGGAGAATTCAGGAAATTACGTGAAAGGGTAAATCAAGCCTGAAAATAAGGACATACCTTGAAAAATAGGGAAATCCTAAATCAAGCATGAAAGTAGGAACATTCCAGCAAAACAGATAGCTAAGAGGTCTAATTTCATCTCTATTTCTGCAGTGGTAACTTTTGTGTATGACCGTACTAAGGGCTTTCCTTTTCCCGAGCTGTAGAGATCATTTTACACATACCAACTACGTGTTGTCTATTCCAGCTGACTGTCATAGCCACATTAGACAGTGATTATCAAACAGCCAGCAAGAAATATCTAGCGAGATTACTGGAAGCAAGGCAGAACTAGAAGCAAATGATCAAGTATTTTAATTCTGTAAAATAACATCCATGATGTAACTCTCTAATGAAGGCACCATACATTTGCTGGTGAAACTCTTGGTGCAGTGAAGCAGAAGATACCTGTCTCAGGTGTTATAGAATTTCAATCTTAAACACACACACAGGCACACACCTACTTACACACACACACACACACACACACACACACACACACACACACACACACACACACACACACACACACACACACACACACACACACACACAGACACACACACACACACACACACACACACACACACACACACACACACACACACACACACACACACACACACTTACAGACAACAGTATGTTGAGATATCCAGTACTTGGTGAGGTGTGGAACTGAGTAACTAGCTTTTCAAAAAAAGGGAAAGAGAATTAATTAAATTATTTTAATTATTTCAATTTTACTTAAATATTTAAGTGCACTTATACTGACCGTTGTGGTAATACTACTTTGTACTTTTCTGCCTCTGTTCCATCTGATTGCATTTTTTTTAGTTTGTTCTGGGACCTTGTTCTTGTATTTTAATTAACAGTTGTGGGAAAATTGTGTTTCCGTACATTTATTTTCACAAGTAGAACTACTTTTAAAAGCTTTCTGTTTGTATTTTCAACCTTGCTGGGCCAAAGTCTTGTAGTTCAATTTACAGTTGTGGTAGAACTGTGTACAACTACCAGATTTGTGCCTTAATCATTTATTACTCTGTTTTCCCATAAACAGTGTTACTGGTAAATATCTGTATAGTCTTGCGCCTTAAACTGTAGTAGAAGTTTGGTAGTGAGAGAATTGTCTCTGCTCCAGTTTGTGCTTCAGTGATTTTACACTCTGCTTATCACTTACATGCTTGCATTTTGTGTCTACCCTATACCCCACTAACACATTAAGCTAAAGTTTTTGAAAGAGCTCCAACATTCCCTTTGTTTGATTGATAGCATCTGTAGCTAGCCTGCTTGTTCCTTGAAAATTCACTCCTCCCTCCACTGTTTTTGTTTTATAAGGCTGTGTCTGTGACCTCCTCCCCTTATGATAATCTAATTTCCAAAGTCCCTCCCTCCCCTCTTTCATTGCTGTTGACTGTTGTATAAACTGTTTATGAACTCTTCCCACCCATTGTTTTCCATAGACCCATGATACTGAGTGCCATCCAGCAAACCAGTGTTGCTCTGGAGTAGACCTCCTTTACTACATACTGTCTCTTGCTCATTTTCCTGGAGGTCAGCAAAGATTGTAGTCCCAGCCTGCATTTGTTTTACTTGTATCCAGTGCCATCCAGGCAAAGGTTAGTACTTTTGATTGCTAAATCCCACTTCAGTTATTTTGAGTAATTGCTTTTGTTTCCTGCTTATATGTGTGCATTTCATTGAATTTTATGTAGTTGTAAATGATCTTAGATGTAACTCCCTGGACTATATGAAGGGAGACATTATGGAGCTTTCAGACTATGTGTTTTATGCTGGTATGAGCCTGGCACTAAGCAGGATATTACTGTCACTGTTTTTGAGGACATGAGCAACAGACCACATTGCTTTGCCAAGTATGGTCAGCATCTTTCCCCTCTAGGCTTTCAAATATTGGCTAAGGCTTTGTCCACCCCCATAGTGCCATTTCAGCAATGCCAAATTGACATAACTACTGAAAGTAAAACCAACTCAAAAGAACCTCATGCTGTTAGTATTCAATGTTAGGAGCCTAGATAAGAAAACACATTCCTTCCAAGCCCTCCTCATACTCAATGTGCAGTTCCCAAGACATAGTTTAGAGCAGCAGAGAGTACCCTGGCAGTTCATAGGTTCATAGGTTGGTACTAGGCTATCGGCCCTAGGGCCTATACAAGCCTAGCCATAAACATTCCCTGGATATTTCTTCCCACAGTATTTGCTTCTCTGGACCCCTGTCTAGCAGGGCGACGGACGTGATCCCTGGGGTGAATTTCCTTTATCCCATCCAGTTGTCAAGGTTCCTTTTGAAGAGGGCCAATGAGGCACTCTGCTTGACATGTATGGGCAATCTATTCCTGAGTCTGGGGAGTATCTGGGTCAGGAACCTATCCTTCCAGCATGTTTTATTTATTGTAATGACAAGGTTTAGATCCCTGGAGCGTGTGGCTCTGAGGGATTGGGATTTCTTTAAGTGTAGCATGTCCAACAGCTCTGGGTTTGACATGGCCTTGTAGGTTAATCAGAGAACGCCTCTGAGTAGATGATATGTGACAGAGTATAGCTGGAGTTTTTTAAGGCAGTCAGCATAGGGCATCTGCTTTAGGCCTGTGATTATTTTAGTGAGGTATTTCTGCGGCCTTTCCATTTGTTGCAGATGTCTTGAGAGGTACATACCAAATTGGCCGTTGTATTCTATAATGAGTCTAATGAAGGATGAGTACAGTGGGACAATGACCTCCTTTTTTCTGGATGAAAAGCCCTTAGTGATGAGGTGTGCCTCATATAAGGATTTCCTGACTGTTGTGGCTATGTGGTTATCGAAGGTGAGACTACTGTCCACCTGTGTCCCTAAGTCTCTTATCACACTTTCGGTGTTTAGTGTACTGCCACCTATATGGTAATTCATGGATACATGTTTTTTCCCAAAGGGGATAACTATACATTTCTTGGCACTGAGCTTGAGCCCATGGCTCTGGCACCAGGCATCTGTTTCTGTAAGGCCCTTTTGTAGAGTATCCACATCATTTGGGGATTCAATAATATCTCCCAGTTTGCAGTAATCTGCGAACTTTGTTGGCCAGAGTCCTTTAGTGTTGGCCTGTACTTCAGAGAAGTAGATGCCAAACAAGAGCGGTCCCAGGACTGAACCCTGAGGTAGTGCACTTGTCACTTGTCTGGAGCTGGATTTGGAGTCGGCTACTTTTACAGTGTGGGTTCTATCAGTAAGCCAGTTAGCAACCCATTGGGTGATGTAGGGATTAATGGCCAGCTTAGTAAGTTTATCTATGATTCCAGAGTGGGGGATGGTGTCAAAGGCCTTGGCAAGGTCTAGATAGGCTGTGTGGACCACCTTACCCTTGTCCATGGCTCTGGAGACTGATTAAAAGAAGTCAATCAGGTTCAGGAGACAAGATCGGCCCTTCACGAACCCAAACTGGGTGGGGAATTATCATGGAACTTTATCAACAAGGACATAGGAGACCTCTAGGCACTGGATCCATCTCAGTTTGGTTTTGACAAAAGAAGGTCATGCTTAGTGAATTTGGTGGACTTCTTTGAAAAGGTCACTAAGGCAATAGATAAGGGTAAAACTGTGCATACTTCCTACTTAGATCTGGCTAAGTCATTTGATAAAATAACCGCTTGGGTATTGTCGAGAAACTTACAGAACTAGGTCTAAACCCCTTTACAACCCTTTATAACCTGCTGGATAGCTATCTGGCTCACTGACAGGATCCAGGAGTTTAGAATCAGTAAGGCCACCTCCATAAAGGCTGGTCACCAGTGAAGTCTCCAGGTCTCTGTGCTAGGCCCACTTCTCTTTGGCTTCTATTTCTCTGATGTCAAAGTCAATGTCAAAGGCCTCTGGCTGACCAAGTTTGCAGATGATTGCACTCTGAATCTCCCCAAGATGAGGACACTTTTCAGGAAGTTCTAATATAGACAAATGCTTGGTGCCAAAGCCATGGCTTGAAATTCAATATCAGTAAATGCATTATAGTACCTTTTGGGACATCTGTCAATGTGGATAACTATGCCATGAATAAAACCACCTTAAAAATTGATTGACTAGATTTGGGAACTCATGTAGATAGTAACCTAGCCTTCGATCAATATGTGACCAAGATAGTAAGAAAATCCTTCTGTGCTGCTCAACTTATAAGCAAGAGCAAAGTGTTTAGGTCTAGCAAAGTCATCATACCACTATGCTCAACTCGGTTTCCTATTAGATGACCAAAGACACATTCTTTCGAATGCATCTTGGTCAAACTTGAAAAGACAAAAAGGCAAAATAACAAAGTGGCATATAAGCTAATTCTTTCCCTGGAAAGAAATCGCTTGGTCACATCCATTACTTTGATGTTTTTGTCACTGTAGTGCGATCTTGGAGTTGGTATATTTAAGTAGGGGGGGGTTTGGAACAGCTGTTCTAAGCATTCATGTTTGTAAGCTTTCGCTTACATGGGGTCGATAAATCATAATTCGCTTTTCTAAGCGTTCGATGATTTAGTATAGACCCACTCAACTCTCATTAGGTCCATCATAGAGTATAATGCCCCCTTTGGTATAAACGCTCTCAGACTCATGTAGCAACTGGAACATCCACAAAGGTTCCTTACCAAAAGAATAAAGGGAGTAAACACAATGTCCTGTGCTGATCACCTCAAAGCCCTGTCTCTTTACTCAGTGTCATACAGACTTATGAGACGTGATCTTTGCATGGCATGCAAAGCATCCCTGGACCCTGTTTTGATGAATCTTTTGCACATCCATAAAACAAACACCAACAGAACTACTTGATTAAAATATCTAAATTTTGCTTGCAACATAAACAGGATGTTGGAGAGGCAGATATGTTTCTTGGAGAATTCCCATTCTCTGCAACAGGACTCCCATCTAAGGGAAGCAGAGCTCCTCCCTCTCCCTTTTTAAGTGCAACTTGAACCAATGGATGAGTGATCAGAAATTTACCCCTGGTCTGGCTCCTATGTTTCTGATACACAGAGGCATTCAGTAAATCACCTCCTGTAAATCACATATAAATCAAATTTGTGGGTCATATTTGGGTTGCATGGCTAGGCTTTTAAGTGCCCTAGTGGTCCTTAATGTGGTATAAACCCAGGAACCTATGAACCTTACTATACCTCAGATGTTTTATTGTGTGCAATTGAAAGAAAATAAAAATATGTTAAAATGCAAGGAAGTTCAACTGTCTCTCCCCGCCCCCACCATGCAAGGAAGTTCAGCTGTCTCTCCCTGCCCCCACCATGCAAGGAAGTTCAACTCCATGCAAGGAAGTTCAACTGACTCACCATTCAAGGAAGTTCACCTGTCTCCCCGCCCCACCATGCAAGGAAGTTCACCTCTCTCCCGCCCCACCATGCAAGGAAGTTCAACTGTCTCTCCCCGCCCCCACCATGCAAGGAAGTTCAACTGTTCAACTGACTCTCACCGCCCCCACCATTCAAGGAAGTTCACCTGTCTCCCCCCGCCCCCACCATGCAAGGAAGTTCAACTGACTCTCCCCGCCCCCACCATGCAAGGAAGTTGAACTGACTCTCCCCACCCCCACCATGCAAGGAAGTTCACCTGTCTCTCCCTGCCCCCACCATGCAAGGAAGTTCACCTGTCTCTCCCCGCCCCCACCATGCAAGGAAGTTGAACTGTCTCTCCCCGCCCCCACCATGCCTCTCGACTCTCCTTGATTTTGCCAGCTAGTGCTGCCCTGTCCTGAGAATGAAGGATTTGCTGGTAAACCACTGAGGACTGAAGTCAGGCAATAATGACAGGCATAAGAGTTTCATTTTCTTATTTTAGGGGAATGCTGCAGATGGTCTGCCCAAACACATTGCTCTCTCGCTCTGTCTCTTGCTTACACTCTCTCAATCCCTTGTTCTCACTCACACAGGTTAGTTTCTTGTTTATCTATTTATGGTTTTGCTAATTTACACTTTTTACTGTCTGTCTTTCACAGTCGCAGTGGTGGGCTTCTTTTTCGGTGGCCATTACCTGCATATTAACACTGTGCAGGAGTATTTTCATTCTCCGTTAAAGGTGACGATGTACAAGCCTCCCATTTTCAAAGTGGTCATAATTAACATAGACAACATATAATACAGTCACCAAACACACATACACCCCCCCCCACCAATTATATGTGTGACAACATTGCTGGTGTAGCCCACTGTAGTCTCATAGCCCTGGAACCAGATATGACTGGATCATCTCATGTAGTCTCATTCACACGCCATTATTGTCACTGATCATCAATAGCCTATCAATAGGACATGCTCCACACAATAGAAATAGACAGCTGGAAATACCACTGCCAAGGCAGGGATTGAAGCTATACACTTACTGTTATGGTCAGTACTCATGGAACTGTACTGCACAGTTTCTTTCATCTTTTGTTTTTCTCTGCAATTTTGACTTCTGAGCATGGTAGCAAGTTAAACATCCACAATATGGGGGGCCCAGCCAACATACATACCTCTCAACTGTACATATTTTCGCAGAATGCCCAGATTTTTGCCTCATACTTTTGGTCCATTTTTAATAAAAGTGTGGCTTTCTAGCAAGTTAGTGGCAATCATCAGAGAGTAAAGTTAGAAAATAATGATAGACATTTGAGTTTCAGGCTTCATACCTTTCAGAAAATTCATGGTAATTTAAAACCTGTTACTCTATCACCTTTCTAAGTTTGTAACAGTAATATTTAAAACTTGTCCCTATTTATGGGCCTATGTCCCCCTTTTATTTATGGCTTTGTCCAGATTTCTTGTTGTGAAAGGTTAAGAGGTATGAACATACACAAAAGCCCTGATGTAGCAAATCCCTACTACCCTTTGTTAGAAATTTGAATGTAGAATAACCTTGTTCACAAGTCATACCAGAAAGCAGTAGAGTTAATAGCCAGTCAGAAATGGTCAGTTTGTGAGCTAGAGCCCCAAATATATTATGGGGATAGGAGAAAAAAGCAGGTCAAACTTTCTTAATAGTTTTGATCTTAGAAATATAATCTTGCAAATGCCTTTTTGAATACCTTAAATGCAATAATCACTTATAGGAATGCCAGGATGCTGGGAAAAAAAAAACAGTAAAAGAAACAAATTTAGAAGTATGTCAGTCACAACCTCGGGCATGAAGGGTGGGTGGCTGGACAAAGCCACTCTGTCCTTACGCAAGGCTGTTAGGATGAGAACATATCAAAGCCTCTGACTCAGACATCATACTAGCGGATGTAACCATGAATAAGAAAACAGTTATACTTGTAAGGAATTCAAAAAGATGCAAACGTTAATGGTTCAGAAGGGGAACTTTTCAGCTGTTCCAATGTAGTATTCAAGATATACAAAGAAAGAGTTTTCCTTAAAAGCTTGAGAAATAAACTTTCTTTGAAAAATAGGCTTACTGTAGTCCTGATGCAAACACGGCTTCCACAGAAATCATACTGAAAGAACAGAATAATGGGGACAGTTAGAGGAGCAGGACGGACTTTTTCTTTGTTTTGGGGTTAAAGAGGAGTAACAGACACTTGCGCTCACTAAGCAGGCAAGATAGATCAGAAAAAATACCTGCCTGACATTTTAGTTTCTTTTATTTTTAAGAAAACAAAATCTGGCATTTATGCAAATGACATTTCTTGATGGTAGGTCTTCTGGCCTCCTGAGTAATATGTGCCTTATTTGGGACTGTAGGATAGATTTTTTCCAGGAGTGCAGTGTTCTTTGAGAGTTAAAACAACAGTACATCACAACACTTTCTAAAATCAGTGAAATCCATGGATGCTTTGACCACCAAGAAACCACCAGAATCAGCATGACCTTTTCCCTTTCTACCATGAACAGCACCTCTTTAATATCAAGAAAATGGACACCAGTTCTGCAGTTAGTCTCATAACATTATCTGTGCTCTTGCCTATAATTCTTGCACTCTGATGTAAACACATCCGATTTTGCAACCTCACAGGATGACATCAGATGAATATACATTTCTGGATTGCTATTTCAGGTGCAGATGAATTGCTTAAGTTAATTTATTTATAAATTTAATATTCATACAAACAAGTAAGGATTTACCAGGAAAGTCCAAAAATACAAAAGGAAGAAAAAAACAATGGAGTCCTGGGGAAATACAATCCAAACAAGTACAACAAATTTATACATTAACATTTCTTAAACAACAAATACAAAAAGCAGAAGAGAAAAAAAGAAAAAAAAAGCTAAATACAATATGCAGAAGTACTATAATAATTATATTATTAGAATCAGAAGCTGGAAAAAACCACTTAGTTAGGAGAAATTAGTTAAGTGGAAAAGAGGGAGCAATGTGTGACATGATGAAGTGGGGAAGAAGAAGAAGAACAGGGGGGGGAGCTAATTAGAACTAGAAGAAGATAAGGAATAAGAGGAAGCAGATGAGAGGGTCAGGAGGTGGGGTAGGTGGAGGAAGGTGGGGATGGGAAGGTTGAGAAGAAAGAGTAGAAAGGGTTTTGAGGTTTTGGGTGGGGATGAGTGGGAGGAAGGGGAAGAGGGGTGGATTGAGGTGAAGAGTAGAGATTTTTGATATAGGGGAGATTGAGAAGGGGTTTGTGGAAGAGAGGGGTTTTTGGGAGTATTATTTTTAATGGGAGAGATCTGGATAAATGTGAGGAAAGATGCATTGGAGGGTGAGAAGAGAAGGAGGAGGTTGGGGAGGGTTGAGGATAAGTTTGTGGTGTGATGTGGACTTTGTGTAAAATTGTTTTTGTTGGGTGGTTGAAGATTTTAGTATCTGGAGGAAAGATAGTGGTTAAGGAGGAAGGAAAGTTGAGGGGTTTGTTTTTTGGAGGAAAGGGTGTTATAAGGGTAGTTGTTAGAAGGGGGGGATAAAGAATACTTCTGTTGGGGGCATTTGGCAAGGGAGTTTTAAGGTTTTTGTAGATGAGGGAGGTAAGTTAAGTAGGATTAGTTTTTTTTTGTTAAGTAGAGGAGGTGCAAGATGTCAAGTCTCTTTTTATTTTATTTTAGGATAGAGGTAGATTTTAGATTGAGATTAAAAATCTTAAAAGCTTGGTCTAGTTATGCTTAGAATTGAGTGAATAGGTTTAGCTGATTTGGTAATGTGAGAAAAGCAGGTTGAGAAAGAAGCTTTAAGTTAGTTTTCAGTTGAAGCGATGTCATTTGGTAGAGGTGTTTTTAGTTATGATATTTGCATTCTGTTGACAAAAGATGGAATGAGATAGTTTTTGAGTGAGCAGATGATATGTGGTTGAGGAGAATGATGATTGAATCATCAGCTTGTTGGACCGTTGGGGAGGAATTTTAGAATACCATTGTAGGATGTGAATGGAGGAAGGACCTCAGGTAGGAGGGGTGAAGTGTACGGAACATGTGGGGATTGAAGCTTGTTTTCCAGGGTAGGTTAGAATAGTTGAGCTTGAGCTTGAGAGAGGAAAGTGATAGGGAGAGCTGTTAGGTAGGAGTTGAAGGTTAAGGCTTATTGTGAGTTATGCCAGAAGTATAAAGGCTTAGGAGGAAGTTTCAAGGAGGGAGAGCCTGTTTTAGAGAAGGTGGAGGTCTGTTAGCTGTCCGTGCTTTGGAGGAGTAGGAAGGTGGAGAGGAAGGAGATGGAGGTGTGGCAGGAGATTTTGTAATTAGGATAAGAGATTTTATTAGGATTTTAAGAGGAGGAATGGAGGAGCTGAAGATGGACACATTTTTCTAGGATTGTTGAAATGGGAGCTTGTTGATGTATCCATTATTGTTGTTCTTTTGGGGAGGGTTGAGGATAATTACATTTCATGCTTGTAGGATGTTAGATATTTATTCCAAGTAGAATGCATTGAGTTACAGGGATATAGGCTAATAGGTATGAATTAGGTATTCAGTTTGTTAGAGCAATTACAGAAGTTGGGATGCAGTTTATTTTTTAGGGATAAGGAATGTGGACATGGTTAAGGAAGAGTTGGAGGATGGGGGAGGGAGGAGAGTGGGGAATTGGTGGGAGAGAGAAGGTTGGAGTTGGGAAGTGGTAGATGGGTAGAGGGTGGAGGAACAAGGGAAGGATAGGGGAAGGATAGAGAGGGTGGGGGTCAGGGCATAGGGTGAGTGGTGGAGGGGTAATGGCTGTGAGGGGAAGAATGAAGAAAAATGAAATAAATAAATAAATTTTAGAATTGAGTGGGTGCATTTAAGTCAGGAATCCAGATCAGGGGTGGGAGTATCTGGGCAGGTCTAGGAGTGAAGGAGAGAGTTTGGGGGTTTTTTTTTTTTATTTTATTTTTATTTTTGTTTTGTTAGAAAATAATTTCTTAGATGAGATTTGTTTTTTTTTTGCTTTATTTTTTATATTATTTTATCAAGGACTAGAGACAAGTTTTTAGTATTTGGCTTGGTGTACTCACTTTATCCTAGAGGTTGATTTGAGGTTGTGTTGTGTGTGCCAGAGACTTTTTAGTCTTTGTTCTTACTCTTTTTGTCCTTTGAGGCTTTATAAGAGAGAAAAGTTATGTTAAGAAAAAGTGTGTCACTGCTATGTCTTATGTGTTATTTAAAGAGTTTTTAGTTAATTGCTTTTTAATTGCTTAAGGTTTTTAGACAGTTCAGTTAATTTGGGTCAAGAGTTTAAGTATAGTAGTATGGGTTATAGTTATGGGTTTGGGAAGTGGTTTGGTGAAAGGTGGGTGTGTGTGACACAGTTGGAAGTGGTTGCACTGAAAGGGAGTCTGGAGGGGTGAATTGGGAGAGGAAGGATGAGCCACTGTTACAGGATCCAAGAGGTTTAGAGGGAGGATGAGGTGAGTTGGTTAAACTGGAGTTGATTAGTTGAAAGGTAGTTGTTTGAGATTAGTGTTGTTGATTTTTGAATGGCCAGTTGATTGTTACATCTCTACATTGTTTATGTTTATGGTGATCGTGGTTTATAAATCAAGAAGAAGGAGAGTCAATCAAGTCAATGTGGGATGTTGGTCCCTGATGTTTATAAAGGGAGTTGGTGTTTATGTGTAAAATGATTTTTGTATGTGTGAGAAGTAAGGAGCATTCAGCATTAAGTAAAGCGTGGGTTTATTTAAGTAGTGACTGCTAGGAGGATGAATATATATGACCCACCCCACCACCCCCACCTTTTTTTGTCTGGTCTCCTGATGATGGAGTTAGGGTTTGGGGGAAAAGAGTCTTTTATATGTGGTTTTAACCAGGTTTCAGAAATAGACAGGATGTCAGGTTTATTCTGTATGAGCACACCTAGATTCACAGCCAACAAGTACTTAGAGACAAACTACATTTTCCATGGTCATTTTGAGAAGATACATGTAAAAGTGTTTCCCTGCTCATAGGCATACTGCATAATCAGGGTGATGTCCTTCAGCATCTCTATGAATTCTGACTTCATATACTTGAATGTTAGCTGCCAAGATCTTGAATCTGATACACTAGGTGGGCTGAGAGGGAAGAGAACCCCAGAACTTACAAGGATTTCAGATATGTATGTCCACCTCATGTTTGTTGAATTTGTTTTTAGGTTATAGGAAAATAAAGTAAGTGCAAATGACCTACCCCATTCCTTCATAGAGATGAGGTGGTCCACTACCCCACTGCTTTAGAAGGTGAGATCCTCAAGTGAAGCTGCCTGAGCAAACAGGCACTCTTGGGCATCCTTGGTTCTAGAAAGGGATAATTTGTTCCACCAACCTCTCAAATATTGATGATATTTCCTCATACAGAGCCAAACCAGCTAAACCATCAAGACGCTAGAACCGCATTGCCCAGAATCAAAAGAAAGATTGTCTGCCAAACGTTCCTGCGATTCATCCACTTGAGAAAAAAAGCCAGGGTATCTTGTTCCATATCAGAAGTGAAAAGCAGGATATCTGAACCAAATGTACTAGTGCTCCCAAACACTTTAACTTGTGGTGGGGAAATATAGTCTGCCTTTGTTGCCAGACAGGCTGATGGAATCCAAGAAGATGACAAGGGTTGGTGGCTGTGTAGTTTTCCTAAGACTGCATATGGATTAGAAAATCATCCACATAAGGATAAATGTGGATGTTACAGAAATTGAGTATAGCCACCATGGGAAATAAGCCTTTTATTAAACACATTCCTTACAGCTGCCAGAAAAGAAGTTGAACCATAAACTGGAATTCATGTCCTACAATTATTAGAACACAACATTTAACATCTGTGAGACCCACAAGAACAAATTCAATTAATAAACAGGAAACACATTTGCCTTTAGCACAGAAAGATCAGCAGACTGCAAGTTCTATTCCTTCCCCAGGTGCTTGCATTAATTTCACAATATTGACACTACACTGCACTGTAAGAAGGGTGCTGCACATTTGAGTGTGCTATCTTTCTGCCAGGTTGATAGATAAATACTAGCCAAAAAGTCTGCATACTATTACATGCCTAGCCAATAACCAGACAGTGACCAAAGGTGAGAATCAAATTATGTACCTTGTGACTGTCATTGTGCCAACCCCCAACCTCTGAAATAAGACATTAAATCTAAGTCTCATCTGCCTGAATTGTTGGTAGCTCTGATGGTAACAGTTCTGTGGAAGAGTGTCTACGGCTGTAAAACTCCTCCCCTCACAAATCAGCATGTCAGCTAATAAGGTTTTGAGCCATTAAGCTATTTTCTGTGGTACATGGTTTGATTCCCTCATCATTCAATTGCCTACTGTACAAGCTTGAGAACACCTTTCAATATCCTGTCTCTGTAGCTGTACATCTCCAGGATAAGCATAACATCTCTGCTTTTGTCATCCTCTTCCACTATACCTCCGTTCTTGACTACTCTGTTACCACCAACTATCACTCTGTCTTCACCACCCCACCTTATACTGATTTATTTATTCATTTATTCATAGGTTCATAGGTTGGTACTATGCTATCAGCCCTAGGGCCTATACAAGCCTAGCCATAACAATTCCCTGGTTTATTTATGCATGTATGTAGGTATGTATGTATGCATTTATTTATGTATCTATGTATTTCTCATTTACTTAACCAAGCACAGCTTTAAAGCAATTGTGAATTTGTCAAGGTTTCTAAATGACATGCTTAGTAAAAACCTGTGAAAATGAACTTTCCACTTGACCCTATTTTGCCTCCACTGTCTACAGAGGCTTATTAGCCCGTTTATCTCCTTCACCAGGAGACGGTAATCATCTAAGCAGCCATTAAGGATGATTTGAGGTTTTTCCTTTTTCCTCCCCAGCCCTAATGATACATGTGTTTGTCAAGGCACGTGGATGGGGATGCACGATAGGCTCAGGGCAGAAGATGTCCCCTCACTTGTGTAAGAGGCATTGCCTCTAAACAGCCTCACCCCCTCCTCCCTGCAGTATGAGGGACAGTGTCTCTAGTATCCATCACAGAGATTGCACCACTGAGTATACCCCTGGGTGTACATAAACCCTAACTCCCCTGAGAGGAGAGTAGGCCACATTTATTTATATATGTATGTATGCATTTATGTATGTATGTATTTATTATTCATTTACTTTGTATTTATTGACTGGGCAAGTCTGGCTGGGTACAAAGGCCCATTTTCAGTGGAGGTCCTGGGAGAAAAGCTCCAGTACATACAGTACAATCCAAATCTTATAAGTTAGATAAATGTTACAATTTCAAAATATAAAGATAGTAACTATACATACAGTAGTAGGGCTTCTTATACCAATCATTCTCTATATAGATATAGTTAAATAACTATTCAGTAGGATACATGTCACAATACAGAGTACTGAGTTATTTACAAAGGGTGGATAGTAAAAAGTTGGTTTAATTTTTGAGATATAAATAAAATGAATAGTAAAAAAGTTAAGAGAGGCATGGGTAGAAGGTGGGGTGGGTGAAGACAGAGTGATGGTTGGTGGTAACAGAGCAGGCAAGAACACAGGTAAAGTGGAAGAGGATGACAAAAGCAGAGATGTTATGTTTATGCTGGAGATTACAGCTACAGAGACAGGATGTTGAAAGTGTTCTCTTAGATGTGTTTTGAATGCCTGTTGATTCTCAAGAAACCAATCAAGAAACTACATACCTTCACTCCTTCTCTCCCTCCCCAACTCCTTCAGTGCCAGGACCATTAATGTAACTCTGATCACGTGGGTGTCAGCCACGTCTTTAATTCTTTTTGCTGAACAAGCAGAATGTTTTACTTGTCCTATATTGTAGGAAAGGGCTTTCCAAACTGCTTTGTCTTAGAGGACTCCCCACTAAAGGAAGATTACAGACCAAACAGCCTCTTGTAAAAAGTGGAAATTTTCTGTCATGATTCTTATGGAAGCTGGATCCTTCAAAACATGAAAATAACCAGAGAGGGTCTCCTTAGGTTTACCTTTAAGCACCACCTCTGAAAGTATGGAAACTGCATCTACTCAAAAAGTGTCCCTGAGGCTATAGGAAGCCTTCTGCATCTACTGATTCTATAATTAGAGTGTTGCTGTCTTTCTTCTTCACTTATTTATTTATTTTTATTTGACATTTGTTTACTTGGAAAATCCAACTGGCTATGAAAATAAAATTGCCAAAGATTCCAAAGACAACCACAAGGCATTCTATAGCTATGTCAAGAATCTAAACGGCAATGCTCAGATCTGCTCTGAGCTAAAACAGAATGGCATTAAATATACTGATCCCAAGGATATTGCCAATATCCTGGCAGATCGATTCAGTGTCAACTTCACCCCCCTCTCACCCCCTAAATCGCCCATCTCAATACCGGAAGATTGCCAAATTCCAGTAATAATGGCCGACAGGTAAAAAACGCACTCTCCAAAGCTAAGAATACAGCATCCATTGGACCAGATGACATCCCGGGCTGTGTACTACATGAACTACAATATGAACTGGCACCTCACCTAAGTGTAATGTTTAATCATAGCCTCAATTCAGGTTTCGTGCCCACTGAGTGGTGCAAAGCTACAATTATCCCACTCCACAAGGGGGGATCTACCTTGGATCCCAGAAACTACCATCCCATCAGTCTGATGAGCCTTATCTGCAAGGCCATGGAGCGTATTATCATTGAACTTATAAACAAAGACATTGGCAACCTTAAAACACTGGACCCCACCCAGTTTGGGTTCGTGAAGGGCCGATCTTGTCTCCTGAACCTGATTGACTTCTTTGAATCAGTCTCCAGAGCCATGGACAAGGGTAAGGTGGTCCACACAGCCTATTTAGAACTTACCAAGGCCTTTGACACCATCCCCCACTCTGGAATCATAGATAAACTTACTAAGCTGGGCATTAATCCCTACATCACCCTATGGGTTGCTAACTGGCTTACTGATAGAACCCACTCTGTAAAAGTAGCTGACTCCAAATCCAGCTCCGGACAAGTGACAAGTGGAGTACCTCAGGGTTCAGTCCTGGGGCCGCTCTTGTTTGGCATCTACTCTTCTGAAGTACAGGCCAACACTAAGGGACTCTGGCTAACAAAGTTCGCAGATGAATGCAAACTGGGAGCCATTATTGAATCCCCAAATGATGTGGATACTCTACAAAAGGGCCTTACAGAAACAGATGCTTGGTGCCAGAGCCATGGGCTCAAGCTCAATGCCAAGAAATGTATAGTTATCCCCTTTGGGAAAAAACATGTATCCTTGAATTACCATATAGGTGGCAGTACACTAAACACCGAAAGTGTGATAACAGACTTAGGGACACAGGTGGACAGTGGTCTCACCTTCGATAACCACATTGCCACAACAGTCAGGAAATCCTTCTTTGTGGCACACCTCATCACTAAGGGCTTTTCATCCAGAAAAAAGGAGGTCATTGTCCCACTGTACTCATCCCTCATTAGACCCGTTATAGAATACAATTCCCCATTTGGAATGTACCTCTCAACACATCTGCAACAACTGGAAAGGCTGCAGATATACCTCACTAAAAGAATCACAGGCCTAAATCAGACGCCCTACGCTGACCGCCTTAATAAACTCCCGCTATACTCTGTCGCATATCGTCTACTCAGAGGCGATCTCTGCTTAACATACAAGGCCATGTCAAACCCAGAGCTGCTGGACATGCTACACTTAAAGAAATCCCAATCCCTCAGTGCCACAAGCTCCAGGGATCTAAATCTTTTCATCACAATAAACAAAACATGCTGGAGGGATAGGTTCCTAACCCAGAGACTCCCCGGACTCTGGAATAGATTGCCCATACATGTCAAGCAGAGTGCCTCTTTGGCCGTCTTCAAAAGGAACCTTGACTATTGGATGGGAGAAAGGAAATTCACCCCGGGGATCATGTCAGTCGCCCTGCTAGACAGGGGCCCAGGGAAGTAAATAGTGTGAGAAGAAATAGCCAGGGAATTGTTATGGCTAGGCTTGTATAGGCCCTAGGGCTGATAGCCTAGTACCAGCCTATGAACCTATGGGTAGGAAATCCATTTTCAGCAGAGGCACAGTGAGAAAAACTCCAAAGAATGCAGATAAAGAAACAAAATATTTTTTAAAAATAATTGTACAAATAAACCATATGAGAATCAAACCATGTACCTTGTATCTGTAAGATAAATACTTTAATCATTATAAAAGAAAAAGTGGTTCAGGCACACCAGAAAACAGCTCACAGTTAATTTATTGCAGTAAAATTCCAAACAAGCGCTTTTGCCCTGACACAATGCAGGGATTTATTAAGTGAATAAAAACACATACAATTACAGCCATTTAAATATGCTGTTTCTCAAAAAAGGCTCCAAGTTGTCTTAAAGGTATATGAACTCAATCACTACATACTTGGAAAAATAGGAAGGGTTCATAGGTTAGTACTAAGCTAACTGCCCTTGCGAGCGATTTTAAGCCTAGCTAATTATCCCTTGTGAGACTCAAACCCTACACTTTATGTTTGTGAGGCAAACACCTTAACCATTAGGCCACCCTCCCTTAACCATTAGGCCACCCTCCATTTTTTCTATGTAAAAATAGTACAATCTCTTAAAAACATAAAACATTAATGAAATATTAATGTAAGTGTACAAAATATACCAATATTAAAGTTTTCTAGCCTTCTTTATTTAATATGGCTTAATAGAAATATGGTTATTCAGACCTGGGGGGGGGGTAGTTGCATTAAGCTTCACCTGTCAGTAGGTTTCCCTACAAATGAGCCTCTTCTCCCAGTCACCTCCCCCAGGGTCCACACAGACCTGTTCCAAAATTCCAAAAAGAAATCCAGTATGACTAGGCTGTGCAGAGAGGTGCCTGTAAAGGGCATTGTTCAGACTCTTCCTCCTAATATTATGAATGTGTTCGTAAATACGCTTTCCCAGTGCTCTTTCAGATTTCCCCACATAAAAACTAGAGCAATCTTTACATAAAGCCAAATAAACTATACCCTTGGTCATACTATTGCCCCTCCTAAAACGTATAACAGTCTTCACGTTATTGTCCAACATTATTTGTTCCTTACCAATAATGTATTTACAGTACCCACATCTTCCACAGTTTCTAGTTTCAAAGTTACCCTGATGTTTTATCTCATTCCTGTTTCTCTCAAAAACTTTATTTTTTTAAATTAGTACCCGTCTTAAAAACAAATTTAGGGCTCTCACCTATTTTTTGCACAATGTCTTCATTAAATTTTAACATTTTCCAATTATTCTTAATCAAGCCCTCAATTTCCTGTGAAGCAGGGCTATATTGAATCACCAGTGCCCTTGAGAAATGTTGTTCATCATCACCCCTATGACATGAAAGGATTTGATGAGTTTCACCTAGTAAGGGCACATATTTGACACTTCACCCTTCAATAACTTCCAAGGCTACCTCCTCAGTTAAACTTACAGGGTACCCCCTGTCATTAAATAGTTTGGAAATCAACTCTATTTCATCCAAGAAATAATTTCTCTCCAAGGTCATCCTGGCTGCCCTGACCATCTGACCTTTCACGATATTTCTCTTTTGTTTCCAAGGGTGTGCACTAGTGTAGGGAAGATAAGAGTTATTAAATGTACTTTTTCTATGTATCTTAGATTTTAACCATCCTTCAAACTTGTCCACTCTCACATGTAAGTAATCAGTCCCAGTCCTATCATATTTATATGTAAATCTTAAGAAATTTTTGGTAGTGTTCAACTACTCAATGAAATGGGTTAAAGTATTTTCAGGTCCATCCCATAATGACAAAAATATCATCCAAAACATGCCGATATAGTTTAATGTATTTCCAATAATCACAATTAAATACACACATAATTTCCCATTTCAAAAGGACTAGGTTGCCATATATGGGTGCACAAGCTGCCGCCATAGCTACGCCTCTAACCTGTTTGAAAGTCTCCCCCTCAAAGTAGATGTAGTTATTCTCTAACACCGTCCTCATGAGTTCAACTAATACATATACTTCCAAACTGAGTAAAGAGCTTTTCCCATTAAGAATTGCATATAAAAATTCCAAACCCTCTTCAGTCGGGATACATGAAAACAAGTCAACTACATCAATAGTCAAAAAATACACCTCCTACACTAGTTTCAGGGGTTAAGCTCCGCAGGAAATCCCAAGAGTCTTTTAATAAATGTGGGTACTCATCCACAATATGTTTGAGTGAGTCATCTAAAAAGGTAGCTGTAAGATAGGTTTTAGACTCTTCCCCAGATACAATGGGTCTATAAGTTGGGTTTGTAGTACTCTTATGTATCTTGGGAATACAGAAAAAAGAAGCAAGTCTAGGCTACTTAGTCTGCAGTATTCCACCTATTCTCTGGTCAAGTCTATTTTCCAATACAAATTCCTCTATTGCCAGGTCCAACTTCCTATAGGAAATAGTAATTTCATTGATAGAAACTGGCACATAGACAATGGTGTCATTCAAAATTTCTAATATCTTACTTCAATAGTCAATGGCATTGACCAGAACCATACCGCCCTCCTAGTCTGGTTTTATAAGGTATATAAAGAGGTCTCTTTGTTACTTGTTAACTCATCCAATACTTGTTTCTCCTTTACAGTTAAATTTTATGTCAACATCTCTTCCTAAAGTTCTTCTCAGTACCTAACATATAAACGTCAGGTGCACATACTGCTTCAAAAACTTGTAATACTGGCTGCAAAGGTGGGTTATAAGTGCTTGCCTGTCTGAAAGTGGTACCACCTCTGTTATTTTGCTGGTCAAATAATAAAGCAAAATTTAACTTTCTAATAAATAATTTTAATTCAGTCAGGGTGTCGCAAACATCGACTCCAAATGAAGGGACAAATTTAAAACCCTTTTCAAAAAAGTTGAAAATGCTCTAATTTAATTTCAATTCCACTCAGGTTAAAAATCTTGAAACCATTAAGAGAAAGAGTCACACCATCTGCATCAACCACTGTACCTTCCCCTTCTTTTTGGTCTTCAGCTGGTTCTTTCCTTTCCCCTTGCCTGTAGAAAAATCCTGTTCGTTCACATCCTCTTCACCCCCCCCACCCCCCCCATCAAAGTGTGTGATGAAATCTAAAGCAACTTTAGGATCCAAGGAGTTCAGTGTCTTAAGCCCAGTAACTGGCACATTTGTATTATCAACTTCATCCAAGACCTGCATGTTACCACCATCATCTCATAAGGGATAATTGGCTAGGCTTACAATGGCTCGCAAGAGCAATTAGCTTAGTACTAACCTATGAACCTATTAACTGTCCCCCCACTTAAGTTATTGTCTAACTGAATAGGCCCATTTGTGTTGTCAACATTCAAAGTTTCATACGCATGTTTCCTGTTAAATCTCCCTTTAAATAAATAGGCTTTGTTGTCCTTATATTGTTTTAAATCCCTAATTAACTTTTTTTGTTTCCTTAAAATAACTTCCTCACATTTTCTATCAACCCATACAAAACAATGTTCATAAACATCTTTGTGAAATTCAAACAATAAATCATTTCTGATGGCCTTATTTAACCTTTCAGCTTTTCTCAATAAAAACTCAACTTTCTTTTTAGCATATTTTAACATTAAGGCCATCATCCTAAAACCACATTCATCAACTATTTGGTTAAACTTTTTAACCATAACATTATCATATACAAACCCTTCTGGAGATTTACATACACGCAGCCCCTGTGGGACTATATGCTTATTTAAACATTCTTCCAAGTAAGCAATGTCCAGGTTTAGATTTTTTATTTCAAACAGTTTGTCCTCTAAGTCTCTTATTCCTGCTTTTAACGAAGCCATCGCAACAGAACGCTCGTGGTTGACAGAAATAGTCTTGGGTTCCAAGTTTCCACAAAATACATTCCGTTTACTCTTAAAAGACTCAGTCCAGTCATTTAAGTTGATGAAACCCACTATATCTGGATTAAATTCATGTACAGAAGACAGAAGCATTAACAGTACCTGAGTGCTGATTTTAGCAGGTTCGTTGAATGTCCGTGTTAAGTGCTTCAATCCGCCCTCCATCGAGTGAAGCAAAGCTCATTTTCCTCCTTCGAGCATTAATTTCCTCATTATAGGCCCCATAAAATAATAACTGACTTCCAAAGCCAGCCTGTGCTGAAGAAACAAAATCATGAAGTGAGCGGTTACTGGTTTCGTATCCGCCTCCTTTCCCTTGTGTAAGACCAACACAACCTTTAGAAATTATACAGAAATGCTGCAAATTGCACTCTCCACCCAGCAATACGCAATATCAAACAGAAAAACGTAGATCCAAAGCAGTAAAACAAGTAGTTTATTTGAAAATCCGGATTTTCTAATAAACTACTTGTTTTACTGCTTTGGATCTACGTTTTTCTGTTTGATATTGCGTATTGTTGGGTGGAGAGTGCAATTCGCAGCATTTCTGTGTCCTTTCCCTTGTGTATCAACCCGATTGTTTGCTTCTCTACTAGCCTGCCCACAAGGGAATATGCTGCTTGTTTGAGTGAGGTGCGCCATTAAACGAGACAAGTCAGCTTTCAGACTTCTCATTTCAGTATTAAAGTAGGAAATCGCTGAAAACACGTCACGCTGCTGTAAGTTCAAGTTAAACAGATCCAACTGACCTGTTTCTTCCTCCACTCCAAAGCACAGTCCATCATCCTTGGATTGTGTAGCCATATCCAGCATGCACAATTCCACTCAAAAACAACTTAAAACACAAAAACAGCAGAAGGTAACTGCAAATGATAACTAATAAAAGAAAAAGTGGTTCAGGCACACCAGAAAACAGCTCACAGTTAATTTATTGCAGTAAAATTTGACACACAAGCGCTTTCGCCCTGACACAATGCAGGGCTTTATCAAGTGAATAAAAACACATACAATTACAGCCATTTAAATATCCTGTTCCTCAAAAAAGGCGCCAAGTTGTCTTAAAGGTGTATGAACTCAATCACTACGTACTTGGAAAAATAAAAAGCAATTCACATTTTTTCTATGTACAAAAAGTATAATCTCTTAAAAAACATAAAGCAATGCAAACAAATTGCTTCATACATAGAAAATGCTGTCATGTTTTACTTGGTTGTTTTATTTTTGTGGTGTTAAAGTTCTGTATTAATGGACTTTGAATCATTCATTGGTGGATTTCCTTTCATCGCTGGTGGATTTATAACATATTCTGTTTGCATGGGAATATAACAACAGCTGGTGTCTTTCTGTGGTTACTACACTGGACTTGATTTAAAGATTCAGTCTTAGATCACAGTGAGTCTATTCAGAAGACAATTTCTGTTTCATATGTAATGTTGAAGCAATTTGTTTGCTATTTGCTGCTCAAACACTGTGAAATGTTTTTAGTTTTCTTGGCAATCTTAGTAATGTTATTAGAGTTAATGGTTACGTGCATGATGCCCTTCTGAACTGAGAAAAAATGAAGAGAGGTGTACATAGAGGATCAAGGGGAACACGAGGGCCACATTGTGGATCTGGAGCCATAATCAAATAAAAATGCAATTTCCAGCCTGTTATGTGACTTTGTAAAACCAATTTAGCCAGTGTGATAGAAGTTATGTGACAACACATAAAGGTTCATAGGTTCATACTAGTCTATCTGCCCTAGGGCATTTATAAGCCTAGCCAGAGTGTGTTTGGCTTTCGCCACCCATTTTAAATGAATTTTGCTATGCCCTTTTTTGAGGTTAGTATACTGTGCCTCTGTCTAACAGTGACACAAAAGTGATTCCCAGGGTAAACCTATGATCTCCCATCCACTCATCAAGATTCCTCTTGAAGAGAGTCAATGAGGGACTCTGCCTAACCTGGACTGGGATTTTATTCCAGAGTGAAGGGAGCCTCTGGGTTATGAATCTGTCCCTCCAGCATGTCCTATTTATTTCAGTGCTGAGGTTCAAGTCTCTCGAGTGTGTAGCTCGATGGGATTTGGATTTTCTGAGGTGCAGCATGTCCATTAATTCCGGGTTGAACATGGCTTTATACGTCAGGCACAGATCGCCTCTGAGCAGGCGGTATGCCACTGAGTAGAGCTGGAGTTTCTTTAACCGGGCAGCATATGGGCATCTGTTTGAGCCCTTTGATCCTCTTGGTGAGGTACTTTTGGGGTCTTTCCAGTTGCTGCAGGTGTCTGGTAAGGTACATCCCAAAAGGGGTATTGTACTCAATTATGGGCCTGATGAGCGATGAGTAAAGAGGCACGATGACCTCCCCTAATCTAGATGTGAATCCCTTCATGATTAGGTGGTCTATATAAAATGTTTTTCTAACCACTTTGGCCACGTGGTTGTCAAATGAGAGATTGCTATCAACTTGGGTCCCCAGGTCCCTAATTACTTCTTCTGTACTTAATGGATTACCACCTATGTGGTAATTTGTGAGCACTTTGTTTTCGCCAAAGGGGATGACTATACACTTTTTGGCGTTTAGCTTGAGGCCATGGCTCTGGCACCAGTTGTCTGTTTCTATGAGGCCCTTTTGGAGGATGCTTGTGTCGGCTGGAGAGTCGATTATGGCACCCAGTTTGCAGTCATCTGCGAACTTGGTCAGCCACAGTCCTTCCGTGTTGGCCTGTACCTCCGAGAAATATATACCGAACAAGAGAGGTCCCAGGACTGAGCCTTGTGGGATGCCACTTGTAACTGGTTTGGAGTCTGACATGGCTCCAGCAATTCTAACCATGTGGGTTCTGTCCTTGAGCCAGTTTGCAACCATCTAGTGACATAGGGGTTTATATTTAAGCTGGTGAGCTTATCTATAAAGCCCGAGTGGGGTATTGTATCGAAGGCTTTTGCGAGGTCCGGGTTGGCTGTGTGGACCACCTTCCCCTCGTCAATGGCCTTGGTGACTGTTTCAAAGAAATCAACCAGGTTTAAGAGGCAGGATCTGCCCTTAACAAAGGCGAACTGGGTAGGATCCAGTGTCTGTAGGTCCCCAATATCTTTATTTATGAGGTTCATGATGATCCTTTCCATAGCTTTGCAGACCAAGCTAGTCAGGCTTATGTGGCGATAGTTTCCAGGATCCGTTGAGGCACCACCTTTGTGGAGAGGGACCACTGTTGCTGTGCGCCACTCTTTGGGTACATATCCTGTAGTAAGGCTAAGATTGAACAATAGTTTTATGTTTAGGTTTAGCTCTTTTTGGAGTTCATGTAGGATGCAGCCCGGGACACGGTCTGGTCCCATTGATGCTGCGTTTTTTGCTTTGGAGAGGGCGGCTCTTACCTGAGCATCTGAGATGTCTGGGGGGGCAGCACTCTGCTGGGATAGATATTTGCCCTTTTGGTGGGGGGGGGGAGTTTGCTCTGAACCTGTCAGCTAGGATGTTGGCAATGTCTGTGGGTTTGATGTATTTTTTTGTCATTTTGGAGTAATTCTGAGCATATCTGGGAATTCCCACCCAGGTTCCTAACATAACTAAAGAAAGCCTTGTGATTATCCTTAGTGTCCTGTGCAATTTTTCTCTCGAAGCTGGCCTTAGATGATTTTATGAGTGCCCGTAGTTTTTTGCTAATACTGATCAGAGATGCCTTCCCTTTTTGGGATTTTGCTCTATCATGTAGTGGCTTCCTCCTTCTATTGTATAGTTTGTTTATGGCTGGGGTCCACCAGACAGGACGTCTGCCTTTGGAGGATTGGGTCTTGGTTTTATTTGGGATTGCATGATCCATGCATTCCTGAAGGTGTTCATAGAATGTGTTTATAAAGAATTCTGTGGTCCGGGCTGTATTTTCCACAGGCTTGGGGGCTTTGAAGGATTCCACCTCAGTTTTGAGGAGTGTAAAATTTGCTTTAGAGAAGTTTTTTACTGTGGTTTTCTGGGCATGGGGTGGGGTCGGGATGTGAATATCCAGTGAGGTTAGTTTATGGTCTGATCTTACCAATGAGGGATACACTTCTGGTCTGAAGCATAGAGTCCCCATGTTGGTGATGATCAGGTCCAGTATGTTTTCCCCTCTTGTGGGAGTGGTAACAAGTTGTTCCATAGCATTTGAGTTTATAAATTCTAGGAACCTTTGGGCTAGGGTGTTGGATCTAGAGTAATGCTCCCAGTCTATGTTTGGGTAGTTGAAGTCGCCCAATATAATGGTGTTTGGAGAGACCTTCATATTTTCCAGTATTCTCAGGAAGGCCGAGTGGGGTTCCTGGGTTTGGGAGGGTGGTCTTTAGCAGGCTATAAACTGGAAGGCAGTTTTACCCACTGTTAGTTGCACATGGATAGTCTCTGATGCTTCGTGCTGTGCCACCAACCTGGAGGTGTGGGTATCTTTGACGAATATTGATACTCCCCCTCCTTTTGTGGTTCGGTCCAAGTTTTGGGGCCAAAAAGCATTGTATGAGGTATAACTTGGTAGTGCTGGGGTGCTCTCGGGAGCCTTGAACCAGGTTTCTGTTACTGCACGGATATCAATGTTCTCCATGCTAAGGAGAGTTTCGAGTGCGTGCATCTTGAGGTTTAGACTTCTGGCATTGAGTAACATTACTCTTAGTTTCTTATCCCTTGTGATACCTATGGAGGTGGGTTTGTCTTTTGAGCCTTGCCTAAAAAAAGCACTATGAGGGAAGCAAGAGCCTTTGCCAATATCCGAAAGCCCAGGGGTGACAGGTGCAAGCTGTCCCTAGCAAAGCATCGTGGCTTGTCGAGCATGTCATCCCAGGTTGACAGGCATTGGATCCCCTTTGAATGACACCAATACTTAAGACAATTGTTGAAATTGATCATCTTGTCTTCATATTGTGGCATCATTCTTGATGACGGTAAGATGCTACTCAAGGTCAGGGTCATACCGGCCTGGGCTACATGCTCAGAGAGCTCCTCTGTGTCTCTTTTCATGTAGTCCAGAGAAGTACATCTCAGGTCATTCACACCAGCATGGACAATGACCGAGTCATATTTGTAGTTGCCTTGGAGTGACCTGAGTGCTTGTGTTATGTGGTGGATCCTAGCGCCCGACAGGCAGCTCACCATGACCTTCTCCTTGTTCAGCCTGGTGAGCAGGACGTCAGTGTGCCTGATGATAGAGTCACCTATTACAAGTGTATCAGGTGTGTTGTTTAGCCTTAAGGGCTGTGACAGTTTAGCACACTGGCTTTGTGAGCTATGTGTTGCACGTGTTTTGTTTTGGGGTAGCGGTTGCTTGGGTGTCTGCTTTGGAGGTCTCTGTTGCTTAGGCAGATTTTTATTTAGAGCCTCTGAGTATGTTTTTGTGTGTTTATGTGTTTGGTTTGCTGTTGTGGTTGGTCTATGTGAGACTGGAATTGTAGTGAGTGTGGTTTCCTTCTCCTCCTGACTGGTTACGCCACTACTGAGTTGAGAGAGCTTAGCCTCCAGTTTGGCTAGATGGTTGCATCTCTCACATGTGTTGGAATTTGTTGGGAGGAGGAGAGGGTTGTCTGTGTACATGAGGCAGTTGTAACATTGCCTCAAGATTCCCAGATTCACCAGCTGGACCGGAGAGGAGATTGACAACTGACCTTTGGACATGCTAGAATAGTATTGGGAATTCCTTTATAATTGAAAAAAAGGGCCTATGGGGAACAAGGTACTCAAGGGGAGTTTGTGAGGGTGTAGTGCTTTTAATTTTTTAGTGCTGACTTATATAATTGCTTTAGTGAGCAAGTGCCAGGTAACTTAGGTGGCCTCAAAATTCTTGAATCCATATGTGAATCAGATTTCTGGTAATGACTCTAGTGAGGTTTTGAAGGGACATTATGACTTGATGTGACCAGTACACTGAAGAGTCATGGATGCACTGAATAATTCAAATGGCAATTAAATAAATATTAGCAACAGCAGTGAATATGGTAAAATAATCCTCATTCTTGGGAAGCTGCTACCACACTGTTCTTGAATGAGTGATTCTAAATGCTGTTTTAGGTTAAGAAATCTAGATATGCCCATTCCATTTGCGAATCTATACTTTCTTTTGCTTTGCATAAGGAGTGTTATACCAGTACTAGTTGGACTCATTTGCCAGTGCTCAAGGATGCATGCATTTCTTTACGTCATCATCATCAACCCCCTTTACCATTTTTTATATGGGGTCAGGATGCTGTGTCAGCTGTCATCATCTCTCTCTATTCAGTGCCACTCTTCTGCTTTTTTGACACTCATGCCTGACTGTCACAGGTCTTCTCTCACACAATCCTTCCAGCTCTTTGCTAGATGTTCTTGTTTACTCTTGCCTTCTTCCTGTCTGCCCAAATCGTCTTCCCTAGAGTGTCTTCTACTTCCCTGCACATGTGCCAGAACCACTGGAATCTATTCTCTTTGATTTTTTTCTGCAGCTGGACCTACTTTGGCTTCTGCTCTGATGTCCTCATTTCTTTGTCTATCCCAGAGTGTAAACTGTACCACCTATCTTAGTCACCTCATCTCCATTACATCTAGCTTCCTCAGCTGCTCTGCCTTTACTGCCCAGGTTTCCAAGCCGTGCAGTAGTACCAGTGTCACCATTGTTTTGGACCTTACCTTTCAGCTTCTTTGGCATTCTTCTATCATACACTACCCCTGATACTCTATGTCAGCTGGCTGCAGCCCCTATGATTCTAGCTTTGACCTTCTCATTCAGACTTCCCTTCTCCTCAACCACCCCTCCCAGATACTTGAAGCTGTTAACCTCTTCCACTATTTTTCCTTACATCTTAATTCAAGCTTCTTCTAAAATACACCATTTGCTGCCATTAAAACTGTCTTATTTGTACTCAGTTTCATCTCATGTGCCTTCAATTTTGCATTCTTTTCCCCTATCTTTTGTTGAAGTTCTTGTTCAGAGTCTGCCTTTAATGTCACATCATCTGCATACAGCAACATTATTGAACTGTCCCCTCCAACCTGTTTGCTAATGTAGTCCATCACCAGCATGAACAGCAGTGGGCTCAGAACTGAAACCTGATGCACCACCAGTCCCACTGGGAACCCCTCTCTAAGACTGAACAACATTCATGCCTGAGTCATTGGGTCCTTGTACATAGTTTGCACTTCAAACCAGAGCAGAACTGCCCAATTCAGCTTCCTTGAGACCTTGTCATATGCTCTCTCCATGTCTAAGAATGTCCAGTTAGACTCTTTCCTTATCTCTAGCTTCTTCTCAACTATCTGTCTCACTGCAATCTTTTGCATTACTTGTGTTGCATCCTGATCTGAACCTGAAGTGCACATCTCACATCTTACATTCTACTACTCTGCATATTCATTTATCAATCACCATCTCCAGAACTTTCATGCAATGTGACAGGAGTTTGATGCCTCTATACTGCCCATAATTGTAAATGTCCCTTTTTATCCTAACCACTGGCATTAGTATGCTTATGCTCCAGTCACCTGGGATACACCTTTCTCTTCACACTGCTGTAAGTACCCTCAGGAGCCATTTCTCCCCATCTCACCCAGCATATTTATCATATCTGCTGTGACCTCATCTGAGCCTGCTGCTTTCCCTGACTTTATTTTCCTTAGTGCTGTTCTTACTTCTTCTACAGTGGGCTCCTCTTCTTCTCTCAATGTAGGTTGTGTCTGGGGCAGTACAGCTTCTGTGGGGTTTTCTTTATTTAGAAGCTGCTGGAAATACTCCTTCCATCTGCCTTTGATGTCCTGTGGACTGGTGAACAGGTTGTTGCTGGTATCCCTTATGAAGGGTGTCTGACTATCTTCTTTATCTTTCTGTCTTTGCCTTGCAACCTGATACAGCTTCTTTGTTACTTTCCAGAAGCTGGTAGAGTGCCTCTGAAGCCCTGTACTTTGCTATTGCAATTCCTTTCTTGGCTTTGTTAGCCATCCAGTATTCCTTCCTAGACTGGTCCATCTTTTTCATCTCCTACTTTTTTCGGCTCTCCTTCTTTCTTTTGATGACTTTCTGGAATTCTGGATTCCACCCCCAGTTTTCCTTATGTACCTTATTTCCATGCCTGGCCTGGCCACATATCTGTTTTGTAGTCCTCACGCATGCTGTTTTGAGGCACTATCATTTATCTGCAACTCCACCTATTTCCTCCACTTCTTGAAGTGCTGGATCATGAGCAATTCCTTGAACTGCTGTGCTTTTTCTCGAGTTAACTTCCAGGTCTTCAGACTGATCTCTGTTGACCATGGGTCTTCTCTCACCACTACTTGCATCTGATTGTAGCAAACAGTGGTTTATGATGCAGAATGACTGCTTCACTGTGGATGACTTTGCAGTCGCTAATTCTACCCCAGTGCCCTTTCCTTACTAGGAGGAACTCTACCTAAGCTGCATGTTGGCACTGTTATATGTAATTTTGTGACTGTCTCTCTTTCTATGCTGGCTACTGACAAGCCTTTTTGCTAGAAAGAAGTCTAGAATGCCTTCTACTTCTTTATTCCTGTTGCCACGCCCATGTGCACACAGGCAGTCCTCATAACCTATTGTGTCTGTCCTGATATGTGCATTCAAGTTGCCCATTATTAACACCAATTCTGTTGTCCTGCTTTATCTAGTAGGGCCTACAACTGCTGTCTGAATGCATTCTTTCCCTTACAATCCCAACTCTGCTGTGGGGCATAGGCGGAGATTATGAATACTACCCTATCATTACAATGAAGTCTGATTGCCAGACTAATTCTGATGACTCCCCTCACTGTCTTAATCTCCCTCACCACAATTCCCACACCATTTCTTGATTGAGAGTAGTTAGACTCTGGATCCCAATGAAGCCAAGTGTCCTTGCTGCATTGCCCTTCCATTTTGTCTCTTGGATACATAGGCTGTCCAGCCTCCTCTGTACCATCATGTCATCCACTTCCAAGTGGCTTCCTGTCAGTGAACCTGCATTAAGTATAGCAATTCTTAGTTCATGTTTAGCACGTTAATATTTTTACATCTGTTTTTCACTCAACAGAGTTACCCCAGGTAACCCAGGCTGGGCTACTGGACAGCATCCAACCAGTAGCTTATTGACCCAGGTCTGCAGGGCTTTATGGTGAGAACACAGTGAACAATGGGGGTACATACACCCCTCCAACCATTAGCATGAGTCCCAGGATTAGGTCCGAGTAGGCTGGGTCCTCAACCCACTTATTATTTTGGTGACATTAGTCAACACAATCTAATCTTACAGCCACATTTTACACTATAAAGTGGTTCGCCCTACCACCATGTGCAGTCTGTGATCCATGTTCTCCTATCTTGACGATACTGCTCATCACAGTAGATGCACAAAGCAGTTGGTTTATACAACTTTTCCCCCTATAGGACACTATGTAGAGTCTGTGCTGCTGCTCACAGCTCTATTCTTTGGTGAGTATGAGATGGAAACACACAGCATATTTTTCAGAGGTGGGAGGAACCCCACAGAGACACAGGGAGAACATGCAAACTACAAACAGTTATTGGCCAGAGGTCAAGATCGAACCTTGTACCTTGTGCAAGGGAGGCAAAGACCTTAACAATTATGACTGCTGGGGTACATATTTCCAAATTATTTTATCCTGTATTTTGATATTAATAGTACTTGTTCATGCTTTATGACTCAGTGGGTGATACTTGAATCCTGATATATTGTCTGTCCACTTTGCCTTCAGCTAGATGATAGATTATCTCTGACCGTTAGCAATGTAGTTTGGCATGACAAATCATAAAATAATTTTCCAGGGTTATGCAGCTTTATATCTCCTTAAAGTTATTTCTAGGACATTACATAATTATATTAGTAAGGACTTGTGGTTTCAGTGCTGTCTCTGTTACTGCTGTCTCAATGATTTCATCCAAAAATGAGGAAGTAAAGTGAAGAGGAAATAATATGATGGCTATGTAACCTTTCATTTATATCTTTCTCGTTGATTGTTGCCTTTTTTCTTTCTGGTAATGACCTACACTCACTTTTTTAGCTTCATTCAAGAGCACCTTAATGCTGGTCATTTCACGGTAATTATTGGGTTTGATTCCTACATTTTCTTTATTTTTTTTCTGGGGTTTTATTGTGCATAGTTTAGTAAGGAAAATACAGAAATATCCAGCTCTGTGACATACAGTTATACAGCCCTGAGTGTGGCTCACATTACCTGGGATTCATTAGCAACGTGGACCCTGAAGGTGCTATTGAAGAAGGATGAAAGTGAAAGAGTGACACTAGCTTTTCCTTCCTGAAGTGACAGAGAGAGAGAGAGAGAAAGAGGTAGTCCATAGGTATATGACATGCAACATATGGGCAAGGGATGTGTGTGTGTTGCATTTGAAAGAGCAAGAATGCAGACAGGCAGAGGAGGTATAGTTCTATGAATATGTTACTAGAATATCAATTTGTTGTACTTTTAATTTCATTTACCATTTACATTCCTGGCATTAAAGTTGCAAAGACTTTTGAAAGTAGTGAAGATTAAAGTATGTTCTGATGCATTGCTGCTACAGTGTGCTCAGTTTTTCCTTATGACCACACCCACAAAATGATATTATAATATGTATTACAAATGATTTACATACATCAGCAAGGCACTTAGGGCAATCAAAATTGCATCTTTAGTAACTATTAATTACATTGTAGTTTCATTATTACATCATCATATATGTTAATTTTCAACACAATGTGTCTCACCTAAAACAGACAGTTGGTAACTTGTCATCTAGAACATAAGACTTTCATTTCTGCAATTATATAATAGCCTGTACTAACATAAGTAGTAAGGCAGTGTGGATTCAGTCTTTCATGATGTTATGACAGAAGTTTTCGGCTTTAAGAAAAATAGAAATGAGGATATCTTTATCATCCAAATACTTTATAAAATGACACACTTTCTGCAACTCATCTGTGTGATCTGAATTTGTATTTGATAAAGAGCTTATGTCCAACCCAAAGGTTTTTTTTACTTACAATTACTTCAGTAATGCAGGCAGAGACTCTCAACAATTAAATGTTATTGCAAATTTCAAATTCAGATGTACGTAAATATAATTTTTTTATTAGCTCCTTATCGGTACAAACATATAATGTCATCTTAAAAATATACTGCATAAAATGGCAGAATAATTGAATATGGCCATTTTACAAATATTTCATTAGAAAAGTCCCATTTATACATTCCAAGGTAAAATGTTAAAACACAATATGCCAATGAACAATATTACTGAACACAAATGCATGAACTACTGCAAGGGTGAAACTCAAACTAAAGCAGTTTTTGCAAGCCCCCTGTACCCCAATATGGGGACAAGCACCTTATAATCCCAAAAAATATATATCAATTTCACAGTCAAACAAAAACGGAGAAAGCCGAAATCCAAAACAAAGTTATCACATCAATATGCAGACAGAACGTGCATGGTGATAATTTAATATGGAAAGAAGTCATTGATATTTTGTAACTCGATGTCTTGTGACTATGGGACTTGACATTCAGGTAATATGATCATAATAGCCTGTAGAAATACTAGATACTGCTGGATGATGACAGGCTGTACATGACAGATAAATTCTTAATTATTTCATATATGGAGCACCCACAGCTTTATTTCGTTCAGTGGTAAAACATATTATACATAAAGTGTCCTACAAGTCTGGCTTCTTCTGAATGATATCTGCATTTTCAGGAGAGTTTCTACAATAGTAAGAATTGTTTAATGAATCAGTTTTTCCATATGATTAATGCACTATTGGAGCTTTTCTCCTCAGACCTCCAATGAAAAGAGTCTTTCCGCCCAGCTGGACTTCCCCACTCAATAAATGTAAAATAAAATAAAATAAATAACTAAATATTGCAATAGTCAACAGCATGACATTAACCCAGGCAGAGATAATTTTAATCATGCCATTTATAACTAGGACAGCATTCTTCAGTGGTGTATTAAGAATACAAATAAGCCACTTCCATCTGGGAGTGAAACAATCCTCTTTCCTTAATTTAAATAATAGCATTGCAACAATACATTTACTTTCAACACTTTTAGAAAATATGAAAAGGCTCAGCAATTTAATCTAGCAAACTTTATACTCAAAAAGTGCAATCCTAAAAGCTGTTAATTTGTTTGGTGTTACATACAGATTGTATAGGACACTATATCTTATGCATACCCAAGGTTTAATGACTGTTATAACAACTGTTATATGATATGGTTGTTGTTGTATCTTTCGGCTTTTCCCGGTTAGGGGTCACCACAGCGGAACTCTGGTCTGCTAATGATCGGCAGTAGATTTTTACATACCGGCTTGCCAAGCCTGATGCACAACCTTCAATGAAGGTACGCCCATTCACGCATGTCTCCACACAGAAGACGCTTTAGCTGAGAATCGAACAGGACAAAGTCTTACTGTGAGGTGACAACGCTACCGCAGCACCACCACTGCAGCTGTTATATGATAAGGTACAACTTCTAAATTCCTGAAAGAGCAGGTAGGGCCCTGTTATGATAAACTGATCTAGTTCTAGACTGGGTCATCATGGAGGTAGACAGAAGTGACAGATTGGATGAGAGCTGTCTGGATTTTAGTAAATCTTTTCACTCTGTTTGACACAGCAGACCACTTGGAAGGTTGGATTGGACTGGTGGAGGGACAAAATGTTGTGGATGAATGGAGAAATAGACAGCTTGTAGGAAATGGCCTGCTGGATCCTTCAAAGGGTAGTAAAATGATAATTAGAGCCCCATAGATGTGGCTTCTGGCCCTAGCTCATTTAATATGATAATCTCTGAGCTCACAAAACAAGGAAAATTGGATCATTCTTTTTGAGGATGACTTTAAGATGGAAGGGGTGTGGCAGATGATCAAGTGGGAAGAGGAACCTTGCAAGTACATTGCAGGCATAGTCTAAAAGGTGGCAGTTTCACTACAACATATCCGACTTAATGGTGCTGCATGAGGAAATAAATATTCAGGAGAAGAATGCACAACTGAAGTCAAGTTAGAAATACAGAACACGAAAAGAATTTGTGATTATTATAATAGAAAAGCAACTTCTCAGGCTCAGTGTGTAAAGGTGTTACCAAAGACAAAGCAGTTACTGCAGTATAACTTGGGGGGGGGGGGTTGTAATCCAGTGTTGGGATGCCAACACTGTCCTTTTGCCAGGCTATGTTTATGCCACAATTAATGGACATCAAGCAGTTCAGGAGAGCTATACAGGGAAATGGTGGTCACAGTGCCAGAGAATTTATAGAGGGCAGTGACTAACATGGTAACAGGGTGGAGGGTAAGACATATGAAGAGGGGTTAGGGGAGCTTTATCTTTTACACTAGTAAAGAGGAGAGGTGGATATGTGGAAGGGATACATGTAAAGGGTAGATATGACAGGAAGGAGGGAAGGAAGAGGCATATCAGCACATAAGGGGAAGCCAATTTAACATTTCTGGATGAATGTAGAGTCAATTAGTGGAATGCATGTTGGGGCTTTTAATGAAAGTAGGACTCGGGGGGGGTTGGTATGTTCATTGAGGGGGAGGCAGCAGTTGCTTAGGGTAGCTTCAGTACTAAGCCAGATTAGATAGATCAGCAGTTTCCTTCTACTGACTAGCTTATTTACAATGCCCAGTTGAATATGAGGCTAAAATGTTGCTAAAACTGGTGGAGTCTTAAACATTTATTTAAAAACTAACAAAATAGGACTCTGACTTTGATTTTTTTGTGATTATATAACTTGGAAAACAAATGAAAAAAAATGACTATATAGATTATTTATCAGTTTCTGCAATATGAGCTCACCAAAACATATTATTTGTTGATACCTTGCATTGCCTTCCTCTTTGATTGATAGTGTCCTGGTTCTTTATAGCAATTTCTGTTGATACTATTGTTCATCCTTATGCCCGACATACATAGAAGGTTTCCATGTTTTTTCATACTTAATAGAGGAACCTTAAAAATCTAGATTATACCTCTCAACTATCCAAATTTTGACAGTGTCCAGGATTTGTGTCATATTTTCAGTTTGTTCCTCATAAAATGTGTTGCTTGGGGGCAAATCATTGAGGATTGAGGTCACTAAATAATAACAAGACATTTGATTTTCAGACTTCATATCCTTCAGAAAATGCATACTAATGCAAAACCTTTTATTCTAGCAAATATCTAAGTTTACAGGAGCAGTATATAAAATCATTCCCCATATTTGGGCCTTTGTTTACCAAAAATTTCTTGCTTTGCCCAGATTTTTACTGCTAAGAGGTTGAAAGGTATGAAGCTAGTGATCGTTTTCAAGTGATCTGACCATTCAGATATTTCCATTTTGTAAAATGTCTTTGTAGTAATGAAACATTACTGAATCATGCAACCCAGTTTCCCCACTTTAGGAAACTCAACAATCATAATGTCCTTTTCTTAATGGACAGTAAATGTTGGCTGGATGCGGCGATGGTGCACTGCCTAAACTTGTACCATTGTGTTAGCAGACATTTGAAGACTATGGGTATGCATTGAATATGCAGGGTTGGATTAACAAAGAGACTGACACACCTGTACCTCGAGGCCCACATATTAGAAACAGGCCAAGCTCCATCTCCCATCAGTTTAGTCTGAAATGCTATGCTGTTGTCAGACTAAATAAATACGCTGCTTATAATTCTCAGCTACATGCCCATTACTCCCATGGTGCAGCACTGAGGTTATGGATACCCTTGTTTTTCAAACTACCCAGAAATGTCTTCAATATCCTAAAATAAAAATAAAGCATGGTTGACATAGTTATTCCTGCCATGGAGGGCACTAACTACTGCTTATCTGTAAGGGTTCATTCCAGCTTTCTTTATCACTACTAAACTGGAGTTGCATGCAGTAGTCTGTGTTGACATTAAGTCTCTTGTTCATTTAATACGAAAGACAAGTCTAAATACACAATTATCTGATTAGTGGTTTTCATTGTCCTGTCTCTGCTCTTTAATTCTGTGTTTTCTTTCATTACGATTACTGTTCTCCCAAATATATATCACTGTATAATTACTTTTCCAGGTGCAGAACACCAAAACAAACCTGAGTACTGTTTTTAGATGCAAAGGATAGAGACACCATTATTTGTATATTACTTACAACATTCTCAATGTGTGAATCACTAACTGTCTTTCTAAGGGGATCCCATATTTGCCAGCGTGGGAGGACATGGTCAGCAGACTGTGCTGCTTTGTCAAACATGGTCTGCACCTTTTCCCTCTAGGCTTTTGAATACTGGCTACAACTTTATACATCCGCATAGTGCCTTATTTAGGCAATGCCAAATTGACAAACATGCAGACATAGCAATATCAACTCAACAGAACCTCACAGTGTTACTGCTCAATGCAGGGAGCCTAAGTAAAAAACTGCACTTCCTCAAAGCCTTCTTTGTGCTAAAGAATACAGACATCTGTGCAGTTACTGAGACAATTTAAAGTAGCAAACCAACCCAGCAGTAAATGGTTTCAGTACTTTCCGACCAGTAGCTGCACAGCCGTGGGCTAAAGGTGGAGGTGTCAACATATATCAATAACAAACATACCTCTAGGGTGGTCAAGCAGGAAAACATGCTGGAGTTCCTCCATGAGCAGATCACCATAGACAAAATCCTGTACCATGTCCTAGCCAGTTATAGATCACCCTCCATGTCCCAAAAAGCTCACAGTGCATACTTGGGCCTATTCCAAACTAACAACCTACTTATGGCAACCTTAATTACCCTTTATAGACTGAGAATCCTACATGACCTCAAATCTACAGACACAGAGATTCCTGGACTTTGTCAATACAAACAACTTTGACCAAACAGTTAATATGCCCACTAGAGGCTCCAACATAATGGACCTTATGCTTACAAATATGGGACAATGTTAACCCCCCCATATCTCAATCTCCCCTGATGAGGTCGAACTTGTGACTGTGATGAGTGATGGTTGCATCACTGCCAACCGATATGTGATAATCCCACCACTACCAACCAATATGTGACGTCCCCATGCTGGACCAATAATCCAGTAGCCTGAGTCCTCACCACGGACACTAGAGAGGGATGTGCACTTGGAATAGAAATGGATACACTCAGTATTTCCAGATGCAGACCTCTGTGCATCAAGCACAATTTCCCTTAAGGGCACACAGGGAACACACTCAGTCCAGGGTCTGGATTGCTTTATATCTGTCTCCTTCTATGTCTCTTCTTGCACTTTATGCCCATATCACCTGCAAAAGGAATGTCATGGGCGATGGATAGAAGTGCCAGATGGTAGGCTGTAGGCACTACTAACTGCTGTATTACCTCACCTTCTAGCCCTCCCTCATGGGTCCACTCTCTATACAGTAACCTTTTGTTCCAGTATACAGGCTCCCCTTTTCCTTAAGAATTGGGCACCTCCCTAGCTACCTCCCTCAAGCCTTGTAATGTAGGGTCTGAGCCTGTCTCAGCTCTATCTTTGCGATTTTTCCCAGATCTCCTTCCACAGGAAATCTGGTATCTTTTGACAGTGGTGCCTCACTGTCAGCCTGGATACTACCATTTACCTTTGGCCTTGCAGTCATCCTGCCCAAAAGAACATCAGTACCTACCAGCAGTTGTGGCTCACATTCAGGCTCACTGCTACAGTGTTGCTCCCTCCCTGAATTAGCCACATCACCAGTCCTGGCTTCAGGGATGCTGTCTGTCTGAGTCTCCCCCAGGCTACCAGACCCACATGTCTGTCTCCAAGCCTGACTGCATATCACTGCATGCAGTCATGGTACTGCATTATCAAAATCATTCCTTATCAAGACATTTGCAGGGATATTCTCAAATGCACTTACTTGTTTGCTTCCTTTTCCATGCTCGCAGTCAAGGTGAACCCTGGCCAAAGGCATTTGGAATGGAATACCTCCTAAAGGTTTGACTGGAGTGGACTGCCCAATCAAATACTGCTAGTTTTTAACCACTGCAGGCTTCACAATGGCTGTATCAGAGGCTGTGTCTATCTTGGCAGTGGCCTGTTTTTCATCTACCAAGATAGGATACAAACCTTGGTGGTAGTTTGGTACCCCTGTTGTCTCCAGTCAACTTACCACTGGTATTCTGTTATCCCCACTTGCTGCCTCCCCCACCTTTTGTTCCCCACCTTGCCTCCATGGATACCTATATGCTACATGGCTCCACTGGTTACATTTAAAACTTTTAACCCTTGATCCTGGCCATGTACCTGAACTAGTGGCTTCCTCTGTTACTGGTGGACATTGTTGGGCCAGTTTAGGCTGCCCACCATGGGTTCCCTTACATCTATGTGCAACACTGGGTATCACTTTCCTGTGCAGTGATACCCTGCTTGCTAAGTAGAGAGACCCTTTTTTCCCAGTGGATCTGCAGAGTTGCATTTCCTGTCTGCCAACTAGATTCTCATGTCCGCAGGCATAGTGGTAAGGGCTTGTTCCCTCACCAAAAGGTCTGCCAGCCCTTGAAGAGTTGTGACCTGACACTCACTCACTCACCTATGAAAATAAGTGCTTAGTTTATCACTATAATCATGTACACTTTCAACTGCCTTGTGTCTATGCTCGCAAAACTTTTTCTGTAAGCTTCATTTTAACAGTATCATAGTTTATGCAATCAGTATCAGTCAATTTAGAAACAGCAGTTACAGCTTTACCTTGGAATAAGGGGACCAGGAACCATAACCAGAAGCCTTGGTTAACATTATACTGTTTACATACCCTTTCAAATATATGAAGAAAACTATCCAAATTATCACCCTCTGTAAATTGTGGCAGAAGCTTACTGACCTTTATTGCTTCTGGGGTTTGGTTATTCCCTTCCCCATGACCTTCATGACCCTGGTGAAGGGTCAGCATCTCCCTCTCATGTTGACACTGCTTCTCATTTTCTTCAGCCTCCAAACACCACAGTGTCTCTGATGATTCTAGTTCCAAACATTTGGCCTCCATTTCAAGTCTCTTTAACTCCAAATGGATTTTTAAGTCCTCTGAGGAAAAGTTGAACTGTCCTGTTTCTAAGGGCTGTACATCCCCAGTGCCAGACTGGTTGTCTTCCTGGTTGTTGGTCTGTGCTACACCTGTAATTAAGGCTGCAATAATTTTCCCTTTATTTATTTATTTATTTGCAGTTTGTTTGCCAGGATAGTCCACTGGGCTACAAGGAGCCCATTTTCAATGGAGTCCTGGGGAGAAAAGCTGCAAAGAAATACAAATGCATAGTAAAGAAAGAGCACAAATCCGTAATATACCATAATATACATGGCATGCTCCAGTCCTTTGGCTTGGCAAATCTCAGCCAATTGGTTCCTCGTCAGTTGTCAGCTTGTCATAATCCTCTGCTGACATCTTTGTCTGCTCTCCCTGACTAACTAAGCTAATAAAAAGTAAATAAATTAAACTATTGTGATATGAAACTCTGAATGTCTACTTTGTGGCTGCTTGAGAATGCAGCTTTTTTTGTGACAACTACTTACAGGCTATAGGAATTCAATTAATATCCACATCTCTGCTCAGCAATATGTGACAAGTGATGGTCCCACCACTGCCAACCAATATGTGATGATCCCACCACTGCCAATCAATGTGATGTCCCCAAGCTGGGCCAGTAATCAAGGAGTCTGAATCCTCACCACTAACACTGGAAAGGGGCATGCACTTGGAATAGAAATAGATACACTCAGTATTTCCAGATGCAGACCTTTCTGCATCAAGCACAGTTTATGTTAAGAGCACACAGGGAACGCACTCAAAGTCTGGGATCTGGATTCCTCTATATCTGTCTCCCTGTAGGTCCCCAGTAAGACTAAGCCACTATTACAGCTGCAGGGTTATGTCCTCAGCTGAGTGTCTAAGCCAATTCCTCCAGCACCTTGGCTAGTGTCCCTGCTCCACATAGCTGACACACACACACACACACACACACACACACACACACACACACACACACACACACACACACACACACACACACACACACACACACACACACACACACACACACACACACACACACACACACACACACATACACGCACTGAGAGATTTAATTTTTCTCTCACACACCTGGGAACAGCTGGCACAGATTTACCTGCTGTGCATCCCTCTGCCCAGAGTATAAGGTGGTTTTCACTGCCACCAGCCACTCCACAATCAGCTACTCAAAGTCCCTTAACAAAAGGTGTCCAATTATAATGTGTAATATTAATAATAATACAAATGGTAGTAGTTCGCCAAGACAGCTAGGCTTTCAGGAGTGGCCCACACAATGTCACCAAATAAATACAAACACTCTCCAAGGTTAAATACTTTCTACAAGAACCATCCACAATAAAAATTTTAAATATATTTCATAATAAAGAATAAATGAGCATGAAAACACTGAGTATATATGCACAGTATACCACAGAGATCAGATCACAGGAAATACTGAAAAGAACACTGATGGACAGACTGAGGCAAATAAAGAAAACAAACTTGTGAAAATGTGTAGAGACAGGCAACCTAATGTCCAGATAGTCAATACTAACCACAGGAAACAAAATCCAAGTTTCTTCTTTAACGTAAAAGTATTTTATTTTTCAAAAAGACAACGTTTTCGCCGTGACCCCTGTCACAGCTTCCACAGAAGTTGTCTTTTTGAAAAATAAAATACTTTTACGTTAAAGAAGAAACTTGGATTTTGTTTCCTGTGGTTAGTATTGACTATCTGGACATTAGGTTGCCTGTCTCTACACATTTTCACAAATAAAGAAAACAATATTTAAACTAAGCTTCGCTATATTCCTGACTGAATCTAGGATAATTGCTATTCCCTAATAACTTACTTGATAGAGCAAGGGACAATGAAATATGTAAGCAGTCTTTCTAGTCAGGTTTACCAAAACAGAATACTCCCTCCTCAGAGATTACTCCCTGTAAAATATAATATCCAAGATGGCTTGCTGAATGACCTAATCTGGTTATCTCACTCTAGGTTCTCACAGTAACTCCCTTTGAAGCTGAGACTGGAATTTAGTATAGGTGGCTACAAGACACATCTTAAATGTTTATGGCAGTGTCTGGGGATTCCTCTATTTTTACTGAGCTAATGAACAAAGGCTTCTTCCAGACCTAACCTCTCTGGTCCTATTCAGCACTGTGGGGTGAATTTTAATGGCTTAACAGTTCATTTACATTTCTCTTATTTTATTGAAAATAAGTCAGCTGGTTAACCTATGCTGTCTCAGTATCCTTTATTAATACATATACATTTTAATTCAGTTACAATAATACATGTGCATTTCTTTTCATTCCAAGAGTGCACTATTGATACATTTTAACACAAGCAAACCTCACAAATGCATTTTCAGCACAAGCATCTGTACAAATCAGTTTGATATACAAATGATATATAATTATTTACAAAATTCCAGTTAGCCGTGTTGGCATAGGTCATGCATCTACTGCCCTACTTCTCCTGGCATGGCTGGCAGTAACTCCTATTGTCACACAACCATAAAGCTCTCTATTTTGAAATCACAATCGGCTCCATAATTCCATTAAAGTCAGTTAGAGTTAGGAACTATTCATTGTTATTAACTGATGATTTGTCAAAATTCAGTGCCCCAAAAACATTTGAGAACACAGCAGCCTGTGTTAAATTGCTCTCATAAACTCTGCATAACTATGGCAATGGTTGCATAGATGCTGTTGTAAGCTAGGACTAGCCCCAGGAAAAAAAACTGGTGGCATTGTAAAGTAAACAGGATATACAACAAAAGGAAATAAGTATGACAAAAATCAGGAAGGGTAATTCCCATAAAGATAAAAAATTCTTTCAAATATTCAACTAAGAGGGCTAATTAGGTCAAGAAAAGTCAACTTTGAGGTTATGATAGCCTCCCAGATGAAATTAAATCATAAGGCCTTCTTCAGCTAAGTCAGAAACTTCAAGTGCAACACACAGCAATGTGCTGAACAGGTGGGTAATGGTGTCATATTCACCATGCCTAGTGATATAGCAAACCTGATAATGGGCAAATTCTGTTCCATTTTTAGTCCTCTCTCATCCCCAGCCATCCCCCCAATCATACCCTCAAACATAACCTCTCATCTATAACTAGAGAGCATGTTCTGCCTGCACTCACTAAAGCCAAGAACATGGTGTCAGTGGGCCTTGATAACATCCCAGGATGCCTCCTAAATATTCCAAGATATGACTTATCAGGACCCATGGAATCATTGTTTAACTATAGTCTTGAAATGAGCCACATGAATGTAGGAGTGTGATTCAAACCCCCTCATAAGGGAGGACCTTTAACAGATCATAGAAACTACAGACCCATTAGTCTGAATAGTCTTATTTGCAAAGCCATGGAAAGAATTATCATGGAAATTATTAACAAGGACATAGGAGACCTCTAGACACTTGATCCATTCCAGTTTGACTTTGTCAAAGAAATGGCCATGCTTACTGAATCTGGTGGACCTCTTTTAAAAGGGTCACTAAGGAATGGATGAGGAGAAAACTTTGCATATTGCTTACTTAGATCTGGCTAAGGCATTTGATACAATACCTTGCTAGGATATTGCAATAAGGATATTGCAATAGGAACTCAGTATATACCCATTTATTACACACTGGGATAGCTAGCTGGCTAACTGATAGGACCCAGGAGATTACAATTGGTGAGGCCACCTCGACAAAGAGGCAGGTCACCAGTGGAGCCCCACCACGGCACTCTGCTAGGCCTACTATTCTTTGCTTTCTACGTCTCAGGTGTCAAAGCCAATGTCAAAGGCCCCTGGCTAGCCAAGCTTACAGATGACTGCAAACTGGGAACAGTCTTTGAATCCTCCCAAGATGAGAACACCCTTCAAAAAGTCTTAATATAGACAAACACTTGGTGCCAAAGCCATGTTTTAAAACATAGTACCAAGAAATGCATTATAGTGCCTTTTAGAAAGTCTGCCACCCTGAGTAACTATGTCATCAATAAAATACCCTTAAAAGTTGGTTCACTAGTCAGTGATCTTGTAACTCCTGTAGATAGTAACCTAGTCTTCAACCCCCATGTGGCAAAGGTAGTAAAAAATCCTTCTGTGTTAATCAACCTATAAGAAAGGGCATGGCATCTAGGTCCAGAGATGGCATAATATCACTGTACTCAGCCCTCATCTGACACATCATAGGTCACAACGCCCTCTTCAGTATGGACCTGACTTGACACATGCAGCAAACGGAATGTCTACAAAAGTTCTTTACAGAAGGAACTCAGGCAGTATTTATCACTTCAAGGCCCTGTGTCTTTACTTGGTATCATACAGACTTCTGAGAGGTGATCTTTGCCTAGCATAAAAGGCAACATTGGACCTTGCTTTGATGAACCTTTTATACATCTGCAAAACAAACAGCATCAGAACTACTAGATTAAAACACCTAAATTTTGCTTGAGACATAAATAGGACATGCTGGAGCAATATGTTTCTCAGAGAATTCCCATTCCCTGAAAGAGGCTTCCCATCCATGTGAAGCAGAGTTCTTCCATATCCCTATTTGAATGCAACTTGGACCAGTGGCTGGGTAATTGGAAACACACCCCTCATCTGGTTCCTATGTCTCTGATGGACAGAGGCAGTCAGTAAATCACCCAGTATACAAATCAAATTTGTGGGTCACATTTGAGTTGAACAGTTAGGCTTATAAAAGTCCTAGTAGTGAATAGCTTAGTCACCTGACAATTCACTGTCTTTGTGGTACTAAGAGTATGTCCACAAGTTTTCTCTTGCATTCAGTATCAGTATTGATCCAGTAAATGGGTCAGTTTTGTTGGTGTATTGATTTTTTTTGTATGCAACTTTACATGCACCATGTGTTGCAATACAAACAATGTGCACAATGCATAAAATTATAAGCATAAAACAGCTCCAGATCTGTAGAACTTTCAGTTAGTTTCAGCACAAAATTTTCAGTTTTAAAAGTAGCTTTTGTAAATCTATGCTTTTAGGGGCAGACTACATAACAGTCACTGCTAATTCCCACTATTCTGAGTAATGTAAGAGTAGGCAGTAAAGCTAATTTCATCTGAAAAGTCTTCTGAAAACAATTATTGCATGGGTTCTCATATTCAGTCATGCCGGTCACTATGTTAATCCAACCTTACACTCAAATAGACAGAGTTTATTATAAACCTGTAAATGATTCATCTCACAGGCCCATGCTTACAATTATCAAGGATATCAGAACTTGTCAGAGAGTTGGGGTGCATACCTAGGCTTAAAAAGGCCATTGTGGTTGTGAAGGCTGCCAGCCTAGCCAGATAGAATTTGCAGATAATTCTGTCATTTGTAAATATGAATGTAAACTATAGGCTTGTTGTCTTAAATGTAAAGAAATGCTGTTACATGTGGAACTGGAAATAAATGTGACAACAGTGCACTCTATTAACCAAAGTAAAGCATGTGATGACCCTTTGATGTAGACAGTAGTGCTGAAAAGTCTAGATGAAGAAATTCTTTCTATTGTTTTAGCCGAGAGTTAAATTGCTAGATTTAAACAAGCAAATGTATTTTTATTGCTCTGCTCCTGACCAGCTGCAAGATAACAAAAGGGGGTATTAAGAATGTAAATGCAGTTTCTGTTAGCCTGGGAACCCAGGTAAGTGTGAAGAATGATGTAATGTGTAGCCTGGGAACCCCAGGAAAGTGTGAAGAATGATGTAATGTAAATCATAACTGCAATTTCAAATTTAAACAGAGAGAACCAGAGAGAATTAAGCATTTTTTGTCTTGACCATCCAACTCATCAGCACTCTGCCTGTTTTCTTATATGAGTTATCTTAGACTTATGTTTTCTTTTAGAAATAGCTAGGAACTAGACAGATTAGACTAAGTGCTTTTCTGGGGTCTATATCATAAGAGAGAAAGTTCAAAAGAACAAATGCTCAGACATCAAAAAAGCACAAACATCAAATGTCATATTGTGGGGGGCTGTGCCCCCCATACCCCCACTAAATATATATTCCAACTCCAAGGTCACACTACAGTGAGACCCCAGAAAAAGCATTTCGATATCTGGAATTTTCGATCAGAAGAGCGTTCGTTCTTTTAAACTTTCGCTCTTATGATATAGACCCGTTTTTCTGTGATGTCAGAACTGTACTACTGAATTATTTTAAGTATTTTTCTATGATCTTTGAACTCTTGACTAGCACTGTGTAGTAAGAAGTATTGTCTTGTGTTTTTATTATTTATTATCAAATATTTTAAAACCTTTCAACTGTGGCTGTTTTGTGTAGAGATAGTTTAAGCTCTAGAGCACATTGCATATTTATAGTGATTACTGTACCAAGTCACTCCAAAAAAGCCTTGACTGTTTAGTCATACTTACCAATTGGATAATAATATTGCACAGTAATAATTGGACACCCTTTTAAGGGCCTTTGAGTAGCTGATAATTATTAGTGGGTGGTGGCAGGGTACTCCCGTATAGTCTGGGAAAAGGGGGCACAGCTGGAGAACCTGTGCCAGCCTTCCCCAGGAGTGTCTGTGTGGTTGTATAAATTCTTCTCAAAGTGTGTGAGTGTGTGTGTGTCAGCTACTTGGGCAGGGACACAAATCACTGGTTGGACAGAGAGGGTGCTAGAGGTTTTAGCTTGCCCACTAGGCTGAGATCTGGACCCTATAGCTGTGCCAGTGGGGAATCTTATTGGGGTACTGAAGAGCAAAGGAGCGACCAGCCCTAGACTGACTGTGATCTTTGTGCGCTCTTAAGGGAAATTGCACTTTACTGTGTGTATTTGCTATCCTTTCCTCCTATATGAGACGCCCTTCACTGGTGTTAGTGGTGAGGATTGAGGCTTCTTGATTGCTGTACCAGGGCACGGGTGTCACATTTTAATTGATGGCAGTGGCTGGGATATCCACATCACATATTAATTGTTTGGCAGCAGTGGGATATCCACATCACATATTAATTGGTTGGGAAATACTAATTGGCTTGAGTGATGTGTGTAGAGTGAATTCCTGTAGCTTGTGTACAGTGAGCTTTGAAGGTGTTTTGCACTCTAATTCAGCCATGCAGGGAATACTCAGATTTCAGATCACAATTGTTTTATTTCTTTTGTTAGCTTAGTTAGTCAGGGTGAACAGACAGCATGTCAGCAGAGGAGTATGGAAAGCTAACAAGGAGCCAGCTGGCGGAGATGTGCCAGGCTAGGGGACTGGTGCATGGAAACCTGACTAAGGCAGACCTGATTGCAGCCTTGGTTACAGCTGCATCAGAAACAGCAACCAGGAGGACAATCAAACTGTCAGTGGAGATATAATACCCTCGGAGAATGGACAGCTCAACCTTTCTGCAGAGGACTTAAAATCCATCTGGAGCTACAGAGACTTGAGTTGGAGGACAGGCATTTGGAGGAAGAAGCTGAGGAAAATGAGAGTCAGAGGAAGCATGAGAGAGAAATATTGACTCTTTGCCAGAGAGGGGAATAACTGGACCACAGAAACACAACAGATCACTAAATTTCTTCCGCAGTTTAAAAAGGGGGATCATTTTGATAGTTTCATTCATATATTTGAGAGGGTATGCAAACAGTATGGTGTTGACCAAAGGCACTGGGTACGGTTCCTGACCCCCCCACTCCATGGTAAAGCTGTAACTGTATTGTCTAAAATGTCTGACGCTGCATATTTTGATTATACTGCTGTAAAAAATGGTCTATTAGTATAGGAAAACGTTTTGTGAACATAGATGCCAGGCAGATGAAAGTGTGTCTGAATATATTGCTGAACTGAACACTTATTTACATAGGTGGGTGAGTGTATGTCAGGTCAGCACCTTTTAAGGGCTGGCAGACGTTTTGGTGAGGGAACAAGCCCTTAGCACTTTGCCTGAGGACATGAGGATCTGGTTAGCTGATAGACAATGTGCTACTTCAGATGAGTTGGGGAAGAAGGGAGACCTATACCTGGCAAGCAGGGCAGCACTGCACAGGAAGTGGACCCCCAGTACTGCTCATGGGTCTAAAGGAACCCATAGTGGGCAGCACAGACTGCCCCAACAGAATCTGCCAGTAGCAGGGAAAGCCACTAGTCCAAGGAGATAGAGTTAAATGTTTTGAATGCAACCAGTGGGGCCATGCGGCATACAGGTGTCCATGGAGGTAAGGTGGGAAAAGTAAGGTGAGGGAGCCAGTAAGTGGGAAAGACAAAATGCCAATAGTAGGTTGTCTTGAGACAACAGGGGTACCAAACTACCATCCTGCAGTTGTCCTGAGAGGGAAGGATTTGGATGAGGCAGTACCATTTCCTTATGCAGTTACACACAGTCAGGCTAGGAGACAAGCATGTGGGTCAGGTAGCCTGGGGAAGACCCAGACAGACTGCATACTTGCAGCCAGGACTGGTGAAGTGGTTACTTCAGGGAGGGATCTACCCTGTAGCAGTGAGACTGAAGGTGAGCCACAGCTGCTTGTGGGTACTGATGTTACCTTGGACAGAATGACTGCAAAGGTAGAGGTGAGTAGTAGTACCCAGGCTGACAGTGAGGCATCACTATCAGAGGATGCCAGACTTCTTGTGGAAGGGGAGCTGGGAAGGGTTACAAGGAGAGACTTGAGAATGGCTCAACTCTCAGACCCTACATTGCAAGGCCTGAGGCAGGTAGGTAGGGAGGAACCTGATTCTCAAGAAAAGGGGGATCTGTATACTGTGACAAAGGGTTACTAGAGTGGACCCCTGAGGGAGGGATAGAAGGTGAGAGAGTACAGCAGTTGGTAGTGCCTAGAGCCTCCCATCTGGTGTATCTAACCATAGCCCATGATATTCCCTTTGCAGGTCATATGGGCATAAAACATACAAAGAAGCATATTATGCAGAACTTCTATTGGCCTGGAATTTCCAGAGATGTAGCAAGGTACTGCATGACCTGTGAGCAGTGCCAAAAGGTGGGCAAGGCAGGAGACAAGTGAGAGCTCTTTTGATGCCTTTGCCTGTGACTGAGGAGCCATTTCAGAGAGCAGCTATGGGTATTGTGGGTCCTCTGAGTACCCCATGTTCCACAGGGAAAAGTTATACCCTAGTGTTGGTGGATTATGCTACATGATACCCTGAGGCAGTGGCTTTGTCCTCCATTGAGGTAGATAAGGTGGCAAATGCGTTGTTAGAGATTTTCAGCAGGGTAGGTTTCCCAAAAGAAATACTGACTGACAGAGGTGCCAATTTCATGTCAGACCTGCTGGCTTGTCTGTGGAAGTCCTGTGGGGTAAAGCACATGAAGACCACTCCGTACCATCCCCAGACTAATGCTCTTGTAGAGAGGTCACATTCTACAATCAAGTCCATGCTACAAGCATTTGCAGATCAGTTTAAGAGGGAGTGGGACAAATATTTCCCCATCTGTTGTTTGCTTACAGAGAGGTTCCCCAGGAATCCACAGGTTTTTCACCCTTTGAGTTGCTTTATGGGCATAGGGTGAGGGGACGCCTAGATTTAATTTGAGACGAGTGGGAAGTTGAGTGTGAGTCTCACAAGGAGTCTGTTGTGGCATACATCCTAAACCTCAGGCCAAGTCTCAGGGAACTCATGGGCTTGGCTCAGGAGAACCTGGCAGAAGCCCAACAACAGAAAACGGTGTGGTATGACAAGAATGCTCGAGCTAGAGAGTATACTGTGGGGCAGCAGGTACTGGTTCTCATTCCTGTCAGACGCAACAAGCTGCAAGCAGCTTTCAAGGGACTCTACAAGGTGGTAAGAAAGGTAAATGATGTCAATTACATGGTGGAACTGCTAGGCAGAAGGCAGGGGCACAAATTGTACCATGTTAACATGATGAAACCTTACCATGATAGGGAGGCCCTTGTGCTGAGCATTTGCAGTGAATTGCAGGAGGAGTCTGAGAGAGATCTGGGGACTGAGCTCCTCAGTGAGGCTTGGGCTGACACCTCAGTGGAAGGGGTAGCAACATCCCAACAGCTATCTCCTACCCAGGTTCAAGAAATCTGAGCAGTGTTGCAGGAATTTGGGGACATATTCACTGGGAAACAAGGGTGCACCCACCTGGGGCAGCACCAGGTGGACAGAGGACCCCAAAGGCCTATTAGGCAGGCCCCTTATAAAGTGCCTGAGAGAGTCAAACAGACTCTGAGGAAGGAGGTACAGGAGATGTTGGAACTATGGGTAATTCAAGAGTCCAATAGTCCCTGGGACTCGCCAATGGTGCTGGTGCCAAAGAAGGATGGCAGCACCGGTTTCTGTGTGGACTACAGGAAATTAAATAGTCACACAGAGGCAGATGTTTACCCCATGTCTAGGACAGATGAGGCCCTAGAGCAGCTGAGTGGGATTAAGTATCTTACAACCATTTATCTTACCAAGGGTTATTGGCAGGTGGTCTTGACTCCCAGTGCTAGGGAGAAGTCAGCCTTTGTGACTCCTGACTCCTTTTGGCTTGTATGAGTTCACAAAGATGCCCTTTGGGATGAAGAATGCCCCTGTGAATTTCCAGAGGCTGGTAGATCATATCCTAGCAGGAGCAGGAGGGTTTGCCCTTGCTTACCTAGATGATATTGCCATCTACAGCCATTCCTGGCCAGAGCATCTTCAGCATGTCAGGGAGGAGCTGGGCAGACTACAGAGGGCAGGGTTGACCATTAAGCTGAGCAAATGTCAGGTGGGTATGGCAGAGGTCTCCAACCTAGGACATAGAGTGGGGAGTGGTAAGATAAGGCCAGAACCTGCCAAAGTGAAAGCCATTCGGGCATGGCTTGCACCTGTTACCAAAAAGCATGTGAGGGCATTTTAGGGACAGCAGGGATCTTTGGAAAGTTTGTCCCAGTTATAGTACCATAGCTGCTCCCCTCACAGACCTGACAAGGAAGAACAGGCCAGATAAGGTAGTGTGGACCCCAACATGTGAGCAGGCATTCCAGAAGCTTAAAGAAGCTTTGGGAAGACCCCCTATGTTAGCCAGTCCAGATTACAGCAAATAATTTGTTGTGCAGGTGGATGCTTCAAACAATGGGGTGGGGGCTGTACTTAGCCAGATTTCTTCAGAGGGAAAAGAGCACCCAGTGGTTTATCTGAGTCATAGGCTCCAACCCAGGGAGGAATGCTATGCAGCTGTAGAAAAGGAATGTCTAGCCATAGTGTGGGCACTGCAGAAACTTCAGCCTTATCTGTATGGAAGGAAATTCACTGTTATGACAGATCACAACCCCCTAACATTGTTAAACAGAGCCAGCCAGCAGAATGCCAAGTTGCTAAGATGGAGCCTAGGGTTGCAAGCATATATGTCAGTGCAGCACCGCAGTTGGAGTAATAATACCAATGCAGATGGGATCTCAAGACAGGGAATGGGGTAAGGTACACTCAGATAGACCTAACCCTCTCAGCAGCGTTTCTCAAGGATCAAGTGAAAAACTAGCTTGAGTTCTCAGGTGGGGGGAGAAATGTGAAGGCTGCCAGCCTAGCCATATAGAATTTTGCAGATAATTCTATCATTTGTAAATATGAATGTAAACTACAGGCTTGTTGTGTTAAAGGTAAAGAAATACAGTTTCATGTAAAACTGGAAATAAATGTGACAACAGTGCACTCTACTGACCAAAGTAAAGCATGTGGTGACCCTTTGATGTAGACAGTGGTTCTGAAAAGTCTAGATGGATAAAGTCTTTCTATTATTTTAACCAAGAGTTAAATTGCTAGATTTAAACATGCAAATTTATTTTTATTGCTCTGCTCCTGACCAGCTGCAAGATAACTAAAGGGGATGTTAAAAATGTAAATGCAGTTTCTGTTAGCCTGAGAACCCAGAGAAGTGTGAAGAATGATGTAAGTGTAGCCTGGGAACCTCAGGAGAGTGTGAAGAATGATGTAATGTAAATCAGAACTGCAATTTCAATTTAAACAGATAGAACCAGAGAGGAGTAAGCATTTTTTGTCTTGACCATCCAACTCATCAGCACTTTGCCTGTTCTCATATGTCAGTTGTCTTAGGCTTGTGTTTTCTTTTAGAAATAGCTAGGAACTAGACAGATTAGACTAAGTGTTTTTCTGTGATTTCAGAACTGTACTACTGAATTATTTTAAGTATTTCTTTGTGATCTCTGAACTCTTGACTAGCACTGTGTAGTAAGAAGTATTGTCTTGTGTTTTTATTTATTATTAAATATGTAAAAACCTTTCAACTGTGGCTATTTTGTGTAGAGATAGTTTATTCTCTAGAGTACATTGCATATTTATAGTGATTACTGTACAAGTCACTCCAAATAAGCCTTGACTGTTTATTCACACTTACCATTTGGATAATAATATTGCACAGTAATAATTGGAAGCCCTTTTAAGGGCCTTTGGGTAGCTGGTAATTCTTAATGGGTGGTGGCAGAGTACTGCCGTATAGTCTGAGAAAAGGTGGCACAGCTGGAGAACCTGTGCCAGCCTTCCCCAGGAGTGTCTGTGTGGTTGTATAAACTCTTCTCAAAGTGTGTGTGTGCGTGTGTGTGTGTGTGTGTGTGTGTGTGTGTGTGTGTGTGTGTGTGTGTGTGTGTGTGTGTGTGTGTGTGTGTGCGTGTGTGTGTGCTACGTGGGCAAGGACACGAAGCACTGGTTGGACAGAGAAGGTGCTAGAGATTTTAGCTTGCCCACTAGGCTGAGATCTGGACCCTATAGCTGTGCCAGTGGGGAATGTTATTGGGGATCTGGAGAGCAAGGGGGCGACCAGCCCTGGACTGACTGTGATCTCTGTGTGCTCTTAAGGGAAATCGTACTTTACTGTGTGTATTTGTTATCCTTTCCTTCATATGAGATGTCCTCTCTGGTGTTAGCGGTGAGGATTGAGGCTCCTTAATTGCTTGGCCAGGGCACGGGCGTCACAGTGGTCATTAGCCTAGTGAACACCTATGAACCTATAAATAATGCCTGGGACTTGTAGCGTGGCACAACATGACTGCACAATGCAATTCTGAGAGGGTGTGCTGCACACATGCATCATGCAAGAAACAAGAGATACTTCTAGTACAGGAGTTAAAAGTCGGACAACAAACAGATGACCAGTGGTAACATGTGCAGCAGTTCTCTTTCAGCACAGTGGAGGGGCAGCACTATTACAGTGCACATGGGTGATGGGCATGATGTCATAATAATGTTTCTTTCAGCACAACGGAAGAGTATCACTATTACAGTGCACATGGGTGATGTGCACAATGTCATAATAATGTCTCTTTCCGCATAGCGGAGGAGCAGCACTATTACTTTGCACATGGGTCATGTGCATGATGTCATAATAATGCTGTCAGTCTGTACCTGAAGTAGTAGCAGTGGCTATGTGTTCTGCACTGGTAGATGGTGACAGCTGTCAGCACAAAGCGACAGATAATGCTGCATATCTTAATAATTCGGCCAAAAAGCACACCAGTATTTGCATGTTCACCACAATGGCCAATGTACTCATCAAATAAAAGGTGAGGAAAATAGGTGGAGAGCAAAGGGGGAACATGAATTAGACTAAGCCAAGAAAAAAACAATGCTAAACATTATGGAATGGATGTTGGGGTAAGAAAGGTATGTTTATGGTACTAGAACCACTTTTTCATTATTAAAAGTGAAAGGTAGCCAAAGAAGAAATCAAGATCTCTAAGAGCAGTTAAATATATATATATATATATATATATATATATATATATATATATATTTTTTTTTTTTTTTTTTTTTTTTAATTTATTTAACATTGTGTTTACTGGGAAAGTCTGATTTGGAACAAGACAATTTTCAGCAGAGGCCTGGGGAGAAATGCTTCAGACGCATGTCTTTGTAACATGGGAGGGAAACCGAAGTACCTGGAGGAAACCTACACAAACACAGGAAGGACATGCAGACTCTGCACAGAAGGCACCCCAGCTAAGAATCAAAGTGGAGAACCTCTTGCTGTGAGGTGACAACACTCACCGCTTCACTATATTTATATATATTTATGTATATATAATATATATATAATGTATTTATATACAGATATATATATATATATATATATATATATATATATATATATATATATATACACATATATATATATATATATATATATATATATATATATATATATATATATATATATATATATATATGTAGATAGATATAGATTTATATATCCTTACAATGGAAAACATCAACATTTGTGCTGTAAAAGACCTGGTTCATGGCAGCAGAGTGCACCCATGCACTACCAGGATATAACTCATCCCACACCTTTCGGCCCCAGAACTTGGACCCAAGCTCCAAAGGTAGTGGTGTTTTTATATTCATAAAGGATGTTCTCACCTCCAGACTGGTAACATAACGTATCAGAGATACTTCAGGTGCAGCTAACATTGGGTAAGACAACAATTCAGGTTGTAGCCTGCTTTAGGTCCCCAACCATGTCCCAAGACTCGTATTCCACATTCCTAAGCACCCTTGAGAATATTAGGGTCCATCCTACCACTCTCTTACTAGGCGACTTCAAACTACCCATCCATTAACTGGGTAAACTACTCATGTACCAATGCACTTGCCCAACATTTCCCACAGTTCATTACTTCAATGCTCTGGACCAGCTCATTCTTACCCCCACTAGAGGTAGCAACATCCTTTACCTGGTCATTACTAACATGGGCAACCGTTGCTCTACACCAATAGTCAATTCCTCCCTGGTTAGATCCAACCACAAACTAATCACCTTGGAAATTCACATTCTTCCCACCCCACCCCCGCAAAGGTAACCACCATGAAAAACTTCACCAAAGCTAACTTTGGGCTCCTAAAAACAGAGGTGGCTAAATTCACAACACCCATGCAAATGGAGAATAGTTGCATGATGGCAGAATCATACACCAATGCACTGTACGAACAAGTACACAAATGCATTGATCTCACCAGATCCAATAGAGCCAAGATACTCTCCTCCAAAGAAAGTATGCCAATCTGGTCGGCCCATAAACAAATGCTACAACAGTAGAAGGAAACTGATGTGGAAAAAGGTGAAGTCCCAAGACTGGAAAAACTCCCTTATCAACCTCAACAAAAAGCTGAGATCCCTCATTAAATCCTCTAAAGCTAGCTATGAAAACAGAATTGCAGCAGATAGTAAAGACAACCACAAGGCCTTCTATAGTTATGTAAAAAATCTCCATGGCAATACCGACATTTGCTCTGAGCTACTGCACAATGATACCTCCTATAACGAGTCAACAGATATTGCCAGTATACTGGCCAACAGATTCAGTGACAACTTTACCCCCCCCCCCCAAGGACCAATCACAATACCAGTAGACTGCCAGTCACCCAGCATTACTCCTGCACAGGTTAAAACAGCACTGTCCAAGGCCAATAATACAGCTTCTATGGGACCTGGCAATATCCCTGGTTGTGTTCTACATGAACTACAGAGTGAACTGGCACCTCACCTGTGTGCCCTGTTCAATCACAGCCTCACCTTAGCCTTTTTTCCTTTCAAATGGCGCACTGCTACAGTCATCCCTCTCCACACAGGAGGAGTGACTACAGACCCTGGGATCTATCGCCCCATTAGCCTGACTAGTCTGATATGCAAAGCTATTGAATGCATCATCATGGACCTAATAAACAAGGATATAGGGAATCTCCAAACTCTGGATCATACACAGTTTGGTTTTGTGAAGGGTAGATCATGCCTGCTCAACTTGGTTGACTTCTTTGAATCAGTCACCAGATCTGTGGATGAAGGCAAGGTGGTTCATACATCCTACCTTGATCTGGCCAAGAATTTTGATACCATTCGCCATGCAGGAATCATAGAAAAACTCACTAAGCTTGGCATCAACCCTTATGTCACTAGGTGGGTTGCAAACTGGCTCACAGATAAAACCCACAGTGTGAAAGTAGCTGACTCTAAGTCAGACTGGTGACTAGTCATGAGTGGAGTCCCACAGAGTTCAGTCCTGGGTCCTCTCCTGTTTGGTATCTACTTCTCTGAAGTCCAGGCCAACACAAAAGGGCTCTGGCTGACAAAGTTCGTAGACAATTGCAAGTTGGGAGCTATCATTAACTCCCCAAGTGATATTGACATCCTACAGAATGGCCTCACTGAGACCAACAACTGGTGTCACAACCATGGCCTTAAACTAAATGCCAAAAAGTGTGTCATCATCCCCTTTGGGAAAACCCCAGTTCCCATGAATTACCACATTGATGGTAGTCCACTGAACACAGAAGGTGTTATAAGAGATCTGAGAATACAGGTTGAAAGCAACCTCTCTTTTGATCACCACATTGCCACTGTGGTCAGAAAAGAAATCCCAATCCCTCTGCACCACATACTCCAGAGACCTCAACCTCATTACCACAATAAACAGAACATGCTGGAGGGGCAGGTTCATAACCCAGAGACTGCCCATGCTATGGAACAGACTTCCAATACATGCCAAGCAGAACACCTTGCTGAACCTCTTCAAGAGAAATCTTGATGAGTGGATGGGAAACAGAAAATTCACCCCGGGGATAACTCCAATGGCGCTGCTCAACAGAGACACTGGGAACTAAGGTTGGGTGGCACTATGCCAGGGTAATCTTATGGCTAGGCTTGTAAAGGCCCCAGGGGCATTAGCCTAGTACACACCTATGATCATATATGATTTTATATATATATATATATATATATATATATATATATATATATATATATATGGTTTCACTTCATAAACACGAATTGCTGAAATATCAAATTTCAGAAATTTGTGTCCATGAAGTTGTAACTAACGAAAGTGCAGAAGCGCGAATAGGACTATGCCGAATATGCACTTAAGCATGTACGTTATGTTGCCAAAGTGTTTGGCTGGGATGGTGTCTGCAGTTTAAGGTGAGTGAGTATGTGTGAGTGTTTTTCTAACTTGTACAAGTGGGTTAGGATAGGGAGGTGGAGGTATGATTGTGTGTGTTGGCTGTGAGTGATTTTTTTTTCTTTACTGTTTGAGCGAGCTCGGAGTTAGTATATATAAGTGGGGGGGTGCAGGGTGGCATTTGTGTAGTGTAGGTGTGTGTCCATGTGGTGTTTTGTTGTATTTAATTGTTTTTCGGTGTGGGTGTTATGGCTTGTGTGTTGTGTGCTGTATTGTGTATGTTCGATGTTTTGGTTTCATGATTGTGAAGTGTTGGTGTGGTGATGGCTTCGGCTTTATACTGTCGATTTGCTAAAATTCGATATTTCAGCATTTTGGTAATATGAAGTGAAACCGTATGTGTGTGTGCGTGTGTGTGTGTGTGTGTGTGTGTGTGTGTGTGTGTGTGTGTGTATATATATATATATATATATATATATATATATATATATATATATATAAAAACAATTGAACTTAATTATTTCATGTAACTAATTAATTACTAAGTTAATCAATTGTAAACCCTTACATTAAAGACACATACACAAATTACGGCAGCAGTTCCCTACCAAAGCTTGTACAAGTGCAATGAATGTGAGAGGAATTTTGGTTTCTGAGTAATCTCGATACTTGTTGATCCAGAAATGACAAAGAAATCTTCAGCTAAAACCAGAAACTACTAAATCTCTCTCGGTAGTGCTGTCTAATTCTGAGGATGCAGCACGTTATACCCTCAAGTGTGCTGATTATGATACAAGATTTATGAATTTATGCACTCTTCAAAGGCATCAGACTATACATTCAAAGTGAACCAAGTCTAATTCAAAGGTATAGGAAATGCATGCAGCTGCATCAAATGATTCAGGTTTAGTAACATTACCACACAAGAAAATATTCAAGTGTACAGAGTGTGAGAGGAGCTTTGGATTCTTGAGTAATCTTCTAAGACACCTTTTGATCCAAAAGAAACAGAGGGAAATCCTGGATGCAGCAGTGAAAGAAGATCTTCCCAATGCTCCTGTAGCTACTCCAGGTATAGTAAAATTACCCCATAAACATTAAAATGATACAAGTTTACAGAGCGTGACAAGATTTTTTGCTTTCTGGATAATCTTAAAAGATATTTGTTAATCCATAAAAGAGAATGAGCCCCTGTTGATCCAAAAACTGTCCCTGTTCCCTCTGCATCCACTGAGAACATGCAGATGCAGTTCCATGACTGGCCTTTCAAATGTACAAACTCTATACTTGAATATGGATACTGATTGAGAATATGGGAGCAAGTTAGAGATATAAATGGTAATTCACCCATGAGCCCAGTAGCATCACTTTTTTCAGAATATCATAATAGCAACTCGGATTTGTTTAATTTTTTTTTATAATGTATATATTTAAAGGTTCAGAGTTGTTTCTGAATCCTTTGATAATATTACAGAAGGAAGCTTGGTTTATTTCTGTTTATGATACTTTGTAACCTAAGGGGCTTATTAATGCACTCCTTATGGAATATTTAGTTTAATTAAGTTCAGTTGAACATAGTTGAGTTTGATTACATGCAGGTGGTTGGTGTGACAGAGCAAGATGCAGAGGACAGGAAGAAATGGAGACAGTTGATCTGCTGTGGCGACCCCTAACTGGAGCAGCCGAAAGAAGAAGAAGAAGTTGAGTTTGATTAAGGAACTGAGAAATTTGTCTTGGAAATAGGAATGGTAATAATAATAATAATAATAATAATAATAATAATAATAATAATAATATATATATATACTTTGTTGTGTGTTTTAGAATTTAGTAGTCTGTGTGTATGTTAGCAGTTGATTAACTTATTACATAATTAATTTGTTAAATGAAATAATTAGGTTAAATTTATATATATATATATATATATATATATATATATATATATATATATATATATATATATGATTAATTACTCTTAGAGATTTTAAATCCCTGAAGGCATAAGCTGAGGTGCTAGTTCATAGTTTGTACTTTTTCTGTCCTATAATAAAATTGCTTTTGTGTGCCAAGTGGTGATTTATAATTTTTGTAGTGTGGTGGAGTTCTCATTTGGCACAATATATGAAATCTGTGTTTGTGAGAAGAAGAAATCAATGCATGGCCTTTGATGGGACACAAGAAAAAGGGCAGGTAGTGGTTAGGTCATTCATATACACAAACAGAATGTTGCAGTGAACATAAAAATGGTGAGGTGGACAGTGGATGAACACATACAACTGGTGATGGGAACTGCTGGGAAATGAAGGATATACAGTAAAGACATAGAAGAGTGGGGATAATACTGGGAAGGGTGGGGTTCCTGTCATGCTTGGCTGCCGGTCCTGATCAGAAGGGAACATCCTCAGACACTATCTGGGTGGCTAATGTTATGGGGTAGTTACTGTTCTGGATGCCTGCTGGCTGAGGCTGACTAGTTGAGCAACTCCACAAGTCCATGCTCCCAGTTTGGGGGGTATCTAGCTGCATGTGTACCTCAGCAGCCACCAGTCTCCACATATGCACCCAGTTACCTCAGGTGAAATCCCCTGTCCATCTTCATCAGAACAGCCTTCACCCCAGTCTTGAGAGGCAGTCACAGAAAGCACTGTGGACCCCATGGCATCACTTTTAGCAGAAGAGCACTCAACCTCTTTCTGAGAGGCTGACATGAGGGACACTGGTAACCTCTGTCCTCTGATGGACCAGTTCCCCATCAAGAATTAGATCTCCGCATTGCACCTACTGCTTGGCAGGATAGTTCTGGCTATCCAGTGGTCTTGAACAGGATAAAATATGTACTATAGAAAGAATGAATGAAATAAAAATTAAACATACACAGATACACAAGAAAGTGTACGGTTTATTATTTGGAGTGACTCATTCATTCTTTCTCTGATTACCCAATAATTCAAGTTCAGGGTCAGGAGATTCAGAACCTGTTACACCTAAGTATGTCAGTTTTTTTCAGTGGCATATCCGCAGAATGTTATAAAATAGGGAACTGATCACTACATTTATTTCACACAATGCTGCATTTTGTCGTTTTCCGCAGCTTTCATTTAATTTATAACTTATTGTTAAAATAAACAATGAATTTAATTGTTTTTTATTCTTTGTTATATCTCTTACAAATACATAGTTTCATTCAGAACATGATTCTTCATAAAAGAATGTAGGAGTTGTCAAAAGATGCAGGGTGGCTAATTTGATTTCATGCTTTAATGGGTCTCTCAGGAAATCAAGAACACTGTCCTTTAATATTTTCTGTACTGTTAACCACAGAAAACAAGGCTTTCCATTTCATTTGTTTTTAATTAGGTAAACTACATTCTAAAGATGAATTCCAGGTTTAGGGATGGATGCAGGATTTTATGTTTCCCCTGTAAAAACAAAGTGTGTTGTACCTTGTTTCCTAGCAGCCAAAACCGCATGGATGTGAAAACCTGTTTTCTTTTACAGTCCACTTGGGTCCTCATGTTCTTATCCATGGCAACAAGTTTGTGTAATCTCTTATTTATTTTGCTCTCCTGGATTCGAGTGCAATGAACACAGCGGAAGAATTTAAATCTTATTTGGTATAATGAAAGTATGCTGTCAAACTGAAAAGTGATGTATCCTGAGTAAGTGCATTGAATATCCAAGTATTATTAATTCAGTATGTCATCAGATCTAAAGAAGTATCTAGCCAATGTTTGCACATATGAAACCGGAAAGAACATTTAATCAGTGGATACCTGCACAGTCAGTATGGTAATGATAGCAAAAAAGGTTACTGGGACAAGTAGTTTGATTTTCTTATATGAGATTTTAGATAAAAATACCATATAACCGGTATGTTAGATCTAGTGAAAAATCTGTCTTCTCCATCACCAAACTAATAATAATGCAGGGAAAGCACTCTACTCCCACACCGTGGCCAGAAATTGGAACTCTCTTCCCCATTCGGTGTCCACTGCCCCTTCCACCTCTATATTCAAAAACTCCCTCAAATCATATCTCCTTAGTACCTGGTTATGCCCTTGTATCACATAAACATACCCACACTGCTATTAACTCCCCAAATTGCTCTCTGATCATCTGCATTCTTTGTTCAATTGAAACGTTGAACTTTTACCTGTTGAGTTACTTGATATATTTCTTCTCTTACTAATCTATAACTGAGATTGTCATTCTACTCATTTTCCATATCATCGTTTATTTGGAGTGTTTTAATAATTTCTTGTTGTATTATTATGTTCATCATATATGTTGTAATCTGTTTACTACGTCTTATTTGTGTATTATATTTGCTGTACTGTTTTTGTATAACTAAATACCGGAGCTTTTCTCCCCAGGCCTCGGCTGAAAACGGACCTGGTCCAGTCGGAATTTCTCGGTTAACAAATATAAAATAAAAAATAATAAATAAATGAAACAGTTCAGTAGAGACAGAATTTAATATACATTATAAGCATTAAATAGGCACTGAAGTCTGTCAGTCTCTCTTTTGGGTATAGCAAGGCACGTATGAGCTGAACTGACTACATGTACATTATTTTATTAACCATCCCCCAAAAAAATCATATCACCTTCCTTGGATATAATTAGCCAGCCTCCTTCAGATCACCATGCTTCCATTAAATTTGATTCCATTTTTTACCTCATATTCATGCTCTGTCAGGTACGTTGGAAGCATGGCTAGGCTTAAAAAAGATCCCCATGGAGTCAGTAACCCAGTGATTACCTATGAATCTGTGAAGAATAGGGGTTGGGGGTTGGTATAATGGTGACAGTGCTAATCGTACAGACACTAGGTACAGGGTTTGATTCCCCCCTTGGAAGTATAACTAGGCTTTAAAAGGCCCCTTGAGGTCATTAGCCTAGTAATCAGATATAAAGCTGAAAATGTTGCTTTGCTCCATAACTGATAGAGATATTTCCCTGCATTATTTACTGCTTGGTTTCAAATGGCTCCCTGACAACTCATCAACTTATCACCTCACAAAAGTGCAATTACTAAACCCAGTTCTGATTATTGTATCACGAGGTCAAGTCATATCACAACCAGCATTTTGGAGGAAAAAAAATCAGAGTAGAAATGTATTTTCCTATACATCTTCTTTAAGGTTACATCATCTTGAGATAGGGGGAAATTCTCCTTATACCAGGATTTTATTCTTCCATGAAAATGCTGACCAAACACCAATGAGTGGGAGGCTGCAATGATGGTTAAGGTGTTTGCCTTACAAACATAAGGTGCAGGGCTCAGTTCTTACATGAGGTAATTGGCTAGGCTTAAAATGTCCCACAAGGGCAATTAGCCTTGTATGAATCTATGAGAATAAACCTGACATCTGTTGTAAACCTTTCACTATGTACTTACAACATGGTCCCAGCTTAGAAGCAGTTTGTTCACTCCCAAACGTATTCTTTCCCAAAATGTCAGACCTCTCTTAGGCCTGTACATACTGTCGCTTGTCTTGTGTATTCAATAAGACAATGAGGCTGCGTGTTTGTTGAAGTAGTTTATTAAATACAAACACATCTAGATGAAGGACTGGAACATTAAACTTAAATGAACTAAACGACTGACTGACAGCTACAAACGTACATGCTTTCATTCTGGCTGCTCACTCAAAATGGCACTCTTGCTTGCATGTGCTCAGTACTTCTATGCACGTGCTCACTGTCTGGAATGGCTCTTAAAGGTACAGTGCACACTCTGATCTACATCCTCCCTCTTTGACTATTCTATCCTGCAATGAAAATAACAACCGAATAAGCATGAAAATTATACAGACATATATAAACAAGAGCAATCATGTCTAGGTTACTATGTATCTGGGACTAGGTCTTGAGATATGACCTGACCTCATAATACAATAATCAGAACTGGGTTTAGCAACAGGAGCAGTCACTGGGAAATGTTCTGCTTCAGGATTTTCAGGGATACTTTCAGGAACAGGAACAGATGATGAAATGTTCTTTGGAACAGGAACACAAATCACTCTGAGAATTAGAACCTTCGTTACAGTCATTACTAGCTCGGACAACGGTAATAAATGTTTCAGATTCCACCTAAATTCCATCCCTTGTGATTCAATGATGTACGATCTTGGTTCCTCATGTAAATGTTTCACAAGTCCAATCTGATCAAATTATTTTGCTGTTTGCATCCTCACTTTCTCTTCTTCTTTTAATGGATTCAGAGGTTTGTTGGTTTTTGTCATAGTAGAACTTTTGAGACAAATGCTTTTTTAGAAGTTGAGCTTTTACTGCTTTGTCATTCTTAGCATTAAGAATCAACAAATTCTTATTGACTGGTAGTGTGGTTCTGGTTTGCCTCGACATAAATCTCTGAACAGGTCAACCAAGTAAATTGTCATGAGGAATGTTTCTGAGATTAAGAATAACATCAGTATTATCTCGTTTTGATTTCTCTAACAGCTGTTTTCCATTTTGAACTGTACATTCAGCCAAGCCATTTGATTGTGGGTATTCAGTCTTACTAGTAACATGAACAAAGTCCCACATTTCAGCAAATCATTTGAACTGCTGACTTGTAAACTGTGCACCATTATCAGAAATTATTTTGTGTGGACTACCATGGACAGAAAAATGTCTCTTCAACTTTGTAATGACAGTACTGGAAGTTAGTTTAGGAAGCAGGTCAATCTCGAACCAATTTGAATAAGAGTCTACTAACACCAGGTAATGTTGACCACTCCATTCAAAAATATCTGTAGCTACTGTTGACCAAGGTAGTTCAGGAATGTGGCTTAACTGAAGTGGGGTTTTTTGTTGATGCAGTTTAGTACTGTTACAAACAGAACAAGATGACATTTTCTTCCCAATATTTTTTTATAAAGAAGGCCAAAATACTAGACCTCTTGCCCTTCTTTTGGTAGAATCAGTGGTCATGATGAAAGATTTGAATATACTCTTGTTGCAAGGATTTTGGAACAATCACTTTTGGACATTTCATGATGATACCATCTTCCATCAAAATCTAGTCTCTGTAAGGAAAATAATGCTGCACATCTGGAGGTAAATAAGAGTGCTTTGATCATAGTTCATAGTTCAGTACTAAGCTAACTGCCCTTGTGAGCCATTTTAAGTCTAGCCAATTATCCATTGTGAGACTCAAACCCTGCACCTTGTGTTTGTAAGACAAAAACCTTACCCATTAAGCCACCCTCGCAACCATCCTTGACTGATGAAGTGGTTGAGCTTCTTGAGAATTGTATCTGAAGCTGTGTGATTTCTAAGCTCATCTACATGTGGAAGAAAAATGTCTCACTTCCATGACTTCAAAATCAGGTTTCTCATTTTCATGCTATTCAGTGTTTTCTTTTTCTGTGCGATAGGGATAAAGTATCAGCAAGATAAAAAAGATTGCCTTTTGTGTAAACAAGACTGAAGCTGTACTTTTGCAACTTGAGCATCATGCGTTGCAGTCTAGCAGGAGCCGTGTGCATTGGCTTTTTCAAAACAGTGACTAAAGGTTGGTGGTCAGTCTTGATTTGAATAGGTTGGCCATAAATATAATCATGGAACTTTGAACATGCAAATACAATTGCCAAAAGCTCTTTTTCTATTTGAACATACTGCATCTCAGTTTGGGTTAGAGTTTTGGCTGCATAGGTTACTGGTTGCCCCTCTTGAAAAATAAGTATCACAGGAAAGAGTTACTGGTTTGTGAACATCATAATATCTTAAAGTGGGTGGACTGGCAATTTACTGCTTCAGGACATCAAATGCTCTTTAGTATTCTTCTGACCAGGATCAAGTTACATCTTTGCATGTCCACTTTTTAGTGGTGCTGAAAGTTCACACAGCTCTGGAATGAACTTACCCAAATAGTTGATCATGCCATGCCAGTTTGCTTGGAAGGATCTGGTCATAAGCCTGAACTGGTAAGCAAATGATCCACATAAGTAATTTCTTGCAGCCTGAATTTACATTTCTGAGGATTCAGTTTAAGATTCACTTCACGAGCATGATCTAGAACTTTCATGAGGTTTCTATCATATTCGATTTCACCATTCTATGAACCTATACAACTTAGACAATTGGATGGGGAACCAGAAATTCATCCTTGATTTGGCACCTATGTCTTTAATGGACACAGATAACCTGTACATGGTTCATCTCCCAAATCCCTCCTTACACTTTTCAAGGGTATCAGAACTTGTCAGAGATTTGGGATGCGTGGATAGGCTTAAAAAGGCCCTTGTGGTTAATAGCCTAGTAAACACCTATGAAACACCTATGAATAAGAATATCATCTACTATAATAGCACATGGATAGCCAGAAATAAATTGTTCCATCGCACGTTGAAAGACTTCACTGGCATAATTTTTCCCAAATGACATTCTCAAAAATCTGTACCTTCCCAATGGTGTACTGAAAGTAGTTAGCAATGAAGATTTTCGATTAAGCAAAATTTGCCAAAATTAACTTTTTGCATCTAAGACAGAAAAACAGTGGCATTTGGCATAAGAGCAGCAACTTCTTCAACTGTACGCATGAGATGATGAGGTCATTTTAATGCTTTGTTCAAATCTCTTTGATCAATACATATTCTAATATCATCTGGGCTTTTCTATTGAGCTACCACCATGGAAGATATCCATTCAGTTGGTTCTTCTACTGGACAAATTACTCCTAGCTGCACCATTCTGTATAACTCAACTTTGGCTCTATTCTGCATAGCTACTGGAACTTTTTGAGCTGGTCTAATAACCAGACTTGCTTCGTAGTCTAACTTCATGGAGAACACAACTGGGAGTTCACCTAACTTGTCTTCAAAAATATCAGCATAGTCAGAAAAAATAGTTTGTGCAAAATTCTCATTGTTGCAAGTGCCTACATGGTGGACTTCTGCATTAAATGAAAGCAGTCCCATTTTCAAACGGTCTCTGAGGCCTAACAATGACTGCACATGTCTACTGACTACATAAAATTGCAAGTCATAGCTATTCCCAGCAGAGTAACATGAAAGCACCACTCAGCCTTTGGTTTCAATTTCTTGACCACCATATGCAACAAGCTTTGCACACTTTGCTAGATCAAGTTTCTCACCAGTTTTTACTCTAGCAAAGACATCTGCTGACATAACATTGCACTTTGAATCAATATCTACTTTGAGCTTTATTGGTTTCCCATTAATCCGAACAGTACAAAGTACTTTGTTCTTTGCCCACAAATGTACTCCATTAACTGTTTCACCAAGCACAGACACACCATCGACATAAAAAGTAGGCTCGCAGCTTTCTAATTGATCAACTTGCCTCTTTGTATTCTCTCTTTTAATAAAAGAATGTGCCCCTTTTGATTTACAGAACCTTTTGAAATTATTCCACTTTTTACATGCGTGGCACTGCTGACTGCTAAGCACTTCTCTTGCTTGGGCTCGTGACTACCTCCACAATTATGACAACTGAATATGAGGTTTGCCTTGGGTTTTGCTGAGTCACCCCTCTGCTTTGCTGTGTGTGCCATGGGTCTTACTGAAGCTGCTCTGGGTAATGTCCCATTGACCATGCCCTTTAACCTCCTGATGCATACTATCAACATTAGCACTGGAAGGCACCACAAGCAGGCTTTTCCCACTTGTAAGCATATTGATGTGCTTTTCTGTAAGTTCATATATCTGACAAATCTCTATGGCCGTATTCAAAGTTCTGTCTTGAAGTAAAATCTTTCTCACTGCATCATCTTTAATACCACACACAAGCCTGTCTTTTATCAACTCATCTCTCAAATCAACAAATCTGCATGGTAGTGAGGAAATCTTTCTGTGTGGTTAAAGGGATGACATCAAGATCAAAGGAAGTCATAGTGCTATTGTACTCATCCCTCATCTAGTCCATAACTGAGTTCAATACTCCCTTCTGCGTTTAGACTTAGTTCTCAAATAAGTCATATATGCTGCAAAAGTTTCACCAGGCTTTTGATCTCTTTTGTAAAATAAGTGCCTTTCCATTGTAATATTTGTTTGGGGGTTGCACATTTCTCTTCCAACATTTCAGCTGATACCACAATATGGCAGTCTTCCCCAGCACCTGCAAACACAGCAGATGCATACACAAATGAATGTTCCCTTTCAATGGCTTCTGAACCAGCTAAATTAAGTAAAATAAATATTTTTGTATGTGTATCTCTGTCAGAAAATGCAGCCTGTATGAAAATATCATACTTTTGCTCAAACACTCCAATTTTCAGCAATATTATTATCAAACACAAGAGGACCAGGTTTACAAAATCCTTCTGCCATGCCAACAGATTGCCCTTGTAATTCAAACATACACCAGGTGCTTGAAAAATATTCAACTGCACAACAATCTCTTTGAAATAACTATATTCTCTGAAAAGAGTGTGTTGTAATATTGTACACATTTGCCAGCACTTTACACATTTTGGAAACTTTGAACAGCTTTAGTTAATGTGAAAAAGAAGCACATAGTGAAAAAATAAGGTTGTTTTACCTTTTTATACATTTTATGCAATTTTGAAGTTATTTTCAGCATTTTCTTGAGCATTTTGAGTACTTTTATCAATATGTCACAGTTTCGAACATTTCATTTAATTAGAAATTTGTTTTGAATGCTTTGTTTTAAATTTTTGAGTAAAAAATCATTTTAGTACCTGAAAATTTGTTTTTGATCTGTTTGTGAGTTGTTTGAGCTTCAGATGATCTACTCATATATATTCCTCCATTACTGACTGTGAGCCTCATGGTTTTGACTTCAGATCCCATTCTAACACCATGTTGCTCGTCTTGTGTATTCAAATAAGACAATGAGGCTTGGGTGTTCATTTAAGTAGTTTATTACACACAAACACATCTGGATGGAGGACTGGAACATTAAACTTAAATTAACTAACTGACTGACTGCTGCACACATACATGCTTTCACTCCGGCAGCTCACTCAAAATGGCACTCTTGTTTACACATGCTCAGTACTTATATACACATGCCCATAGAATACAATGGTACTTAAAGGTACAACAGACACCCTGATCTACACATACCATCTCCATATTAATAAAATATATAGAGAAAATACTGCATGTCTGAATACTAAAGCCTGTGAAAAAGTATCTTCTTCCTTCACATTGTCAGTGTGGATTTTGTCAGAGAAACATCAGCATGCAAACCCTGCTTGAAGGCATCCATAGCCCTCCTGTGAATGTATTTATATGAGTTTGTTAAGCAAATGGGAGAGGCTGTCCACATGACCCTTTTCAATCCTGACTCAGGGAACAAGGCAATTCCTTTGAGATTCATTGATACACATACATTCAAAATACAGTAGCTGCATATTTCAGAGAAACATTACTGTGTAATTCAGGCACTAACAATCCATCCATCCATCCTCAACCCCTTTTCTCATTTTGCACATGATGTTTTTGTGTCACTTCAACAGTGACAATCATCTTGAGCCAAGGCCTACACTGCCGGGTGGCTAGCCTTGCAGTGGTAGTACATCTGAACTACTCACTCACACACGCACTCACACCTATGGCCAATTTAGAGTGTCCAATCCACCTACATGTGCATGTACACCTGCATGTCTTTGGAATGTGGGAGGAAACCGGAGCACCCTGAGGAAGCATGCATGACTGCAGAGAGTACATGCAGACTCCGCACAAAAGGCAGTCCAGCAGAGAATCAAACCTGAGAACCTCTTGCTGTAAGGCGACAGTGCTAACTGCTGCATCACCATGGCTCCAGTGGTTACTATCCGAAAAAGCTATAAATAATGGTCTGTTATATATAGTGTGTACAAGGAGGAGAAACAAGGAGGCTTCCAGCTGAATGCAATTCAAAACATTATGAAGATGACAAATGATGTTGTTGGGCATCAGTTGAAGAAATGGTGGTAGTAACTGGGTCGCCTTTGTCAATGAATCTTGTGCATTTAGTTTGCCTTTTAGGTGGATTCTAAAGTGGTTTTGGAATTGTCCAAAGTTATTTCTCACAATTTGTGGGGCAGGGCATTCCAGCTGGTTGGGGTATTTTTGACAAAATGATTCCTCTTTAATTGTAAAGCAATATGGAGGTCTAGTAACATGTAGGGCTTCCTGATTTCTTAACAAGAAATCTGTTGCGTAGTAGCGGTTTGCTTTTGTAATGGTGGACATTAGACATCTAATAAAATTTGTGTAATACTGAACTAAGAAGAAATATGGCTGTTGCTCTGACAGGGAGACAGCACTCTGACTGCAGGTAGAGTGAAGTTCATGATGGTCGATAAATTGAATACATTTTGTTTACAGTCTTCTAAATTAGAGACATGCCAAAGTCTACAAGGGGCAAGGGAGATCTGAATCTGAGAATCTAATTATTGTGCGCTATGGCTGTTTTGGCTTTAATTGTTAGTAGATTAGACATTTTGTTGATAGTTTTATGTTGGTGTTAAACTTTCTGAGTCTATATTATTACATGAAAGTGAAAGGGCAGGATTTTGTAAATTACAACACCAAAATATTTTTAATCCTATACAGAGGACAGAGGGAGACCATTTGTTAGAACATAACTCTTAACTTTGACAGCTTTAACATTTTTACTTGTGGGATGTCACCATTTATTGATTCTGGGACTGAGTTTTCAAAAGAAACAATTAATTTGAAAAATGCCAGCTCTGCAACTCACGTACATTTGGCATGCTTTAGTCGGGACTTCCCTATGTTTTTTAGATCCTGGCAGTTCTCTTTTTCTATTAATGAATTCACTAGACACGTATCATCCTGTAATTCAAGCTTAACCCTTTATGCAGAGAGCTTGGAGCTCTTATGATCAGGCCTCATCCTACCGAATTATTTCTGTTTGCTGGTGGTGTACAAGTAGAAAAAAGTACTTACACACACACACACACACACACACACACACACACACACACACACACACACACACACACACACACACACACAAACTTCTCCAAAGCCAAGAAGGAACAGACAGTGCAAAAATAAACACATTAGAGAGCTGGTCAAAGCAAACTATGAGGCAAAGATAGCCTCCCAGGTGAAAGAGAACAATACGTTTTTTTTTTAATTATGTTCATAAACTCAGAGGAAATGCTCAGTAAAGTGCTGAGTTCATCATAAATTGCAACACTTACACTCATCCTGAAATTATAGCAAACCTGCTGGCCGATAAGTTCAGTTGGAACTCGCCCCCCACCACCTCCTACCACACTGAAAGAAATAACTGCAACCATCACCCTCAGACCATTACGAAGGAAGAGGTCCTTACTGTGCTCACTAAATTCAAAAGCACTGCTTTTATTGGCCCTGACATTTCAGGATGCTTCTTAAATAGCTTAAAACAGAATTTATCAGGGCCACTAGATCCCCTCTATAACCACAGTCTCTAGACAGGCTTTGTCCCAGAGGAATGGAGGACTGCAACAGTCATGCCTCTTCAGAAGGGGGAGGGGCATCAATCAAATGACCCAAGGAACTACAGACCCATAATCTTGACTAGTCTTATTTGCAAGGCCATGGACAGAATTATTGTGGACCTGATCAATAAAGACATAGGAGCTCTCCAAACACTGAATCAAACCCAATATGGCTTTGTCAAAGAGAAGTGTTGCCAAATAAATCTGATGGACTTCTTTGAAAAAGTCACCAGGGGCAACAGATGAGGGTAAAACAGTACACACTACTTATCTAAAACTAGCCAGAGCTTTTAACACAATCCCCCCCTCAAGGATCATAGATAAATTTACTGAGGTACGCATTACCCCCTATATTGTCAGATGGATAGCCAACTGGCTCACTAACAGAATACATGTTGTCCAGATCCACATCCAATAAGAAACCTATTAATAACATATCCCACAGGGTCAGTGCTGGGACCCCTCCTGTTTGGTATATACTTCTCTGAAGTGAAGGCCAGTGTTGGGGGCCTCTGGCTGATCAAGTTCACTGATGACTGTAAGCTGCAAGCAATCACTGAATCTCCAAATGATGTTGGCATCCTACAAACAGGCCTAAAAATGACAAATGACTGGTGCCAAAACCATGGTCTGAGACTAAATGCTTCAAAAATGTGTAATCATACCCTTTGATAAATCAGATATCACTGCAACTTATAATATTAATAGCACACCACTAAAAGTAAACCCAATGGTGAGGGATCTAGGAACACAGATAGATAGTAATATAAACTTTGACCACCAGGTAGCAACGGTAGTCAGGAAATCTTTCTGTGTAGTTAAAGGGATGACATCAAGATCAAAGGAAGTCATAGTGCTATTGTACTCATCCCTCATCTAGTCCATAACTGAGTTCAATACTCCCTTCTGCATGTGCCTAACCAGACACTTACACCAACTGAAGTAGCCCCAGAGGTTTCTCACTAAAACATACAAAGCATAAGGCACATGTGTTATGCAAACTGACTAAAGGCCCTACCCCTTTACTCCATCTCATATAGTTTATTGAGAGGTGACCATGCCTACAAGGCATTCTCTAATCCAGCCCTGATGAAAATGTTACATATTTGCAAGAATATTTATATGAGGATTACTCTTTCCATGGACATGAACCCTATTTGTAACTCTAAAAGAACTTGTTGGAGCGACAGATTCATAACACAAAGGTTGCCTCATCTATGGAATGAACTATCGATCTTCATAAAACAAAGCCCGTCCCTCCCTCTCTTTAAAAAGAATTTGGATAAATGTATGGGGAATCATAAATTCACTCTTGAGGAAATGCCCATGTCTGTTATGGAGAGAGGCAGTTTGTAAAAGGCAGTTTGTAAAATGACTCAGAGCTCCAACACCCAGAGACTCACTATCCTGATACTACCCCATTTCATATCTTGGAAATTAAGAAATAATATTGACATATCCTGGGTATGATTGGCTAGGCTTGTAAAGGCTCTTTTGACATTAGTCTAGTGATCACCTATGAACCTTTAAACACGCATGCACACACACACACGCACGTATATGTATCTATCTATGTATATATGTATGTGTGTGTGTGTGTTTGTGTGTGCGCGTGTGTGTATGTTTATATGTATATATATATTGTGTGTGTGTGTGTGTGTGTGTGTGTGTGTGTGTGTGTGTGTGTGCGCGTGCATACATACATATGTATATGTATATACAGATTGATAGATGTGTGTGTGTATGTGTGTGTGTGTGTGTGTGTGTGTGTGTGTGTGTGTGTGTGTGTGTGTGTGTGTGTGTGCGTGTGTGTGTGTGAGACACTGTCCCAAAATTTCAAAATCTCCCTAGCTTTTTACCAATTTCACAGGCTATGTGGAATTGCAGTTTTTTCATAATAAAACGCTCTAGTAAGGTTTTAAATTAAAGTTATATTTAATTATTTATTTTTAGAAAAAAGTAAAAGCTGTGTGAAACTTGTGGATATTTCTAACCTTAGTCACACTGGATGTAAAAGAATCTGCAGTCGTCTTTTTTCATAGAGATGCAGCATGCCTTATTATATGAAACTGCTTTGTATAAAAATCAACAAAATGTAATTGCTGTTCACAGCTTTGCTACTTTACTTGGGCTGCGCTTCGTATAGAGCTGTGTGATTAGAGAAACGGGAAGCCTATTTTCTCAATACCCCAAACAAGAAATACAAGACAATGAGACTGTTGTATGTTGCAGAGTGCAGCAGTTGATAGCAAATGTGGAAATGTGCCTTCTCAAGTGTAAATAAGGGATGTTTTGAAATCGGAGCTCATGCCTGGGATTCATAACATGAGGTGTCTACAGCTGCTAAATCAGACAGAGGTAGATGAATACAATATATATTCAACTGATGACAGTGCAGTATAAAAATAGCTTATTCAATGTTTTTCTAAATGCCACTTGTTTGTTGAAGCCTTTGTTTTACATTTCCAAATACAAATGTTTATTTCCTGTGCATTTGAGTTTTGGAAAGTGTTGGTTAATATTATTTATTTTAAAGTAAGGAGTTTTTTTGAGAAATGGATGAGAAATAGTAAATGTATCCCTGGTCTGGTACCCGTGTCCTTTATGGACTGAGACCATCAATAAGAAAAGTATTATCCTAACACCCCTACAAAATCCCTTAGCGAACTCCCTACTAACATGCCCCCCACTTCATGATACTTGGGATACAAATGGGTTAGGGGTGCATGACTATGCTTGTAAGGGCCCTAGTGGTCAATAGCCTAGGAATAGCCCAGGAACCTAAGAACCTATGTATAAATTTATAGTCAAATAAATCACCCTGGATTTAATACACTCAATATGATCAGAAAGTGTTTCTGATTTAGAAGCTCGTCTGCAAGTGCTTCGCATACTTTCATTTGCAGTATATTCATCTTCACACCATAAAATGTCATCAATCTCATCTTGTTTTTGTCAATGTCATGAGTGGTACATCTTTTTCTGAACTACTGCTGTGTCCTTCACATCTCTGTAGCAAATTTGTATGAGTTACACTTCTTGGATCCTTCTTCTAAAGTATCTTTTGACTCTTTTTTTTCAGTTGACCTTGTAAAGCTGCATGAGTCTGACTCCATCTGAACTTTTGGTCGTCTATGTATGTCTTCATAGGATCTGCAAAGTCAATCAGTCTAAGGACCAGTAAAGTCTTGCCAGCAACCACTCTTATGTGGCACCAACTGCCTCCAGAAGGGCAACGTAATATAATCCAAGAAGAGAGAATTAGAATCCTTTCTGACTAGCTATTAGATATACTAATTTAGAGGTTGTTAAGCCTTGGATTTGCTGCTCATTGGCTTACAATCTTAAGAAAATATGGGTTGTTTGACACAAAGGGCTGAAAATTACGATGGGGATATAAGGCTAGGCTTCTAAAGATCCTCACAGATCAATTTCCTAGTAAGTACTTATGAACCTAGGAATCTATGAAAGGACTTTTGTTTTTCTTTAGACTGGTACAAGTAGCAGAGTAATCTTATTATTAGTTAATATAGGCTGATCATTGGGCAAGTTCTGTTTTAACCAGCTGTTTATGTTCTATTTGCTATTTAAACAAATTTATCTCGGTTGATGTTCACATTTATTCATGGAGTTTGTTAAATCTTGTTTAATGAACATGATTTACAGCAAAACTTTCATGTTTGCATTTCTGGGTTTATTATTTAATGACAATAAAGTAGTTTTTTTAACATTTGCCTCTCCTATCTCAAAAGCCTTCTCCATCTCTTTCACTTTCTTTGCCTGTTTCCTCCTGGTATGGTAACCCCATCTGTTTGTTTAGTTTGTAGGAGGTTTCAAGCAGGATTCTTTTACTGAAACCATGCATTCTCCATATTGTTTATTCCTTTTTAAGAGAGAGAAGGGTTTGTCTTATGAACTAAAAGAGCTCTTTGTTATTTCTATTTTCAAAAAAAAAACATTGGATGTAAACTTCCTTGAGAAATACCAAAATGTTCGAAAATTTTCTTTCATAGGTAGTTATTGAAAAAGTAATTTACACATGGATGTATTCCTCTATTACACCTCAGGATTTACTACACCCTTGCTAGTCAAGCTATAGATCCAGGTATAGTATTGAAACAGGTCTTATTTGATTAATTAGCTATACTATGCAGATGATATGAGTAAGTAAATAAGTAAAGCACTGAAGGCAGCTTTAAAATGATATGTTACTTACACTGTTGATAGGGTCCCTTAAAGGGATACTGAAAATATGAAAAAGAGATCACACTTTTCACAATCTAAAATGAGATCATATATTCAGCCATTTTGTTTGGAATGATGTCATTTTCAGCATTTATTTTATTTAACATTTGTTAACCAGGAAAGTCCAACTTGGAACAAAGCCATTTTTCAGCAGACACATGGGGAGAAATGCTCCAGATGCATGTCTTTGTAATGTGGGAGGAAAACGGAGCACCCGGCGGAAACCCACATGAATGCAGGGAGAACATGCAGACTCCACACAGAAGGCACCCCAGCCGAGAATTGAACCTGAGAACCTCTTCCTGTGAGGCGGCAATACTACTGCTGCACCACTGCGCCATCCTCACTCATTGTGTTGCCATACTCCTTTACAGAGACGTGCAAAAATATGAAAAATATTATGTTCATAATGATAGATTTATAAGTAAGGACTAGACTTGGTGCTCTTGAGGGCTATTTTAAGCCTACTTAACTTTCCTTGGTGACAATCAAACCTTATAGTTTTTGTCTGTGCGCTAAACACCTTAACCATTATGCCAACCCCCAACCCTTGATCCCCAACTATTACATGTCTGTAGGAGTGATACACAGAGGTCTTACATCAGGTTTAGTTTGTCTGGACTGAGGCCACCTTTAAAATGATACCTCATCCATTGTTTTGCCATATTCCCTTACATATATTAATATATGCCATATTTCACATAGTGTTGCACTAAACAAATACTATAGTTTAATTCTTCCAGTCTTGTTAAAGCTAGTTATATCAGACTGAATGTATCCACTTATACATTTAGAATCTTAAGCCAAGCTCCCATATGAGACACTCCATCAGTGAGCTTTTAGTATAAAGTATGAACGTTTATGTAACTATTGCTATATGCCAATATCTTCATTTTCCTGTGATCCAAAGTCACATGTCATGTTATCTTCATTCCCGTGTTTCTAAAGTTACAGATCCTGTACAACTTTATTGTCAGCTGTCATGTATGTCAGCTCTAACAACTAGCACCATAATACAGGCACAAGACCTGTTTCAGCAAAGGAAGTTGGGTCTCATCGGTTTATAGGTACATATTATGGTAGTGATCTACCGTGATATTTTTTTGCCCTTAGAATTTGTGTACAAACAAGAGAGAATTGGTAGGGGGGGCAAATGGTTAAGGTGTTTGCCTTACAAACACAAGGTGTTGGTTTGAGTCTCACAAGGGATAATTGGCTAGGCTTAAAATGGCTCACAAGAGCAGTTAGCTTAGTACTAACCTAAGGAAAAAAAAAAAAAAACAGAAGCTGGCAGAACAAGGATATTCTGGGACATTTTCTTGCTGCCTACATCCATGAGGGTGCTAAACCAGTTGCACATTTGCAGTTTCCCATCCATTCCTCCAAATTACATTTGAATAGAGTAACTGCAGTACTTAGATTTATACTGAGAGGAAGACGGTTCCTTAGAAGCAGTATTCTCTGTGATACATATATATCCCATCAGCATGTTCTGGTTATGTTGCAAAAGAGATTGACATCCTTTAAGCTGGCGTTCATGCTACCACTGGGGGTAGTGAATGTGTAATAGATCTAACAGGATAAGATCTGTTGAGGCAGACATATGTCTCATTTTAGTAGCTGGTATCACAGACAGTAGAAGGACAATGTCTCCAGTATCTAAACTCACATAGCTTTGGACATGGATTTTAGGACTTACTGCAAAAAGACTCTGACAAATTGATCTAGCAATTAAAACCTAAAAATAATCTTTATGCATGGATCTTCACCTCCTATAGCTTCCTTATTTGTGTACACTAAGAGTGCACATCCTTAGCAAAAAGTGAATATTCTATCCTTGAGCCTGTAGTATATCATCTGCTGATACGGAGGGAGTTGTTTTCTATTTATCCATGTTGAAAACAAGATTTGTTACTTAATATGCCTATGATTCAGGGACATATATTAGCCTGGAATGTGTAAATATTATTAGTCGAACAGTGGTTTAAAGCAGCGACTGCCATTCAACATCATTTTGGAAACTCATCATGGACACTGGCTCTGTTTCTTCACTTTGCAAACATCTCCATCTAGGATTATAGCATGACTGAGGAAACAACACAGGTTGAATACAGTATCACAAGCTGTGAACTAAAAAGAAGGTTAGTCCTAATGTCTTGGGTGTTTGGCACCTAGTGTACACACATGCTATACCTCTTGCTTTTACAAGGTGAATAACAAGGGAAAGTCAGGTAAAGTAGGTAAATATGGATTTTATTAAAGGGATACCTGCAGCACTTTATTTCATAATGCAGGACTGGGTACAGACGTAGGCAGGGCCTTCACCGAGTAAGGACTTCTGTCAGATATAAAATATGCAGTTTTGGTTTCTACAGTTTTCTCATGAACACTATTTGTGTTGGACTAACGGATTGCATTATTAAGGTAATTAGAGGATTTCATTTATTAAGCTGCAGATTTTTGCCACAAAAGATTTTTACTCCAGGTGCAGACTGTTGCTTACATCATTAAATTTAGAAACAGTTTCACCTGTGTGAACAGAGCACTGTTTGCTTTCTACAGAACTGTCATGAATGACACTGTGTTTAAAGTAAATAGATACTTTATTACTTTGATTAATAATTTAACAAAGGACTTTATTTTTTCCTGCATGTGCTGCATCATAGCCTGTTGTTTCACTTACACATTTTCATGGCTTGATCGTTACAGTTTTATCATGCATGCTGGCTGAGCTTAAAGCACCTAAAAGGCTTTTCAAGTCATTGAATGGGTTTTACATATAAACTGTAGATTTTATTAGAGAGCAGCTGACATTATTTAATTAGATACATAAGTACTTATTGGGAGTAGCTACTTACATGTGTTAGTGCTGTTTGTTGAAACATGTTTAACAAGAAAGGTAGCCATGTTTAAAATAGTGAACATATATTTACTGAGTTAAAAGCAAACAAAATGTGTTTAATCAACTAGCTAAACAGAGAACTGTATTACTGGACTGCAATGGAGTATCACTGGAAATGCAGAAGTAAGGCACATGCTCTCTGCTCTGATAGTATGTCTGTGGGGCAATTTTGTGCACATGGAGTTTAGTGCATTTGCAGTTTGTAGACTGCACTCTAGCTGTATGAATATTGTACATGTGGAATGCACAGTGTTTGCTTTATGATTTTTCCAGGAAGGCTAACATATTTAAAAGCAAATTAAATTATGCTCATCAACTGCAATAGCAAAAGAAATCATGCTGCAGGCAGTGTCTTTTTGATACACTATGGAAATTGCTGCAAAATGACTACAGGGCAAGTGGTGGTATGTGTTTGCTCACTGTGCTGTCATTTGCATGAGACACACAGCAGATACTAACTACAGTAAAGCTTTTGCATAGTAGTTCAAGCCGAGTAGCATGCCACATTGTGTCTCAAGATACTAGTGTGCCAAACCACTTTCTCAGCTACAGAAGGCATTCTGATCATTCTTTTGCTAAGAAGAACTTAATGTGAAATTTTATAAAAATTCCGATTAGATATGTTTGCCAAATGATAGCAACTGTTCTGTAAAGTAATAAACTGCTTGCCTACATGGAGATTTAGTCTATTAATGGACTATGGCATTCTATTTACGATAATGACAAATCAGGTTAGTAGGATTAAAATGGCTTTCTAGTCAAAGCTTAATGGCTTTGCGATCATTTCACAAAACAGGTATCACACCACCTCTGAAACACTCAGAAACAAAGCATCGTTAAAAGTAACAAATCATACAAAATTAAAATTTTCTTTCCATTGTTTTTTTTTTTTTTAGTTCATTCCACCACACTCCATGTTACTTATATATTCCAAATCCGACTGTTGCAGAAGAAAAAAATCCTGGAATTCCATACTACTGATCAGCAATAAACTAGCCAAGTATTAGTGTAACAATGCAAGCTAGCCAAGTATTAGTGTAACAATGCAAGCTAGCCAAGTATTAGTGTAACAGTGCAAGCTAGCCAAGTATTAGTGTAACAATGCAAGCTAGTCAAGTATTAGTGTAACAATGCAAGCTAGCCAAGTATTAGTGTAACAATGCAAGCTAGCCAAGTATTAGTGTAACAATGCAAGCTAGTCAAGTATTAGTGTAACAATGCAAGCTAGCCAAGTATTAGTGCAACAATGCAAGCTAGTCAAGTATTAGTGTAACAATGCAAGCCTGCCACCAATGTGAAAAAGTTACCTCTCTCATTGTGTTACCGATGTGAGAGCGTGATACAGGACATGATGTTTGACATACTCTTCATCAGTATTTGGGGTCTACTGCACAGCGTTTCAGAGTTGCCCTAATAATCTTCTAAATAAAAAGACAAAAGGGGATGGGAAGCAAGGCAGGAAGTTATGTGGACAGAGTGATGTAAGAATTAATGTGTTATATTCTGGTTATGGGTTTGCAACTTTGAAATTATATAGGGATCAGTGGATATTGAGGTTATGGAGTTAAAATTTAAAAAAGAGATTTTTTTTTTCTAATGAATGGAACCATGATGAATTAAAGTGGTAGCTTATATAGGCAGGAATATTTTAAGCTACAGTTGTGCATGCATGAGGGAGAATTCTCTGGGCATGTTAGCGTAGAGTCTGAATTATTTTAGAGCAGCAATGTGTAATGATGGAATGCTTGCGATGAGGAAGGATGACTTATGTTATAAAAAGCATAAGGAAAATAAAAAAAAAAAACGGTTTCTATTTTAAAAGTCAAAACTACATGGGCAGAAGAACTGGAACTGGACAAGAAGTAGAAATATTACAGCTAAGCAATTTTTGAGTTTACCTAAAGCAGAAATTAAGCAAGAGCAGTTTGAAAAAAAGAGAGATTGTAATGGACAGAAGCAGGACAGAATAAGGGTGACGTGCAGAACTGTAGTAACTATAGCGGGGTTAAATTGATCAGTCACAGCATGAAGTTATGGCAAAGAGTAGTGGAAGCCAGGTTAAGAAGGGAGGTGATGATTAGTGGTCAGCAGTATGGTTTCATGCCAGGAAAGTGCACTACAGATGCAATGTTTGCTCTGAGAGTGTTGTTGGAGAAGTACAGAGAAGTTCAGAAGGAGTTGCATTGTGTCTTTGTGGATTTAGAGAAAGCATATGACAGGGTACCTAGAGAGGAGTTGTGGTATTGTATGAGGAAGTTGGGAGTGGCAGAGAAGTATGTAAGAGTGGTACAGGATATGTAAGAGGGTAGTGTGACAGCGGTGAGGTCTTCGGTGGGAGTGACAGATGCATTTAAGGTGGAGGTGGGGTTACATCAAGGATCAGCTCTGAGCCCTTTCTTATTTGCAATGGTGATGGACAGGTTGACAGACAAGATCAGACAGGAGTCCCCGTGGACTATGATGTTTGCAGATGACATTGTGATCTGTAGTGAGAGTAGGGAACAGGTGGAGGAGACCCTGGAGAGGTGGAGATATGCTCTAGATAGAAGAGGAATGAAGGTCAGCAGGACTAAGACAGAATATATGTGTGTGTGAATGAGAGGAAGGATAGAGGAATGGTGAGGATGCAGGGGGAAGAGGTGGCAAAGGTGGATGAGTTTAAGTACTTGGGATCAACAGTTCAGAGTAATTGTGAGTATGGAAGAGAGGTGAAGAAGAGAGTATAGGCAGGATGGAGTGGGTGGAGAAGAGTGTCAGGAGTGATTTGTGACAGACGAGTACCAGTAAGAGTGAAAGGGAAAGTCTACAAGAAGGTAGTGAGACCAGCTATGTTATATGGGTTGGAGACAGTGGCATTGACAAAAAAGCAGGAGTCAGAGCTTGATGTGGCAGAGTTGAAGATGTTAAGATTTGCACTGGGGTGTGACTAGGATGGACAGGAATAGGAATAAGTATATTAGAGGGTCAGCCCAGGTTGGAAGGTTTGGGGACAAAGCCAGAGAGGCAAGATTATGTTGGTTTGGACATGTGCTGAGGAGGGATGCTGGGTATATTGGGAAAAGGATGCTAAGGATGCAGCTGCCAGGTAACAGGAAAAGATGAAGGCCTAAGATAAGGTTTACGGATGTGGTGAGAGAGGGCATGCAGGTGGTTGGTGTGACAGAGCAAGATGCAGAGGACAGGAAGAAATGGAAACAGTTGATCTGCTGTGGCGACCCCTAATGGTAGCATCAGAAAGAAGAAGAAGAAGGACAGATGGCGTACATGAATGAGAAAAAAAATGAAGGAAAAAATTGTCACTGGATATACTTGGGCTGCCAATATTTGATAATGATGTTTTTGGACACAACACATGGCCAGTAGTCAATGAACTGGTGTTCAGGTTCTGTCCTTAATACAGTGACCAATTAAATACAGAAAGCATTCTTGCTGCAAGTGGCTGAAGGCTTTAGTCTTACAAATGCCGAATATAAGTTTAGAGTATAATACATGAAGAACGCAATTTTAAAAGTTTAATAGAAAAATTAGATAGCTACTTTTAGCTAAAGAAAACATCTACAGTGTGAAATATAAAATTTAGGAATACAGCACAAGAAAAAGTAATCCCCCACAGAGATGCGCTGTAGATGAAGACATAGAATATGCAGCTTAAAAAGAGCGAAGAGAACATCATTACTAGAGCCAAACATTCTAGACTTTGCAAGGCCACCTGAAATGCTTGAAATTCAAGCCAAAATGATAGAGGAATTGAATTTAGCCCTACATTAAACAGGAATAAAAAAATCAGTGTATAATATATCATGTAGCCAAATCAAACAGAATGATTAAATCATACTGCAAAGGCGCAATGTACCAACACTTGTGTCATCCACTGCTGATAAAAACAAATCCACTTCAGGGAAATTTTTATCATTTATTAAAAATAGCTTATGACTTTTGCCCAAAAGGGATCATACAAAGGACTTCATCAGAACAAATGTTAATTGCAGTCAGTCAATATAAATACCTAAATATGTCACATGACCATGAATTAAACTGTAAAAGTTTGTCCAATTAAATCCAAAGCCATCCAACAGTCAGCTCTTATAAATTATTTCATATATCAAAAATATATATCTTATATATATATATAAATCATATCTTACATACAAGCATAAGTAGAATTATAGTTTAGCAGCTTGTAGTTTTAAAACACAACTTATAAATATGAAATCATTCAACTCTGATGTTGTGGCTGCATTTAAACTAAGCTGCAGTGATAATTCCTCATACTCAGTTTTTCATACCCACTGATCACATCTCATATCACAAGGAATCTTCTCTAAAATGGTCAAATAAAATTTAAAAAAATCAGAACACACCAGTGAATGTTTACACAATGCATTCTTAATATCCTTCTTAGTTATATCACAACAGTGTTGATGTAGACTTTTTTGCAGTGTTCTTTCTGTTTATCTATATAGCTCAGGTGCATGTAAAAGATCCCTTGGCACCTATTGAAAAGAGAAGGGGAAGGTTCCCAATGGCCTGGCTAAATTTTACCCTAGTAGTGTAAATACCACCTCGGGTCTCCCCTGAAAAGAAGCCACTAGCCTAGCAGAATTAACACAGTCAACAAAGCATGGATAAACAAATAAACCTATCAATAAATAAATAAATAAATGTATACCTTCATAAATATGGAACTTAGTGCTATATATAAACTAATCTATTTAAAATACCGTTACCCACTTGTGGAAAGGGATAATTCATTTTGCCCAGACCATAAGGTAGTTATCACTGCCACCAGTCAGCTCCTTATCAGATACTTTAAAGCTCTTAACAAAGGGAGTCCAATGTTAACTGTGTAATGTTACTATTAATACAAATGGTAGTTTGACGAAGAGCAAGGCTATTAGGAGTGGCCCACAGTGTCACCAAATAAATATGCAAGTACTATCAGAACTTAAATATCACCGGACAGATCAACCACAATGAAATGCTTAAATATATTTAATAATAAAAGAGCAAGATAATACTAAATATATATTTTTAGTGACATCAGAGTTCAAAATTGCAGGAAATATTTAAAACAACATTGTAGGACAGTCTCAAATAAATGAAGAAAAATATCTAAACTAAGCTCTGCTACATTCCTGACTATATCTAAAAGAGTTACTATACTCTTGAAATGTACTTACAGAGGAAGGCAGATCTGGTGAATGGATCATGTTGTTGCCAGGTCCAAGACAGAATACAAAATGCTGTGTCTCACTCAGAGACCTCTGAAACTAACATTTCAAATATTACTGCTGGGATAGCTTTAAGAATGACATAATTTCTTATCATCTGACTCTATCCCAGGTGAACCCCCCCCACTTCTGGAAACCAGCAGTATTTAGCATCTACCTTTTAAAATACATAGACCTCAGATCTTTGGCAGACGTGGGAAGTCATAAAACAATTGCATTTTTTCCCCATTTCAAAGCTAGTAATTATTTCACTTTAAAGACAATACAGAAAACTTCTGAGTACAGACATTGTGTCTCCTTGCTGCATGGAAACTGAAAGATATCTTTTATTGCGTAGCCATAAAGTAATTTAATTTCAGCTATTTTTCTGAAGTTTTGCTGGACTGAAGTTAACCTCCTGTGTAACAGTTTCCACTGTTAAAATATATACATTTAAACAGTTACAATACTGCATGTACATTTCTGTTCTTTTCCAGTAGGATACACTGTGGTTACATTTCAAACAGCATTTTGTAAATACCTTCAAGCAGTTTGATATACGCATAACATACAGTTCTAATACATTTGTAACACAAGCATCTTATATACATCACATTGATATTCAGAAATGAGATATAAATATTTACAAAATTCCAGATAGCTGAGCTGACAGTATCTCCCTTTGTCACAATGTTAAAAAGACCATGTTGTATTTACAGTATGTTAATCACACACATCTATGCAACATTCCGCAATATTTGGCCATGTATTTGTATAGCCACATTGTAATTTTAGCCCAAAGACAGTAGATGAACAGGCTACCCATCTATGTCAAGCAAAGTTCTTCATTAGCACTCTTCAAGAAAAATCTTGAAATACACCCCGGGGATCACGTCTGTGTCTCTGCTCGTCAGTGGCACAGGAAAATAACTTTCTTGGGTGGCGTAAGCCAGGGAACCTTGTTGGCTAGGCTTGCATAGGCCCTTGGGCCGATAGCCTAGTACCTACCTATGAGGTATATGCATATTTTATCCATTCATTCACCTGAGACCTGTCAATAGGTGACTAAGTTTGAGGATTTTATATTTGTTTGATTTGGCTGTATAAGGAAGAGATGTAGTAATGTGACTGGTACAAGGGTACATGCATTTTAAAACCACATAATACATTTTCTAAAGTCAGCATGTTACAGCTACCTTCCTAACTGCGTAAAAATGGGGGTTTGATTCATTATGATGACGTCTAATAATATTAATAATAATCCAAACTGTTAACTAGGTAGGACAACTGGACATGCAGTCCTTTTTCAGTAGCAGTTTATGAGCAATGTGAGGTTAAGTGACTTACTTAAAGTCAGACAGTAGGCAAACAAGGGCTGAATGAATCAAACCCTATACCATGGGAACTACAGATTACAACCTCAACCTCTGTACCAACTGTAGGCCCTCAACAATTCATCAATATTTCATCTGGATAGGCTAGGGCTGTTAGTCAATGTATATTGGAAGGGTTGAAGGGACAGCACCCACCAGTACAATTTCATATTGCCAAATTAACCATTGAAAAGGAACATGATCTATTGCTAACCTGAAGTGCCTGCCAATCAAATAGTACTGTAAGGCACAGGAGGTCCACATTAGCTATATGCTTAGTTTTAACTCACTTCCCCCATTGAACCACAATTACCAGTATGACTCAGTTATATTCCATGTTGGTGTAAACAACCTGAGATGTACCTCTCTGGACTACATAATGAGAAACATGAAGGAGTTCTTGGACTATGTGTCCCAGGCCAGTATGAGCCTAGCATCGAGCAGAATTCTGGGATTTCAAATATTGGCCAAAACATTGTCCACCCCCATACTGCCTTTTTAGACATTGCCATCCTGATAAACCTACTGACATAGCTAAACCTGCCAAGTAAAATCTAAAGGTGTTTGTGATCAATGAAAGGAGTCTAAACAAGAAACACTACACCTTGCAAGCTCTCTTGACCCTGGGGGATGTAGATGTCTATGCAGTTTCTGAGACATAGTTTAAAGCCATGCAGGGCTACAATGCCTTCCACACATTTAGACCAACTACTCACCAGGAAGAGACAAAAGGTGGTGTTTCTATTTTCGTTAAAAACAAACACATTTCAAGGCTGGTCCATCAGTATAATGCACTTGAGTTTCTCCATATCCAGATTACCTTACGCAAAGTCCCATGCCGTATCCTTGCAAGCTGTAAGCCACCCTGTATGAGACAGGAAAACCATAATCCATACTTAAATGTACTGGAGATACTCTCCAGTCAACCTAATGCCATACAAGGCTTAAACTATATCAGCATAAAATGGGAATCATACACGAACTCTGACATACAGGCCTAGAGATTCCCAGACACCTTGGACCAGTTAGTCTGTACTCCTTTAAAGTGTGCAATTATTATTCACCTGATCCTCGCAAACATGGTAGAACATTGCACCTTCCTTAGTGTAATGTTCTTGCTGGTCAGGTCAGACCATAAGGCTGTCTCCTTTGAAGTAAAGGTAAAACGGGGGGCACTGGCTAACCCTGGAGGTTTTATGAATTATACTAGGGCAATCTTCCTACTACTAAGTGGTATCCTGGTGAAATTGCAAGCCCATCAAACCCTGAGAATGCCAAAGCCTATGCAGAATTATTCATGGAAACCCTGTATAATCACATTAACAACTGCGTATAAACAGTTGTACCGACCCAGATTAAGCACAGGATCAACTCAAGAAAGAAGCCACCTTGGTGGAATCCCAACATCAATAGACTGTATAATAAAAAAGAAGAAATTCATGGGAAAAATTAGGAGACACAATGCCAAGTAAGGCTAAAAAATCTATCATTAAGCTTAACAAGCAACTCAGCAGGTTAATCAAGTCTACCAAAGCCAAATTTGAGGGAAAAATTAGCCTGCTAGACCTAAGGCAATCACAAAGCATTCTTCAATGTCCAAAAGCTCAAAGGCAATAAACAGCAATGTATTGAATTAATTGTAAATTGTGCCAACTATATGAAGGCAGAACATGTATCAAACCATCTGGACAACAAACCTTTCCCAGTTTTAGTCCCGTCTCCCCACCAGACACTTCTCAGGAAATACTCACATCCAAGAATCCCCCAGCCATCACTAGCATGCAGGTATTCAAGATGCTGTCCAAGGCCAAGAACATTGCATCAATGGGACCTGATAATATCCCAGGATGCATCCCTAGTAGCATAAAACATGAAGTATAGGGCCACTAGAATCACTATTTAACCACAGTCTCCAAACAGGCTTTATGCCAAATGAACGGAGGACTCTGCAATGTACAAGGGCAATCCACCCATGGACCCAGGGAATTATAGGTTCATAGGTTCATAGATTAGTACTAAGCTAACTGCCCTTGTGAGCCATTTTAAACCTAGCCAATTATCCCTTGTGAGACTCAAATCCTGCACCTTGTGTTTGTAAGGCAAACACCTTAACCATTAGGCCACCCTCCCAACTTATAGACCCATAAGCCTGCCTAACTTGATATGCAAAGCTATGAAGAGAATAATCATAGATATCCTCAAGTTGTGGGTTGGCATAACAGCTAAGGTGATTACCACAAAGGCAAGAAGTACATGGTTTAATTCTCACCAAGGGAAATTGTTTAGGCTTAAAAATCATCCACAAATACAGCTAGCCTAGTAAATACCTATGAACCTAAATGACAGCATAGGTAACCTATAAACATTGGGCCAAATCAGTGTGGGATTGTCAATGGCTGGTCTTACCTACTCAGCCTGATGGATGCCTTCTTAAAGGACAGCAAAGTAATGGATGAGGGCAAAATGGTGCATACTGCCTACCTCATCGTGGTCAAGGCATCTGACGCAATACCCCATTTGGACATTTAGAAAGCTCATTAAACTAGGTGTAGTTTATAGTTATATGCTATGCTAGCAACCACCAAGGTCTTTATAATCTTAGCTGTGCAATCCAACTCAGTTGTGCCTCAATGTATTAGTGGCATTTATTAGGAGGGAGGGTATGTTATTTAGGAAGTTTCTAGAGGTTGTGTGAGTGACTGGTATGATAGTTTGGACATTACCATCTGCCCCTGTCTATTATACACATAGGCGCCAAACTTGGGGTGAATTCTGATTGCCCATCCTTTGACCAAGGTTATGCTTAAATAGGGTTAGGAGTGGACTCTGACTCACATAGATGGGAGCCTGTGCTAGAGCATGGGAATCCTCTGAGGCACATATCTGTCTCTCCAACATATCTTATTTATGTCACAAGTAAAATTTAGATCTTTGAATCTAGTAGTGCTGATGCTGTTCATTTTGTGATTTGCAAAAGGTCCATCAGAACTGACTCCAAGGATGCTTTGTATGCCAGGCATAGATCACCTCTCAGTAACCTGTAGGAAATAGAGTACACAGATAGGGTTTAAGGCACTCTGTATAGGACAATGGGTTTATACCTACATTCTCATGGTAAGGAACCTTTGTAGTCATTCCAACTGGTGTATAGTTCTGGTCAGGTACATGCCAAAAGGGGCATTATACTCAATGATATGTCTGAATAATTATGTCTTCCTTGGACCTAGATGCCATGCCCATACGTATACGTTGGGTGGCATAGAATGATTTTCTTACTACATTGGTCACGTGTTGGTCAAAGGCAAAATTACTGTCTACATATATTCCCAGATCCCTGACTACTGGGTCAAATCTTAGGGGTGTCTTATCAATGGAATTAGTCTTGGTTGAAGTTTTGATTTAAGTCCGTGACTTTTGTACCGGTCATTTGTCTGTGTTAGACCCTCTTGTAAGATGTCTATTTCATGGGCATTTGTGATAGCTCCAAATTGCAGTCATCTGTAAACTTGGTCAGCCAAAGGCTCTTGATGTTATCTTTTACCTCCAAGAAGTGGATGTCAAATGGGAGCAGTTCCAGCACAGAGCCCAGAGCTACTCCCCTACTGACCAGTCTCTTAGTGATGGTGTTATCACCAATTCTGATTTCCTGGGACCTGTCTGTGAGCCACATCACCCACTGGATAGCCAGCTGGTTTACAGACAGGACACAAGACATTAGACTAAGGGAGTCTACCCCCACAAAAAGGCTGGTTACTAGTGCGGTACCTCATGGCTCAGTGCTGGGGCTGTTCTTGTTTGGTATCTACTTCTGTAAGGCAAAGTCAGGCTAACATCAAAGACCTCTGACTGACAAAATCTGCAAATGATTGCAAATTGGGTGCAGCCACTGAATCCCCCATGACACAAATATCCTCCAAGACGGCCTGACACAGGCTAATAACTGCTGCCAGAATCATTCTAAAACTCAGTGCCAAAAAGTGCATCATAGTATCTTTCAGAAACTCGACCACCTCAGCAAACTACTGAATCAATAATACATCCCTAAAAGGTTCATAGGTTGGTACTAGGTTATCCACCCTAGGGCCCATACAAGCCTAGCCATAACAATTCCCTGGATACTTCTTCCCACAATATTTATTTCCCTGGACCCCTGTCTAGCAGGGCAGCTGACATGATCCCCAGGGTGAATTTCCTATCTCCCATCCAATCGTCAAGGTTTCTTTTGAAGAGGGCCAAGGAGGCACTCTGCTTGACATGTATGGCAGTCTATTCCAGAGTATGGGGAGTCTCTGGGTCAGGAACCTATCCCTCCAGCATGTTTTATTCATTGTGATGACAAGGTTTAGATTCCTGGAAGGTTTAGATCCCTAGCCCAAAGGTTCCTAGAATTTATAAACTCAAATGCTATGGAACAACTTGTTACCACTCCCACAAGAGGGGAAAACATACTGGACCTGATCATCACCAGACCAAAAGTGTATCCCTCACTGGTAAGATCAGACCATAAACTAATCTCACTGGATATTCACATCCCGACCCCACCCCCTGCCCAGAAAACCACAGTGAAAAACTTCTCTAAAGCAAATTTTACACTCCTCAAAACTGAGGTGGAATCCTTCAAAGCCCCCGGGCCTGTGGAAAATACGGCCCAGACCGCAGAATCCTTTATAAACGCATTCTATGAACACCTTCAGGAATGCATGGATCATCGATCCCAAATAAAACCAAGACCCAATCCTCCAAAGGCAGGCGCCCTGTCTGGTGGACCCCAGCCATAAACAAACTATACAATAGAAGGAGGAAGCTACTAAATGATAGAGCAAAATCCCAAAAGGGAAGGCATCACTGATCAGTATTAGCAAAAACTACGGGCACACATAAAATTGTCTAAGGCCAGCTTCGAGAGAAAAATTGCACAGGACACTAAGGATAATCACAAGGCTTTCTTTAGTTATGTTAGGAACCTGGGTGGTAATTCCCAGATATGCTCAGAAGTAGTCCAAAATGGCAAAAATACACCAAACCCACAGACATTGCCAACATCCTAGCTGACAGGTTCAGCGCAAACTTCTCCCCCCCCACCAAAAGGGCAAATATCTATCCCAGCAGAGTGCTGCCCCCCTGACATCTCAGATGCTCAGGTAAGAGCCGCCCTCTCCAAAGCAAAAAACACAGCATCAATGGGACCAGACGGTGTCCCGGGCTGCGTCCTACATGAACTCCAAGAAGAGCTAAACCCAAACATAAAACTACTGTTCAATCTCAGCCTTACTACAGGATATGTGCCCAAAGAGTGGCATGCAGCAACAGTGGTCCCTCTCCATAAAGGTGGTGCCTCAACGGATCCTGGAAACTATCGCCCCATAAGCCTGACTAGCTTGGTCTGCAAAGCTATGGAAAGGATCATCATGGACCTCATAAATAAAGATATTGGGGACCTACAAACACTGGATCCTACCCAGTTCGGCTTTGTTAAGGGCAGATCCTGCCTCTTAAACCTGGTTGATTTCTTTGAAACAGTCACCAAGGCCATTGACGAGGGGAAGGTGGTCCACACAGCCTACCTGGACCTCGCAAAAGCCTTCGATACAATACTCCACTCGGGCATTATAGATAAGCTCACCAGCTTAAATATAAACCCCTATGTCACTAGATGGATTGCAAACTGGCTCAAGGACAGAACCCACATGGTTAGAATTGCTGGAGCCATGTCAGACTCCAAACCAGTTACAAGTGGTGTCCCACAAGGCTCAGTCCTGGGACCTCTCTTGTTCGGTATATATTTCTTGGAGGTACAGGCCAACACGGAAGGACTGTGGCTGACCAAGTTCGCAGATGACTGCAAACTGGGCACCATAATCGACTCTCCAGCCGACACAAGCATCCTCCAAAAGGGCCTCATAGAAACAGACAACTGGTGCCAGAGCCATGGCCTTAAGCTAAATGCCAAAAAGTGTATAGTCATCCCCTTTGGCAAAAACAAAGTGCCCACAAATTACCACATAGGTGGTAATCCATTAAGTACAGAAGAAGTAATTAGGGACCTGGGGACCCAAGTTGAGAGCAATCTCTCATTTGACAACCACGTGGCCAAAGTGGTTAGAAAAACATTTCATATAGCCCACCTAATCATGAAGGGATTCACATCTAGATCAGAGGACGTCATCGTGCCCCTTTACTCATCCCTCATCAGGCCCATAATTGAGTACAATGCCCCTTTTGGGATATACCTTACCAGACACCTGCAGCAACTGGAAAGACCCCAAAAGTACCTCACCAAGAGGATCAAAGGGCTCAAACAGATGCCATATGCTGCCTGGTTAAAGAAACTCCAGCTCTACTCAGTGGCATACCACCTGTTCAGAGGCGATCTGTGCCTGACGTATAAAGCCATGTCCAACCCGGAATTAATGGACATGCTGCACCTCAGAAAATCCAAATCCCGTCGAGCTACGCGCTCGAGAGACTTGAATCTCAGCACTGAAATAAATAGGACATGCTGGAGGGACAGATTCATAACCCAGAGGCTCCCTTCACTCTGGAATAAAATCCCAGTCCAGGTTAGGCAGAGTCCCTCATTGACTCTCTTCAAGAGGAATCTTGATGAGTGGATGGGAGATCGTAGGTTTACCCCGGGTATCACTTCTGTGTCACTGTTAGACAGAGGCACAGTATACTAACCTCGAAAAAGGGCATAGCAAAATAAATTTAAAATGGGTGGCGAAAGCCAAACACATTCTGGCTAGCCTTATAAATGCCCTAGGGCAGATAGCCTAGTATGAACCTATGAACCTATGAACCTATGGAGCATGTGGCTCTGAGGGATTGGGATTTCTTTAAGTGGAGCATGTCCAACAGCTCAGGGTTTGACATTGCCTTGTATGTTAAGCAGAGATCACCTTTGTGTAAACGATATACCACAGAGTATAGCTGGAGTTTTTTTAGATGGTCAGATTACGGCATCTGCTTTAGGCCTGTGATTCTTTTAGTGAGGTTTTTCTGTGGCCTTTCCAGGTTTTGCAGATGTCTTGTGAGGTACATACGAAATGGGGCACTGTACTCTATAATGGGTCTAAAGAGGGATGAGTACAGTGGGACAATGTCCTCCTTTTTTCTGGATGAAAAGTCCTTAGTGATGAGGTGTGCCACATAGAAGGATTTCTTGACTGTTGCGGCGATGTGGTTATCGAAGGTGAGACCACTGTCCACCTGTGTCCCTAAGTCTGTCATCACACTTTCACTGTTTAGTGTACTGCCACCTATGTGGTAATTCATGGGGACATGTTTTTTCCCAAAGGGGATAACGATACATTTCTTGGCATTAAGCTTGAGTCCATGGCTCTGGCACCAAGCATCTGTTTCTGTAAGGCCCTTTTGTAGAATATCCACATCATTTGGGGATTCAGTAATGGCTCCCAGTTTGCAGTCATCTGCAAAATTTGCTAGCCAGAGTCCCTTAGTGTTGGCCTGTACTTCAGAGAAGTAGATGCCAAACAAGAGCAGTCCCAGGATTGAACCCTGAGGTACTCCACTTGTCACTTGTCTGGAGCTGGATTTGGAGTCGGCTACTTTTACAGTCTGGGTTCTGTCAGCAAACCAGTTGGCAACCCATCGAGTGATGTAGGGATTTATGCCCAGATTAGTAAGTTTATCTATGATTCCAGAGTGGGGGATGGTGTCGAAGGCCTTGGCAAGGTCCAGATAGGCTGTTTGGACTGCCTTACCCTCGTCCACAGCTCTGGAGACTGTTTCAAAGAGGTCAATCAGGTTCAAGAGACATGATCGGCCCTTTACAAACCTAAACTGGTTGGGGTTCAGTTTTGAAGGTTGCCAATGTCTTTGTTTATAAGTTCCATGATAATGCGTTCAATGCCCTTGCAGATCAGGCTCGTCGGACTGATGGGACGGTAGTCCCGGGATCCAAGGTGGATCCCCCCTTGTGGAGTGGGATAACTGTAGCTGTGCACCACTCAGTGGACACGAAGCCTGAGGGGAGGCTATGATTAAACATGATGCTTAGGTGAGGTGCCAGTTCATTTTGTAGTTCATGTAGTACACAGCCCGGAATGTCATCTGATCCCATGGATGCTGTATTCTTAGCTTTGGAGAGTGCAGTTTCTACCTCTGTGGCATTGATTACTGGAATTTGGCAATCTTTTGGTATTGAGATGGGCCCTTTAGGGGGGTGAGAGGGCGGTGAAGTTGGCACTAAATCGATCTGTCAGGATACTGGCAATATCCTTGGGATCAGTATATGTAATGCCATTCTGTTGTAGCTCAGAGAATATCTGAGCATTGCCATTTAGATTCTTGACATAACTATAGAATGCCTTGTGGTTGTCTTTGGAATCTTTGCAATTTTATTTTCGTAACTAGCTTTGGAGGATTTTATGAGGGATCTTAGCTTCTTACTAAGGTTGGTAAGGGAGTTTTTTGCATCCTGGGATTTTCCTCTTTTCTGCAACAGTTTCTTCCTTCTGTTGTATAGTTTGTTTATGGCAGGGCACCACCAGATTGGCTTCCTTTTTTTTGGAGGAGAGCATCTTGGTTCTATTTGGGATACTATGATTCATGCACGAGTGAATGTGCTTGTACAGTGCCTTAGTGTAGGATTCAGCAGTCGAACTTTCAGCTCCCATCTGCATGGGTGTCATGAAGTTTGTCACTTCTGACTTAAGTAGCATGAAGTTGGCTTTGGAGAAGTTTTTTACGGGAGTTTCCTTACTGGGGGTTGGGAGTGGGATGTGGATGTCAAGGGTGATTAGCTTATGGTCAGACCTGACCAATGAGGGGTGACCACTGGTGTGGAGCATCTATCTCCCATGATGGTAATGACCAGGTCTAGGCTATTGGAGCCCCTGGGGGGACAATGGATTACTTGATCCAGGGCATTGGAATTTATGAATTCCAAGAACCGTTGGGAAAAGGTGTTGGTACCCGAGTAGTTTTCCCAGTTAATGACAGGGTAGTTGAAATCACCCAGTATTAGTGTGTTTGGTTCATCTTAATATTTTCCAGTATGTTTAGAAAGGTGTAGTGAGAATCTTGGGGCATGGTGGGGGATCTGTAGCAAGCTACAATTTGGATTGCAGTCTTACCTAGTGTTAGTTGCACCTGGAGAATTTCAGATACATTCTGTTGGGCAACTAGCCTGGAGGTGTGAATATTTATTTTTATTTATTTTTTATTTTACATTTGTTGACCGGGCTAGTCTAACTAGATACATGTCCATTTTCAGTAGAGGCCCGTGGAGATAAGCTCTAATACAGATAAATGAAAAGCTTAGTAATCAATATACAGAATAAGACTAAATGAAACAATTCATATAAAACTAGCAGATTTCAGGTACATAAACACAAAAAAAATAATAGGAAAGATAACTAAATAGCAGAATTAATTATATATAAAAAGAAAAACAATATTGACAGTTAAACATATTATTCTGTGAAAATAAGCAAAAAATCTAGTAGTGCCAGAATGCTTCTACTATACAGTATGCAGTTATAGGACATTTATAAATAGAAAGACTAAGGTCTAGAGGGGAGGCAGGATAAGTATATACATAATGTAAAAGGAAGAAAAACAAGTATATTTTTCATTAGGAAATGTAAAGGGAGATTCTGCATAGTGAAGTTTGAGGGGAAAATAGAATTTATAGGGATAAAATATGTAGTAATTTCTGAGTAGTGAAGGCTAGGCAGAGTTTAGTTCAATTAGATAGATAGTTGCCTAGTCAGGTTTAGTACAGGAGCACAACCAGTGTGTTCTAAGGAAGGGTTTTAGTCTATTTTTGAAGAGTGATAGAGAGGGAAGAGAGGAGAGGTCACTGGGGAGAAGATTCCAGGTTTTTCCAACAGCATTGGAGAAGAGAGATTCACCAGCTTTGTTGTTAGGTTTAGAAATGTATAAAAGAGTTTTGTGAGACGAACGTAGCGATTTCAGATTTGTGTATGGAGTGATGAGGGTAGATAGACTAGGAGTGCAGGAAGGTTTATACAGAGTTTTATGGGCGATGGTTAGTTGATGGAATTTAATCAAGTTCTGTAGTTCAAGCCATCCCAGCTGCTTTATATTTAAGCAGTGGTGGGTTCTGTAAGGGTTACCTGTTGCAAATCTAGCAATATTATTGTAGGAAGTTTCCAGTTTGCTGAGGTTATTTTTTGAAAGGTTAGTAAAAATAGGTGAGGCATAAAGGAGGGTAGAGATTAGATGAGTATGGGCTATAGTTGTTCTAGCTGTGGGAGAAAGGTATGATTTAATTCTGTAGAGGGAGCCAAGTTTTTTGTTGACAGTTTTTATTGTGTTGTTGATATGGATGTCAAAGCTCAAGTTGTTATCAATGGTGATTCCCAGTAGTTTGGTTGAAGTGTCAGGTGATAATGATGGTGCCATTAGTGGATATAACTGAGAAATCAAGTGGAGAGGACTTGTGGGTGGGATTAAAGAGGAGGAGTTTAGTTTTTTGGGGGTTCAGAAGAAGACAACGTTGTGTAAACCATTGTTCAACTGTGTTAAATACTTTCTGGGTATGAGAGAGAAGTTCAGGTGTGGATTTGGCTGAGCATATAAGTGTCGCGTCATCAGCATATTGTATGCATGTGGCTTGGGGGATGGCTAGATGAAGGTCATTAATAAATATTGAGAAGAGGAGAGGTCCAAGTATAGACCCTTGAGGGACACCCAGTGAAACTGGTTGGAGGGTAGAAAGAGTCTTATGCCAAATAACTGCCTGTTGTCTTTTATCTAGGTAGGACTGGAACCATTTTATAGAAGGTGCATCAAATGATAGTGATTCTAGTATGTTGAGGCGAATCTGATGATTGACCATGTCGAATGCTTTGGACAGGTCAATGAATAGTGCCGAGGATAGGTTATTAAGGTTACGATTTTTGTTAATATAATCTGTAAAGGAATGGAGGGCAGTGGTAGTACTGTGTGAAGGTCTGAAACCATGTTGACAGCTGGAAAGTAAGTTATTTTGTATTAAGTGGTCAAGTAATTGCCTATGGATACATTTCTCCATGATCTTTGCTGGAGGGGAGAGAAGGGCAATCGGACGGTAGTTGGAGAGCTCATTAGAGTTTCCGCCTTTATGGAGAGGGATAATATGAGAGACTTTCCATAGGCTAGGTATGTGACCTTCGGTAATTGTCCTATTGATCAGAATGGAAACAGGTGAATATGGACACTCCTCTACCTTTAGTGTTTCGGTCTTGGTTTGGTGGCCGAAAAGTGTGGTAAGCATTGTAGCCTGGCATTGCAGGGGTGCTCTGTGGAGCCTTGAACCAGGTCTCAGTTACTGCACAGATATCGATGTTCTCCATTTTTAGGAGTGCCGAGAGAGAGTGCATTTTGAGGTTTGGACTTCTAGCATTGAGTAGCATTACCTTCAGATTTTGCATGCTTGTATCTGTTACGGTGGTGTTTTTTCCTTTGAACCTTGCCTAAAAAAGGCGCTATAGGGGTGGCAAGAGCTTTAGCCAGTAACCTGAATCCCAGGGGTGACAGGTGCAGACCATCTCAGGCAAAGCATCATGGTTTGTTGATCATGTTGTCCCAGGCAGACAGATACTGGATCCCCTTTGAATGACACAGGAAGCTTTGCCAGTTGTTGAAGTCAATCATTTTGTCCTTATACTGTGGTATCATTCTGGGCGAAGGCAGGATGCTACCCAGGGCTAGGGTCATACCTGCCTGGACCACATGATCTGAGAGCTCTTCCATGTCTCTTTTCATGTAATCCAGGGAGGTACGTCTCAAGTCATTCACTCCAACATGGACCATGATAGAGTCATATTTGTACTTGTTGTAGAGTGACTTGAGTGCATGTGTTATGTGGCGGATCCTGGCACCCGACAGGCAGCTGACTGTAATTTTCTCCTTGTTCAGCCTGGTGAGTGGGATATCAGTGTGCCTGACTATAGAGTCACCTATGACTAAAGTGTTGGGTACGTTGTCTTGTCTTAGGGGCTGTTGTTGGGTGCACACTGGTGTTGTGAGATATGTGTCACTTTGGTTGTGACTGGTGTTTGTTTGCATTTCAGCTTCGGAGGTCCGTGTTGCTTGGGCAGGTTAATGTTAAGGGCCTCCGCGTATGTGGGTTTAGTGTTGCTATGTGTGGGTGTTGATGGTGTGGGTTTTGAAGGGCTATGTGTTGCTTGAGGTGTAGTGCAGATGTTAACCTTCTCCTCTTGACTGTCTAGCACAATCTTGGCTGGAGAGAGCTTTGCTTCCAGTTTGGCTATGTAAGTGCATCTCTCGCAGGTTGTAGTGTTGGATGGTAGGAGGAGACCATTGTCTGTATACATGAGACAGTTGCTGCATTGCCCCATTATGCCCAAAGTCACCAGCTGGACAGGAGAAATCACTGGAAGCTGACCCTTGGACATGCCTGTTTAGGTGTTTTTTTTTTTGTAAAGTACAAGAGCTGTTTTCCCTTACCTTTGCAAGGTATGTTGCAATTATAGGCTGTTTAGTGCCTACGATTAATTTCTCCTTATTAACAAGGAGAGTTGAGTGCTTGTATCAGTTTAAGGCTTCCTAGTGCTTTCCAGCAGGTTGTAGAGCAAATGCTAGTCACAGGGGTTCAGATTTTAATACTACTACTGAGACACCAGCTAGTTCTAAGGGAAAATTTGAAGAGCAGACTTTCTGGCACCTGAAATAGTTTAACTGTTGCCCCGTGGTGCTGCACAATGTGAAAAATGCACAAATACATGCATTTTTAATCCAGAAAGTTGAAAGGGATAGAAATCAGCCCAAAATGGCTAATAAAATAATTTCAGAGCTGGAAACCACTCCTCTAGTTTTAGATAGGAAGTACAATGCTCACCATAGTCACTGGTAAGCAGTAGGACTTCCCTCTACCACAGCAAGGTCTGGATAGCTCTGAACACAGAAAATAAAGTCCTGAAACCAGCAAAGCCTGGGATCTGGACTATACTAGCTAGGAAAAGGTGGAAACGAGCAAACAAGATAGTATTTTTTTGATTTTTTTTTTTGTTAAAACAGGGTAAACAATGCAATAATACAGTAAATAAACACAGAAAAGGAGCTAATGCACTTGAGTGTGTAGCCCTAAACAGTAAATGCAATTACAACTCTACAAAATTAGCAATTTAAAACTTGTTAAATGAAGCAAGGCAAGTCCACAACTGAAAATCGATTTAAGAGGCTGTAATAAAGTAGAATAAGTAGCTAGTCTACATATACAGAGAAGTCTATATATACAGAAAAGCAGCTAAAACAACACTAAAACAATTCAGATATAGTGCAACCTAGAGCACTTGAGTTGTAGCAATATTAAGGCAAATACAGTTTTAATGAATGCACTAAAATATACTCTATATTTCCAAAATGTTTGAGAAGCACAGTCAGAACACAAGGAGATTCAGACAATTTGTTTTAAGAAAGGGAGAAAGGTGGAACAGAAGGAAAGAAACTAACTGGATTAGCCTTCTCAGATGTTCTCTCTGTATTAGGTAGAATGAGGGTAGACTCTGTTGTCAGGAATTTGAGAGTGCATGTAGACAGTGATTTGGCTTTGACTATCATGTGGGATAATAATTCTAAGCTGAACAACTTTTAAGCAGGAATATGACATCAAGATGTGAACATGTCATTGTTCTGCTGTACTCTGCTCTCAAAAGACCAGTCATCTAGTACAAAGCCCCCTTCAGTATGTACCTGTCCAGGCATATGCAACAAATGCAGCACCCTCATTAATTACATGGTGAGAAAAACAAAGTCCTATGCAGACCACCTCAAAGCCTTGTCTTTATATTCAGTCTCCTATAGGCTGCAGAGAGGCAACCTATGCCTAGCCTACAAAGCATCTTCCAATCCAGCACTAATAAACCTCTTGCACATCTGCAAAACAAATAGCATCAGGAGCACCTTATCCAGGGACCTAAACCTTGCCTGCAGCATAAATAGAACATGTTAGAGAGGGACAGGTAGGTGTCTCAGTGGCTGTCCTTCTCAGGAACATGCTTCCCATCCATGTGAAGTGGAGCTCATCCCAGCACTTATTCAAGTGAAACTTGGATCAGTTGATGGGATACATAAATATACCCATGTTGTGGCACTTATGTCTCCATTAGAGACAGGAATCTTGTAAATGCTTTGCTACCCAGGCTGAAATTTGTATACTCCCACAAAACCCTTGGGAACCAATACCTATCAAATTTTAGAACCAAAAACAGCAGCGTACTATTATTGTTCTACACTGAGCTTTGCACTGCCTGGAGATTTAAGTATGCTTATTTGGAAACTTATTTCTATCTCATTAAATCCTGGAATACAAGTACTGCTGACAAGTATCAGAGACAGCTTTAGTCTGCAGTTTTTAAGGGTCTTTCTCCTAAGACTAGTTCATCATTCCAGTTATCCAGTGGTAACAGTACCAGTAGAAATCATTTTGATTTTAATGTATGACTTAACACTGTTCCAACACTTGACAGTTTATAAACACAGTTCACTGGTTGTAACTAATGTCTGTATCAATAACTGAAGTCTTGAAATTAAGTTAAACAAGCTTAAGGCATTAGAATTGGAAAATGCTTTTCTGAGATAGTGTATTTGCAATAAACGAGTCCCCAAGGGGCTTAGAATTTGGAAATTTCCTAATGGTATTAGTGCCTCAGATGCAAGGGATTGATTACTTTGTTTGATCATACTGTGAATTAATGAGTTTGTTGATCTAGCACAATTCCAATCCTATTTCATAGCTGATGGAAAAATAAACTATTGAAATGAATCGATTACTAAACACGTAATGTTTGATCGAAATAGAGTCAAGTACCCTTAGATATTTGACAAGGTAGATGCTACATATGACAATAAATCAATAAGCTTAGAAGGGACAGAATTGACTGTCTAGGGGGTAAAGCCTATCCTAAACTAAAAGTATCATTGAATTTGGGTAAGACCACTTCTACTGTTACCAAAGATTGTTCTGAACAAGTAAATTCAATTGTTAACAGAGATCAATATGTCCAGAATGAATTTTTGGAAATGCAGAAACCCAGGAGGTTGAAATGGTTGTTCAACAGAAATCCACAGCAGAAGCTAGGGTCCCAGAATTTTCCACAGAATCATTCTCAGAAGAATATAAGCCCGTATTCTCAACATCAGGAATTACAAGTTTAGGCTCCTTGAATGAAGATGCCACTTTAGTCCCACAAGTGGACGTTAAGACTGACAATAACTTTTCCATTAATAATTACTGTAATTTTTCTGCTGAAAAAGTGTATTTAGATTTAGTTAAAAAAAGGCTTCTCCTTTGGCTGATCTTGCCAACGCCTTGATTGATTACGAGCATTTTTTAACAACAAAAGGGAATAAGAGCAGCATTTATTTCATAGGTCTAAGTGTTTTTATATCTCCCAATAACACCAAAGTTGAAGTGTTTGAAAATACGTGTGAAAGTGCGGTTACAAGTTTACTTATGTCTAAACCTAAATGTAAATTTTTTAATCTTATCAAAAGAGAAAGATCTGTTTTGTTGTCCATGCCTAAAGACAAGAGAATTTGACTAATGAAGCCTGACAAGGGGGCTGGTCTCGTTATTATGAACTCTATTGGTTATGCAGTCAAAATGTTATATATGCTGAATGATCATGATTTACACTCCTGCTTCCCTGAATGAAATTAACATTGCCTACGCATGTTAGGTCAGTTGTACCTGATTTGTTGTTACAGCAAATAATATCCTTTGATTCGTATCAATTTCTACAAGTTTCTTGTTCAGTTGTACTCAGAATTTTTGGAATTCTGAAAGTGGACACTAATTTAAATAAGCCACCTCTTAGAACCATAGTTTCTGCTAAACAGCTGAATACAGAAATGTTAAGCAATATTTGTTGACAAAAAGCTTAAACATATGTTGTTTTTTTTTCTCATTTATTGAAGGATTCATGGCACTTTTTAAGTGCCTTCACCAGTATTGATTTTAATGAATGTTTGCTTTCTGAGACAGTGGACATTAACAGTTTCAAGGTATGAATTGGTTTATGACTACAGTAGTCACACACAGCTCCTTATACCTTAAATTAGTTCAATAGATGTTACATTCAGGCATAATTAATTCTATCTTGATGGGGAGTACTTCAGACAATGTAAAGGAGTTCCTATGGGTGCTGCAATAGGACCCATTTATGCCACTTCGGTGCTAGTGAAGGGTGAACAGGACAATATTTTTTCTAGTGAAAATTATGTTCACAGCTATTTTAGGAACCAAGATGACATTTTTAGGTTAAGGTCTGGCAGTATTACTCAGTTTAAAGCATTTTTTGAAAAGTACTACTGATTTGTTAAAATTTACAAACTGCTATTCTGAAGCTGATACACATAACGTAGACGTTAAAATCTAGAAAGATCCAGTGGAACACAAGTTTCAATATTCTGTTTATCATAAGCCAAACATTATCAGCTCTTATTTAATAGTTGTCACTCCTTTCACATTAAGGAAAAAATAGTTGAAAGAGAAAATGTGTAGGCTTTCACGTTTGATTTCTAACATTTATTTACTTGTGTGATGAACAATCTTACAAAGATGTTTCTTAACAGAGGCCACAATGAACAGCTAATATGTACCAGCTGGTCATCAACAACAGAACGACTAAATACAGCCCAATTATTAATAACCCTGCATCCACAGATTTTTACTTTTTAAAACAATGTGATAAAGATACAAAACTATTGTCTATGACCACATTTTCTTTTGACACTAGGGACATTTATAATATTATTAGTGAGAACTAGGCTAAAATTTTGCAACCTACTGGTTCCTTGCCATTCAGAATTGTTTATTGGAAAGCTACTAATATACTGAACATATATTTTGGAAAGAGATTCTAAATCCACCAATGTTAGAAGCAATAAGATGGGGAAGTGTGGAGCCTGTCATCAGGGTACATACAGTTTACCTTCATAAGGTTACGATCGCATTGTGCAACGTCTACAATTCCGAAAGTACAACAGCAAAATACCAAAATGTCAACATACATAATTGTGAATTCAAAAGAGTGAATGCCAACGTGCATTCGCTCATGTGAATTCGGCATTCTGTGTGGAGATCGCACTACAGTGGGAATCTGAACATCTACTCCTTCCGTTACTGTAGTGCGATCTCGGAGTTAGTATATAAAATTAGCAGGGGTGTGGGGGGTGCAAGAGGAGCTTGCTTCCCTGCATAATGATGTTAGGAGACATCCGGAAATGACGGGTGTTTCAACGAAATTCGACATTCCTGGAGTGTCAAATTTCTTTGGGTAGCACTTTCGGTGTTTTAAGGATTTGAAAGTACAGTTTCTGATCTTACGATTCGGGTATATGAAGAGTCACACGTGTGTTGCGACATTTTAAAGGTAAACCATACATACATTTTTAGATGGGAGTAATACTTTTGTCAAATCTTGCACGAGGAATATCCATTGTCCATTTTTTTTTAACTGTAACACTGGATCAGTCTTAGTGCATCTCTTCTGATGCATTTTATGTCGGAAAGACTGAGCAATATTTAAGGGAGAGAAGGTGCGAATGTTGTAGGAATATTCATAATAAAGACGAGAACAATGCTTTATATAAGTATTCTTTGACCTCTGTGAATTGTAGGAAGTTTATATTTTTCATAATTGTCCAGAGCATAGCTCATGTAAGGGGCGGACTGTGGAAGATTATGTTAGAAAACAAGGAGTTGCTATGGCAACTTGAAATGAATTCCAATAAGCCACCAGGGTTAAATAAGTATTTATTTTACTGTGTCTTAAAAAGAGGTCAAAGATTGTTAATGTTTTATAAGAATTTTCTATGGAATTTTTCATGGTGTTTTATAATTTTTTTCTGAGTTTTAACCATGTTGTTATTGTGTTGTGTATTTGTGTTATGTGATAGTAATGATCACATTTAAGTACATTACAGTGTCCAGTAATTCACTTTTGATAAAGTCTGTTAAGATGAAAGTGCTCAAATGAATTAAATGTTAATTGTGATTAGTACTACAACTGTGTTTTTTTTTTTTTTTTTTTTTGGTAACACTGGAGAATCAAGAGAACTTTTTGCATAACTCTCAAATTTTATTGCAAAGTATGGTTAGGCTTTAAAAGACCCCTTGGGTCAATAGCCTAATATTCTAATATGATACTATAATTTCCAATTTGCTTAATTTTTTTGTTGAAGTACTACACACCTACCTCCAAACCTGCCTCTGATATGTCTTTTCCTTGCGTGAGATCTGTCAATAGACAGACAGTAAATAATAACTTTCAGTAGAAACCAGTTAGTCCAAGGAAAAGCATCATCTGTCTCTTAATAGAGTACTGGACAGTTTTTATGGCCTTAACTTTTTCTTCTTGTGGTCTTACTACCCCACTTCCTATAGGATATGTCCAGTTTACTTTCCTTTTATTCATGGTTAAACTTGCCTGTCTTATAGATTCTGGTACATTGAGTACTTTGTGAGACTCCCAGTCCTCTGAATGAATGACCGTATGATCCAGGTGTGCAGTATCATATCATAAGTGGGGCTTCAATAATTTATCCATCAGCCTCTGAAACCTGCTTGGGAATCCATGGAAGCCAAATGGTAATACTTTGTAATGAAGTAGATCATCAAAGGTTACAAAGGATTTTTCTTCTTTAACCAAGGAGATAAGTGGTATCTGCAAGTATCCCTTTACAAAATCCAGTTTGGTCAAGTACCCAACCTTTACTGGGTTCTCTATAAACTCATCACTTCTGGGCATGGGACAGCAATCAAGCAAAGACATTCAGTTTCCCAAGATCAATACAGAACCTATTACTTCCAAACAGTCTAGTAACTAAAATTACTACACTGCCCCTGTCACTCTGTGGCTCTTTGATCATGCCTAGTCTAAGCATTTTTTTTTCAAGTTCTTTCCTTACTGAGTGTTTTAGTGACTCTTGTAGGCCATCTAACTTTTATTCCAGGTATTGTTGCTGTGTTATGTTTTGTCAGTTTTGTTCTCCTGTGCATTTGTGAAAGTGCCCCTTTATTTCTTAAAAGGAATTTCCTTACTTCCTTCTTTTGTATTCTTAATATGGAGTTGTCTACCTGCATTTCAGGTACAAATTCCCTAGTCTGTCATAAGTTCATATATAAATACTTCTGGTGGGCCATTTTAAGCCTAGCTAGTTTCAATTTTAAAGTTGAGAAACAAACCCTGTACCTTATGCCTGTGAGGTAAATACCTACACCATTGTACCAACCCCAAACCTTCTCCTTTATGAACTTCAACTTGCATGTTTTCTGTTGAATTATCTGTTTCCCTCCATGGATTCAGTTCTTTAATGCTCTATTTTTCTATTTCCTGACTATCTAACTTTTAAATTCACTGTATTTGATCTTTCAATCACCTGAAATGGCACCTGTTATTTGATGAGAAAATCATTTTCCATGGAAGGCGCTATTGCTAATAGCTGATTTCCCTGGATTAAAATCTCTAAGTTGATTATTCTTATAGATCCATTTCTGCATTTCCTGGTTTTGTCAATGCACTCTTTTGCAATGAGCACAACCAGATTTAATCTGTCCTGCTAACTAACGTAATGCTCTAGCACACTTTTAAATGGTGTTGTCTCCTCTTCCCAAGTTAATTAAGCAATGTTAAGCATCCTGTTTGGAGAACTCCCATACAGATGTTCAAGTGGGGGTAGACCCAGTTGAAGTCTGTGACATCTCTCTGATTGCAGACAATAAGTGGTGTAAAAACTGGTCCAGGGTTTACTATCTGTATCAATAACTTTCCAGCACATAGATTTCAGTGATTCATTAACCCTTGTAGTAATCCACCAGTCTGTACAGGGTACTGATGCTTTCAACTGTTTGGTTTTAAAACATTGATACAGTTTACACAGTGGTCTTGACATTAAGAGAATGTCTTGGTCAGTGTGTCTTTAGGGATACTCACTCATGACAGTCAGAGCAGCAATTTCCAGGCAGTTACCCATTCTTAAGACTTAAACCTTGCCTGTGATATAAATAGGACCTGCTGGACAGACAGGTATGTATCCCAGAGACTACCCCTTCTCTGGAACAGTCTCACCATCCACTTGATGCAGAGCCCCTCCCTAACCCAACTTAAATGTAACTTGGACAATTGGATGGGGAACAGGAAATTCATCCCTGGTTTGTCAGCTATGTGTCTAATGGAAATAGGCAGCCTGTAAATGGTTCATCTTCCAGGCCATTGCTTGTAAATGTTTCATCTTCCAAATCCCTGCTTACACTTACAAGGGTACCAGAACTTGCCAAGAGATTTGGGATGCATGGCTAGGCTTAAAAAGGCCTTTGTGGTTGTTAGTCTAGTAAACACCTATGAACCTATAACCTTAGCATTAGCTTTGTGCAATGGTACTGCCTCTAGACATTTGCTAGAGTAGTGATCCCCACTATATCCATAGCAATTCATTCATTTAGTACGTGTGTGATAGGCACTGGGATCAAAGGTAACTCTATATTCAGTATGAGGTGCAGTTTTCTGGCAATCTGAAAAAGAGGTACAGAAGTATTCTCTCTTTCATTATGCTTTGCCAGTAAAATCTGGCTAGTATTCTTGCCATTGTTTGCCCATTCCCAGGTGACCTCAAAACATATATCTATAGGCTGGCTTCAGTAGTAGTGGCTAAGAAGGTTATGGCATAGTCACTGATGTAGAATCTCTTCTTTTTCTTTAATTATGCTGTACAAGATTGGTGACAGAAAGTCCTTAGCAAAACTTTCAAAGGCAATGGGACCAAGGGACCTTCCTGTCTTGGATGGGATGCAGTTTTCTATCATTCTAGGCAAATAGTCTGTACGTTTTCTATCCATTTCATTATAGGTTGATAGGTTGGTACTAGGCTATCGGCCCTAGGGCCTATACAAGCCTAGCCATAACAATTCCCTGGCTATTTCTTCCCACACTATTTACTTCCCTGGACCCCTGTTTAGCAGGGCGACTGACATGATCCCCCGGGGTGAATTTGCTATCTCCCATCCAATCATCAAGTTTCCTTTTGAAGAGGGCCAATGAGGCGCTCTGCTTGACATGTATGGGCAGTCTATTCCAGAGTATGGGGAGTCTCTGGGTCAGGAACCTATCCCTCCAGCATGTTTTGTTCATTGTGATGATAAGGTTTAGATCCCTGGAGCATGTGGCTCTGAGGGATTGGGATTTCTTTAAGTGGAGCATGTCCAACAGCTCAGGGTTTTACATGGCCTTGTATGTTAAGCAGAGATCACCTCTGAGTAGACAATATGCCACAGAGTATAGCTGGAGTTTTTTTAGACAGCTAGCATATGGCATCTGCTTTAGGCCTGTGATTCTTTTAGTAAGGTACTTATGTGGCCTTTCCAGCTGTTATTTTGCCTGGCAAGTAAAATCTGGTTAGCATTCTTGCCTTATTTTTTCCCATCCCTCAGGTGATCTGCTAACACATGACATAGGAGGTTGGTGTGGGAGATTAGCAGAATAGTTAAGGTGTTTACCTTGCAGACACAAAGTGCAATATTTGATTCTCACATGGGGTAATTAGTCAGATGCAAAATAACCCACAAGGGCAGTTAGCCTACTACTAATCTATGATTATGGCTAGCTTTGTTATTAGTATTATATACGGTTTTGGCACTAATAGCTGAAGCAGAATTTCTTCCCTTTCTTTATGTGATATATATATATATATATATATATATATATATATATAAATAAAAGAGATCATATTTTAACTCAAAATATAATGGAGAAGACAATGGTTTAAGCAGGTAAATCATATTCTGAGGGATGGAATAAAGAAGGAAGAATGGTGGAAGGGGTGTTTTAAAGAGTTTGAGGAATTACTAAAAAAGTTTGGAGTAAGAAAAGGGAACTGGTTATTTTATGGAGGAATGGTTACATGCCTGACAGAGCAGCTAGGCAGATGTATGATGGAGAAGATGGCAGATGGGAAGGTTAGTAGGAAGGAAAGAGAGTGAGAATGAAGAATAGGAGAAGATGAAGAAAGATGGAATTCCATGTATACAAAGGGCGTTAGGAGAGAAAGAAAGAGTTATTGTAGGAGAAGGAACACTCCAGATGGGTCAGCAATAAGGCATGGGCAGCATTCCAGAGATTCATCAGGAGAATGGAGTTCATGCAGCTGAGGGACATGCAATGGCGATTTCTTCATAAAATGCCAGTCCATATGAGAGGAGAGGGGGTGGTGGTCAGATGTTACATGCTGAAGATGTGGACAGGAGGAAGTGATCAATTGCTTATGTTGTTGTTTGTAAGGTAGCTTCAGAAATGTGGTGAGGGATGCAGCACGTGTGGCAACAGATATTTCAGAAGAACGTAACATTTTCATAGGCCTTCTTGCCTCTTTGCAGTAGGAAGTGAAAGTGATGAATTGTAGGAAGGAAAAATAGACATGGTGTTGGCAGTAGCAGGAGATAAAATAGTTTTGGCAAATATGTGGGAAACATGATAGAGGGAGTCATACGAGGAAGAAAATTTAGGATGTGGATGAGAACATTTTGGCTGGGATTAGGTAGGATGCTGCAGGTGGAGAAAATGGATTTGTAATGGCATGTGAAGAAAGAGAGACATCTACTAAAACAGGAAGGGAGCATGCTACGTGCAATAGTTCAATAATAAGTGAGAAACAGGGAAAAAATACAAAGGAGTAATCAAGCAATGGAGCCAAAAACAAGGTATGGCAGGGTATGATGGGGAGGATAGGTTGTGAAACTAGGGAGTTCCATTGTTTTCACATCACTGTGAGGAATTCATAGCAGCAAAATGTGAGATGTTTATGTACTTTATAAAATGATGTGTCTATTGTTGTGGATCGGGATTATTTGCAAGCATGTTAGGTATTTGAAAAAAATACAAGTCATACAGGGAAAAAAAAGAAAGGAACCAATTAATAATAAAAACCCCTCAATATCTTTTTTAACAGCCATTGTACAAGTGGCTCAAAGTGCTGTTGATCAATATAGTGTGTGTTAATTTGTATCCATATATGCACTAATACCCATAAGCTGCTCAATGCACTGAAAACATTTTATCTTAATTGTTTTACAGTAACAGAACATGAATGCAAATAAGGATTTACAAGTGTCTGATTTCCTCAAAAAGGGTAACAAAATATGTTTAAATAAAATATTATATATGACAAATAATATCTGCTCAGCCGTTGATGTAAGCCAGTGTATGATGCCACCTCCCATGTGGGTTTTGCCCTCCTTGTTAAACTGCATTAATCAGGCATAAATCTGCTTTTTTGGGGGGTAGGATAGTGAATGTGAGTGCAATTTTCATAAGGTGCGGTGGAACCACAGGATCAGCTATGAGGTGGTGCACAGTTACATCTGTGTTTTTATGGCAACCTTACTGACTGTAGCTGGTGTTAGTGAAATGTCTGAAATTAACAAACTGAAACCACAAGCATTGACCAAACCATGGGTCATTAAGGTTTACTAAACATCACTAAGGAGCACTCAACAAAGTAAGATCTGAATATGTAAAAAATAACTGCAAAAAATGCTGAAAAACGACCACAGGTGGCAAGACAAATCCAAGGAGCAAAATATAATCCACAGAGACAAGTTTTAATTCATAAAAACGAGTACTGCAAGCGCTTTTGTCTTGTTTCTATGAGCAAGACTTCATCAGACAAACAGAACTAATGCAAAATGCAGCTATTTAAAGTGTCACATGCTGAACATTAATTAGTTTCTAAAAGCAAAAGTTACAAATATTTAAAAACATTTCAATATAAGTACAAGTACTAAATGAATAAGCATGAATAAAACTGACCAAGAATGAACATGCACGCTGAGGATGACCTGACTTTAAAAATATTATAAAAAACTTTATTTAAAAACTATGCTAAATAATTACTTGATTTACAAAATGAGCAATTCATTTAAAAGAACTACCCACTAGTAAAATCATGTATTGACTATTACCCAGCCTGTCAGTTAACTAATATAATGCAAAAAATACAGAAAGTATAAAAAATAAAAAAGTAACTCTACTAAGGTCCAGTGATGTAAACAAATAACTAATGTACAGAAGAAATAATCGATTACCTCTGCAGACTCTTCAGTTTTAAAACGCAAGACAAGGAACATAAATCATTTAGCCCTGGTGCATTGTAGGCATTCAGTTTTATTTACCATAATAATTCACACAGTTCTAGCTTAAGGGTGAGGGGTCCCCGCTGGGATCCTGTTCAATTTGATCAATCACCCTAAACTTGAAACAGTGATGAGTGCATTCTCCAATTTTAACTTCCTGATGATGTAAATATGTTCGTAGACCTTGTCCTTGAATCTACGATCAGTCTTACCAATGTAGAAACAAGGGCAGAGGTTACAGGTTGCTAAATAGACCACTCACTTGGTGGCACAATTAAATATTTTATTAACGTAATATTTTCTCCCTCTAATGGAGAAGGTTTTACCCACCTCCATAAATCTACACTGGGAGCATTGTTCGCATTTATACATGCCTGGAGCTCTCGCAACTGGGATCTTACCCCTCTCCAACAAACTTTTAAGGTTCTGCCCTCTTCTATAGACAATTCTAGGTCTGGATCCAAGAATAGAAGGAAGTTAAATTTGTTTTAAAACTGAAGAGTCTGCAGAGATAATTGATTATTTCTTTGGTACATTAGTTGTTTGTTTACATCACTGGACCTTAGTAGAGTTACTTTTGTATTTGTTATACTTTCTGTATTTTTTGCATTATATTAGTTAACTGACAGGCTGGGCAATAGTCGATACATGATTTTACTAGTGGGTAGTTCTTTTAAATGAATTACTCATTTTGAACATAAAGTAATTATTTAGCATAGTTTTTTAAATAAAGTTTTTTGTAATATTTTTAAAGTCAGGTCATCCTCAGCATGCATATTCATTCTTGGTCAGTTTTATTCATGCTTATTCATTTAGTATTTGTACTTATATTGAAATGTTTTTAAATATCTGTAACTTTTGCTTTTACAAGCTAATTGATGTTCAGCATGTGACACTTTAAATAGCTGCATTTTGCATTAGTTCTGTTTGTCTGAAGAAGTTTTGCTCATAGAAGCAAGACAAAAGCTCTTACACTACTTGTTTTTATGAATTAAAACTTGTCTCTGTGGATTATATTTTGTTCCTTGGATTTGTCTTGCCACCTGTGGTCATTTTTCAGCATTTTTTAAGATCTGAATATGAAAGCATCACGTGATGAGAATGAATAGTCTTGAATAACGCACCAACTGGGTAGTGATTTGGATGATTACACTATATGAGTTATTAAGAAAGATTTGCCTTACTTTTTAAAATAACTCCACTTCATGAAGCACTCTTTGTTCCTGTTATCTCATGCCAGTGAAATGCTCATTAGACACCTTTCTTTGATATACTGTGTACAAATCTGCTCTTTTATATGGCACTGCCTATGCAATACCTCTGCAAAGTGTATTTAATTCCATCAGTACTGTACCTTTAAAAATATCTAAGGATAGTTTTTAAGGTGGTGTAAAAAAAGTGGAGAAGTACTATTTGGGAGTGGTTGTATGATCTATGCTGCTCTAAGATACAGGTGTGTTTACTCTTTAAACATGTACTTCTGGGACTTGTCTCCTGTCGTATAATGGTGACAGGTTCAGTTTCTTTCCCTTGTAAGTTAAATAGGATTTGTGCGGCTGACTAAAATACACTTTGCAGATCCAGACTTGTTGCTGCTATCTCTGCCAGACACAACCAGCCTGAAGTTGCTTTTTCTATTTCTGAGATGTAACAACCACAGAGCTTATAGGAGTAGTGCAGGGGTGCTCCTTCTGCTTAGACGAAGTGAATGGAACTCCCAAAAGGAAAAAGGAATACATGCATGGAAGGAGTGAATGCAACCTTTAAAAGGAAAAAAGGAATACCTGCTTGGTGGTAGTAAATTCACCGCTCCCCCAAAAGGAAAAAAAAAAATACATGCATAGAGGGGGTGCAGGCAACCACCGAAAGGAAAACGGGATACATGCATGGAGGAAACAAACTTTACAAAAGGAGGAGGAAGCTACTACATGACAGAGCAAAATCCCTAAAAGGGAAGGCATCTCTGATCAGTACTAGCAAAAAACTACGATCACTCATAAAATCATCCAAGGCCAACTTTGAGAGAAAAATCGCAAAAGACACAAAAGACAATCACAAGGCCTTCTTTAGCTATGTTAGAAACCTGGGTGGAAACTCCCAGATATGCTCAAAGTTAGTCCAAAATGACACAAAATACACTGAACCCACTGACATTGCCAACATTCTGGCAGACAGGTTCAGTGCAAATTTCTCCCCCCCCCCCCCAAAGGAGAAATAACCATCCCAGCAGAGTGTAGCCTCCCTAACATCTCAGATGCCCAGGTGAGAGCCGCCCTCTCTAAAGCTAAAAACACAGCATCAATGGGACCGGACGGTGTCCCGGGTTGTGTGCTTCATGAACTCCAAGAGGAACTAAACCCACACACAAGGCTGCTGTTTAATCTTAGCCTTACTACAGGATACGTACCCAAAGAGTGGCGTACGGCAACAGTGGTCCCACTTCACAAAGGCGGTGCTTCTACAGACCCTGGAAATTCCCGCCCCATAAGCTTGACGAGCCTGGTCTGCAAAGCTATGGAGAGGATCATTATGGAACTCATAAACAAAGACATTGGGGACCTACAGACATTGGATCCTACCCAATTTGGCTTTGTCAAGGGCAGATCCTGTCTTTTGAACTTGATCGACTTTTTTGAAACAGTCACAAAGGCCATTGATGAGGGTAAGGCAGTTCACACAGCCTACCTTGACCTTGCTAAAGCCTTTGACACAATACCCCACTCGGGCATCATAGACAAACTCACCAGCTTAAATGTAAACCCATATGTCACAAGATGGGTTGCAAACTGGCTCAAGGACAGAACCCACAGGGTCAGAGTTGCTGGAGCTATGTCAGACTCTAAGCCAGTCACAAGCGGTGTCCCACAGGGCTCAGTCCTGGGACCCCTCTTGTTCGGCATTTATTTTTCCGAGGTACAGGCAAACATAGGAGGATTGTGGCTGACAAAGTTCGCAGATGACTGCAAACTTGGCGCCATAATTGATACTCCAGCAGACACAAACATCCTTCAGAGAGGCCTCATAGAAATGGATAATTGGTACCAGAGCCATGGCCTTAAGCTGAACGCCAAAAAATATATAGTCATACCCTTTGGGAAAAACAAGGTACCCACAAATTACCACATAGGTGGTAATCCATTAAGTACGGAAGAGGTAATCAGGGACCTAGGGACCCAGGTTGACAGTAACCTCTCATTTGACACTCACATTGCCAAAGTGGTTAGGAAGACCTTCTATATTGCCCACCTTATCATGAAGGGTTTCACATCTAGATCAAGAGAGGTCATTGTGCCCCTGTACTCTTCTCTTATCAGGCCAATGATTGAGTACAATGCCCCATTTGGGATGTATCGTACCCGACACCTGCAGCAGTTGGAAAGACCCCAAAAGTTCCTCACCAAGAAGATAAAGGGTCTTAAACAGATGTCATATGCTGCCCGACTGAAAAAACTCCAGCTCTATTCAGTCGCATACCGCCTACTCAGAGGTGATCTGTGCCTGACGTACAAGGCCATGTCCAATCTGGAATTAATGGACATGCTCCACCTCAGAAAATCCAAATCCATCAGAGCCACGAGAGCAAGAGACTTAAACCTCAACACAGAAATAAATAGGACGTGCTGGAGGGACAGATTCATAACCCAGAGGCTCCATACACTCTGGAACAGAATCCCTATCCATGTCAGGCAGAGCCCCTCACTAACTCTATTCAAGAAAAATCTTGACGAGTGGATGGGAGATCGTAGGTTTACCCCGGGGGTCGTCTCTGTGTCACTGCTAGACAGAGGCACAGTAAACTAAACCCTAAATGGGCGTAGTATTCTCATCCTAAGGGGTGGTGAAAGCCACACACACTCTGGCTAGGCTTATAAATGCCCTAGGGCAGATAGCCTAGTACGAACCTATGAACCTATGAACCTAAGTGAAGGCAGCCCCCAAAATGAAAAAGGAATACATGAATAGAGGGAGTGAAGGCAACCCCATTGGGAAAAAGTATGCATGCATAGAGGGAGTGAAGGCAACTCTCAAAAAGAAAAAAGGAATACATGCATGGAGGTAGTGAAGGCAACACCTAAAGTAAAAAAGGAATATATGTAAGGAGGGTGTGAAGGTAACCCTGAAAGGAAAATAGCAATACATGCATGGTGGGAGTGACGGCAACTCCCAAAAGTAAAATGGAATGCAAGCTTGGAGAGTGTGAAGACAACTCCCAAAATGAATACATGCATAGAGGGAGTGAAGGCAATCACCTAGTGGAAAAATGAATAGATGCATGGACAGGATGAAGTGAACCCCAATAGGAAAATGAATACATGCACAGAGGGTGTAAAGGTAACCCTAAAGACAACACACACACACACACACACACACACACACACACACACACACACACACACACACACACACACACACAATCAGAGCTGGATCCAGCACTAGGTGACCAAGGCAATCAACTAGGGCCCATTGTCTTGGGGGGGGGCACTAGCTAGTGAGGAGAGCCCACAGGCAAGGGGGCTGCCAGAAACTTACATTATTTCTTTAGGAATGCACTCTGTGTGTGTTACATTTCTTCTTTAAGGATACACGCATGGCGTGTCCTTAGTAGTGTCTGTGGGTGTGTCTTTAGTATGATGTACACACATTTAAACTGGAAGGGAGAAGGTCATGTGATCTTTTGAAATGGACAACATGGATTTTCCAGACAAATGTTTTGAAATGAGCAGCACAGATTTTTCAGACAAAAGTAGTGTGTGTGTGTGTGTGTTTGTGTGTGTGTGTGTGTGTGTGTGTGTGTGTGTGTGTGTGTGTGTGTGTGTGTGTGTGTGCGTGTGTTAGTAACCAGAGATAACAGTCTGAATCAACTGCAAATCAGTGTCAGTGCAAGAGTTGTTTTCTGCTGCTTATGCTAATTCTGAGTGTGTCCTCCTTTGGATAAGATGTCTAGTAACTATGAACCTGTTGTCAGTTTGCCATCCATTCCCTATTGCATGCAACATTAGCAGATTTCCATTTTTTATAATGTAACACAGTCAATTTAATTTTCAAGGGCAGAAAGCACTGGATCTATAGGTGAAACACTGAAATATAAAATTGTTTGCTAGCACCAACCTTTTCATTAGTTACAGATCTCTTTAATGTGGAATTATTCAGATGACTTACACTTCTGCAGATACTGCGGTGGTGGTGCTGCGGTAGCGTTGTCGCCTCACAGTAAGACGTTGTCCTGTTTGATTCTCAGCTACAGCGTCTAATGTGTGGAGACATGCATGAATTGGCGTACCTTTGTTGAAGGTTGTGCATCAGGGTTGGCAACTAGGTACGTAAAAATCTACTGCCAATCATTAGCGGACCGGAGTTCCGCTGTCGTGACCCCTAACCAGGAAAAGCCGAAAGACACAACAACAACTTACACTTCTGCAGAGATTATTCATATTGGCTGATGTTGGTGGATTGTAATGGCAAATGTTTGAGGGGGCTTTTATGGTTGAAATGTTCTAAAATGGGCAGTTTTGTCGTTATTGATTCATAAGTTTTGTTTCATTGCTTACTGGAAAAAATGTTCAAAACTACAAATTTAAAACACACTCTAAGAAGTTCTGCTCTATTATGGAAGAAATATAATTTAACATAATCAGGATGGTGCATCACAGAACACATGCATGTGTGCTTGGTCATAAACATATGTGTAAGGAGCTTATGGTCTGAAAACCACCGAATGGTAAATCTAATCTGCCACTGGCTAGATACATTTTCTTTCACTGTGGGTTTCAGTGCAGTTTCAAAGAATGTGAGTTTCAAGGGCAGAGTAGTTTACTGTTCATACTAAGTCTGTTTTTATTATGAGACCGTATTGTTTTATTTAGCAAATATCTAATGGTGTTTGTGCTACAAAACTTGAAATAAAACTTTTAAATTAAATCCAAATATCTGTAATCATCGTAGAAGTAAAGAATAAAATAGTATGCATACTGACAGGTTTGAACAATGTTTATGGTAACTGGCAAGAAATAGTCAAGTAATGGGACAATAGAATGGCTACTGCGGATCCATTACTATACCTAGAGCCCCATTTGGCCATGATGCAGCACTGAACACAACGGGAAAAGCAAGTCAGTATGTGTGCAAGGTCAAAACATACAATTACTGACGTGATCATTATCACCTCATAATTTGTTGTGTTACCTACAAGACCCACCTGACCTGGGATATTTCAGGTAATTACATTTCATTCTTAAAAGGATAATATGGAATAGAGCCTTCAGGGAACTTAACCAAGGTCTGCAGCACAATGTCAGTACACTGGTCATTGCTTGAGCAATTTGATAATACTCTCACATCCCACTGGCTGCAGCCTTACAGTTTACTGAATGAGTTAAACATCAGTAAACATCAATGGCAAAACCAAAGAACGTGTTGAAACAATGGACACGTATATTTTTAAGTCGTATCAAAAGGGCCAGTTAGAAACAGAGGTCAGTTTTAATTAAGAACCATAAAATCCAGGCAAATTATAAAAGCCAGAAACAAATGTGAATGGAAGTGAACAAATAGGTAGTTAAAAGTTAAAGCAGACAGGTTTGGGTGGTTGTGATATATCAACAACAACGTCAAAAACAAGTAGCAAAACCAACCAAAGAAAAAGACGGTCCTAGGCAAACTCCACCTGAAGAATAAATGAAAATGTCCCAAACAGCTTACAATAAAGGCTCCAATGCTCAGGTCCACAACTAGTAGTTTATTAACGCCACACAATTTCCAAACATACGACTTCATCAGACAAAGACACAAGAAATTGCACCAGTTTAAATACTAAATTGATTAAACACTTAACACCAATTAAATAATTTCAACACTTTTAAAGACACAGAATAAATATCATAAAATCCTACTCATTTTCATTATTACAAAAACTAATTTAAAACCAACCATAAAACACAATATATATAAATTATACATATATAAATGTTAAAAACACTGATATTATTGCATACCATGTCTGTATATAAGGCTTAGTAGTATACATTTCAAATTCTGTCAGATTTAAGTTTTAAATAAGGAGTAATGGACACAAAATCATTAAGCCCAGGAAACCTATTGGATTCTAACAAAATTTGCCAGTATGTTTCCCTGTGGGACAATATTGTCTCCCAAGGTCTGATGAAGTCGTATGTTTGGTAATAAACTACTAGTTGTGGACCTGAGCATTGGAGCCTTTATTGTAAGCTGTTTGTGACATTTTCACTTATTCTTCAGGTGGAGTTTGCCTAGGACCGTCTTTTTCTTTGGTTGTGATATATGCTCGAATGTATATAATTACTTGGATATATTAAAACTGCATTCAGAGATATTTCTTATGGCATAGTTCCATAAGACTTAAAATACTTCTGTCATCATCACCTAAGTAACATTTGCAATGTTTCACTCTCAAAAATAAAAACAAAGCCTGAAATCAATGTCAGGGAAAAGATATAGAAGCATTGAACTTCTATAATAGTTTAGTTTTAATGTTCTTTTTTTGTGTCAAAGATAGCTACTTTTACTAAAACCATAGTTAGCACCATGTCTTAACAAGTAACTGTGAGTAATAAAGCAATTACAGTATTCCCAGCTTGTGTCTGATATTTGTTATACTGGTCCTACAGTTTTATGACTCTGAGCAAGAGACGTTAAACAGTAATAAAGCTCTCATATCAACTGTGCAAACACAAGATTCTAGCAACTTAGCCTTTTGCAAATGCAAAAGGAAAACAAACACTGAAATATTAGCAGAATGGAAAACTGCCACAGACTACAGCTCATTAAGTATGCATGTTTTACCTATTATGTATAGCATACAGGTATCATGTTACACACCGTTATGCACTGAACCACATAAAATGCACAGCTGTGGACTTATGCTTAAAATTCTGTGACTCACAGCTGCACCTGTGCTCTGTGAGTCATGTGAACTTTATTGTAGGTTCCATTCAAATACTTCATGAATACCCTTAGGGTTAGAACAAGTGCTAAACTCATCACCACTATGATATCCAACTTAGTCATGCAGTCTGAAACTAATGATCCTTTTTTACGTGGAAAGTCAAAATAATTCTAAAGTGATCATTTAACTTACAATTACAATGCATTTTTTAACAAAGGAGACTACAGTTATCTGTTATTGCATGACTCCAGGTGCATCCTGACATGAAGTGAGTTTATGAATAAGAAAGTATTACTGCCTGGACATTGTATGGAGCTTCCCTTCCCATTGACATCATAACTTGTGCAGTTTGTCCTTGTCTTGCTTAACAGTAAATCAACTACTAAAAAGCCTTAACAAGTCTTACAATATTACACATTTTTCTGTTTGTGCTTGATTTAATTTGCTCATTGTTAATTAGTTAAATGGATTAATTCATAGCAGACTTTTTTCAGCCTTGACCTAAGCCACAAAGGGTAATGGAATATATAATCTGTTGAGAGTTTATGCAATTTACGTAACTATTGAAGGTGGAGGTTCATAATAAAAAGGAACAGTGTGTGTTGCCTACAGCAAAAGCATTTCTTTTATTCATTTTTCTTTTCCCATATTTAGTGATGCAATATTTGATTGGTAGAAACACTACTGCATCATCATTCATCATGTGTCATGTTGTCTTCCTTTTTAATTTCTCCAAAGCTTTTTGGTTTCTAATGCATGACGGGAATGGACCCCATTCATAAGTCAAAGTACAATTAAAGTTCATGAAATTAGTATTGTTTCAATCTTTGATGTTAGCCAAAAGTGCTCTTTGCAGTACCCACAATGTGCGTAGCAATGACTCCTTCTACATTTCATATGGAATTACAAGTATTGGTAACATATCTAAATACAACTGTAGATTATTTTTTATAAGTCTCATTGCCCCTACTATTTATTTATTTATTTTATTTTATTTTACATTTGTTGACCGGGCTAGTCTAACTGGATTATATGTCCATTTTCAGTAGAGACCCAGGGAGAAAAGCTCCAAGCACTAGCAGTGACAAAGAATACTATATTTAGTAAATAGTCAAGTTACAGTACATTGTCTGTGTTGGCAAGAACAAAAATAGTAATAAATCATTTAGTAGGTTGACGTTAATATCAATAATAGAGAGATAAACAAAGACAATAATATATATATATATATATATTTTTAGATTACAAAGTAAGTATCAAAGAATAGTGTGGAAGAGAAGTGTAGAGAGAGCAAGAAGGGGAATAAGATGTCCGTCAGGGTTAGAGCATGGACAAAGCCAGTGAGATCTAAGATGTTCTTTAAGATGTTTTTTAAATTGGAAAGAAGCAAGGGTGGATAGTTCAGTAGGAAGCTGGTTCCAGTTTTTACCTACTGTGTTGAAGAAAAGTGAGTCCCCAGCTTTGTTTTTTGACTTAGTAGTGGCAACAAGGAGCTTGTTTGCTGAGCGTAGTGTTTCAAGATTTTTGGATGGTGTGATCAGATTAGTGAGGATAGGGGTATTGTTAGGGTGATAAAGGACCTTTTGGGTGATAACTAGGTATTGACAGAGTAGTTGATTTTGCAGTTCTAGCCATCCCAGTTGTTTAAGGTTGAGACAGTGATGAGTTCTAAATGGGGTACCAGTGGCATATCTGGCTATATTATTATAGCTGGTGGAAAGTTTGGTAAGGTTGTTCTTAGATAGATTGGTGTATATCGCAGAAGCATAGAACAGGGTAGAGATTAGATGAGTCTGGGCAATAGTCATTCTGGCTGATGGGGTGAGGAAGGGTTTGATTCTGTAAAGGGTGCCTAGTTTTTTGTTAACAGACTTTATTGTAGAACTAATGTGGTCATCATAACTAAGGATGTTATCAATTGTTACTCCTAGTAGACGGGTTGTTGTGTCAGGGGTTATGTTAGTACCATTGTTTGAGGTAATTGTGAAGTACAGTTGAGGTGATTTTAGAGTTGGAGCAAAGAGCAGTATTTTTGTTTTTTTGGGCATCAGGAGGAGGCAGTGTTGTGTAAACCAATTTTTCAACACTGTTGAATACAGTTTGAGTGAGGGATTGGAGAGAGGCTATAGCCTTGGCTGAACAAATTAAAGTAGAGTCATCTGCATATTGTATGCAGGTGGCTTGAGGAATTTGGGTATGAAGATCGTTAATAAATAAGGAAAAGAGTAGGGGTCCTAAGATGGAGCCTTGGGGTACTCCAATATTCACTGGGAGGGATGTAGAAAGATTGTTATCCCAAAGTACTGCTTGCTGTCTGTTTTCCAGGTAGGACTTAAACCATTGTAATGCTTGTGGGTCAAAGTGATTGGGCTTTTAGTATGTCTATAAGTATATTGTGGTTTGCCATATCAAAGGCTTTTGAAAGATCAATAAATTATTTATTTATTATTTATTTATTATCAGTTTGATTACCGGGGAAGTCCACTGGGCCAAGAAGTGCCCATTTTCAGTGGAGGCCCGGGGAGAAAAGCTCCATGAGCAATACAATACAATAAAGGTTGCAAAATGCAATATAGTGCAGAGGAGAAAGTGTTATTGTTACGATTTTTGTTTATGGAGTCAGAAAAGGACAACAGGGCAGTGGTTGTGCTATGGAATGGCCTGAAGCCATGTTGGCATTTGGCAAGTAGGTTATTTTGGAGGAGGTGGTCAAGTAGTTGTGAATGCATTTTTCCATTATCTTAGCTATTGTAGAGAGTAAGGCAATAGGCCGAAACTTGGTGAGTTCAGTAGATGACCCACCTTTATGTAATGGGATGATGTGGGATACTTTCCATATGGCAGGAATTTTGCTTTCTAAAATAGTTCTATTGATAAGGATGGAGATGGGGTAGGCTATGGCTTTTGCAGCAATTTGCAGGTATTCAGCTGGCAGGCAGTCAGCAGATGGGGTGCAAGGTTTTAGTTTTTGAAGGACATTACAGATTAGGGATGTAGGTATAGGTTGTATTTGAAAGGTGGGAGAAGGAGTCCTAGTGGAATTTAATGGGCAAGTGGTCATTGGTGGCAGAGTATTGGCTAGGGTTTGAATGGCTTCAGTAAACTAGGTATTAAAGGTGTCAGGAATCTGGTTGGAGTTGTTATGGTTGAATCCTGCTGGGGCAGGAGTTGAAGAGTGTCCTGGCTGAAGAAGTTTGTTTATACTTGTCCAGAATTTTGGTGGAGTTTGTGGATGGGTTTGTTGGAGATGAAGGTAATACTCTTTTTTGTCTCTAAGAATAGCTTTTTTGGTGGCATTTCTTGACTGTTTAAAGTAAAGGTGATCTGATGGACATTTGGAGGCTCTCCATTTTGCCCAGATTTTATTTCTAAGGAGGATGTTTTGCCTAGTTTGTTTTGTGAGCCGGGGGCAATTTTGGTTTTAATACATGAAGAGCGATGGGGGCGTAGAAGTCTAGGATTTGAAGAAATTTAGTGTTAAAAAAGGTCACTGCTTCATCAAGTTGAAGATGAGACATTGGTGACCAGTCACATGTTTTCAGTTCATTTCGGAAGCTGTCTGGATTAAAAAACTTTTTGGAGCGTAGGGTTTTAAAGTTGTTACTAGTTGGGATATGAACTCTTTGTTTTATAATGTAGGTTAGCATGTGATCACTGATATCGTCAGGAAGGGTTCCTGATTTATAGTTATCAAGGTGGCTGTTGATAAGTATCCAGTCTAGGATGGGTGCTTTACTGCTTGGCTTATGGATTCTAGTTGGAGTGGTTATAATTTGTGAGAATCCATAGAGATTTATGTGGTTAGTTGGATTAGGGGAAATGCAGGTAACCCAGTCTATATTAAAGTCACCTAATACTATGGTCTCCTGAGGTAGACGGGTAGAGAGGTAACTAAGTATGTTTTCAAGAGTATTTGTATTATTTCTATGTATTGCTATTCTATTACTACTATTGGAACTGTCTGGGTATCCTTCTTCCACATTGCTCTCGTTTCTGTCTGCAAATCCTGATATTTTATAACTTTGTGTCTCTCTGTATGCAAGACACTGCAGTCACTGGGTGTGGTGATTTCAGTGATCAATGCTACTTTTGTCTTCTTTTCTTGGACCACTATATCTGGTTTTCTTGCATCTATCTTTTGAACTGTTGGCAATGGGTGATCCCATGTGATGTAGACTTCATCATTTTCTACGATGTTTTGTGGGTCATGTCTCCAGTTATAGGTCTCAACCTCTTAAGAGGCCAATGAAGAACACAAACCTTAACAATGTGTGACAAATGGTCAAAATGTGGAACACCCTATTTTCGCACTGCGCAAAATGTGCCATCACCATGGAGCATGGTAGAACATCTTTAAAAATCAATAAGACACTTCTCAGATCCAAAACCTTTATTTTTATAATCTGCAATACCACAACCACACCATAAGTAAATGAAACAGCACTTTAGGACAAACCCTGCCCAATGTACTCGGGGGACAAGCAGCACAAACAGAGACACTTTAAATATTGCTCTTATAAACTTAGAAAGTTGCTAGAATAACAAAACCTGACAGCATAAATACAGAGACACTTTAAATATTGCTCTTATAAACTTAGAAAGTTGCTAGAATAACAGGACCTGACTTGGCATCCAGTTTCTGCAAAACAATAACAATTACTTTCAGAGACATACAAGGGGGACAAACAGCACAAACACAGAGACACTTTAAATATTGCTCTTATAAACTTAGAAAGTTGCTAGAATAACAGGACCTGACTTGGCATCCAGTTTCTGCAAAACAATAACAATTACTTTCAGAGACATACAAGGGGGACAAGCAGCACAAAGAGAGACACTTTAAATATTGTTCTTATAAACTTAGAAAATTGCTACAATAACAGGATCTGTGCTAGCATACCAGTTTTTAAGGATTCTTTCCTAACCTTTAACATTAACCTTAACCATTGCAGCTAAAACAGTCACTTACCTCTACCTATGTAAACAGCACCAGTAGCTCAATACAATCCATTACTTGCTTGTCTGCACTCTTCTACCAGTTTTCTCTGCTTCTCTATTACATTGTGCTATATCTTCTGTCCACATACCATAATCATTTAATTTTCTTGTATTTATCTTTCCCTTCTTTCCACAGTTTCCACCATCATATTCAATATATCCAATATGTGTCCTGCTACAATGCTGTAATGTCCTTGTCATTTAATTATTCTCTTTATTTTTCTGTAGCAACCACATTATTCTGTTTGTATATCTTTGCCAGGAAATCACTGTCTTTAATTTATTTCCTGTAGTAACTATTGTAAATTCATTGCATTACTTATTTATCTTGCATCTTACTGATCTCTGTGATTGTCTGAACATCATCTTTGCTAGAGCTTTTCTCCCCAGGCCTCAACTGAAAACAGGTACCCAATCAGACTTTTTTGGTAAACAAATGTCAATCAGTCATTAACAAATAAATAAATAAAAAGTAAATTTAGTACAGAGAGCTTTGCATAAGCTAATCTCTATAGACAGAAAAGGAGGGGATGTTGAGTTATATTGTTCTCCACAGTTAAAGACAGCAGTGAGTATGGATACTTGGCTCTATTGTTTTCTACACAAAAAGAAAACGCATACTTAGTAGTGCATTTTTACAATGTAAGGGGGCAAGGAGGTAACTAGAGAGGTATGACTTCTTCAGAGACAGTTATTATGTTCATCTTATTGCAATTCTGTTATAGCAATCTTTTCTGGTCTGTGTTGAAAATTAGTGTTGATCGCATTGTTTATGTATTTTAAACGTATAATTGTATCTTGATATATAATTATTTTTCATTTTATTTCTATGCTTTTCTATCTATCCTTTTTGGTCTATGTTGAAAAGGGTTACTGGTCAGTCAAACTACTCTACATATAAAACAAAATCAAGCAAGTAAATATGTAAGTAACCAACTAACTAACTAAATAAATACATCTTCATTTCAGAGTCGTAACTCCTTGCCAAGATGAGCCTTTCATCAGTATGGTGGGGAATGGGTGTCCTTTCCAATTTCCATGCACAGATTCAAGTTCACCAAGTCACTGCTTATCTGATATAAAACACAGGTACATGGAGAGTCATGGAAATAATGGTAACTGATTAGCAGATAGAAAGAACTATTCAGAGATGACACCATAATTTACGATTTTGTGCCACAATCCTTCTTTAACACTAGCGCCAGGTAGATAAACTGGACAAACAACGATGGTTTCAAAACTTGCAACACTTGTAATTTCACCCTGAAGTGCTCAACACACATCAAAGAGCAAGGCACTCACCTTTCATCCTAACAGAACATTCTTTGCAAGACACTGGCTTGTAAATTGTGATGCCAAGGTGACAAAGTGGAGCAATGGCTGCTCATTGCGGAACAGTGGGCTTAATCGATCACAAATGCGATGCATTCCACACAATCCGGAGCACTTGGCTGCTCAGTCTCCAGTGTTTTTCAGCCACTTCAGTACCATAATGTTTGCACAATCCCCAGTGCAACAGTCTTGCCACATTATTATGCCTTTCATTATACAGGCCTTCTGCCATTAGTATATCACAAACAACAACTAGGTGTGCAACGGTTTCCAATTCTGTTTTACAAAACCTACATTTATCTGATTCTCCCACATGTTCAATGGACTTTGTAAACCAGTGTGTACATTGCTTTACTATCTTGGGCCACCAATATTAACCTTTCATCTCTTGTTTTGAATTCACCTTTCCTTAACCATTCCTGCTTTTGATCCAGATCAACATGAGGTTCTTCCAAATGTTTTCTATTCTTGCGTGCAGTCCCACAACTGCAGATCTATACATGTAATCAATTTCAAGGAGGCCCATCCCTCCTTCAGAATGGGGAATATATAATCTTGGTATGCATTGATTTTTATAAATCATTTGGTGAGCATGAAGCATCCTTCCTCTTTTCTGTCTAATCTATCCAGCACATTTTGGGGCCAGTCTATCACTCTAAAGCTGTAAGTTAGGACAGAAGAACAAATTGGTTTATGGTTTGAATTTTATTCCTAGATGTCATTGCTGTTTTCAGGATTAATTTAAGTCTTCTAAAATATTCCTTACTAAATGTTGTGTTTGTTTATGTTTTATTCTTGATCCTTCATCAGTTTCCAAATATTTATACACTCCCTCTTGTTCAACTTGTTTTATATCACATTCTTGTCCCAAAATGATGTTTTCTTGGTGCTGCAGTTTTCCTGTTTTAAAGGTTGCTTCTTCACATGTATCAAGAGCAAATGACATTCTTATATCATCTGAAAAAGTTTTAACAAATTGCAGTTGTGATTTCAGTTCCTCATTTGATGAGCTATACAGTTTTAAATTATCAACAAAGAGGAGATGACGTCTTTACACTTTGTTGTTTTCTAAGAGCCTAATTATAGCCATAGCCTAAGCTATTAAGTAGACAGCTTAATGGGTTAAGGACAAGCCAGAAGAGAAGCAGTCACAGGGAGACACCCTGGAATATCTCCCCTTTAATTTATATCCCTGGAATAATAATTTGTCCTTTATCATGGCTTAATTGCAAAGTAGTTTGCCACTGTTTCATGGCCACTGAAATGTAGTCGATCAGTGTCGGGTGTATCTTATACATTTTTAAGCACTCTTTTCTCCCTGAATGTGGTTTACTATCAAATGTTTTTTATAGTCAGTCCATGCCATACTTAAATTCTTCCCCTTTTTACAGTTCTCCACGATTACTATATTTAACAACAAATGATCCTTTGTTCCATATAACTTTCTTTTATTGCCCCTTTGCTCTGTTGCCATAATTGAATTTTCTTCTAAATGACTATAAACTCTGTCAGCATCAATTCTTGTCTATAATTTATAGGTCATCGGAAGGCAAGTTATTGGTCTATAATTTTCAGGGTGGCTTGCAGGTTCACTCTTAAGTAGGAGTATTGTTTTTTCCTGTTGTTAGCCAGGTTGGTGTCTGTTCAGGGTGCACATATAAATAGTTCTTACTCAAGGCTAAATTTTCATGCAAAGATGTTAATACTTTTAACTAGAAGTTAGGTACTGCATCTGGGCCTGGGGTTTTCCAATTAGAGGCTTTTCTTAACTTTGTTTCAATCTCTCTGGTTGCTACTTCATCCCATTTCATATCCTGTACCTTTAAACTTTTTATTCTTTATTTTGCTTCTTCTATACATTTAGCATCTTTATTTTCCACAGGATATTCATAAATACTTCTCCAAAATGTATCTATTTCTTCTTTTTTTGTTGATCTTAGAAATTCATTTTACCTTGTTTCCCAATTCTCAATAAAACTTTTTTGGGTCATCAATAAATTGCTTATTTTGTAGTTTTCCTTATTCTTTATCTGTGTATCTTCTAAGTTTTTCCAACTGTGCCAAGATTTTTAATTTGTTATTTGCTATAGTGCATGATAGATCCTGATCATTCTAATATTGCACATTGCTTTTATTATGTCTTTCTAGGTATTTTGTTGATCTGTTCCCTCTTGTATACTCTTCTAACAGTGACACTTCTTGTCTTAATTGCTTTATAGTTTTCTCTGTTCGATACTTCCATGATGGTATTCAATTTCTCCTCTTCCTTTCCCTCACTACCCTGTGTTCTTGTGGTAGAACTTTATCAGTTATTAATTTAGCTGCACAGTACTATATCCTGTTTATGTCTGTTGCATTGCATAGATCTCTGTGGACAATCCTAATTACTGTGTTCCTTTGTTTTATCAAATGTCTGACTTTTGGGGTTTTATTGACCTTCTGCAGTCTATTTCTTTCATTGATCTTAATATATCTATCTATCTCTATTAAATCAAGCAACTCTTCTCTTAGCTCATTTTCTTCTAACCTGAGGGCACATATTTTGTGTTCCATTTCCTGCAGGCATTCTACAGAAATTTCTATAGCATCTTCCTGTAGCACATTTTCTTCAATTTCATCCTGTGCCATCCATTGCTCTGTCATATGGGAACTCACTGGTATATCACTCCTCAACATTGACTGCATCAGAGTTTCCACAGTTTCCTGCTCCTTCCCTTGCTGTTCAGCTTCAACTGAACATTTATATTGATTTCCTGCATAAGGCTCCAAAATATCTTCATTGGCACCTGATCAATTGTTTCTATTTCCATTGGTTTCCCCTTAATTTGGATGTTCATTGCTCTATCCTGTTGTGGTACTTTCTGAATTAAATTTTTTACACTGAATCCTTCACTTTGCAGGTACTCTATAACCTCAGTTTCTATTTCTTTAACTTCCCCATTACTAATCTCCTTTTCTACTTTTCCTCTTTGTCTTCTTATTTTTTATATTGTCCAGATTCTTTTGCCTGTATTTCTCTTAAAATATATTTGGTGCTGCTCTTTTTGCATTGATTAGTTTTGCTTTCTCCTTTGCATAGACATTACACCATATTAAATCTCTTGTTCTTTCCCATGTCCATAGTTCTTCAGATGTCTCCTGATCTTCCTGTTTCTCAATACTTTGGGGACTTGTTCCATCATGCTGTGATATGATAGACTTTTTCTACACCAAATCCTTCACTTTGCAGGCACTCCATACCTCCAACTTCTATTTTTTTAATTTCTACTTTACTAATCTTCTTTTCTACATTCCCTCGTTGTGACATTATTTTTATTGTGAAATTTCCATATTTGGATTTCTTTGCCTGCATTTCTCTTTGAATATCTTTGGGGCTGCCTTTTTTATATTAATTAATTTGGCTTTCACCTTTGCATATATATTGCACCATATCAAATCTCTCTTTCATTCCCATGTCCATATTTCTTTTTTATACATTTTCTTTTTTATACTTATCAAAAATCTCTAGGTATTGTTGTTTATATTTCCACACTTCCTCAGATGTTTCTTTTTCCAAACAGATCAAGGTTTCAAAGTTTTATCTTCCTTTATGCCTTTGTCTTAGAGCTACAACATATGTAGTTACTTACATGTCTATTATCATTAGGTATAAAAAGATTCAGATCATACAATAAAGAGCAAATTGATCAGAGTCTAAGTATTGCCCAGTGGCCTATGTATGGGTGGTAGGCTGTAGATCAAAAATTAATTGAATGAAAGTTTAATAGTTTCCCTTACATCTACTTTGGATACTCCAGTAATTGGGGATGTGGGAATACACAACTGAAGAATCCTTATAAGGAATATTGATTGGAAAGCTCCTGTTATAGTGAAAAAAATAATGATAATATCAAAGACACCTTAGAAGGACAACTTATGAGTGGACCACTAAGCAAATACATCAGAAGGACCTTTTCCTTTAACAGATGTGGCTAGTGTAAGTTTATCATTAATTTACTTTCCTTTTTGTATTAATACAGATAGAGTTTATGCAATACCAGAATAATTTTAAGTTCAGATATATTATTTATGCAGCCGGATGTATGACTTGTGATACCTTCTATGTTGGGAGAACTAAACACACTTTAAGAAGGAAGGTATATGAGCATAATTGTTCAATCACTATTTAGGACAAAAGAGTACTTTGTTTAGCATTTATAAAATGTAGTGATTAAAAAAATGTTTTATGCATTGTATGTGGTTGGAACAGATTTTAGAGAACAAGATTTGATAAATTATTTAGATTGCAAAGAACATTACTGGCATGTATATTTAAATTCTTTGGTGTCACTTGGCCTGAATGACTATTTGAATTGTAAAGCATTGTCAAAAAGGAAAGGGTTAAAACATTAAATATGACAGGTCTTGTTTATTTATTTTTTATCATATGACTATTTGACCTTTAAATATTTTTTATGTTTAATCAGTTTGATGAAATCTCTTTTAGGAGAGAAAAGCATTTACTAATGCAATAAAAAAACTGAAGTATACCTGTGTGACTTCTGTTTTTTTTTTTTTTTTAGTTAATTTTTCTTGTTACTGAATTTTCAAAAAAATTGGTTTGTTTTTCTCAAAGTCTTAGTCATATTTTTGACCTTATTAAAATCATAAGTGGTATAAGGAAAGGTCACCCACTGTCACCCTTTCTTTTTATCCTTTCACTTGGACTGCTTGTGAGAAAATTCTCAATAATCCTAAAATTTAAGGTACATAATTTGCAAATTTATGCATCAATGTCACCTCCTGTGAGGATGACATCTGACTGTACTACAGTAATGTTGCTATTCCTAACCCTTTCAAAATTATTATGAAATGGGCAAATAAAAATGATCAACCAGATTACTAGTTACCTGTGCATCAAATCATGTGTATGTGTGGCAGGCAGAAAGTTTGTGCAGGCAAACAACATCTGACATTCAAAGTCAAAGATTCCCACTCTGTCAAATATTTCTTTATGTAGCAAGTTGTCACCATTTTGAAAAGTCATTTAGCAGGGGGAATTATCAAACACAGGAATACTTCAAAATCTGATAAATAATAATAATAATAATAATAATAATAATAATAATAATGAAGGAGAATAAAGCAGAACTCAGAATTGTGCCACAGATTCAACAAATTGTGCAGTAATAACAGCACAAACATTAGCAGTGTAAAAATTCTTCAAGATGAATAAAAAAGTAAAAGCACAACAAACAGCAAATGAAGCAATGCACAAAAGGCAAGAAGTGAATAATATCAAGCAAAAAAGTCCCATCAGCAATAGAAATAAGCTACTCTAACCTAGAAGTCAATTGCACAGCCACACGCATGCGCACACCTGCATCACACACACACATACACACACACACACACACACACACACACACACACACACACACACACACACACACACAGAAACAGACACACACACAACTGCAATAGGAAGACTCTTCCTGGTATTGTGGAAAAACTGAAGAGGAACACACAAGTAAAATACTATATGTATACACATGTGGATATAAGCATGTCACCAACTAAAACAGCTGCAACTGAAGAAAAAATATAAACAAGGGGGAATACTTTTGCTTACATATATGAGTTTTCAGTTCTTTTTTTTTTTACTCAAAAATTTGTTTTCCATTTAAATAAATTATGATAAAACTATGTACAAGTACAAAGAAAAAAGGGAACAGCAGGTAATATAAACATATAAAGAAGGTTATACAATATTCACTAATTCATGCTTCCAATATGATTAATTAGGTGAAGACATATCTGAATTCAATGACTTAATAAGAGATAGAACTTTCACCCAAGGATTATTAGTCCATTTTCTGGGATATATTCTTAATTATTTAACTTTTATTTCCATTGATGCTACTTCATCCAATAGGATCATGAAGTCTTGTATGGTTGGAATGGAGAATGGTTTCCATCTTCTTATAATACATTTTTTGGCTACTGCCAGGATTGTCCAAATAAGATATTTATTTTTGTTATTCATTGTATTAGATTAATTTAGACTAAAAAATTAAAGGTTTGGATAATATAAAATAATAAGTAAAGATAGCTTGAAGAAAATGTTCAATATCACTCCAAAAATTCCTAATGTGAGAACAATCATAAAAGATATGAGACCAATCAGCCTTGCATTTTAATGAACATCTCCAGCATATTACCTGCTCAGAGGAAGTAAATTTAGCAATTTTACTAGGAGTATAAAACGCTCTATGCAGAAATTTCCAAGAGAAAATCTTCCATACTTGTAGATTAGAAGTTAATTTAAGAGAGTGTAAAAAATAGATTTAATCATGGGATTTAGGGACAATGTACAGTCTCTAGTAAGAAAATCCCAACATTTGTGATTAGGAATATTTTTATAATTAATAACGATTTTATAAAGTTTTGAGATTAGATTTTTCCAATTAAATTCACCATGTAGTATTTCATGCATAAGAATAATAAATTTGGGTGATGAATTAAAGGAAGAGTTCCGTATTGTTCTGCATAGATCTTGAGTGAATGGAAGTGGACTGAGAGCTAGCCAGTCTGATGATGGTAAATCAAACATTTTAATAAAATTTTGCACATCTAGGGTAACTAAGTTCTTTGTGCAATGATACCAACATGTAATTTTTTTCAGTTCCCAATTGCTGAGAGTATTTATGCTAATATTATCAAAAAAGTTTTTTTTTTTGTAGTTTTAAAGGGGAATAGAAGCTGGATCCACAGTTTAATGTCAATATTGTTGTTAACAAAACTTGTAAAAGTATTGTAAATATGGTTTAAATAATTTAGATTAGTGAGTTTAATAGTATTATATTGTATATTAACACAGAGTACATACCAAAGTTTGTTACTTAGTTTACTTAATTGTAATTCTTTTATTAATTTATTTTCATTTAGGATAATAGTTGCATGTAGAGATTTCCAAGCTGAAGAATATTTTGGATCCATCCAATTTAATATTGTTTTGAGGTTAGAGGCTTTAATATAAGATTCTAGATTTGGAAAATTTATTCCTGCAAGTTCCCATGGTCTAATATGGTTTGATAAAGCTATTCTATGCTTTTTAGGATACCACAAACATTTTTAAGAGAAATGTATTTAGTTCTTTTAAAACACTTTTACTGGGTGATATAGGAATAGAGAGAGCAATGTAATTTATTTTTGGTAGCAAAATCATTTTAATTAATTGTAACCTATCTTCAAATTTTAAATGTAATTTAATTCCATTTCTCTGCAAAAGTTTTTAATATGTTTATAATGTTTTTATAGTTTGTGTTTAAAGTTAGGTCAATATTTTCACATAGGTCAATCCCTAAGTACTTCAGAGAAGAAACTTGTTTCCCAATTATTTCATTAGTAGTCAATTTAGTATTGTCATTGATTTTTTTTTTTATTTAAAAGCATGTGGTTAGATTTAGAGCTACTGATTTTTAGACCAGAAATACAGTAACATTTTTAACTAGTAAATCTAATTATTGTAGGGATTCTTCTGAGTTTATTAAAGTAAGTAAGATATCATCTGCAAATAGCATTATCTTAGAGTTAAATTGATTATTTATATTTAAGCCTATAATTTTGGGATCAGAATGGATTGCCAAAGAAAGGGGTTCTATTGCTAAAGCGAATAAGATTGGAGACATTGGACATCCTTGTTTGGTACATTTAGTAATTTCAATAGATTCCGACATAAATGGCCCTAATTTTACATAGGCTAAATTGTTATTATAAATATTTTTTATAAAAGTAATGAACTGAATAGGGAATTTGTATAATTCAAGAATTTTAAAGAGATATTTCCAATTTAATGAATCAAAGGCCTTCTCAATATCAAGAGTGATTATAAGAGCTTCCTGATTGTCTCTATTTAAGATATCTATGGTAGTTAGAATTCTTTGAATATTGTCTTGAGTATGTCTGTTACAAATAAATCCCGTCTGATCTTCAGTGATCAGATGAGTTAATGATTTCTTAAATCTGTTAACTAAAATAGACATTAATATTTTATAGTCATTAATCAGAGAAATTGGCCTATATGATTTGCACAAATGTGAATCTTTATTTTCTTTTAATATAGGAGTAATTAATGAGTATCTCCACGAAGGTGGAATTATACCTTGTAAGTATGATTCATTCAGAGCTTTATGTAAGACTAATATAGCAGAGGATGGTAAAAGCTTATATACTTCATTAATAATACCATCTATGCCTGGTGATTTATTATTTTTGCTTTCTTTAATTTTTTCATTAATTTCCTTTAGAGAGATTTGTTTCTGAATCTCATTAATTAAATTCTCTGGTAGGTTTTTTTAATTTCAGAAAGTCCAGGCCGTGGTCTGAGATTTCATGTTGAGAGTCTTTGTTGTTGTACTGTTCTGAGATGTGATATTTAAAAGCATCTAAAATATCACTTTTATCAGAAACTTTTTTATTATTCCTCCCTTCATGAAACACACTCACAATATTATTTTCAATGGAATTTCTTTTCACTCTCAGTGCTAGATTACGCATATATTTTGGAGATACAGAGAAAGAATTTAGTTTTAATTTTTCTAGGGCCAAATTGGTTTTGTGAGTTAGAATGTCATTATATTTTTTATTTAAAGATTCAATTTTTTTTCTTATGTGAATGGATTCTTGTATTATCTTTGCTAATTATTACAATTTGATATTGTATGTTAGATAATTCAGACTCCCATTTCTTCATTTTGTTGTTAAACTATGTAATAATTTTGCCATATAGATAAGTTTTCAATGAGTCCCAGAGGATTACTGCATTTACATTACTGGTTAGATTTGTATCTAGGAAAAATTCTATTTCTGAATCTAGCCAAGGCTTAAACTGTTTCAATTTAGTAATATAAGCTGGTATTCTTTTAGTGAAAGACAACTTTTTAAAATCCATTTGAAGATTAAAAATAAGTGCATTGTGATCAGACATAGGGCACGGGATTATTGTAAAGTGTGATATTTTTGTTTTTAGATCTTGGGATATAAAAATGTTATCAGTTCTGGTTTGGGTCTTGTACCTAAAATCACAGAGAAAATTCTAGTGAATTATCATTTTTGAGATAAAATAAATCATATAACTGTAAATTATCTGTCCATTTTTTGAGATTTATTTCCCTATAGGGGTAATACGAAAAGGTCTCTTATTTGTGGTTTCTGAGTCATTAAGTAAACAGTTGAAGTCTCCTCCTAAAATCAGACTACCCTTAGTAATTTTAGTGATAAGTTCTAAGTGTTTCTATTGTTGTTACCCCAATTCCAGGAAACCAATAGGTATTATCCAATGTCTAAATTCTGTTTCTAAATTGTATTATTATAATTGACAAAAGTCCTTTCTTATCTTCATAATTATAGATAATTTGAGGAGAGATAGTGTTCTTCTTCCACAATATTAGAACTCCTCTGTTTTTTTTTTTTTGGTGTATGAAGAATTGGATAATTTTAGGTATTAATTTGGGTTCCAATTAAAGCTATCATTTATTTTGAAGTGGGTTTCTTGTAAAAATATTACTTGTGCTTTGTTTAATTTCAAGTATTTTAGTAGATTAAATATTTTCCCTGGACTAGTTAAGCCATTAACATTTAAAGAGAAAAAAAGGTCAAATCCATCTTATTTGTTTAAAGGTTTAGAATGTTAATATGATATGATAGCGAATATTTATGATATTTAAATCTTGTGCATCCTTCTTGGAAAATTTATATTTTGATGACAAAGTGCTAATTCCCATTAAAAAATACAAATTAATGTTAGAGTGAGGCCTAATAAAAGAAAAAAAAAAACATTTAAAACAAGGTGTTTAAATTTTAGTAAATCCATTAACTGACATGGAATGTAAATCATTCCTAATCCGACAGAATAAAGATATCCAGTCAGATTAACCATCGTTCCAAAAATTTAAACAGAATTGCCCAACTTGAGGCTCCAGAGTATGTGTTTTATGAAAATTCTATAAGTTAATTGGTATGAGAGAACAACAATATATTGGTGTAATTTGATTATAATCAGTGCATTTAAATTTCACTAATAAACCATTGTTTGATTGAAAGGTAATATATTCTCATTACTGTATGGATAGTTACAGAATCAAAGGATTAATAGTTTGACAGTGGGTATGCATAAGTAGACTTATCAAAAGAGAAGGATTCAGAGAGCAATTGATTACATAAGTACTTGTATTAGAATTAAAGATGAGTAAACAATATCAGTATTGACTAAAATGAATCAGTAAAGTAGTAGATCAGCACTTAACTCTTTATAGTGACAAATAATATATATAATTAATTTAACTAAATCACTTCCCTTGTTACAAGGTGTTTTATAAATGGTACTTCTCTATATAATAATTTCACATATTACCCTTCTGCTACTAATGAGTAACTATTACAATACTATAATCATGAACAAAGATATAGGAAATTAGAATGCACACTTGCAAATGGTGATGGTTAAGGGAAAAAAACTACTCAAATTTTGTCTGTCCCAACATTCAATGAGTTTCAGATAGCCATGGAGAAATGTCAACGTTAATTAACAAATCACCAATTTGGTTCCTAATAAATTATGTACATATATAAAGGAAACATGCCTCAGTATTTCGTCTGCATTCAAGTAGTCTTCATCTGTATGAGATGAAACTTGGTGGATTAAGCAGTTTCAAACATATTTAAATAAAAGAGTGTGTTATTTACTCAATGAGATTTATGTATGTGCCAACCAGTCTGCAAAGTTAATTCAGATTGCTATTTTTCTCTCTACTAAATGTCTTTTAGATAATCTTCTTCTTTCAGCTTTTCCCGGTTAGGGGTCACTACAGTGGATCATCTGTCCGCTCATGATTGGCAGTGGAGTTTTACGGTGTCGAGTTGCCAGCCCGGCGCCCAACCTTTCACAGAAGGCACACACATGCACACACTCCCACCTAGGGCCAAATTTAGAGTGTCCAATACACCTACTGCATGTCTTAGGGATGTGGGAGGAAACTAGAGCACCAGGAGGAAACCCACATGACCACACGGAGGACATGCAGACTCCGCACAGAAGGCACCCCAGCCGAAAATCGAACCGGAGAACCTCTAGCTGTGAGGTGGCAATGCTAACCGCTGCACCACCGTGGCCACCCAAATGTCCTTTAGATAATACTGTCCTATAAGTAGCTTTCACCATTCATCCACCTATTTTCCAACAAATGAACAGCATTACAGTTATAAATATTAGTGTGTAACTATGTGATAACTGTAAATATCATAACAACCAAAAAACTGAATTAATCAATTATTGTTCTCTGTGAGAGTATAAACCCATTTTTACTTTTACACTGTATTAATGGGTTTAAGTCTTCTGAATTTTACAGATTTGGCTTGGCACAAAGGACATTTTGTATTTCCATAAAGTTTAAATATCATATCGTCTATTGCATCTAGATTCTCTGCTATCAAGAGTTTATACATATATATTTACTTTCTTTTACCCTTATTATTTTCTCTTTTCTTTTCCCCCTCAACCTCTTTTTAATGAAATGAAACAATTTTACCTTATATCTCCTAGCATTTGTCATTACATTTCTAATACATTAAGTTGAACATTTGAGGTCTTTACAGTAAATCTCTGTTGCTGCTCTGTTAATCCTTAGCCATTTACCCAGGTCAAACCTAATGGTCTAATTAGTTGCAGTAGATCTATGTCAATGAATAAACCCTGTTTTTATGATAGTAATTACTATCCTTTATATGCACATACATATATATATATATATATATATATATATATATATATATATATATATATACCTACACACACACATACACACACACGCACACACATATATGTTGATTTGGCATTCCTTGCACCAATTAGCCAATAACATGAGGCAGCCAGTATAATTTTGAAAAAAAAAAATAAAAAAGTTTGAAATTGGAGACAGAGGAAAATTGCCTGGCCTAATGTCTTACTCAGTTATTTGTTTTTCATAATTAACAATCTGTCTCTCATAACACCTCACAAAGCCTTGATAAACGTATTAGAATCAGTATTGCGAATTTTGTTTTTTATAACTGATAAGATAGACTCACTTTTATTTAACCCTAGGTTTAATAAATATTCAAAAACTTCTAGGAACCACCCACCTATCTATCCATCTACCCACAACCCCTTTTCCCACTTTTGCATATGAGGACATGGTGTCACTTCAACAGTGACAATCATCTAGAGCCATATCAGTCTGAAATTAGCATTTAAATACTTCATATTCCAAACTGCAGAGTGTAATTCCTTTGTAGTAGCACTAAGCATGACAAGAGCAGAAGAACTATCAGTACCTTGGGCATGTCTGCCATTTGAATCAGTCCCTGCAACAGCAGTATGATACACCTCATCAATTAACAAAGCTAGAAGCCGCAGCGAAGCTACGCCGAAACAGAGCAAACACTCCAACACAAATCTGAAAACACCAGAGCCCAAAATATAAGGTGATGGTACTAGGAAGTGATTTATATGCTCCTGGTTAGTGGCCCTTACTATTTTACCCACTGAGGAGACTAGCAGAACCAGTCTAGGTGTGTTTGGAGTTTTTTTTAATATAAATTGATGTATTTTTTTTTTTGGCTGATGATGGATTATTTTCTTTTCTGTATTTTTCTGGATCTCTGCGGCATGTGGTGACTGCTCCCATGGTGGATTGCTGATTGGTATAGTTTTGTTGGACCCGCTGAGATTTAGGCACTGATATTCTCAGAACGTTCACCGGAATAGCCACTCCTCCGCAGCACGGCCCCGCAGCAGCCCCCAGCCCCGTCAACACATGACATGCATGTTTTTTCCTGTTTTTCCAATGAAGTCCACAACATCTTAGACTTTTTAGTTTGTTAATTTCAAAAGGCTGAATCTAGGTCCTTTAGTGACTTTATAGTACTATTCACTGTAGAATGTTAAGGGAAGAAAGAACCATTTAACATCTGTATTTGGCACCCTCGAAATAACATATGCAAGAGTGGCATGCATGCAATACACTGCATACCAGGAACAGTGTAAATCCTTCACAGCTTCACAGCAAGAAATGTTTGTTAAAAATGTCATTAAAATCTGTATTCTATGGTCATTACATGCTGACCCTGCAGTATTAGGAAGGCTTTACTCTATGATGGGCACCTGAACACCATTACTCATGTCCTGAATTATTTAACAAAAAAAAAAAAAAAGCTGTATAACCTTGCAAGAGGTACCAAAAGTAATTATCTTCTTTAAGCAAGCCAAACTACACTACCTGCATGCTAAATGTTAAGAGGTTTTACTATTCTGCCATTCAGAAGTAACTCGTACCTGCTAACTGCAGTCCCAAACGGTATGGCTTTGATCATGACAAACGTGAGAACAAACAGAGTGCTACAGCATTTCCTTGCTGAAGTCATGCTATTTAAGGAGAATAACACTTTCCTTGAAATCTGTTTGAGTAAATGTGATGGTGACCCTTCTAAAGGACCTATAAGGCAAACATTTTTGCAGTGAGGCAACCTTCTGTGTTCTACATTCAGTCACGTAAGTTTACTATCACAAGGGAATACCAAAATTGGGGAAAGAGTAATATGCCTTAACAAGTTTCAATGGGTCTTCAAATAATTAATTCTTTAATATATATATCCATTAATAACAGAAGTGGAAAAGTTATGTTTTTACCAAACTAAGAGCAAAAGTGATAGTAAGGTGTTTACTATTCTGAAGCTGTGTTTACCGTAGGTGATCAATATTTACAAGTGGTGGCAGTTGTAAGCGATCAGGTGTTCAACAGAAGATTTCATTCAATATGTGCAGGTACTTCCGTTAACTGTATAAAAGAAGTGTTATGAACAAAAACAAAGGTAATAATGTGTTTGATTATGTGAACGATGTTATGGGGAGCCAAGCTGTTTATTTATCTGAACTGTCTATTTCTTCAAACACTCGAAGAACTTCAGATTGCAGCGATGAGGTCATCGTAATTTGCATAGCACAGCCCTGGTTACTATGGAAACCAATTGTTAACGGGTTTTTAACTCAGTAGCAGTTCAGTATTTCTTTTAATTACCATTATTTCAAGCAAGTATCTCTCATGTATCTCACATTTTAAACATCTGTCAAACTACTGAAGCAACAAGACAAGTAAACCAACGCACACTGCACGTCAGTTCCACTAGCAGCAACTAATAAATACATGGAGACTCACTACAGCACTCGAAATGCAGTCAAAGCGAGCTTCACTTACATTAGACAAAGCTTAGCATATAAATGACCACAAGTGCAGTTGGGTGAAGGGAAAACTGTTTCTCAATTCATAGTAACACTCGAGGCTACTATTTCATGAAAAGAAGCAAAAAATGACAGTTTAGAATGTTGAAACGCTAGGCTGGAATGAATACCAGGGAAGAGAAATCTATCTCGTGCTTGAACCATATTGTGATCAGATACATGAAGTGATCTCAAATAAACAAGTATTTCTTTATAAAACATACACAGAACCAAGTTCTGACATTATACATATCAGATTCCCAAATAAACAGCCAACATGTTAACCCTTTTTTTTTTCTCTTTTTTTTTTTAAAAAAAAAAAATTCAAGACAGAAAGTAAACGTGTGTGTGCAGGGTCTAACTAACTATACATCTTAAGCATTCTTAGCAGTTGTACCTAGATAAGAGTAAAGTAATATTAATTTTAAATTGCAAATTTCACTGATAAGATAGATGAAGAATTATTCATAAACAAATAAAGTAATGATACATACTTCTTTTAGATTTTTATGAACATTTTATGATTTAGTTTGATCTTTGAGAGAACTAGGAAGTCCAGCATTTTTAGAACCAGTCTTCAATTTCTTCTTTCTTACATCCATCCAATTATTTTTCTCAGATGATCTTTTAAGGGTTGTAGATGGTGACCAGTCCATGCCTTCTGAGATTGTAATGATGTTGTTGTTTTGGATGAAAGAAACAGCTTCTTCAATACTGTTGAAAGATCTCATCTCATTCTGATGAAAAATTTAGATTTTAGCTGGATAGACTAATTGTACCTTAATTTTATTCTGCTTTAATAGTCTTACCAGTGGCCAAGAGCTTTCCCTCATTTTCAGGACTCTTGTTGAGTAATCATTATCAAACCTTATTTGGCTTCCTTTGAATGACAAGGGACTTTTTCTCCAATCTGTTTTTAGTATAAGTTCTTTATCTAAGAAGGATAGGAACTTCCCAACTATGGATCTTGGGGAAGCATTAGGAGAGGAAGGAATAGGTTTCCTAATGGCTCTAGGACAAACCTTCTTTTAAGTTCAAAAATCCAAGCAGCCAGGAATTTAGGAAGGAAGTAATATCTTCTCCTTCTGTTTTTTCAGGGAGACCAAAGATTTTAATATGTGTTCTCTTCTCTCTGTTTTTAACATCATCTACTTTATTTATCAGCCAGTTATTTTGTTGCAGAATGGACTCACAGTGGGATTCATCTTCCTTAAGCCTTTTATCCATGTCATTCAGTGAAGTTTCAATGTTCAGAATTTTGGATTGTTGTTGCTGGAGGATTTCCTTCAGAACATCAGTTTGTTGTTGACAGTTTATCTTTAAAGTTTCAAGGTTGTCAATGAATCTATCCATTTTTAAGGATAGTTCCTGGAGAGTGGTAGATATAGACTGGATCTCTTTTCTTAGTGAGGAATCAGCATATGAAGATTTTGAGTTGCTCATCTCTGCTCAGTTGTATAATCATTAATTTTGACAGGAAATTCTTTTAAAAAAGCTCAAAAGTTGAAAATCTAGTACATTACAGATTCTCAAACAGTTTGTATAACTTTTAAAGAGATGATAATTTAAATAATAATTTCCCTGTTTCTTAGTAACTGATGTGGAGCTCAGGAAAAAAGATGTTACCAGTTGGCCATTTAGGCTCCGTCTACCCAGTTTTCAGTTCTTCTGAGATTACACTTAAATGATTACACTACTGAATGTAATTTAGATGCAGCACAAATATCATCAGCTAAACCAATTTAAAATTTTACTAACATTACCAATAAATTAATAGCATACACTATATGGGCATAGTAAGGACATTTGGTGGAGATTTAATATGCACACTACCTTCATTGTTATTGCGTCTAGATGTGGAAGCGTCACCTGTTAATAGTAATTGTCAAGTGTCTAATGTATGCTTTCCACATCAGCATTCAATTATCTATATAAACGTATGCTACTGTTTTAAAACAAACTTTCCTGAGCAGATGGGTGATGTTGAGGCAGATAATAGTAGTAGACCATGTCTACAGCATCTCTGATTATTCCAGTGCCACTGTGTTCCGTGATATAGTTATCCCCACAGACGAAGAGGAGCTATTCCTCATCTGGCCTTATAGAGATAATTGATGGCACCTGCCCCTACCCCAAAAGTACTGGTATGGGCAATGACATTCTGTCTGGCCTGGCTCTAGCACATCATACCACATCATTTGCCCTCTTCTTGCACTGTGTCTATTTTTATTAATGCCCAGGAAAACTTGATTCCAGGCTTTTGTCAGCTTAGCTTGTTTGGGTTCCTGTTTCCCAAACAGACATTTGACATATGTCCTAAGGGCTGCCATGTGGATGTGGTTTTCCTCATGGCTGAAGTGTCCTTTCTCTCCATTGATTCCCTGTTCTGCACATAAAAATATGCCACAGTCATACAAAAAAAAAAATAGAATATAATCACCAGTCAGACAACACAACAAATTAATGTGTGACTGCCATCCTGCTATAAAAATATTTGGGTAGCCTAAAGCCCATAATTATATACACATGCAAAATCTCAGTTCAGTCAAATAAAGTTATGCTGTATTAATGTATGCAGTATCATAAATACATTCAGAAGAGTAAAGCAATCTTGAGTTAACAGATTCCTCCTTTCCGTTTCCCCTACCACTCTCCCATAGTCATAATACTTTTGTTTTCATTCTTCTGTGGCAATCAGAAATCTCCAGGTAAAAACACACGTTTGTTCATCCAGCAATACATCATAACCTCTGCATTGCTACAGTGTATACACAATCAGTACATGACACCAAAGTAAATTATTTTTTCAGTCATCAGCAATCATTTCCTCTGCTCCTGTCATGATTCTCTATTTATAAATGATAGCTTTACAACATTAACTAAAGCTATCATACTATGCCTGTCATATGATTAAAGCAAATCTTTTCTTGATGTAATCTTACTGTTTCATATTCATTTTTAATATTTCTATTATTTTTTGTTACTTTAAAGCCTACAGTTTCCAAAGCCATTTGCTGCCTAACTCTATTAATAACAAGTTAATATAGTAGTGTTAAACTATTCACATGAATTTAGTCCATTTACAAATGTTTATACAAATTAAGCCCTCTGTCCAAAACTAGAATTAGTCACTAATGACCAGTCCACCTACCATTTCTCCCTAACTCATTCCCCGGTGAAATATATATATATATCTATATATATATATATATATATATATATATATATATATATCTATATATATGGGATCCGTACAGATCCATGAATGCACTTTCCACCGAAGCAGAAATCGCTGAGCATACTTAACCGAAAGTGCTGTTCAGCGAAGCAGCACTTTTGGATAAGTAGGCTCGTTGTTCTGCTCTTACCACGGTGCAGATAAGGGAAAATTCCCTTTTCCCCACTGTAGTGCGACCTCAGAGTGAGAATATTAAAGTAGGGGGGTGTGGGTGATGGGGGATAGAAGTAGGTTTAATGTTGTTTTTTTTTTTTTTTAAACATACTTTACCGTAACTGCTTTTTCAGTGAAAGTGCTTTCTGTAAAGTATGTTCGGTGATAATGGATTCAGACTTTTGATGTTTCGATCAGATTGTTTCATGTTAATTTTTAATATTTCTATTATGTTTTGTTACTTTAAAGCCTACAGTTTCCAAAGCCATTTGCTGCCTAACTCTATTAATAACAAGTTAATATAGTAGTGCTAAACTATTCACATGAATTTAGTTCATTTACAAATGTTTATACAAATTCAGCCCTCTGTCCAAAACTAGAATCAGTCACTAATGACCAATCCACCTACTATCTCTACCTAACTCATTCCCCGGTGAAATATATATATATATATATATATATATATATATATATATATCTATGGGATCCGTACTGATCCCTGAATGTACTTTCCACCGAAGCAGAAATCACTGAGCATACTTAACTGAAAGTGCTGTTCAGCAAAGCAGCACTTTTGGATAAGTAGGCTCGTTGTTTTGGTCGTACTACTGTGCAGATAAGGGAAAATTCTCTTTTCCCCACTGTAGTGCGACCCCGGAGTGAGAATATTAAAGTAAGGGGGTGTGGGTGATGGGGGATAGAAGTAGGTTTAATGTTGTTTTTTTTTTTAAACATACTTTACCGTAAGCGCTTTTTCGGTGAAAGCACTTTCTGTAAAGTATGTTTGGTGATAATGGATTCGGACTTTTGATCTTTCGATCAAAAGTCCTAGATCCAAATATATATCTATATGTGAGTGGAAACCATACCTCTCAACCTCTTGGAGCAAAAACTCTGGATAAACCCTAAAATGATGGGGGGACAAATAGGGATAGCTTTTAAATATTGTTCTTACAAACTTAGAAAGTTGATATAATGATAGATCTTGCATTCGCATGGATTTTCTGAAGGATGCGGAATCTTAAACTCAAAATGTTTGTCATTAATTAATGACTTCAATCCTCAACTATTTGCCAGGAAAGTACAGATTTTAGGAGGAACACACCAAAAATATGAGGCAAAACTCTGGACATGCTGCGAAAATCTGTACAGTTGAGAGGTATGGTGGGAACTAGCTTATATCTCAATTTTTAATGCAATGTAATTGAATTAAATATAATTTCTTTTTTCTACAAAATGTCTTTACCTTCACCTCTATGTTAAATAGAAGGTAATACAGCATTTGTAAAAAAGTTTGTTATGATGTGATAATTGTCTATATTTTTATATAGTTTTAAAGTCTTTCTTTCTAAAATTGTATAACTGCCTGTCTTCTGTAATCTGATGTTATTTTACTCATTGTGAAGCTTTTATCCCTGGGCCACCACTGAAAATGGGTTTCTGAACCAGTGGACTTTCCTGGTCAACAAATGTCAATAAATCAATAAATAAATAAATAAGTAATTTTACATTTATCAGGATGAATCACAGTAATAAGCAAATGTATATAGTCATGTATACACATAAATGCTGTTCACACCTACAAAAGTGCAACAATTTATTTATAACTTGTAATACACAGAATATTGGCACAGTAAGAGAGTTCAGATAGTAATAAATGTTTAAATAAATGCATAGTAAACAAATAGAGTAGCGAATTAAATGCCTTGCATATTAGTACTAGTCATATCAGTAATATTAAGGAAGAAATAGGTGAAAAGCAGACAAACAATTATCTCTCTTTCTAGCTGATGACAACATAAATTATAACAGGATAAGCAGGGTAGGAGAACAGCAAAGTTGGTTGAAGCTGCTGGTAAACATAATTAAAGTAGTAAACAGTTTTGTTTGTTTACCTGATTACATTGTATAAAGAAATAATTTATGAATAATGGTAATTGAAGCACTACAGTGCATTCAGTACATTACTGCAACCAAATGTAAAAGATATATCTGTATATGTATGTACATAAATGTGTGTGTGTGTGTGTGTGTGTGTGTGTGTGCAATATGTTGCCTTTGACTGATTTTATAAGATGTAAGTATTTATAAAGTGTTGTGCAAGTGCACATATCAGGCCCAAATATGATAATTTATTTTAATGTAGTAGACTGCAAAATATAAACTCCATCAAAACTTGATACCAATGCAGTCTTTCTTCCCAAGTATCATAAGCACTTCCCATATCATTTCATCCCGAGTATGCATACATACTTCCCATATCATTTCATCCCGAGTATCATAAGCACTTCCCATATCATTTCATCCCGAATATGCATACATTCTTCCCATATCATTTCATCCCGAGTATGCATACATACTTCCCATATCATTTCATCCCGAGTATCATAAGCACTTCCTATATCATTTCATCCCAGGTATGCATACATACTTCCCATATCATTGATCCTAAGTATGCATACATACTTCCCATATCATTTCATCCCGAGTATGCATACATACTTCCCATATCATTTCCTCCCGAGTATGCATACATACTTCCCATATCATTTCATCCCGAGTATGCATACATACTTCCCATATCATTTCATCCCGAGTATGCATACATACTTCCCATATCATTGATCCTAAGTATGCATAAGCACTAATTATATCATTCTTTCCACATGCACATAAGCAGTTCCCAAATCAGTAGTCCCTTGTATGCATAAGCATTTCCTGTAATCTGTTTTACTAATGATTTATGAGAAGTAAGAAACTGAATGCTGTTTAACATGAAGTGCGAATTTATTGCATGTATTTTCTCTACCCCCTTTTTTCTGTTTTTTTTTTTTTTAGTAATGCATTCTTTTCTCTTCCTTTATTTTATTTCTCTGCAATTTTTGTTAATTTTTTTACAGTTTCAAATTCTTCAGAGCAGCCCAGGCATGTACTTCCCAGGTTAGGATGCATTCAATCTCTGCCCATCTAGGGATGTCCTCGCAGGGTCGGGTCTGTGTCACCGGTCCTGCAGATTCATAGGTTCATGAGCAAATGGTAAGCTATTAATCTGCAAACTGTTACAAGCCTAGCCAATAAGCAGAGGCCAGAATCAAACCTTATACCTTGTATCTGTAAGGTAATAACCTTAACCATTATGCCAAGCTGTACCCTGGATGTGGCACCCTGGCAGGCTTCACTTAATGGGGCATTTGGGGACATGGCTGAGGATGTGCTGGAGCAGTTCATGGACAGTTGGCTTCAGCCAATCAAGGCCTGTCTTCAGCAACTGGAAGACTCACCAATCCAGCTGGTGCCATGCACTGTGCCACCACAGGCTCCTACTACATCAACATCTGGTACTACCTCAACATCTGGGTCCTCCACTGTAACACCATCTGGCAGTGGAAACATTTGAGGGTCTGTGGACTGGGTATCCTGCTGGCACTACTCTTTATCACCCCCTTCTTTATTTATCCTTTCTCCTATACCCTATTTCCTATTTCCCACCCACTCTACCCTCTTATATAAAAAAATCTTGAAAAAATAGAGGTTCTATTCCTCTCCAAGAACATAGTGCCACTCCTCTTCCACTACCTTCAGCACAACCCTCTTGATGTGTTCCTTTTGATTCTCCCTCTTTGTTGTCTCCCAGTTTTCAATTTTTCCTTTCTCCCCCACTCTCAACAACCAGATGTCCACACAAGGATACCACTATATAAAACATTTTAAGCCCCTTTATTTTTTTTAAATGTTAATGAAAGCTGCACAGTCCGCTGCTTGCCTTAAGTTTTTTAAGTGTAACTGCACAAAGAAGTGTCTTTCCACAATATGCAAGTACATACAAAGCAATATGATGCCTATGGCTTTCATGTAGTGCTTTGTATGTACTTCTCACTTAACTTTAGGTACTTTACGCTTTTGCCATTGTGTGTTTTTCAAAATGCCCTCATTTTTCCTTATTCAGCACGAATAACCTACATTTAGTTTATTTGTATATACCCGTAGAGGTTCTTTTTTCTACATAGCTACTAAGTGCCAGCCTAGGAAAATCACAGTAAATGTTTATGACCATGCACTTCTCTGTTTGATATTGTTGTCTATTCTGCTCTTTGTTAAAGAACCACAGTATTATGCTGTGCAGTGTAGTAAGTATGCGCTTGTAGTTGTAACTTTGCTACACTCCTTTGTCTGAAGGGTACTACAGAATCAAAAGTGTTGTCATATTTTTCATTATTTTGTATGATCTTTTAGATGATGTGTGTGTGCATAATGTAATGCAATTTTGCTTTATTACAATATTTTTGTACTATTTGATAATGATTGTTTCAAGGATTTTTGAGCAATTTGCTCAATTTTTATTGATTGATTCATTAGTTTTTTAAAGGACAAAATATATGATTAAAATATGTATTGCCTTTGTTTTTAATGTTTTTAATATTGTTTTATTTAAGAGGCTGCCATTTATATTTGCAACCACATGATTTTTAAAAATATTTTTAAATAATTTTTTTTCTATTTTTTTACTAGTTTATTATTTAACTGCCATTAAATTGAATCAGATTAGTGAGGTTTATTGATTTATTGGCAACGTGTTGTGGGAAAAGGGTATTTAAACTGTGGTTTCATTTGTTATTATGCATCTGATGAAGTCCCTGTAAGGATGAAAACACGGTGAAACTGTTAATGAGTTATGGTTTTCATTGGTTATTAAAGTATTTTCTTTCCTCAGATCCATGCTTACGTGTTTCTGGTGTGCTGTGATTTGTTTAATTGTTATTTTTTCCAGCACTGTATTCATCCATTTTCATTTGATTTTTGTGTGCTATAGTTGCAATTAGGAGAGGTAGTGTGGAAGTTCAAGCCATTTTAGGTAGTGTAGAGTGGAGCAAAGATCAGTAGAAGATTTGTCATTAGTTGTGAACATGGCTATTTTATTGTAACATATCTCAAGCTTAGCTTTCAGTGATGATTGGAGGTTAGCGAGCACTGGATCACTGTAGATGAGTAAGGGGAGTAAATAAGTTGAAGCAAAGGTTTGTTTAGTTGAGAGGCTTAGGAATTGATTATGTCTATAGAGAATTCCTAGCTTTTGATCGATTTTGCAGATATTATGTTGTATATGCATATCAAATTTGAGGTGATATCTATAGTGACTACTAGAAGTTTTGTGTGGCTAACAACGTCAATGTTTGAGTTACTTTGAGAATATATAGACAACTTTTGTGTAAATTAATTGCTTTCTTAGAGGTGAATAGTATGATATTGGTTTTATTTGGATTAAGGACTAGGTGGTTATTGTACCTCCAGGTTTTAGTGGTGTAACCTGATTTGATGCAATATTAATGTGAAAGCTTTGTTTTTTTTTTAAATAAAAGGTTTTAGTGGTGTAGAAGGCCAACTGAGTTTTGTGTTTTAGGTCAGAAATTGAGTCAGCTGAACACACAATAGTTGAGTCATCTGCATACTCAATAAGAGATCCCTGAATCATGTAAAAATGGAAACTATTAATGAAAATGCTGAATAGGGGGTGTGATGATGTGAGGTATTGCCAGCTATGCCAGGAGAAGTAGGGCAGTGGATGTGTAACATATGCCAGCATAGCTATCTGGAGTTTTGTAAAGAATTATATGTAATTTGTATATCAAACTAATTTGTAAAGGGGCTTGTGTTGAAAATGTAATTGTAAAGCTGCTTGTATAAAAAATGTACCAACAGTGGGTCCTGTTGGACAGAAAGGAAATACACCTGTATGTCAGACTGTATTTTAACTGTTGAAATGAATATATTGTAACATAAGATACTGGAAGAGAAGAGGTTAATCTCAGTCCAGCTAACCTTGAAAAATAGTCTGAAATTAAATTATCTGGTTTAGGCCACAAAGATTGTATCTTACAGTTCTGATTGCAGCCAGAGACAAAATGTCTGTGAAAACCAGGACTAGGAATTCTGCTGTATTATCCTTATTGGTGAACTAATTGCTTCTCTGGAAGGGTAGAAGTTTTGAAATGGTTTTATAACTTCCAGATTCTAAAACACATCTTAGCAAACTCTATGTGTGCATATAGTAAGACATATGTGCTAGATTCTGGTTCAGTTTCTAGTAAAGGGGATAGTGTGGGAACCAGATTCAGATGACCAGATGTATGTGATGTCATTCTGTAATCCAGCACTGAAATGATGTTTTAATACTAGATGAGACAGAAGTCTTAGAACAGTCTGTTTTTGTAACCTGAAAAAGAAGGATCACTCACCCACTTCATCTTGCCTTCCTCTAGTAAGTAACCAGGGAATAGTAATTCTTTAGATCAGTCAGGAAAATATAGTGAAATTAGTTAGGTACCGTTTTTCTGTATCTGTGTGAATCTTTACATCTGTGTTATTTTTCATATTTTCTTTGAACTGAAACTCTGGTGTTTATTGTAAATCAATATGTAACATTTCCAGTTCTTTTTTATTTATTATTAAATATATTTAAACTTTTCATTGTAGCTGGTCTTTTAGAGAATATTTTATTCACTAAGAGTACTTATATTTATTTGGTGACACTGTGGCCACTCCTGAAAGCCTTGCTACAATGGTCAAACACTACCATTTGTATTAGTATTACTTTTCTCAGTATAATTTGGTACCCTTGTAAGAGCTTTAGAGTAGCTGGCTTTGGAGTGTTCTGCTGGCAGTACCTACCTTATAGTCTAGGCAGAGGAGGTATAGCTAGTAAATATACGCAGGCCTTTCCCAGGTGTGTGTGCATGTGTGAAAATCAAATCTCAGAGAGTGTGTGTGCAAGCTACTTGGAGCAGGGACACAGAGCTCTGGTTTCACACAGAGGTTGGTGGAGGACCTGGCTTGGAATATTCAGCTGATAACTTAACTCTACAGCTGTGTCAGTGTGAGTCTTATATGGGAGTCTGGAGAGAGTGAGAGAGAGAGAGGGAAACCCAGCCCCAGGACTGAGTGCATTCCCTGTGTGCTCTTAAAGGAAATATTGCTTGGTGCTGAGAGCTGCATCTATAAATAATGTGTGTATCTATTTTTGTTCCATGTGAACGTCCCTCACTGGTGTCTGTGGTGAGGATTCAGACTCCTTGATCACTGGCCCAGAGCATGGACTTTACTTATTGGGGAGCAGTGGTGTGGATATTAATTGAACTTCTGCAGCCTGTAGAAAGTTATCACTGAAGGTATGTGTACCCTCAGCAGCCACAAGATAAACATACAGAATTTTATTTTCACAACAGTTTTATTTATTTTTTGTTAGTTTAGTTTAGTCAGGGAAAGCAGGCAAACGTGTCAGCAGAGGATTATGGCAAGCGAACAAAGAACCAGTTGGCCAAGGTGTGTGAAGCCAAAGGACTGGTGCATATCACAACCTGAAAAAGAGGAAATGATTTCAGCCTTAGTTGCAGCTGTACCCCAAATCGGCAACCAGAAGGATAACCTTTGTAGCTCTCAGAAACAGGGCAGTTCACATTTTCCTCAAAGGACTTATAAACCCATCTGCAGTTAAAAAGACTTGAACTGGAATCCAATCATTTGGAATTAGTATCAGTGGAGAGACTGCGGCAGGCAAAACAGATAGAATTAGAATCAGCAGAGAAACTGCGGTGTTTAGAGGCTGACGAAAATGAGAAACAGTGCCAACGTGAGGGGGAGATGCTGACTCTTCAGCAGGGTCATGGAGGTAATGGGGAAGGGAATGGATAAACCCCACAAGCAATAAAAGTCAGTGAATTTCTTCCACAGTTTACAGAGGGGGATAATTTTGAAAGAGTATGTAAACAGTATAATGTTGACCAAGGGCTCTGGGTACTGTTCCTGACCCCCTTACTTCATGGTAAAGCTGTAACTGCTGTTTCTAAATTGTCTGATACTGATCGTTTAAACTAAGATAAAGTAAAACAATGCTTACTGGAATGTTTTAAGTTAATATCTGAAGCTTACAGAAAAAAGTTTCATGAGCATAGATGCAAGGCAGATCAAAGTGTATGTGACTATATTACTGAGTTAAACACGTATTTTCATAGGTGTGTGAGTGGGTGTCTGGTCACCACTTTTAAAAGGGTGGCAGACCTTTTGGTGAGTGAACATGCCCTTAGCACTTTGCCTGAGGACATGATAATCTGGTTGGCAGACCAGGAGTGTAACTCTGCAGATGAGCTGGTGAAGAAAGGGGATCTCTACCTAGCAAGCAGGGCATCACTGCATAAGAAGGAGATACGCACTGCTGCACATGGATATAAGGGAACCCATGGTGAGCAGCCTAAACCACCCCAACAGATTCCACCAGTAAAAGGGGAAGCCACTAGTTCAGTTACATGGCTAAGATAATGTGTTAGATGTTTTAAATGTAACCAGTGGGGCCATGTAGCATACAGATGTCCATGGAAGCAAGGTGGGGAACAAAAGGTGGGGGAGCCAGCAAGCGGAAATAACAGTATGTGAGTGGTAAGCTGTATGGAGACAACAGGGGTACTATACTACCACCGGAGTTTATTTCCTATATTAGTGGATGGAAAACAGGCCACTGCTAAGAGAGACACAGCCTCTGATATATCCATTGTAAAGCCTGCAGTGTTTAAACAGGAGCAGTACTTACTGGGGTAGTCCACTCCAGTCAGAGCTTTAGGAGGGACCCTGTTCCAAATAATTTTGGATAGGGTTCACCTTGACTGGCAGGGTGGAAAAGGAAGCAAGCAAGTATGTGTTTTGAGGATATCCTTGTAGATGTCCTGATAGGAAAAGATTTTGATAATGTAGTACCTTGTATGCATGCGGGTACTCTCAGTCAGGCTTAGAGACAGGCATGTGGGTCTGGTAGCCTGGGGGAGACCCAGACAGACTCCACACCTGAAGCCAGGGCTAGTGATTTGCTTATTTCAGGGAGGTAGCTACCCTGTAGCAGTGAGCCTGAAGGTGAACCACAGCTGCTGATAGGGACTGATGTTCCCTTGGACAGAGTGACTGCAAGGGCCAAGGTGAGTAGTAGTACCCAGGCTGACAGTGAGGCACCACTGTCAGAAGATACCAGACTTCATGTGGAAGGGGAGCTGGGATGGCTCACAAAGGTAGCTTTGAGACCGGCTCAGCTCTCGGACCCTAAACTATGAGACTTCAGGGAGGTAGCTAAGGGTGCACCTGATTCTCAAGGAAAATGGGAGTCTGTATAATGGAACAAAGGTTTAATGTATAGAGAGTGGGCCCCTGAGGGAGGGCAAGAGGGTGAAGTAATACAGCAGTTGATAGTGCCCAGAGCCTACCATCTGGCACTTCTAGCCATAGCCCATTACATTCCTTTTTCAGGTCATATGTGCATAAAGCATACAAAGAGATGTATTATTTAGAACATTTATTGGCCTGGGATTGCAAGAGATGTAACAGGCTACTGTAGGACCTGTGAGCAGTGCCAAAAAGTAGGCAAGGCAGGAGATAAGGTCAAAGCCCCTTTGATGTCTTTGCCTGTGATTGAGGAGCCATTTCAGAGAGTAGCTATGGATGTTGTGGGTTCTCTGAGTACCTCAAGTTCCACAGGGAAGACATATATCCTGGTAGTAGTAGATTATGCTACCAGATACCCTGAGGCAGTGGCTCTGTCCTCCATGGAGGCAGAAAAGGTGGCAAATGCTTTGTTAGAGATTTTCAGCAGGATAGGTTTCCCAAGAGAATTACTGACTGACAGATGTGCCAGTTTCATGTCAGACATGCCAGCTTGTCTGTAGGAGCACTGTGGGGTGAAGCACCTAAAGATCTCCCCTACCACCCCCAGTATAATGGTCTTATGGAGAAGTTAAACTTGATACTAAAGATCATGCTATAGGAATTTGCAGACCAGTTTAAGAGAGAGAGAATGGGACAATCATTTTACCCATCTGCTGTTCGCATTCAGAGATGTGCCGCAGGAATCCACAGGTCTTTCACCCTTTGATTTGCTGTATGGGCGTAGGGTGAGGGGGGCCTTTAGATTTGATTTACGATGAGTGGGAGGGTTTGTGTGAATACCAGAAGGAGTCTGTTGTGGCATATGTCCTAAACCCCAGGACAAGACTTAGGGAGGTCATGGGCTTGGCCCAGGAGAACCAAGGAGAAGCCCAACAACAGAAAATGGTCTGCTGTGACAGGAATGCTCGAGCCTGAGAGTATGCTGAGGGACAGCAGGTTATGGTGCTCATTCCTGACAGATACAATAAGCTGCAGACAGCTTGGGAGGGACCCTTCAAAATGGTAAGGAAGGTTAGTGATGTTAACTACATGGTAGAACTGCTAGACAGTTGGCAGGGGCAAAAACTGTACCATGTTAACATGATGAAGCCTTACCATGATAGAAAGGCCCTGGTGCTGAGTATTTGCAGTGGATGGCAGGAGGAGTCTGAGGGGGATCTGGTGACTAATCTCCTCAGTGAGGTTTGGACTGACACCTCAGTGGAAGGGGTAGCAATGTCCTAGCAGCTATCCCCTACCCAGGTTCAAAAAATCTGAGCAGTATTACAGGACCTTGGGGACATGTTCACTGGGAAACCTGGGTGCACCCACCTGCGCAGACCCATGTGGATACTAGACCACAAAGGCCTACCAAGCAGACACATTATGGGGTGCCTGAATAAGTGAGACAGATTCTGAGGGAGGAGATAGGGGAAATGTTGGAACTGGGAGTAATACAGGAATCCAGCAGTCCCTGGGCCTTCCCAGTGGTGCTGGTACCAAACAAAGATGGCAGCATGAGGTTCTGCGTGGGGTACAGAAAACTAAATAATCACACAGTCATATGCTCACCCCTGCCTAGGACAGATGAAGTCTTAGAGCAGCTGGGTGGGGCTATCTATCTGGCCACTATTGATCTGAACAAGGGCTACTAGCAAATGCCCTTGACTCCAACTGCTAGAGACAGGTCAGCCTTTGTGACACCTTTCGGATTATATGAGTTCATGAAGATATCCTTTGGGATGAAAAGTGCACCGCCAACTTTTCAGAGGCAGGTAGATTTATACTGGCAGCAGCAGAAGATTATGCACTTGCTTATCTGGACAATATTGCTATCTACAGCCATTCCTGGCAACAGCACCTTCAGCTTGTCAGGGAAGTCCTGGGTAGACTGTAAAGGGCAGGGTTGACCATTAAGCCCAGTAAATGTCAGGTGGGTATGGCAGAGGTCTCCTACCTGGGACATAGAGTGGGGAGTGGTAAGATCAGGCCAGAACCTGCCAAAGTGGAAGCTATTCAGGTGCGGCCTGCCCCTGTTACCAAAAGTAGGTGAGGGCAATACTGAGGACAGTTGAGTACTATTGAAAGTTTGTTCCCAATTATAACACCATAGCTGCTCCCCTCATAGATATGATGAGGAACACCAGGCCAGATAAGATAGTGTGGATACCAGCCTGCAAGCAGGTATTCCAAAAGCTTAAAGTGGCTTTGGGAGGACCCCTGTGTTAGACGGTCCAGATTCAACAAAGAATTTGTTGTGCAGGTTGATGCTTCAAAACATCGGGTGGGGCTGTACTCAACCAGGTTTCTTCTGAGGGAGAAGAGCACCCAGGGTATATCTCAGCTGTAGTCTCCAACCTAGGGAGGAATGTTATGCAGCAGTAGAAAAAGAATGTCTAGCCATAATTTGGACACTGCAGAAAATTTACCCCTATACATATGGAAGGAAATTCACTGTAGTTACAAACCACAATCCCTTAACATGGCTACATTGAGCCAGCCAGCAAAATGCCAAGTTATTAAGGTGGAGACAATGGTTGCAGGCATATGACATGTCAGCGCAGCACCATAGTGGAGTCAGTAATGCTAATGCAAATGGTGTCTCAAGACAGGGTATGAGTTAATGTATTCCCAGACAGGCTCATTCCTCTCAAGCAACATTCCTCCAGGGTCACTTGAAAAACTAGCTTAAGTCTTCAAAGAGAAGAGAGATGTGATGATATGAGGTATTGCCAACTATGACAGGAGAAGTAGGACAGTGGATGTGTAATATATGCCAGCATAGTTAGGTGGAGTTTTGTAAAGAATTATATGTCATTTGTATATCAAATTGATTTATACAGATGCTTGTGTTGAAAATGCATATGTAAAGCTGCTTGTGTTAAAAATGTACTAACAGTGGATCCTGCTGGACAGAAAAGAGTTACACCTATCAGACTGTATTGTAACTGTTGAAATAAATATATTGTAACAGAGGATACTGGAACAGAAGAAGTTAATCTCAGTCTAGCTAATTTTGAAAAATAGTCTGAAATTAAACAACCTGGTTTAGGCCATAAGGATTGTATGTTCTAATCACAACCAGAGACAAAATGTCTGTGAAAACCAGGACTAGGAAACCTACTATATTGTTCTTAGGGGTGAACTAATTGCTACCCTAGAAGGGTGGAAGCTTTGAAATGGTTTTATACCTTCCAGATACTATAACACATCTTAGAAAAGCTCTATGTGTATGTATGGTAACACGTATCTGCTAGATTCTGATTCAGTTTCTAGTAAAGGGGGTAGTGTGAGAACCAGAGTCAGATGACCAGATGTATGTGATGTCATTTTGTAATCCAGCACTGAAATGATGTTTTAATACTACATGAGAAAGAACTCTCAAACTCCCAGACCAGTCTGTTTTTGAAACCTGACAAAGAAGGATCACTCACCCACTTCATCCTGCCTTGCTTTAGTAAGTAACCAGGGAATAGTAATTCTTTAGATCAGTCAGGAAAATATAGTGAGATTAGATAAGTATTGCTTTTATGTATCTGTGTGAATCTTTCCATCTGTGTTATTTTTCATGTTTACTGTGAATTGAAACTCTGGTGTTGATTGTAAATAGATATTTAGTATTTTCCTGTTCTTTTATTATTTATTATTAAATATATTTAAACTTTTCCTTGTGGGTGGTGTTTTAGAATATATTAACTTTTGAGAGTACTTATATTTATTTGGTGGCACTGTGGCTGCTCCTGAAAGCCATGCTGCATTGGTCAAACACTACCATTTGTATTGTATTAATTTTACTCAGTAAAATTGGGTACCCTTGTAAGAGCCTTAGAGTAGCTGGCTTTGGAGTGTTCTGGTGGCAGTACTTACTTTATTCTGCATGAAACAAAAAGAAAAGATAAAACTGAAGACCACAGACGAAGAATCCACTTAAAACACCAGTTTATTGCACCTCTAGCGCTTCAGCAACTGCCTTCAAGGAGTATAAAACATCACATAACTTAGACAGTTTATATACCCTAATACATCTAACAATTAAACAAGTAACCTAAACCAATTAATCAATAAACATTAAAAAAATACTTAATACTACTTTCTCATCAAATAAGAAGCCTCCAGTTACATTCCACATTCAGACCCTGAGGAAATAAAGTGTCATATTTCAAAATAAAAATACTTTCTTTATATAACAACTTCTTTTAATACAAATCATCAGAAAATACACCCTTCATAATATGTTCTAAGATAGTGGCTTCAGTAGTTACTTTATTGTCTGGGCAGAGGAGGCATAGTTAGTAAAGTTGTGTCAGCCTTTCCCAGGTTTGTGTGTATCTGTGAAAATCAAATCTCAAAGAGAGGGTATGTCAGCTACTTGGAGCAGGTGGCACTGGTTTCACAGAGAGGTTGGTGGAGGACTTTGCTTGGAACACTCAGCTGAAGACTCATTCTACAAGTGGGGGTCATATCTGGGGGCTTGGAGAGAGAGAGAGAGATAGGGAAACCCAGCCCCTGGAATGAATGGGTTCCCTGAGCACTCTTAAGGGAAATTGTGCTTGCCGAAGATAACTCCATCTAAAAATACCATGTGTATCCATTTTTGTTCCAAGTGAATATCCCTCACCAGTGTCCGTGGTAAGGATTTTGACTTCTTAATCACTGGCTCAGAGCAGGAGCGTCATAGGAGGGGGTTCAAGTATAGAGCTTTGGAGAACTCCAGTAGAGGTGTTCAGATATGGAGAGATAGAGTGTTGCAATTTGACAGCCTGTTGTCTGTCTTTTAAATCTTTTAAATAACTTGAGAACCAGTTAAGTGTGGTGGAGGAAAAGTCCAATGTTATAAAATTGGGTTAGAAGTAAAGAGTGAGAAACAATATCGAATGCCTTAGATACATCTAGGAAGAGAGTGGCAACTATTTTGCCAATATGACGGGCTCTGTTTACTATGTCCATGAAAGATATAAAAGCAGTTGTTGTGCTATGGCCTGGTCTAAATCCATGTTAGGTGGGGGACGGGAGTTGGTTGTGAAGAAGAAAGTGCCGAAGTTGAGTATGTATGGATTTTTCCAAGATCTTAGATATGGGGGGAAAGGGTGGTGATGGGATGGAAGTTGGTGATATCAGTATTATTGCCATCTTTATGAAGAGGGAGAATAAATGCTTTTTTCCAGGTACTGGGGACATAGGACTCTTGGATGGATCTTTTGATAAGTCTACTTATAGGATATGCATTGACATCTGCTGCAAGTTTTAGATATTCTGATGGTAAGTTGTCATGAGCATTAGAACAGGGTTTGAATTTCAGAAGTAGTTTCTTTATTGAGGTAATTGGAATGGGATTTAGAGTGAACGTGTGTGGAGTGGCTTTGGTCTCTTGGGTATAGTGAGTGGATGTAGTAGTGCTGCATGTGCTGTGGTTTGCTTAGAGAAACTTAGCAGTAATGTCAGCTATAGAACTGATGAAGAAGGAATTAAAGAGAGAAGATATTTCCTGATTTAGTAGTGAAGTAATTGAATACCAGAATTTTGGGGGGTTTCGTTTATGGCTACATTGCAGTTTTATATAGTATTCTTTTATATTTGTTGACTAGTTTTATTTATCTGGTTATTGAGTTGTTTAAATTGTCTGAAGGTTTTTTGTTTGTTTGCCAGTGTTTCCATATTTTGTCCCTGGTGATCATCAGATCTTTAGTAGGCTTAGTTAGCAATGGGGCATGGTATGGTTTATTCCTCTTTTTACGAAGGGGTCCTAGGCTGTTTAATGTGTCCAGAAATGTATTGTTGAAATAGTTGACAGTGTCAAGTGTGAGTGTTTTTAGGATATGCCAATTTATCTTTCTTAGAATATCAGTGAAATTATGTGGGTTAAATTTAGAGAGGTTTTTTATCTGTTTGTATTAATGTTTGTTTAGATAGGAGGAGGGAGTACAGTGAATAAAGACAGGGAGGTGATCACTCGGGGTGTCTGGAAGAGTACCTGCTTCAGATATTTTGTTGGGGTCAGTGACTAAAATCAAGTCTAATATGGAGCCACTGTTGTTTTATTTTATTTAGTTATTTTTATTTATTTAACATTGGATGGTGCGTTCATACAGTGGTAGCATTTTTGCCTCACAATATGAGGTTCTCTGGTTCGATTCACGGCAGGGGTTCCTTCTGTGTGGATCTGCATGTCTTCCCTGTGTTCATGTGGGTTTCCTCTGGGTGCTCCAGTTTCCTCCCACGTTACAAAGACATGCGTCTGGAATGCTTCTCCCTGGGCCTTCCCTGAAAACTGGGTTTGTTCCAAGTCTGAATTTTCAGGTTAACAATTTTTTTACTGGGAAAGTCCAACTGGACACAGGTCCTTTTTCAGCAGAGGCCTGGGGAGAAAAGCTCCATGAGTAACAGTAAATTTTAATGCACACATTACGATAATCAATAAAGTATAAAGTAAGCAAAATGTAGTATACATAAGAATAAACAAATTTGTTACATCTTGATAACAAAACCTAGGCTTTGAACAAAGCTATTACTATTTGTAAAGTATAAGGCTAAGAAAAGTAGGAATGAGAGAGCAAATTCACCCAGAACACTCCACTAATAACTGCAAACCTGGGTGAAGAGAGTCCACAAACCACAGGCGAAAATCAATTCACTTTATTCACCAAAAAAAACACATTAACGTTCCAAAGTAATACACGTTTTCATCCTCTACCAGCAGACTTCATCAGATGAACAAAAATAAATTGTAGAGAACCTTGTTAAATACCCTCACCGCACCACTGTATCACAAGAAACCACATGGAACTTCCAGTCTTACTCAGGCTTCGTGTAATAAACTCGCTCATTTTTCCACATCTCTGTAACTGTAAATGACTTCGGAAAACGTTCCCTGTGTATTCCTTTACTAGACAGTAAGCTAGCTCTAAGTATTTGAACTAGAATTAGAGTACTAAATCATAATTATTTAACACCAGCATACACACAAGTAGCACAGACTATACATAATAAGTAAGAGTTCATACAAAGTTTCCCAAACGTGGTAAGTAAATAAAAACTCGCACAACGACTCTATTCCACTCCAATGATTCACAGAGTGATAACCATCACTAATTAAAATTTAGTACTATAATTCTGGTCCAGATACTTGGAGCCAGCTTACTATCTTGAAGACAAGAATATACGTATCATAACTCTTGACAAGGGAGGTGGAATAGTGTTGTTCAGTATTATGGACTACTCAAATATCATGCAAAATATTTTATTTAATGAGCAAAACTATGCCCAGGTTTCTAAAAAGCAAATAAATATAGCCTACAGATGTATAGATTCATATTTAGAGGAATATCTATTAGACCAGCGTATAAATTCAGATGTACATCATTTCTTGGTAAACACACATCCCCATTGATCCCACTATATTTGGTATCCCCAAGATACATAAAAGTATTACAGAACCACCATTTAAGCCTATAGTGGCAGCTGGAGGGTCAAAAATGCAGTGTATGGCTATCTCTCTCTCTGTATATATATCTATATCTATGTATATATATATATATATATATGTGTGTGTGTATATATATATATATATATATATATATATGTATGTATATATATATATATATATATATATATATATATATATATATATATATATATATATATCTATATATATATATATATATATACATATATATATATATGTATATAGATAGGTTCACTACGAAATTTCAAAATCCCAAAATCTCGAGTTTCAGAATATCCAGTTCAGAATCTTGAGATCTTGGAATCTTTAAATTTTGACCCCCTCCCAAAACACTAAACAACACATTAAAACATGTGTTTGTAGGGGGTCAAGTCCCTCTTCACCCTCCATGTGTGGAGCTGCACCCTCCACACCTCCCGCAACTTAATTATACCAACTCTGAGATCCCACTACAGCAAAGACAAGGGAAATCTTCAGATCCGCATTGTATGTCGATCTCCGTTCAGGATTTCGAAGTTTTGAAACTTAGAACATATAATCTTCGATCATATGAAATTCAAAGTTTTGAGCTTTGAAATTTTGAACAGAACCCATACATATATATATATATATATATATATATATATATATATATATATATATGGATTCACTTTAGAAGCTCAAAATACTGAAATATCGAAATTCAGTATTTCGAGCCCATAAAGTGGAATCCTTAAAAGAAAGAAAACTCAGAAGTGCGAAATTCAAAATCTCGCATACCAGAGATTTTGAATTATCACTTCTGCTGTACACAGACACACACCTTCCTCCCCACACAGAAACACAAACTCTTTCCTACATAAAAGCAGGGGGGGCAAACCCCCCCTGCAAAAACATGTTTTAGTGTTTTTTCTTTTTTTTTGGGTAACCCGGGGAACTAGACTTCAGCGAAAGTGCACTTTCGTTTAAGTGGACTTTCGCTGAAGTGTAGGGTCAACTGCTCTATTTCGAAGAAGTGCATTTTCGATGTAACGCAGTAGACCCATATATATATATATCTCGATAGATAGATAAAATAGTTAAACAAGTGGTAGAAAAGACTAATCATCTTGTAAAAGATTCTTTGGAGTTTCTGGGATAACTGAAACAAGATATGTGGTCACAAGATCTAATATTTGTGACAATAGATGTTAAAGATCTATTCTTCTGTATCCCTAAAGATGAAGGACTACAAATGTTTGAAGAGACTTTGTCAGCCTGTTCAGGCATCCCATATGACCAAATGTGTATAATTAGTGAACTTATGGCATTAATATTAGAAAATAATTTCATCCATTTCGATGGCCAGCATGTGCACCAGTATATTCCAACATGGTACTACTTGGATGGGAATCCAAATATGTTTTTCAAAGTGACTATCACAAGTATATCAAGTTGTACATTCAGTACACAGCAAACCAAACACATAAACACACAAAAACATACTCGGAGTCTCTAAATAAAAATCTGCCTAAGCAGCAGAGACCTCCAAAGCAGACACTCAAGCAACTGCTACCCCAAAGCAAAACACGTGCAACACATAGCTCACAAAGCCAGTGTGCCGAACAGTCACAGCCCTTAAGGCTAAACAACACACCTGATATACTTGTAATAGGTGACTCTATCGTCAGGCACACTGACGTCCCGCTCACCAGGCTGAACAAGGAGAAGGTCACGGTGAGCTGCCTGTCGGGCGCTAGGATCCGCCACATAACACAAGCACTCAGGTCACTCCAAGGCAAGTACAAATATGACTCCGTCATTGTCCATGCTGGTATGAATGACCTGAGACATACCTCCTTGGACTACATGAAAAGAGGCATGAGGAGCTCTCTGAGCATGTAGCCCAGGCCGATATGACCCTGACCTTGAGTAGCATCTTACCCTCACCAAGAATGATGCCACAATATGAAGACAAGATGACAATTTCAACAATTGGTGTAAGTATTGGTGTCATTCAAAGGGGATCCAATGCCTGTCAGCCTGGGATGACATGCTCAACAAGCCACGATGCTTTGCTAGGGACAGCTTGCACCTGTCACCGCTGGGCTTTCGGATATTGGCAAAGGCTCTTGCCACTCCCATAGTGCCTTTTTTAGACAAGTATCAAAAGACAAACCCACCTCCATAGGTATCACAAGGGATAAGAAACTAAGAGTAATGCTACTCAACGCCAGAAGTCTAAACCTCAAGATGCACGCACTCGAAACTCTCCTTAGCATGGAGAACATCGATATCTGTGCAGTAACAGAAACCTGGTTCAAGGCTTCCGAGAGCACCCCAGCACTACCAGGTTATACCTCATACCATGCTTTTCGGCCCCAAAACTTGGACCGAACCACAAAAGGAGGGGAAGTATCAATATTCGTCAAAGATACCCACACCTCCAGGTTGGTGGCACAGCACGAAGCATCAGAGACTATCCATGTGCAACTAACAGTGGGTAAAACTGCCTTCCAGTTTATAGCCTGCTACAGACCACCCTCCCAAACCCAGCAACCCCACTCGGCCTTCCTGAGAACACTGGAAAATATGAAGGTCTCTCCAAACACCATTATATTGGGCGACTTCAACTACCCAAACATAGACTGGGAGCATTACTCTAGCTCCAGCACCCTAGCCCAAAGGTTTCTAAAATTTATAAACTCAAATGCTATGGAACAACTTGTTACCACTCCCACAAGAGGGGAAAACATACTGGACCTGATCATCACCAACATGGGGGCTCTATTCTCCAGACCAGAAGTGTATCCCTCACTGGTAAGATCAGACCATAAACTAATCTCACTAGATATTCACATCCCGACCCCACCCCCTGCCCAGAAAACCGCAGTGAAAAACTTCTCTAAAGCAAATTCCACACTTCTCAAAACTGAGGTGGAATCCTTCAAAGCCCCCGGGCCTGTGGAAGATACGGACAAGACCGCAGAATCCTTTATAAATGCATTCTATGAACACCTTCAGGAATGCATGGATCATGCAATCCCAAATAAAACCAAGACCCAATCCTCCAAAGGCAGGCGTCCTGTATGGTGGATCCCAGCCATAAACAAACTATACAATAGAAGGAGGAAACTACTACATGATAGAGCAAAATCCCAAAAAGGGAAGGCATCTCTGATCAGTATTAGCAAAAAACTATGGGCACTTATAAAATCGTCTAAGGCCAGCTTCGAGATAAAAATTGCACAGGACACTAATGATAATCACAAGGCTTTGAATTAGTCCAAAATGACAAAAAATACACCGAACCAACAGACATTGCCAACATCCTAGCTGACAGGTTCAGTGCAAACTCCCCCCCCCCCCACCAAAAGGGCAAATATCTATCCCAGCAGAGTGCTGCCCCCCTGACATCTCAGATGCTCAGGTAAGAGCTGTCCTCTCCAAAGCAAAAAACACAGCATCAATGGCACCAGATGGTGTTCCGGGCTGCGTCCTACATGAACTCCAAGAAGAGCTAAACCCAAACATAAAACTACTGTTCAGTCTCAGCCTTACTACAGGATATGTACCCAAAGAGTGGTGTACAGCAACAGTGGTCCCTCTCCACAAAGGTGGTGCCTCAATGGATCCTGGAAACTATTGCCCCATAAGCCTGACTAGCTTGGTCTGCAAAGCTATGGAAAGGATCATCGTGGACCTCATAAATAAAGATATTGGGGACCTACAGACACTGGATCCTACCCAGTTCGGCTTTGTTAAGGGCAGATTCTGCCTCTTAAACCTGGTCGATTTCTTTGAAACAGTCACCAAGGACATTGACGAGGGGAAGGTGGTCCACACAGCCTACCTGGACCTCGCAAAAGCCTTCGATACAATACCCCACTCAGGCATTATAGATAAGCTCACCAGCTTAAATATAAACCCCTATGTCACTTGATGGGTTGCAAACTGGCTCAAGGACAGAACCCACATGGTTAGAATTGCTGGAGCCATGTCAGACTCCAAACCAGTTACAAGTGGCATCCCACAAGGCTCAGTCCCGGGACCTCTCTTGTTCGGTATATATTTCTCGGAGGTACAGGCTAACACGGAAGGACTGTGGCTGACCAAGTTCATTGATGACTGTAAACTAGGCACCATAATCGACTCTCCAGCCGACACAAGCATTCTACAAAAGGGCCTCGCTAAACACCAAAAAGTGTATAGTCATCCCCTTTGGCAAAAACAAAGTGCCCACAAATTACCACATAGGTGGTAATCCATTAAGTACGGAAGAAGTAATTAGGGACCTGGGGACCCAAGTTGATAGCAATCTCTCATTTGAAAACCACGTGGCCAAAGTGGTTAGAAAACCATTTTATATAGCCCACCTAATCATGAAGGGATTCACATCTAGATCAGGGGAGGTCATCGTGCCTCTTTACTCATCCCTCATCAGGCCTATAATTGAGTACAATCCCCCTTTTGGGATGTACCTTACCAGACACCTGCAGCAACTGGAATGACCTCAAAAGTACCTCACCAAGAGGATCAAAGGGCTCAAACAGATGCCATATGTTGCCCGGTTAAAGAAACTCCAGCTCTACTCAGTGGCATACCGCCTGCTCAGAGGCGATCTGTGCCTGACTTATAAAGCCATGTCCAACCCAGAATTAATGGACATGCTGCACCTCAGAAAATCCAAATCCCATCAAGCTACACACTCGAGAGACTTGAACCTCAGCACTGAAATAAATAGGACATGCTGAAGGGACAGATTCATAACCCAGAGGCTCCCTTCACTCTGGAATAAAATCCCAGTCCAGGTTAGGCAGAGTCCCTCATTGACTCTCTTCAAGAGGAATCTTGATAAGTGGATGGGAGATCGTAGGTTTACCCCGGGTATCACTTCTGTGTCACTGTTAGACAGAGGCACAGTATACTAACCTCGAAAAAGGGCATAGCAAAATTCATTTAAAATGGGTGGTGAAAGCCAAACACACTCTGGCTAGGCTTATAAATGCCCTAGGGCAGATAGCCTAGTATGAACCTATGAACCTAATATTTGGATGATATCTTTATTTTATGGCAAGGTAACACAGAAATTATACCTGTACTTATAGAATACATGAATAAGTACTACATCTTTTTTAGAATTTACTTATGAATACAAGTCACACAGTATTCACTATTTAGTTATTACTATTTCTCATACAGATAATGGATTTAAATCCAGTATTTACAGAAAAAATACCTTCTGTAATGCCAACCTTCATTTTTCCAGCTGCCATCTCATTACACAAAAGAAAAAGTTTGGTTAAAGGACAGGCCATCACAAGAGCTCATATGACATCCCTATATAGTGATGTTGTAAAGGAATTTAGTCAGTTAATAAAAATGTTCTTGGAGAGGGAATACCCAAGAAATCTAGTGGAAGATATTTTGGAGGGGGTACTTAAAGAATGGGGAAAAAGATACAAGCATTTACTAGGTTTAAGTCTGCAAGATCAATATACAGACAACAATCTGTCTAACAATTTTTGAAAAAGCCTGTATTATTCAGTACAATCCAATTTCCAAAGATGTAAAGGAAATTATACTAAAGGACTGGAACATATTTAGAATCAATAAAGATGTAAACAGAGTTGGGGATAAACATATTTGTATTAACAAAGTGGGCAGAAATATGAAACTATTGATGGAGAACAAAATAGATAACAAATTTTCAGGTGAAGGAATTAAACCCTGTGGTAGATGTTCCCAATGTTCATACATCACTAAATGTAGTAACATAAATTGGGTAACAACATGGTAAGTAAAGTAATGTTTATGAAAGGCAACTGTCATACAGAAAGGGTTGTATACCTTGCTTACTGTGAGACATGCAAAGGATTCTATGTGGGCAAGACAGAGCGAACCCACAAAAATAGAATCTATGAACATAATAATGACATAAAAAATAACAAATAAACAAATGCCCTTTATCGACATTCTAAAACATGCCTTGCATTTTAGAAATTATACATATGGAACCAAGAGTGGGCAACCGGAAGAATTTACTGAGTAAAAAAGAATTGCAGTGGCAGCTAAGATTAGCAGCAAGGTTTCCCCCAGATCTTAATGATTCCATTTCTTTAAAGTCAGAATTAAAAGAGAGGGCGGATAAATTATAAATAATGGTTGTCATGCTTTGTTCATGTTGGCATGTTCTTTAAAACCAAGTATTTTTTGTGAGTCTGGTATTTGTGAATTTGCATTCTGTTTATTTTCTAGAAAGTTTGTTTTTAAAAAAATTACAGTTTTATAAAATATAGTTACTGAGAACATGTGATTTTAGGAAACAAATTGATTGGGCTAAAATTAGCCAATGTTATGATTTTTCAGATTAAGTGGCATTTTTTATATTGTTATTTATTCTGATGAAGTTTCCTGTTAGAGAGACGAAAGTGCTTAATAGTATTTTGTCCATTAAAGAAAGTTTTTGCAGCTTTGGTGCATTTTTATTATTTTTATTGGTTTTATTTGTGATTTATACACCTTTTTAGTTGTTCAGTATTGTAACACAGTACCAATTACCAACGGCACTTGTGATGCCCATACTCTGGCCCAGCAATCAAGAAGCCTCAATCCTCACCACTGACACCAGTGAGGGGCGTCTCATATAGGAGGAAGGGCTAACAAATACACACAGTAAAGTACAATTTCCCTTAAGAGCACACAGAGATCACAATCAGTCCAGGGCTGGTCACTCCCTTGCTCTCCAGGTCCCCAGTAAGACTCCCCACTGGCACAGCTATAGGGTCTAGATCTCAGCCAGCTGGGCAAGCTAAAATCTCCAGCACGTCTCTGTCCAACCAGTACTTTGTGTCCCTGCCCAAGTAGCTGACACACAAACACTTTGAGATAAGAGTTTATACAACCACATAGACACTTCTGGGGAAGGCTGGCACAGGTTCTCCAGCTGTGCTCCTTTTACCCAGACTATACAGTAGAAATCACTGCCACCACCCAGCTAATATTTATCAGCTACTCAAAGGCCCTTAAAAGGGTGTCCAATTATTACTGTGCAATATTATTATCCAATTGGTAGTATAAGTAAACAGTCAAGGCTTATTAGAGTGACTTGGTGTAGTAATCACTATAAATATTCAATGTACTCTAGAGCTTAAATTGTCTCTACACAAAACAGCCACAGTTGAAAGGTTTTAAAATATTTAATAATAAATAATAAAAACACAAGACAATACTTATTACTACACAGTGCTAGTCAAGAGTTCAGAGATCACAGAGAAATACTTAAAATAATTCAGCAGTACAGTTCTGACATCACTGAAAAACAGTTAGTCTAATCTTTCTAGTTTCTAGCTATTTCTTGGAGAAAGCACACTTCTAAAATAACTTACATATAGAGCAAGAGCGTGCTGTGAGTTGGATGGTGAAGACAAAAATGCATAATAATCTCTGATTTTCTGTTTTTAAAATCACATTCCTGGTTCCCATTACATCATTCTTCACACTTCCCTGGGTTCCCAGGCTAACAAAAACTACATTTACATTCTTAACATCTCCTTGTGTTATCTTGCAGCTGGTCAGGAAGCAGAGCAATAAAATATGTTTGCATGTTTAAATCTAGCAATTTAACTCTTGGTTAAAACAATAGAAAGAATGTCTTCATCTAGACTGGCTGGAGCTGACTTTAGATAAAAGGGTCACAACATGCTTTACTTTGGTCAGTAGAGAGCACTGTTATTTCATTTTTTTCAGCTTCACATCTAACAGCAGTTTTTTCCCATTTAAGACAACAAGCCTGTGCCTTACATTAATATTTACAAATGATAGACTTATCTATAAAATTCTATCTGGCTAGGATGACAGCCTTCACAGCACTGCTGCAGCATCATGCAGCATACTGTGACCCAACCTCCAACTGTATATGAATGGTTGCAATAATGGGTACTACAAACCATATTAGGAGTAGGGGAACAATGCATAGAAATGAGGAAGCAGGATACTGCAATGGGGATAGCAATAGCAGTGTACCTGACACTGGCATATGAGAAAAGTTATGCCCATGTAGTTACCGTCCAGTAAATACTATAGAAATATAACAAATAATACTGTACAGCTACAATATAATGATATCCATAAGAGTAATACTGCTTTTTTCCCCAAATATAACCAAGATAATCAAGGAAGGTGTTTACTGTTGAATCAAGTAATCATTCACGTGTCCAGAAGAAATTACTCTTTTTTATTCATACCTGATATTAACAACATTAATTGGTACTAGGTTGGCATCTGACCTCCACCATCTTGTAATTGACATCATACCTGTAAGCATCTGGAAGTTGTTTCATTTTTTCCCCTGCCCTCTCTTTGCTGGTCTCCAAGAAGACCTGAAAGTTGAGTTATTATTACTTTACCTGGGCAGATCACTTCTACCTTTGTTTGAACAAAAACAGATTTCCAAGTTACACAGATAAGCACTAGAATATGTTACAGTTTTTCCTTTTTCTGTTCCTGCATAACTCTATCAATGTGAGGACACCAAGTTAAGTATTATACCCTGTCTTTATTCATATGCAATTCCAAAAGTGTGGAACACCAACCAGTTAATATTAGAGTCATAGACTGCCTCAGGATTTTTAAGCTCTCACTAAAAAACTACCTTCTTAACTCCCATATCTGCCCTTGCATCTTGCCAGATAGACATACTGTTTAGATCATTCCTTTTCTGATGCTCAATACAACTCCAATTACATTTATTGTCAATCTCCCAAAAAATCTTCACAACATCTCTAGAAACTTTGTAAATACAATACATTCGTTACAATTGTTAGACATTCAGATTTTGGAAATAGTTCATAAAAACAGTTGTATTTCCAGCTATACAGCCTGCTGACTGCTTGCTGAATGTGTATAATTGGAACACGTTTCTGCTGTTTTACTTGTTATCTGGAGTTGACTGCTGCATTAATACCCGCTGCACTATTTTGTTATGTGTTAGACTTCGCTCAGCTAGTAACGAGATTAATCCAAGGGCTGCCTGTGTCCCGCTGATTGACACTGCCTATTAACTGAGTTTTGCTATAGTTGAAAGTCTACATGCTTAGTGATAACGATAGTGAGACGCTTGCTTTGACACCTGTAATTACCTGAACTAGTTTTGTACACGGTTTATTTCAGTTCCACCTTGTGCATCATCCTTTTTAGAATGGAATGGCCTGAGCAGTCTGATGTTCTTGTCTCTTTGTGAAACTACATTTTCTAATCTACTTAACGGTAAACTCCCTGTGTTATCTCTATGGTGTGCTGAATAGCCCTGCAGCAGTTCCTTTTGCCCTAATTTACCTTGCTGTTACACAGCGTTTCTCCGATCGTTTCTTTTATTTCATCTTTCTGACCCGAGCTCTTTCTTCCTACCTCGTTCCTTACAGAGCGACATCCCTATCAACTATAGAATTACAGCTACTGTTTAACATTTTAACCTATTACTATGCTTAAATTTACCAGAAGCGTATTAGTTAACCTTTTACTAAGCTTAATCTTCCATGAATCAGATTATCTAAGCCTTTTAACAGTCCATAAGTGACCTTTTTTTCAGCTTTATTCAGAGCACACTGTATGGTCATATTAGGCCATTTACTACCCAGTACTAGGCGCAGCCCCAATACAAAGTGCCACCTGGTGGCTATACCTTTATTTTGGGTCAGGTAACCATATAATTACAACTACAGAATGGGTTACGACTCCTCCATTGCTGTAGAACAAATACCAAATTCTGCCACTCTTTTTTTCCACTACTACTTGAGAGTTACTTGGTTTCTTGCATTAATAGATACGTTTTTCTTAATACATTCCACTACATCAAGCAAATAGCTAATCCACCAGGCTATTATCACTTGTGACTTACCCTGTGTATTCTTCTTATTCCGCAGCGCATCCACTGCGTTGGGAATTAAATTACCTGCCCCTGTGCACTGCAAGCTGAACACCTACAAAAGATCAGCCTGAAACAGCTAATTTTGTGCCTACAGGTTAATATTTTACACTGTACATTCTGTAAGCAGTATTAGTAATCAGACTAGGTGTATCTGCCATTGGGCCCCATTCCTGGTAGCAGTCCTCTATGTTCCTACATGTTTAACTAGGTAACACAGTCCTGGATTCTCTTGAACCACCAGTATATACTGCTGTAGTCAGCATCTAGTTCCCCCTTTCTATTGCAAGCTTTACAGGTCTTGCTTACCAGTATAACTCTTTACAATTGGCTTCTTTATTAAAATATTCTAACAAACTAGTAATATTTGAGTTAGCATTCCCCTCTCCAGGCTTATTGATTGTTTTTATAAGAAACCCTCCTTACCTGTTGTTCTTGGTGCAACCCTGCTCCATTTGCCCTCGCTACCGCTTGGGCTCACTCCGTTCCCCTATCCTGCCCAAATTTCATTTGCAGCCCATGTCCACTACCACTAGGTTTATACCTAACTGCTCCACCCACTTAGCTTACACCAATCACTCTCTAGCAAAATCCTCCTCATCAATCATTCCCTTTTTCCCCAACCCATACACCCCGCCTACTAACAGGACACACCCACACTATCAAACAACAGTTACCATGCATTCAGTCCGTCTCACCATTCTCTTTCTCCTAGTACTAACCCACTATCTTACCTCCTACCAAACCATCCTTAATGCTACCGTTACAACCCCCTCTCACACATCTCCCACCCATCACTACAGTCTACACATATCCCCAAGTAGTCACCACCACATTACTCTCCCACATCCTTCTGGTATACCCCTCCCAACCTTTTCGAAATCACTTACTACAAATAAGTACATTACCATTCTAACCAAACTGTCCAAACTCTTACACCATATTAGCCATCAATTGATCTTAGTCGGAGACATACACCCCAACCCAGGGCCAAACCCTTCCACAAATACCCCTTCTTTCCCATGCCTCTCACCCAACTAATATTCCTTCTCTAGACCAAAAAATAGCCATCTACTACTAAACTTAAACATCCAAAGCATAAACAACAAAGTTCACCTACTACATGCTTTGATATCCATCTATTCCTCTGATCTACTATCCCTAACTGAAGCATGGTTAAAACCTACAACATCCAACAGCGAATTCCTCCCACCTGGGTACAATGTATTCACAATGATAGATTGTCCAAAAAGGGGGGTGGGGTAGCATTACTTTACAAAAAACAAGCTGAAAATATGTTCTATTAATCCTCCTGTCCCTCCCCTCAAGTCTTCTGAACTTCTTCTAGCCAAACTCAAACTTAGTGACAAAAAAAATCAGTCAATATTATCACTGGCTATATATCTCCTGGCAACAATATTCCCTCCCTAGAAGCCCTTCTACATTGGGTTAATCAAAATCTACCCCACAAAACAATCATCCTAGGTGACTTTAATATTGACTGGCACACATGCTAAACTATTAACTCCAACAACCATATTAATCTCTATAGCTTCTCCCAAGTCATTCACTCTAGCACTAGGCTAGGAAATACTAAAACCAAAGAAAGTCTCCTAGATTGGATCTTGAAAAACAAGACCAGTGTTCCATACCAAGCAGGTGTCCTACCAGACACCCTCAGTGACCACCAGCCCACCTTCTTGCTAAAATACAAAACCCACACTAGCACTACCCCACTATTTCAAACTACCTGGAACAAACATAACTTTGACCCAAATAAATTCAAACTTGAAATAAAATACCAAAATTGGAACATACTAAAAGAAATTCCCCTCAAAGAAACTGGTAATCATTTCAACAACGTTTTACGGAAAATCCTAAATGCCCATGCCCCACCTCATACCACAAAACTCGGAATGAATATAGCCCCCCCATCACCAAATCACCAAACAGACTAAACATAAGATAGCACAAAGAAATAGAGCCTGGTATCACTGGAGAGCCACAAAAACTACAACAACAACTAGGGAACAATTCCAAAAACTTAGAAATAAAACTAAAAATACTATTACCCTGGTCAAAAAGGATTATTTCCTACATTTGCAAAACAGGCACCAACTTGTTGTTGTGTTTTTCGGCTTTTCCTGGTTAGGAGTCGCCCCAGTGGAACTCTGGTCCACTAATGATTGGAAAACAGACACCAACACAATCCCAAAAAATTCTGGCCAGGAATAAATAAACGACTTTGCCCTGGAAAACCCTCCACCCCACCACCGACCTCCGCAAGTGAAATCACATATATACCTGACTCTTTGATTCCTACTCTCTTATGAGCATTATCTTGTGTTTACTTGCCGATAATAGTTTGCTTGTGTCTTTCGGCTTTTTCCCGGTAGGGGTCGCCACAGCGGAACTCCGGTCCGCTAATGATTGGTAGTGGATTTTTACATACTGGGTTACCAGCCCTGATGCACAACCTTCAACGAAGGCACACCCCATTCACATATGCCTCCACACAGAAGACGCTCTAGCTGAGAATCGAACAGGACAACGTCTTGCTATGAGGTGACACCGCTACCGCAGCACCACCACCGCACTTGCCGGTAATAGTGTGCTTGACCATTCTGAGGATGATTCCTCACGTAAATATGTATATACAATTGAATGACTAACCATTTTCATATAAGACCAGAACTCTTGTGAGACTGAACATTATAATTGTATGCTTGTACTTTGCTTATGAATACTCTAACCACTTAACACTAGCGTTTTTCTTTTGATATTTTTGTGCGACTTTAGAATTTATATTATCTCTTAGATATAATTTGCATTATTAATGCAAACTACTGTTGCATTTAGGTTTATTTACATCAGGTTTTTCCCTATTGGAATACAGATTATAAAATCCTAGATATGTAATATGTTATAAAGCTTTGTAATGTACCAATCTCTATTGTAAATATCATTGTCTTGGCCTATTTTTTTGTTGTTTGTGAAGCTTTTCTTCCCAGGTCTCCACTGAAAATAGACATATATCCAGCTGGACTAGCCTGGTCAGCAAATGTAAAATAAAAACAAAAATAAATAAAATAAAAATACTTCATAGATACCATCTCCAAACTAGTCCAACAACAATGCACTACTACTACTACCAGTATCCCCGAACCTGCAGTCAGTCCCAAAACCACCTTCCAATTTCAATCTATTCCCACCAATTATGTCAAAAAATTACTAACTAAACTTAAAACTACTGCCCTAGCAGCTGATTTATCCCCACAGAATACCTCCAGTTGGCTGCTAATGAGGCCGCCTACCCACTCTCTATTCTGATTAACAGATCAGTATCAGAAAGCACCATCCCATCTATCTGGAAAGCCTCCTACATCATCCCTGTACATAAAGGTGGTACATCCACTGACCTCTCCAACTATCACCCTATTGCCATCCTGTTCCCACTGGCAAAAATTCTTGAAAAATGTATACACCACCAACTTATGCCATACTTACTTAATAACCAACTACTCTTTCCTACCCAGCATGGATTCCGACCTACCCCACAGTACAACCACAGCCCTTCTTTCCTTTACAAACCTCATAAACCAAAACAGACACTTAGGTAAATTAACATCTGCCATATTCTTAGACCTGTCAAAAGCCTTTGATATGGTCAACCATCCTAAACTGCTCCACTCCCTCACTAACCTTGGCCTTAGTAATCACTCACTAACCTGGTTCCAGAACTATCTACAAGGTAGACAACAAGCAGTTTGATGGGACAACAACCTATCCTCACTGCTACATATTAGTATTGGAGTCCCACAAGGGTCCATTTTAGGTCCCCTTCTATTCTCCATCTTCATTAATGATCTCCACAGCATCTGCCAAGATGCAACTGTTACACAATATGGTGATGACTCAACAATAACCCCCACGAACCCCTCTCCATCACCCAAAAAGCCTTCCAAAGTACCAAAACCTGGTCTCCTAACATAAACCTTTTACGTAATCTCAAAAAGACCAAACTGTTGCTATTTAAACCAAACAAATCCACTCCAGTGCCCAACTCATTCAATATTGTATCCAGAGATGGGTCTATCATCTCTCCAGACATTCATACTAAACTGCTAGGAGTGACCATTGACAACAACCTCAAGTTCGATCTACATATAAATCAAACTATTAAAACCATGCACAAAAAACTGGGCAGTCTTTATAAAACTAAACCATTTCTAACTCATTCTGCTAGAATAACCATAGCTCAATCCCACATTCTCTCCCCACTATTATACACAGCTCCTATCTTCACCAACCTACCCAAAACTGAAATGGCCAAGCTCAACATCTGCTACAATCAAATTGCCAGATTTGCTAACCTCTTTTTCACTCATAAACTCCTACTACTTCCTGAAAAAAAACAGCGCTATCTAATCTACTTAAACTACAAGCCAATCCCAGACAACTTCACTCTAGTGAAAAAAAGACCATTCAAGGTGACCAAAAACAATAATTCAGCAGGTGACTCCCTATTCCCCAACTACACAGGTAAAATCTGGAACTCATTACCTTCTGCTGTTACCTCTGCCAACTCAATTGTTACATTCAGAAAACTACTAAAAGAACACCTAATACTCACATGGAAATGCCCTTGCCGCCCTCCAGGTTGACCCCCTATTATACTCACCCTCCCACCCATGCTCTTGCTTCCACTCACTTCTATCCCCTGTAGAAGAACCATAATCTCACCCTAAGGTACTTCACCTCCAAAAACAGTCCACGAGTGAACACATACCATCCCAAAACCAGCCACTACCCACAAAACAAACCCTAACATTCTCGCTCAGCCCCATCTTACTTGTGGTTTGTCTCAAGCAATGTTATTTCTGAAATCCTGTACATTCCATGTACTATCCTACTTTTAAACTTTTAAACTAAGGTATAAATCTTGCTATTACCAATTAATATTGTACTTTGAAACTGTAATCCTATGCAATCTTGTAAAATCATGTGTTTTCCTAAGAAAATTTGCTTGGCATATATAAATATCTTACTTGCATGTTATTATTCTTTGGAGCTTTTCTCTCTGGGCCTTCACTGAATATGGACATGTATTTAGCCAGAATCTCCCGGTCAACAAATGTAAAATAAATAAATAAATAAATATGTTATTGCAGCATCTCTAGGTAATTGTGCATTCTTATGCATGTAACTGACTGTAATTGTATCTTGTAAGGTCTTAGCTAACATTGTCTTTGCTGTTCATTGTGCAACCTACGTGTTCATTAACCTAATTGTGTATTTTAATCTACATAACAAACTGTGGAACTTTTCTCCCCGGGCCTGCACTGAAAATGAATTATGTAACCCAGTTGGACTATCCCAGTTAACAAATGTCAATAAATAAATAAATAAGTATCTTGCTCAGCCTACTTAGGATATAAAAATATCTCTGAAAGCATTTTCAGCATACATTTCTACATTTTATGAACTGAGTGTCATACCTTGGCAGAGAGAACACATCTTTCTCCTGATAAGTGGATTCCTTGACCTCTTACCCACTTGCATTAGATATTTATCTAAATTACAGTTTGATAACCAGATGAGTAATCAGCTCATGTGACCCTTTTCATTCATAACCCAGGTACAAAGTATAGAGGTGGTTACAATAATGAAAGGATGGAAACATTAAAAAATTCAGGTCAATGACAGCATGACAGATTACAATGCATAATATGAGAAGCCAACATATTTAAATAGGACTACAGGAAACCTGTAACACCCGAGTATAAGTGCAATCATACAGTTAGTCAGTTGTAAACATTATGCTATAACATTCATTATAGCATATGCAATGTATACAAACAGAGTTATAGAACAATGTTGTACTGTTTCAAAAAAATACAATTTCAGTACTAGCTAGGGTCATTAAAGCAGCTGTATTTGGATTTATTATGTAAATAATTATTTAACACTTCTTTTGAAAGTCCCCATTGTTGCACAATTTCTGTTTTCTGTAAGAAGTTGCTTCCAATGGCAGTTGTTATTTTGGAGAATGCTCTTTTTCCAGTAGCAAGTTTAAATTTAGATCACAGAAATCTTAAACTTTCTTTCTGGCTGTTGCTAAGAGAGTATCCATGGTCTTTTTATTTGTAATGCTCCTTTAAGAGGAGGACGGTTGCCGTGAGTTAATATTGTGTAAAGCAGGGTATTCAGTAGCTAGGTGGCTCCATAACTAATAAGAAGCTGGGGTGCCTTCTTTTAGCAGAGTTCAAAGGTGACAGTTCATGCCTGCTAGTAAAGCTAATCTGAATATTTTATTCCTCATTGTTAGAATTGTTTTGAGTGAAGAGTAAGCAGAGGTGAATCATTCTCAGTTTTTGCGATTAGTGCATTTTTGGTTGTGGCTATCTGTGCATAAGGGGACAGTAGGTGTGAGATATGATAACATAGTTCTGAGCTAAGATCTTGATGTTGCTGATGTCTCGTTGAATGTTAAAGCTGAGTAGAGGGTCAAGAGTTAATCCTAGATATTTTTGCAGTGTTATATTGGTAATTATGTTCCCCTTTGAGCCATTTATTATTAAGGCTGGTAGCAATGAGAATTTCTCAGTAGAAGCGAACAGCAGGGCATTAGTTTTTGCTCTGTTAATAATTACTTGTTGTCGTACACTTAAATATTAGTAAAACAATCTATATTTGAGAAAACATCTTCCAAAACCAAAATTACCCAAACAATTAAAGCCATTTTAAATTTGTTACCACACTAAAAAGTTGTCTATATCAGCGATAATAACTTTGCTAAGAACCGAACGGCATTTGGACTTACTCCCTAGTTAGCAGAACAAATCTGTCTGTCCATCAGCTGCTCCCACTACAGTAGGTGAGGTACTTCTTTTAATGCCCTTTTGGCCTTCTACTTCCTGCTAGTAGGTGCTACATATTAGGCTGATCAAGTCATGCTACCCAGATGCTGTGAACCACATTAAAAAGATCTATGTCATACTGTTGTCCACAGCAACCACTGGGAGGAATAAGAATTGTAGTTCTTTAGGCCAGGGCATGTTCTTGAAACACTCCCATGAGCATTGTCCTTCCACTGTACACAGGTTCTTCAATTCATTCAACTAATTAGCTGTTTTAATGGCTTTAACTTAGGCTGCATTATAGGAAAATGCATGCTTAACTAGGGATTTGGATGTAAGACCTGCAACTATATACTGTCACTTTAAAATCAGGAGGAAATTTTGTCATTGTCTTAACTTATTTAAACAATGGGGAAATGTATTGATTTTATCTGATGAAATCTCTAACAAACTGAAGACGAGACGAAAGCGCTTATCTGTCTCAATAAAATGTGTTTTGCTATAATACTACGGATTACCCATTGGAGTTCTTGTTTTTGCTGCTTAGTCCCAAACTATTTTGGTGTTTTTCTCTGATCCCATGGATTTTAGTTGGAACTCTTCATAATTCTACTTTTATTTTGCTTTGCATAGTGTAACATCTTTTTATGAAACTGATAATAGAATCTCAGATAGAGGCATACCGTTCAGAGCAGAGAAAGCCTTCAGTAAGCTGACACCCCCCATTCTGGCCTAGTCACACTATCCAAATTACTTCTTTTTCTTCCCTTATTCTTCATTTTCCTGAAGTTATTCATCCATTCATTTGACACATTCTGTCTAAGAAAGATTCATAGATTCATTGATTAGTACTAAGCTAACTGCTCTTGTGAGCCTTTTTAAGCTAGCCAATTATCCCTTGTGAGACTCAAGCCCTGCACCTTGCGTTTGTAAGGCAAACACCTTAACCATTAGGCCACCCTCCCAACCCAGATAACTGTGAAGAAAATAACTGCATTAAGCCATGGGTGTGGGGTGGAACCTAAATATTCTGAGGTGCATTTTAGAGTTTTTTTAGCAGCCTTTTCATTTAATAATGGCCGTAATGAAAACCATGATCAAAGAAACAAAGAAATGTAGTTTTACTCTTCAACTTTGTTTTTTCATAGGTTCATAGGTTTATGCTAGGCTAATGACCTCCAGGGTCTTTAAAAGACTAACTGTGCAATCCAACCCAGTATTTTACCTGATTACCTTGGACACCTATATGGCGAGGTATATTACTAAAGAGGTAGCTAAGGTTTATTTTGGGTGGGGGTATGATAGTTGGGGATTAGTTTATACTTAGTCGACCTCTGCCCATCCCAGACATGGAGGCCAGACCAGGGGTGAATTTGTGATTTCCCATCTAATAATGATCAAGGATTCTTTTGAACAGGGTCAGGGATGACCTCTGCTTCATGTAGAATGGGAGCTTATTCCAAATCACAGGGATCCTTTGAGACACAGTTTGGTCTCTCCAGCATATTCTGTTTATGTCAGAAGCCAAGCTAATGTCCTTGGATCTAGTGTTTCTGCTAGTGTTTGTTTTGCCGATGAATGGATTAATTAGCTTGGGTTCACTGTTTCTCAAAGGGCTCTATAATGCATTTCTTCATGTTGAGTTTTAATCTGTGGCTTTGACACCAGTCATTTGTTTGTGTTAAGCCCTCTTATAAACTTAGAAAGTTCCTGCAACAAAAGGTTTTGTATTACCATGCATTTTCTGAAGGATATGAAGTCTGAAATTCCAATGTCTCTCATTGTTTACTGAATTCAGTCTTTACTGATTTGTGAGAAAAAAACAGAATTTTTATGAGAAATGGGCAAAAAATGACTCAAAAGTCTAGACATTCTGCAAAAATCTGCACAGTTGAGAGGTATGGCATTAATGCAGTCATTTGCATGTTTGTACAGGGTTTCTGCTGCATGGGTAACAGTGTTTTTTGGGTTTGGGGAGTCATGAATTTTGACAAACTGTTACTTAATAGCATGTAGTTTCCTTTAGAATAGTTCCTAACTGTCATGGGTTTAGTTTGTTTTTTCCAGACGGATTTTTATTTTGAGGGAGAGAGCTTTGTGGTCCAACATCACCAATGAGGATGTTACATGGGGGGGGGGGGGGGGGGGGCAACATCTCCCAAGTTGGTAAGTACTAGGCCCAATATGTTTTTATCCTCTCGTTGGAGTGCACACTATCTGCTGCAGGGTGTTTCTGTTCATAACGTTTAGGAAACAAGCCTGTGAGTTAGAGGCTGTGAATGTTTCCTAGTCTATAGAGGGGTTATTAAAGTCTTCCATGAGCAGGGTATTTGGTTGGATGATGGGAACCTCTAACAGGTGTAGGGAAGAGTCATGATCTTCATGGTTCACATTGATGGTGACCTGTAGCTGACTAGGACAATGTAAAAAGCCTTGTCTATGGAATTGTGGACATGGATGAACTCCAGGGCATTATCCTGTTTAACCAACATAAAGTTGCATTTTTTTGCTAATGTAGATCGGGATACATGCACCTTTAGCCCTGTCTGTGCTGCTGTTGGTCTAAATTGGAGTCTTGCAGTGTTGGAGTACATTCTATGGTTTTAAACCAAGTCTTGGTGACAACACAGATGTCTACATTCTCCAGAATGAAGACAACTTGTAGGGTGTGTAGTTTCTTGGTTATTCTCCAAGCACTGAGCAGTAACACCTTAAGGTTGCTTTGAGTGGTTTCTGCTTTGCTGGTAGTTTTGTTATTTTGTCATTGCCTAGAAAAGGCTCTGAGGAATGGATAAAGATGTGGCCAACCTATGAAGCCCTAGTGGGACAGGTGCAGATCATCCTTGGGTAAAGTAACATGGTCTGTTAACCATGTCCTCCATTGCTGATAGATATTGATTTCCCTGGAGTGAGATCAGAAGCTAAGACAGTTATTAAAATCAATCATTTTCTGTACATGCTGTGGCACCATCGAAGGCAGAATGCTGATTAATGCAACCTGTCTGTGGCACATATTCAGAGAGATCCATAATGTCTCTTTTCATATAGTCCAAAGAGGTATGCCTCAGTTAATTTACACCCATGTGGACTATGATAGAATCACACTGGTCCCTGTGGTGCTTTGACCTGAGTGTGTGCTTGTGTGATATCGAGAATCCCAGCTCCAGATAGACAACTTACCATTTTCTACTCCGTATCCAGTGAGCGGAGTAGCTGCGTGTCATCCAATAGAATCCACTGTGAAAACAACACAAGCCCTGTGGGCTTTGTTCTTGGGGATCATTGGCTGAAGACTTATGCATGGTTAGGTGCTGTTTTTGCTGTCTGCTTTAGTGGTTGCTAAGGAAAGGTGCTGCTGTGTGACAGCTTAGGAGGTCCTTGAGGTATGCAATTTTTTTTTTTACGTGCCTCAGCATAAGAAGGTCTGTGTGTGTGTGTGTGTGTGTGTGTGTGTGTGTGTGTGTGTGTGTGTGTGTGTGTGTGTGTGTGTGTGTGTGTGTGTAGTCAGTGCCAGTGGTGTGTGTTATATATGAAGGATGTAGTGTGTGTTCTTGATAACCTTGTTTGTAAACGAGAATTTTGCCTCCAAGGAAGTTATATATGTAGATCTCTCACATAATTTGTTAGTTTCTTTAAGGATTAAAGGTTGTCTGAGTACATGAGACAATTGCTACATTGTATCATCCTATCCATATCTACCAAGGTGGCCACAGAGGCATTAGGAAATTGCAAATTAGGGTTGGGCTATTATGGTTTAGAGACTTGATTTTACAGGGGGCACCTAAGTGGTGTCTAGGGTTAAGGCCAGATGTTAGATGGTGTTATGATCTAATATTAGTGTTGTTTGATGCACAAAATAGCTGCCCTATGCTTAGCTCCATGCCAAGTCTTTCTTTGTTACAGGTAATGTCCTAAGTACTAGCTCTGTAGATGATAACTATGCATGATACTGCTAACCAGCACCGAGAAGAAATCAGTTCCAGAAAAAAGCACCTCATTTAAATCAACTGCACTTTGAGTTCCCAAGAATGCTTCCCAACTCAGAGACCAAGTAAACACCTTCTGCATCAAGATAAATTCACCTGCAACTTCTTAATGTAAAAGCACAGCAAAAGTAGCTCTCAAGTGGAGATTAACATCAAACAACCAAGTTCATAATAAGCTATATGTTTGATGAAACAATCTCATTTAAGACTCCTTGTACGCTTCAGAATGTGGACTGACCAGGCTACTTTACTACAGCTACTAGAACAGCAGTCACAGTCTTCTTAATGTAAAAACACACTGTGGCTAGCCAAAAATGAAAGGGTACCAAGTAGCTACAACAAATAATTGTCTCTTTAAGCCCCCTTTTGTGTTTCCCAACTTTCACACACCTGGCTACCTTTCTATTCTCACAAGAATTGCAGTCCCAGCCTTCTTAAAGCAAAAACACACTTTAGTTAGCCAAAAGTGAAAAGGCACCAGAATCAAATCAAACATTTAATCCTCCCTGTATATTCCAGCACAGATAGACCAGGCTACCTTTCTACTGCCACTAAAATTTCAGACCGGTCTTCTTAATCTAAAAACCCACTTTAGTTAGCCAAAAGTGAAAAGCTCCCAGGTAAATATTTTATGTGCTCTGAGAGATTGTCGGCCTTATATGTAGTCCAACTAGGCACCTCTCAGAACATATAAATATATATTTTGCTATACCATACAAATGTCAGAAAATATTACTTTTTTAATATAAAAGAGTATAATTTGGGGTTTTCTTTTCATAAGAACATACCAATAATGTGATCCAGATATGTAATGAGTGTGTCAGTTTCAAAAATGCAAAATAACATTTTTTTGTAAAATGAATGACTAAACCAGACTACCTTCTACCTAGCGATAAATGACCATTTCTCTGTAACCATAAGAAGTATTATGGTAAATTTCTCTGAAAAATACATCATGGCACTCAGACAGAAAATACACTTAGCTAGTGGTTTCAGTTGTAAATACACATGTACATCTCTACTGTTGTATAAAGCAGTTTACTGCACACATCTAAACTGGGTTTTGGATCACAGGTCCAGTGACAAAAACCTTCTGTATTAAAGAGAAATAAAAAGGATTTTTGTTTTTATTGTATAATCCACTCATCAAAGAGCTATTTACAGACATTATTGTACTCGGTGTACAGAGCAAAGTTCACCACAGTGCCCTCAATAAAAACAGAGTATAATGCAAAATGTAAAATATTAGCCACTTTAATTTTTTTTGAACAGCTGGCATGACAGTATCTGAAGTTATTTAAGCAGCCATGACTTGTGATCTCAGCCATTAGAATGATTTGCTTACAGTTTATGCGTGCGTGTGTGTGTGTGTGTGTGTGTGTGTGTGTGTGTGTGTGTGTGTGTGTGTGTGCTTGTTCGAGGAACTGTAACATAAAGCTAGTATATCTCTTTCCTACAGCTTCTGAAATGTGTAGATAAAAAGCTGGTGTGTGGAAACACAATAGCTCTTTCCTAGAGTACATTTTGGTCCTTATCTTTGCAACTCTGAGGGGAGGGCATAAATTAGGAATTTCCCCATGCATCAGTTGACCTAACTATAGCTCTACCAGAAATAGTTATTGAAGTTCCACAATTTTTTTAGCCCGTTTGTCCCTCAAAGATTATTATGGAAGCGGTCTCACCTGCATTCTCCAAAGCTTAAAATACCAGAGCTATGGGCCTTAATAATATATCTAGCAGCTTAGCCAACAAAACAACATATGCCTTCTCTTAACCCCCTCCCAAAACTGTAAAACTTAAGCATAGCCTCAGGGTATGTCCCTCCTCACTTATAAAAATGGCTATTGTTCTTCCGCTCCATAAAAGGGCTCTACCTCACATCCCAGGAGCTATAGACTCATCGGTCTAATAAGACAGCTTGCAAAGCCATGCAGCATATTAATTTATATCCGATTTCATAATCTCTGATATAAGCTCAAAGTGAGGTCGTTTATTGGTTAGAACACAGAAAGGTCAGTTTTTGAGCTTTTTTTCTCTGCTGTATAGCAGAAGTGTTTGCAAGGCTCTGTGTTGACTTCCACAGAGCTCAGTGATGCTTTTTAGGTGTTTCAGATACAGTCTGCGCCATCGAGGTTATGATACAAATATTTTCTTCGCTTACTGTGCTCGTAACTTTCTTTATACAGTTATAGCTATTATTTTTAAGCATTTAAAGTATTTATTTAATTTTGAGGCAAAAGTCATCATTTCTCTGTTTTGTTAGCTTCTTTAGTTCTGTTTGCTTCCAAATCACCTTGCAGAAGAGAAAATTAGCCAGAGGCTTGGTTGTTTGGTACTTGTTTGCTGCCTTATCTGCACTTGAAAGGTACTTTTACTGTGATTTTATGTTAAATTCTGGGATCACTATCCGGTGACAGAAAGAGTTTACCTGATCCCTCTGAGTTAGGAAGCACTCTAGGGAGATCAAAGTGTGGTTGTTTATTGGCAAGAGGGCACAGGAGTCATGTTTTTTCCTCTGTTATAAAGTAGGAGAATTTCAAGTCGATGTGCTCACTTCTGCAGAGTTCAGCATCCATTTTTAAGTGTTATAACCGCATCCAGATCCATCCACGCTAAGATAAGAATATTTTCCTGATTTAATGCACTTGTATATGCTTTATGTAGTGATCACTACTGCTTTTGAGCATTTTTAAAGCATTTGTTTAATTTTATGGCAAGAATCATCATTTCACTGTTTGTTAGGCTTTCTAGTTCTGTTTGCCTCCAAGTCACCTTGCAGAGGAGTGAATTAGCCAGGGACTTCGTTGCTTGTTGTTTATCTTTACTTTAGAGCTACTTTTGCTGAACTAATCCATTAAGAAATTCCAGGATCATCCATTTTATGGCAAAAAGGGTTTATTAAGTTATTTTGCTGAGTAATATGATTCAGTATTATTTACCATGAATATCAGTTAAGTCTTGTGTATCACAGTGTATTAGTGCTGTAGAGGATAGGGGAATTCTCTTGCTGTGCATTTAGTGGTGGGGGATTCTCACAACTTATGTGTTTTATGTTTACATGGTTGCACCTTGAGCTATCCTTCATGACTGTCTGTAGTAGGGCAGAACAGCTTGCTAATAACTTCAGCTAGGACCTCACAGGATGGCAACAATGAGTTGATTTATACTTACTGTATTTTCTGTGAATATCTGTTAAAATTGTTTTAAAACTGATTCTGTAACTGACCCTTTCAATGTGGAACTTGAAGGAACATGGACATTTTAATTCTCAAAGTGAGGAATTCTCATTGATTGCATACTTAGTTATGGTAGTGTTTTTTTTTTTTTTTTTATACAGTACATTTTTGACTTCAGTTACACACTTTTTTGTACAGTGTTTACTCTTGGTTTATATATATATATATATATATATATATATGTATATGTATATATATATATATATATATATATATATATATACTTCAACGTATTGATTTTGCTTGATAGACCACTTCAGCTTGGCACCGTGGAAATGGTGCATTTTCATGCAATGTGAAAATAGGATGTTCCACATTTTGCCTGTTTGTCACATATTGTCAGTGTCTGTGTTCCAAATTGACCTCTTAAGAGGTTGAGACCTGTGATCCAGGCTAAGACAAGAATATTTTCATAGCTAAATAAGTTCATGGTTATGTACTACGCTAATGACCACAAGGTTCTTTTTAACCCTCTTCATGCATTCCAAAACTCTGTCAAGTTCTGGTACCCTTGATAAATGCAAGCAGGGGCTTGGGAGATGAAACATTTATAAGCAGGATCCTGGGAGATGAACCATTTGCAGGCAGCCTGTGTCCATTAACAACATAGGTGTGAAGCTAGGGATGATTTTCCTGTTCCCCATCCAAATGTCCAAGTTACATTTGCATTTAGTTGGGGAGGAGCTCTGCCTTACATGGATGCAAAGTCTGCCCCAGAGAAGGTGTAGTGTCTTGGATACATACCTGTCTCTCCAGCAGGTCCTATTTATATCACAGGCAAGGTTTAAGTTTTTAGAATGGGTAATTATGGGGCTGTTCGTTTTACTTATATGCATGAGGCCCATTAGGGTTGGGTCTGACAATGCCTTGTATGCCAGGCAGAAATATCCTCTCAACAGCCTGAAGGAGACAGAATACTGAGATAGGGCTTGAGGAAGTCTGTATAGAATATGTTACTTACACCCTGTATTCTTTTAGTTATGAACCTCTGTGGACCTTCCAGTGGTTGGATGTAGCTGGGTTAGGTACATACCAAAGGGAGCATTGTACTCAATTACATATATGATGAATTCTGAATACAGCGGAACAATGACCTCCTTGGACCTAGATGATTTACCCTTGTTTATAAGTTGTGCAATATAGAATGATTTCCACACTATTATAGACATCTGATGGTCAAAGGCTAAATTACTGTCTATGTGTGTCCCCAAGTCCCTGACTATTGGGTCGACTCTTATGGGTATGTTATCAATATGATAGTTAGTAGGGGTAGACTTCTGAAGGATACTATTTTGCATTTCTTGACATTTAGCTTTAGTCTATGACACTGACACAAATTATTTGTCTGTGTCAGCCCTTCCTGAAGAATATTAGTGTTGGTGGGGGATTCTATGACAGTTCCTTGATTTATTGCAGTTGTAATTGCCTTATACATTGAGGGCTAATTTTAGCGAGCATTTTTTTAAAAACATTTATTTAATTTTTGTGGCAAAAATCATAATTTCTCTTTTTGTCAGCTTTTGTAGTTCTTTTTGCTTTTAAATTGCCTTGCTGAAGGTCAAATTAGCCAGGGGCTTAGTTGTTTGGTATTTTGTTATTTAAACTGCACTTGAGAGCTACATTTATTGTGCTTTTCCATTAAGAAATTCTAGGATCATTCATCTTGTGGCAGTAGGTGTTTACCTGGTCCTTCTGAGTTGTGAATCACTGTAGGGAGCTGAAAGTATGATAATTTTTCGCTAGATGGCACAGGAGTCAGTTTTAAAGCTTTTTTTTTTTATTTGCTATAAAGCAGGAGAGTTTGCACAGAGTGACGGTTAGTAGTGCCCTGCATAGTATCAAATGGCTAGACAGTGACATTTATCTTTAAAGTAGGATTTAGATGTGAAACCTGTTATACAGTATGGCATTGAGTGGAATTGAGCTCAGAGTAGCTAGCTTGTGCTTCAGATAGCATTACCATTTCCTACCACTATATAACACCTTGCCCTTAACCTCAGATACAACAGTAGAAGATCCCTGTTAAAAAACAGTTCTTAGTCCAAAACAGCACACCCTATTGCAGGACCAGACAATATGGATATACAATTTCCTAATGTCTCCATGGCCAACTTGGTAGATATGGGTGGTGCAATAGTGCAGAGGTTACCATTGTCACCTCACAGCAAGAGGTTCTCTAGTTTGATTCTCAGATGGGGTGCCTTCTGTGCAGAGTCTGCATGCCCTCCCTGCATTTACATGGGTTTCCTCTGGATGCTCCAGTTTTCTCCCACATTCCAAAGACATGCATCTAGAGTGTTTCTCCCTGGGCCTCCACTGAAAATGGGCTCTGACTCAGTCGGACTTTCCCGGTAAACAAATGTTAAATAAATTAAATAAAAAACATGGGAATCCTAAGGCAATGTAGCAATTGCCTCATGTTCTCATTAAAGAAAATAACACAGTATGTGAGAGATGTAAATACACAACTTCTTTGAAGGCAAAAATCTCACATACAAATCAGGTTGTCAAGAATACCCACAGTACATCCCTCCTATGCAGCTTACCACACGCACAAGAGTGTCTTATGCTGAGGGGCTTAACAGAAACCTTACCAAATCTCAAAGACCTACAAAGACGGCTAATGGCAATCATGTTCTTCAGCAATCTCTAGAACACACACCAAAAGAAACATCAATCATCTCAGATAAGCAAAGCCTATAAGGCAAGCATATACTTGTCCTAATACTGTTGTAATTGGGGACTCCATTGTGTGATACACAGATAACCCACTCACCAGGTTATACAAGGTGAAGATAACGGATAGTTGCCTACCTGGAGCTAGGATCCACAATATCATGCATGCACTCCGGTCACTGCATCCCAGGTACAAATATGATTCTATCATAGTTCACGTGGGTGTAAATAACCTGAGGTACCCCTCGCTGTACTATATGAAAAGAGACATAATGGATCTCTTGGAATATGTGTCACTAATAGGTACAAGTCTTGCAATGAATAACATTCTACCCTCACCAAGGATGATGCTGCACTACAAACACAAAATCATTGATTTTAATAATTGGCTTAGTTAGTTTCTGGTGTCACTCCAGGGGATCCTATATCTGTCAGTGTAGGAAGATATGGTCCACAGACCATATTGCTTTGACAGTGATGAGCTGCACCTGGCCCTACTAGACTTTTGGATCTTCTTCTTCTTCTTTCGGCTGCTCCCGTCAGGGGTCGCCACAGCAGATCAACTGTTTCCATTTCTTTCTGTCCTCTGCATCTTGCTCTGTCTCACCAACCACCTTCATGTCCTCTCTCACCACATCCATGAACCTTATCTTAGGCCTTCCTTTTTTCCTGTTACCTGGCAGCTTCATCCTTAGCATCTTTTTCCCAATATACTCTGCATCCCTCCTCAGCACATGTCCAAACCAACGTAATCTTGCCTCTCTGGCTTTGTCTCCAAACCTTCCAACCTGGGCTGACCCTCTAATACACTTATTCCTAATCCTGTCCATCCTCGTCACACCCAGTGCAAATCTTAACATCTTCAGCTCTGCCACGTCAAGCTCTGACTCCTGCCTTTTTGTCAGTGCCACTGTCTCCAACCCATATAACATAGCTGGTCTCACTACCCTCTTGTAGACCTTCCCTTTCACTCTTACTGGTACTCATATTTCACAAATCACTCCTGACACTCTTCTCCACCCACTCCATCCTGCCTGTACTCTCTTCTTCACCTCTCTTCCACACTCACCATTACTCTGAAGTGTTGATCCCAAGTATTTAAATTCATTCACCTTCTCCACCTCTACTCCCTGCATCCTCACCATTCCTCTGTCCTCCCTCTCATTCACACACATATATTCTGTCTTAGTCCTGCTGACCTTCATTCCTCTACTCTCTAGAGCATATATACACCTCTCCAGGGTCTCTTCCACCTGTTCCCTACTCTCACTATAGATCACAATGTCATCTGCAAACATCATAGTCCACGGGGACTCCTGTCTGATCTCGTCTGTCAACCTGTCCATCACCATTATAAATAAGAAAGGGCTCAGAGCTGAACCTTGATGTAATCCCACCTCCACCTTAAATGCATCCGTCACTCCCACCGCAGACCTCACTGCTGTCATACTACCCTCGTACATATCCTGTACCACTCTTACATACTTCTCTGACACTCCTGACTTCCTCATACAATACCACAACTCCTCTCTAGGCACTCTATCATATGCTTTCTCTAAATCCACAAAGACACAATGCAACTCCTTCTGGCATTCTCTGTACTTCTCCATCAACACTCTCAGAGCAAACATCGCATCTGTAGTGCTCTTTCCTGGCATGAAACCATACTGCTGATCACTAATCATCACCTTCCTTCTTAACCTAACTTCCACTACTCTTTCCCATAACTTCATGCAGTGACTGATCAATTTAATCCCTCTGTAGTTACTACAACTCTGCGCATCACCCTTATTTTTAAAAATCGGTACCAGAACACTTTTTCTCCAGTCCTCAGGCATCCTCTCACTTTCCAAGATTTCATTAAACAATCTAGTTAAAAACTCCACTGCCATTTCTCCTAAACACCTCCATGCTTCCACAGGTATGTCATCTATTGGCTGAAATTTTATCCACCACCTTAGAGAATTTTTTAGGCAATGCAAAAATGACAAAATTACTACAAAAGTGAAAAAGTTTCCAATCAACCTTATGGTGTTACTGTTTAATGTTAGGATCTAAACAAAAAAAAACTCCACACCCTTCAAGCCCTATGCACTCTAGGGGAATGTTAGTAGAAAGTACTCAGGCAGTGCAAAGCTACCATTTCGTCCACACATTTAGGCCAACAACAGCACAGACTGGAGCCAAAGATGGAGGTGTCTTGATCTCTGTTCGAACAAACATACCTTCTGATTGGTTAAACACGATGACATAATAGAGCTCATTCATGTGCATGCCAGGACTACTTGAGGCACTCTTCCACTACAGCCTTGAAACATGCTATGCTCCACTTGAATGGAGGAACACAGCAGTCATTCCCCTCTACAAAGGCAGACCACCAACTTACCCAAGGAATTAGAGACCTGTCAGTCTAGCAAGCCTGATATGTAAAGCCATGGAAGGAATTATCATGAAACTGATAACAAAGGACATTGGCAACCTACAGACACTGGAACAATTCCAGATTGGATCTGTTAAGGGACAGCTGTGCCTACTTAACCTAGTAAAATTCTTTGAGGGGGGTCACCAAGGCAATGGGTGAGGGTAAAACAGTACATACTGTGTATCTTGACCTGGCCAATGTATTTGATAAACTATCCCATTAAAGCATTGCTGACAAGCTGTTTGAGCTAGGCATAAATCCCTACATAACTCATTAGATTGCTGGTTGACTGACAGACAGGACCCAAGAAGTCTGGATCAGTGAGACCACCTCAGCAAAGAGAACAGAAATCAGAGGAGTACCCCAGGGCAATATGCTATGCCCACTTCTGTTTAGCATCTACTTCACTGAAGTCAAGGCTAAAGTTCCAGTTCCGTGTCTGAACTGTCTGCAAACAGCTAAAGTTAACTTTGAACCTAACACCACTCTTAAGTATTCAACTGCGGTACCACCTTTATCATTCTTATAAGAAAAGCGCAGTCCAGGTCTGAACTGTCTGCAAACAGCTAAAGTTAACTTTGAACCTAACACCACTCTTAAGTATTCAACTGCGGCACCACCTTTATCATTCTTATAAGAAAACCGCAGTCTGGGTCTGAACGTCTGCAAACAACTAAAGTTAACTTTGAGAATGTGTCTTTGAGCCAATATTAATTTTCCCCTGGAGAGCACTGTGCTTTGGCTTGTAAGCAGAACCCCCCCCCCCCACGTCTTTGAGCCAATATTCATTTTCCCCTGGAGAGCACTGTGCTTTGGCTTGTAAGCAGAACCCCCCCCCCCCACAAACACACACACACACATACACATCTTCCACTTTCTCTCTTATTCCCTTCTGTTAGCAAATAGTATCCATAACCAAGGGAGCCCGCAGGATTTTTTCCAGGGGGGTGCAAAACCCAGAGCCCCGCCCATGCAGCCCCACCCACGTAGCCACCCCCTACCCCCACTGCCCCTCCCCCTACCCCACACAGCCCTGCCCCCACACAGTCCCTCACATACACACACACACACACACAGCCATTCCAGCAGTGTCCCATTACTTGGTTATTTCTCACCATTTGCCACAGACACTGTTCAAATCTATCAGTATGCATACTGTCTTATGCTTTACTTCTACAATGATTACAGATATTTGGATTTAATTCACAACTTTTATTTCAAATTTTAAAGCAGAAACACTGCAGCACGCATTTCACATTTACTAAACAAAGCAACAGTCTTGCAATGAAAACAGACTTAGCATTAAAACTTCTCTGCTTTTGATACTCACATTGATGGAAACAGCATTGAAACCCACATTCAAAGAGAATGCATCTGGGCAGTGGCAGGTTAAGTTTACCTTTGGGCCATTTTCAAAGCATATCAAATGCACACATTTTTAGGCCCATGCAAAAGTATGGTGATTCATGTTCCTGATGGGAGATAGGAAATTCACCCCGGGGATCACTTCTGTGGCTATGCTTGACAGTGGCACAGGAAAATAATTTTCTTGGGTGGCGAAAGCCAGGGTACCTTTGGTTAGGCTTATATAGGCCCAATAGCCTAGTACCTACCTATGAAACTATAATTGAATTATATCCCTTGTACAGCACCTGCACCACCTGTTAGAGTGTATTTTAAATTTACAGTTTTGAACATTTTCCAGTAAGCAGTGAAACAATTCAAAACATATGAACCAGTAATGACAAACTGCCTAATTCAGAACATTTCAAACATAAAAAGCAACTCAAAACTTCTATCATTATAATCCACCAATATTACTCCATATGCACAATCTCTGCAGTCTGCAGAAGTCATCTGAATTCCACATTACAAAGATCTGAAACTAATGAAGAGATTGTTGCTATAAAACATACATTTCAGTGTTTCATCTACAAATGTAGTGCCCATTGCCCTAGAAGAATAAATTGCCCATGTTACGTTAAAATAAATGGTATGCTGGTATATTGCAACAGGGAATATGTAACAAGCTGAAAACTAGGTTCATAGTTACTAGGCACCAAAGGGACATACTCAGGACAGGACTGCAGCACCCCATCCCCTTAAAATACACATTTACATGCTGTGGGAGTAGAAGCTACAGCCCTCTGTAGAAAGATGCAAGTATGCTACCTGCTGTGCTAACACTGCTTTAAAATTCTATACTACAATGATACCATTTGCTAAACAAAAGAGTTGCACATTTGTACAAACCTAGCATGATGAGCAGCAGTAAACTTATCTTCCCTTGAAGCTCTCAATTCCTTGAAAATAAATTCCACCTGCTAACTCTAAGTAGGTCATTTCAGACACACACACACAGACTAGAAATATAAAGCAGAAATCTGGACACTGAAAATCTGTACATTTGACAGGTATGACACACACAAATCTCCCTACCTACCTTGTAGTACCTCCTTAGAAAGTGGATAGAGCAAATCTTTTGGGTTTCTATCATCGTGACAGGAATGTACTGCATTCCTAAATCAAAGTATGATTAAAAGTTCACAAAAGCAGTACGGTGTCATCAATCTTTGATGTCTGCCAAAGTGCTCTTCAGAGTACCTGCAATGAATATGCACTGCCCAGTAATGACTCCTCAGTCCTCCTGCAATTGGTATGGAGTTACATTCATTGGTAACATGTCTAAATACGAATGTATATTCTTTTTTAATAAGACCCATTACTCCTACTACTACTGGAACTGCCTGGGTATCTTTCTTCCACACTGCTCTCATTTCTGCGTGCAAATCCTGATATTAGGAGTTTGACTTTGTGTCTCTCTGTACATAACACTCTGTAGTCAGTGGGTGTGTAGAGTTCAATGATCAATGCTACTTTTGTCTTCTTCTCTTGGTCCACTAATATCTGGTTTTCTAGCATCTGTCTTTTGAGCTGTCGGTAATTGAGGATGATCCCATGTGATGTAGGCGTTAGCATTTTCTATGATGCTTAAATTGCAGCTTATGTTTCCAGTGTTTTTAAGCCACTTCAGTACCATAATGTTTTCACAATGCCCAGTACAACAGTCTTGCCACATTATTATGCTTGTCAGTATACAGTGTCCTTCTACCATTAGTATGTTGCAGCCATTAACAAGGTGTTCAACTTCAACCGTTTCCAGTTCTGTTTTACAAAACCTACATTTGTCTGTTTCTCCCACATGTGCAATGGACATTGTAAACCAATGTGCACATGATAGTCCACTATCTTGTGCCACCAATATTGACCTTTCCTCTCTTAGTTCGAATTCACCTTGCCTTGACCATTCCTGCTTTTGTTCCTGATTAGCACGAGGTTTTTCCAGAAGTGTTCTATACTTGCAACTATATTTATGCATTTTCCACATTTTTTCATCTTCTCAATTGGTCCATCACCGACCTTGTATTCTTTTGTTTCTTGGTACATTCAGTTGCTGCCCGATTTTTATCTACTTCTAGTTTGATTTCCATTTCTGCTTGATGCCGATATGCTTCTGCAAGCCTAAGCAGGGAAAAGCAGAGAAGTCATGTATCTTAGATTTATTCTCATTTTTCAACACTTTCACTACATTTGTGAGGTCAGCAGATGTGTGGAGTCCCATGATTGCAGATCTGTACATGTAATCAATTTCAAAGGAGGAATATCCCTTCTTCAGAATGTGGAAAACATATATTCTTGGTATGCACTGATTTTTTATAAATCATTTGGTGAGTAAGAAGCATCCTTGTTTTCCTATATAATCTATGCAACACTGAGGTCAGTCAAACACACAAAATTAATTTAGGACAGGAAGAACAAATTGGTTTATAGCTTGGATTGTGTTCCTAGATGTAAATGCTGTTTTCAGGATTCATTTAAGTCATCTAAAGTATTCCTTAGTAAGCTTGATTTGCATTTGCTCATGTTTTATTGTTGATCATTTATCAGTTCCCATTCCCAAATATTTGTACTCTTGCTGAAGTTGTTTTATATCACATTCTTTTACCAAACTGATGTTTTCTTGGTGCTGCAGTTTTCCTGCTTTAAAGGTTTGTTTTGCACATTTATCAAGACTAAATGACACTCTTATATCATCTGACTTGCAGTTGTGCTTTCAGTTCCTCCTCTGAACTCTACAGTTTTAAATCATTGACAAAGAGAAGATGAGAGGTCTTTACACGCTGTTGCTTTCTAGGAGCCAGATTATAGGGCAAAACAGAGTAGCAGCAGTAACAGAGTCACTCTGGAGTATTCCCCATTGAAGTTTTTCCCTGAAATAATAATTTGTCCTTCATCATGGCTTAATTGCAAAGTGCTCTGCCACTGTTTCATGGTCACTGTCATGTAATCGCTCAGTGTAAAGTGTACGTTATACATTTTAAAGTGCTTTTTTATACATGACGGTGTGATACTATCAAATGTTTTTGTAGTCAATCCATGTTGTACTTATTCTTGCCTGTTTTACAATTCTCCACTATGACTTTGACAATGAATGATTTTTTATTCTGCATGACTTTAACCGTCCTTTTGTTCCATTGCCATAACTGAGCTTTCTTCTAAATGACTATAAACTCGGTCAGCATAAATTCCAGTGTACAGTTTATACAGTGTCATCTTACTCCAAGTTGGAGTCTCCAACTTTGATTTGTGTAGCTACACAGGTTTTCTCCAAAAACACTAAAATCCAGGCTGAACTTAACTTTGCTTAACCACATAGGTGGTAATCCATTAAGTACGGAAGAAGTAATTAGGGATTTGGGGACCCACATAGATAGTAATCTCTCCTTTGATAATCACGTTGCCAAAGTAGTTAGAAAGACTTTCTACATAGCCCACCTTATCACGAAAGGGTTCGCATCTAGATCAAGAGAGGTCATTGTGCCCCTCTACTCATCAGGCCCATAACTGAATACAATGCCCCTTTTGGGATGTACCTTACCCGACACCTGCAGCAACTGGAGAGACCCCAAAAGTACCTCACCAAGAGGATCACGGACCACAAACAGATGTCCTATGCAGCTCAACTAAAGAAACTCCAGCTTTACTCAGTTGCTTACCGCCTACTCAGAGGTGATCTATGCCTGACGTACAAAGCCATGTCTAACTCAGAATTAATAGACATGCTCCACCTCAAAAAATCCAAATCCCTTAGAGCTACATGCTCCAGGGACTCAGTACAAAAATAAATAGGACATGCTGGAGGGACAGAGTCATATCCCAGAGGCTCCCCTCACTCTGGAATAGAATTCCAATTCATGTTAAACATAGCCCCTCGCTGACCCTCTTCAAGCATGGATGCGAAATCGCAAATTCACCCCTGGGATCTCTTCTGTGTCCCAGCTTGACAAAGGCACTGTAAACTAATCTTAAAGGGCTACCTTCTGTGATCTACTATAATACAGAGGCACAGTAGGCTAATCTAATAGGGAGGCGAAAGCCAAATACATTCTGGCTAGGCTTATAAATGCCCTAGGGCAGATAGCCTAGTATCTACCTATGAACCTATTCCAGATGGTTTTGAAAGAAATCATAGCTCAAAAGCTTTTTGGATTCACTCTAAATAAACGTAAGCAATGAATAATTAATTAAACTGCATGAAGTACCCATGGGCCTGGCAACATATTTTTTCTTTCCCCTAAATGACCCTGTACAACAATGTCTCAATTAGTTTAATGCCTTTTTTCCATTGGGTCAGTTAAGGTAAAATAAAGTTATGTTAAGTCCACATATATCACTTGTTTAATTTGCAGTTGTCTTTGTACTGGCTGCTTCTGAAAAAAATAAGTTTCTTTCAGAAATTAAAGAATTCTGTTAGTCAATAAAAGTATCATTATTGAAAATGCATAGCTTCCAAATGTCACTGCTAATAGCAACCTTGAATTTTCTAACAGTGCACTAGCAAACGATATAAGCAAAATTAAAATGTATGATTGATAGCAGGAAACCTTTAGTCAATAAATCATTTAGTAAACAATCCATGACCTTTTCTGTAATTCCTAAAGTGATTTAAAACACAGAATAATCAAATTTTTAACGAATTAAGTCACATTAGTGTATATCTATAGCTACATCTGTCTATCTATATTATATAATACTATATGGAATGACAGCACTAACCAGATCAAAACTGTACATCAGAAACCTGAATCCACATACTACAAAATAACACATTTTTTATCACAGCCACTGCATGCTTCCTGCACATCACCTGCTAAATAAGTTGGGATGGATACTCCTTGCCAATAGAATAAAATGCAACTATCTCACTTTTACCTTCGAACTGCTATACAACTGATGAAGCTTTTATGATTTACAACATAATTGATTGCTCTGGTGCCATGTTACTAAAAAAAGTATTCCAGAAGAAGCTTTCCTCCAAGGAAATCCTACAGTAATACCAGTATGAGATGCACAGAGTGAGTTACAGCAGGCTGATCTAGGCAGTAAAAGAATAAACAGGAAAAAAATCTATACAAAGCACACTACATTTTAATCATTTCAGTTTTCTATTGAAAGACACAGTTTGAAGTGCTAGTGTTGTTTCAGAGCTCTGGTTTAGATGTCTTTATATAAAAAAATCTCATTTAAGTAGTTTACTGTCCAAAAGTGACAATCACACATCTCTTCTATGCAAAAAAGAAGACAGACCTGTGCAGTTAATATTTCCGGGTAAAAGAGGGATCATTCATGTGCGATGTGGAAATCTAAAGTACTGGGATTTTTTTTTCTTTTTGTTTAATACCACACAATCTGTTGTTAGAATAATCAAAGTGCTTGTGCTTATGAAATCTTACCTTTACCATTAATACAGCGTGGGCATTAAAAACTACACAGCAGCTGAGCTTTCACAGCACCGATTTGATTAGGAGGGAAAATTACCTTAACTCCATAAGTTGGTTTTAAACATACTCGTTCGTGTCCAACACACTTTCTTTATAATTATATTGGTGGTATTGGTATATCAATTTTATAGCAGCCTCTGCACCATTTTGGTACATAAACATGGATGTTTAATTTTGTAGGACTTCAAAATAAGAAAAATTAAACGCATTTTCTATCCACTGAAAGTCGTCTGATTAGCGCAACTGGTTCTGTCTATGATTAATAACTACTTTTACTTTAGTCTCCTTTGGAATTTAAATGTGTGCAGAGCCGATACTGAGTCTGTAAACATCCTACAGCAGCCAGAAAAACACACGGAAAACACGAGGAAAACAAGATGGCAGGCAGGCAGCAGTCAAGGCAGCTCATCACACTGTGATGGAGGGGCGGTTGGACGTGGTGCAGACACAGTAACTGGTGCACAATTTGAAGGTTTGGTGTAGGGAGGGAAAGGGAATATACACATTTAACTGCAGTTAGAGCATCACACACACTCCCTGATCTCATCTCGAAGTGTGCCACTTTCGCATTTTGGCGCCAACCGACAGTCAGTATGAGAGTGAGACTGTACAAAAAAGGACTCAAGGAGTGGAGCAACCACCAACCTACCTTCTTCTTCTTGTACCAAGTCCAACATCACCACCAGTCCAGTCCAAAGTCCAGTCCTTCCACCATACGATGAATAGGCAGTCGTCGTCAGCCAGGATACTCTTCTCCACCATCCACATGCAGTCTTCTACAATGATTGATGCAGTTAGAAAGTTTAAGGAGGAGTTTCAGGCTCGTCAGCGTCACGTCAATCATGTCATGTGACTGCCTGCCACACCACCTCCACTAACATCTCTTTTTTTAAAGTTCCGAATCCGATTCTGAACAAATTGAACAATGCAGGCCAGGCGCTTTACAGGGAAAATAAAGTAAGTGCAAATAACAGAAAAAAATTGCGTTTTGCAGATAGCTTTAAGAAAATCCAGGGGGGTGCAAGTGCACCCCCTTGCACCTGCCTGTGGGCGCCCTTGTCCATAACTGATCAATACTGTGTGTTTGTTAATTTAAACTGAGACCACAGTAGCCTACTGATACAAGGTTATCCTGTTTTTCCACCTGAGAAATGGTTATGAAATGACTTACAGTTTCAGAGCAGTCCTTGGTCAATTCTGATTGTTTCTTAAACACAAACTTGTCTTTGCTTTGGCTCATTAGCAGCAGTACAAAAGAACTGCCTGCTCACACCCTTGTTCTCCCCCTCCCCCTTCCCTGTTTATTACCTTAAGCCAATCCCAAAGTTAATAAATATTACCTGTGGCAGGCACCATTTTTAAAACTGCAACCACCCTTTGTCATTATCATATGTTCATTTATCAGTTTACTCTGTTACCTGATTGTTTCCAGCCCCCTCATAAGAGCAACTAACAGGGTCTCTACCCGCTTCGCTCCCCACCCTGCCCCCTATTACCCCCCGCCCCCAGTGGTCCTACCTTTATTACACTCACAAACCCCTCCCATCTTTCCAATAGCCAAACGCAGTGCTAACCCAACACTACCTCCTCTATTTTCCCACTACTATCACACCTCCTCAACTTACATGTACAAGCATACCTTATCTATGCTCACTGCATGCGTTCTCCTTGCATATCTTACATCCTACCAAAGCTCCATCATTCCCCCACTCAACCACTACCACTGTACTACTACTCACACCACCACGCATGTCTCACCCTCACGCAGCTCCCCTCCGACCAACCCAAGAACCATCCCTATGCACCCTCCGCATATTCTACCAACTATATTACACAAACATAAAGCATCCCTACAACTTAACATAGCAACTCTCCCACCATACATATTACCCACAGAGCACAATCATAACATTTTCTTAATAAACAAATGCATTCAAAAACTGAGAAAACTAATAACCTCATGCATATCAAAACTAGCCCTAAGTGGAGACATCCACCCCAACCCTGGCCCTACCATCTCCAACCCCAATCTTCATAATCAGACTAGAAACCACAACGTCTCCCATGTCACAGCCAATAGAAAGCCAAGTGACTTCCTTTTACTAAGCCTAAATATTAGAAGAATATCCAACAAAGTCCATGAACTCCATGTCACCATAGACTTGTACTCCCCAGATATAGTCATCCTGACAGAAATCTGGCTAAAACCTCACATTACCAGTGAGCAAATACTCCCTACCAGTTACGGCATACTAAGAGTAGACCGGCTAAACAAGAAAGGAGGCGGTGTAGCTATAATATTTAAACAGCATCTAAACATCCAGATCTTAAAATCATCAGCTCCACAAATAGGCAATGAAGAAATAATATATACCAACCTCAAAATAAACCAAAACAAAACCATCAACATAATTGGATGCTACTTCCCGCCTGGCCAAAACATCCCTCCACTAGAAAACCTCATCAGCTGGTCTACCCACCATCTCCCCCAAGAAACTATCATTTTAGGTGATTTCAATATTGACTGGCAATCCTGTTCTGGCAACAATCCAACCCATCATATAAACCTTCATGGCTTCACCCAACTAGTCCAATCACCAACCAGGATAAATAAAAACTCCAGCAAGCACACTACCCTGGATTGGATACTAGTCAGTAAGAGCCCCCAGTCATATATAACAGGCTGCTTATCAGATAGCCTTGGTGATCACTCCCCAACATTCCTACTAAAAAAATACCTATACCAAGCTAAACCTGTCATCTACCATCAAATACGTACAAAACTAAACTTTAACCCACTGTCATTCATCTCATCCCTGAAAGAATGTAACTGGCATCCCCTAAAGTACCTCAGTCTTGATGACGCACTTGATTTTTTAATACCACCTTCCTGAGCATCCTTAATTACCGTGCCCCCATAAGACTTTCCAGAACGAATGCACAACCCTCCCCATGGCTACAGAAAACCACTAAGTCAGAAATGAAAAACAGAGATAAAGCCTGGGAGCACTGGCACAAAACCAAAACCCCATCAACTAGACAGAAATTCCTAGAACTACGCAATAGAGTTAAAAAGCTAATAAAACAGGACAAATTCCAATACTACCAGTCTGCCCTAGACTCCTCCCAACACATCCCCAAACAATTCTGGTCCTCCATAAACTCCATTCTCCACCCAGGTAAAGTCAGTACCCCTCCTCCTAACATCCTTCACTCCTCTGAAAATATTGCTACCTCATTCAACACACACTTCACACAAACCATACTATCACTAGCTAAACAACACAACCCCCCTCCTCCAACCCACACCTTCAACTAGTAATCTCCCCACTGCCTTCTCTTTTTCTCCTGTACCTACCTCCAACATAAAAAAACTCTTAACTAAACTTAAGCCCACCAAATTAGCAGCAGACACCCTCCCAAGTGAATACCTACAAATTGCAGCTGATGCTCTGGCCTACCCAGTATCCATCTTGATTAACCGATCTCTGTCAGAAAGTTACTTTCTCACACTGTGGAAAGTATCACATATAATTCCCCTCCACAAAGGTGGACCCTCTGCAGAACTAACCAATTACCACCCCATTGCTATTCTCTCTCCACTCTCCAAAATACTAGAGAGATGCATACATTCTCAGGTCTCAGACTACCTCCTTACTAACAACCTCCTTTCCAATAATCAGCATGGTTTCCGACCAAACCATAGCACCACCACTGCCTTACTCTTTACTAACACTATCCTTCAGCATAAAAACAATGGCTATCTCTCCTCTGCTACTTTCTTAGACCTATCTAAAGCATTTGACATGGTCCCACACAAACAACTCATCTCTGTCCTCAATAACCTATCCTTCTCTCAATTAGTCACCAACTGGTTTCAGAGTTACCTGTCTGACCACCAACAGTCCATTGTATGACAGAATGACATATCTCCCCAACTACCTGTCTCCATAGGGGTTCCCCAAGGATCCATCCTTGGACCCCTACTCTTCTCTGTTTTCACCAATAATCTAGGCTCTGCCACCAAACATGGCACACTCATACAATACGCAGATGACTCAACCATCATCTGCTCAGCTCAGTCCCTACCCAACTGCAAAAAGTCACACAGGAAGCCTTTTCCTCTGTTGAAACTTGGTTATCCGATGCCCAATTAATACTCAACCCAAGCAAAACTAAACTACTCATCGTCCAACCCACCAAACATAATCAAAACAGCTCTCACTTTAACATCACAGCAAAAGACAACACCACTATATACCCTACTGAACACACTAAATTGCTAGGAGTGGAAATAGACAATAAACTAAAATTTGACATTCACATATCCATGACCATAAAAAAAGTCCACAAAAAAACTAGGAGCGTTATACAGAAATAAGCAACTTCTCACCAAAGCAGCATAGATTTCAATAGCAAATTCCTACCTTATCTCCACCCTACTTTATGCATCTCCAATATATACCAACCTAAGGCAATGCGATCTAAACAAGCTAGAGACCTGCTACAACAAAATCGCCAAATTCGCCACAGGGGCATCTTACCGTAGTCACCACTGTCTCTCACTTGCTGAACTGGGCTGGCTTAAACTCCCTCACCTCCTTCAATGGTATCAACTATCACTCGCCCACAAACTAGTAAACCATCCACTAATAGACCCATTCCTCCAGAATCTACTCCAACCCTATCACACCACCAGACCACTAAGATCCAGCAACAAAATCACTTGCAGATCACTAAAGCCAATAACTCTGCTGGTGAAGCAGTATTCTCTTGCGCCATAGCCAAATTATGGAACTCCTTCCTACCCACAATTACCTCCGTACCATCATGCACCCACTTCAAAACTTTACTAAAAGTGCACCTAAAACATGCTGGCTATGCCCTTGCAACTCCCACTCTAATATCACCCACCCAATCCAACCACTACCTTTCTTTCCACCCCACTAACTACCTTGATTATACAAGCTCAGATGCTCATACGCCTAGTACTAATTATACAGCAGGAACTTCTTATTGTAACATTTGTTAATGTCTGTTATGTACTTCGCAGATAAAGATTCTAGTTGTCTACCGATGTACTATGTTCTTCATCTGTAAATATGTTTGTAATTAATTGCTATGTTAAATTGTTAATCACTATGTAATCCAATGTAACTACTGTCTGTTTATTTTAACTGTGGAGCTTTTCTCCTCGGGCCTCCGCTGCAAATGGACCTACATCCAGTTGGACACTCCTGGTCAACAAATGTAAATAAATAAATAAAGTTCAAGGCCTCTGGTTCACCAAGTTCACAGATGACTTAAATTGGGAGCTTTTATAGACTTTCCTCAGGAGATCAACATCTTGCAAGAGTATTTAACACAAACAAATGACTCGTGCTAAAGCCATGGCCTAAAATGTAATGCCAAAAAATGCATTATAATGCCGTTTGGGAAACTTTCAACCCATGTTAATTACTACATCAATAAAACACCCCTAAGAGATGACCCAGTGGTAAGGCATCTGGGAACACATGTAGACAGCAGTCTGGACTTTGAATGATACATAACTAAGATAGTTAGAAAATCATTCTGTCACCAAACTTATAAGTAAGGGTATGGCATTCAGGTCAAAGGAAGCTATAGTACCACTCTGATCAACCCTTATCAGACCTATCATTGAGAGTAATGCCCTCTTTGGCATGTGCTTAACCAGACACTTGCAACAGTCAGAATGCCAACAAAGGTTTCTCACCAGGAGAATTCAGGACATGAATACCCTGTCCTACAATGATCACCTAAAGGCTGTGTTTTCATATTCAGTCTCCTATAGGTTGTTGAGAGGGGATTTTTGCCCAGCTTACAGGGCTTCCTCAGACCCAGCCCTGATGGATCTCTTCATGGCTGGGTCCATACCAAAGTGACATAGACAGCTGCTTAGGGCCCGGTGCTGGCTGGCGTGGGCTCATAATCATTAAAGAAACACTGCCCCACCTACGTCTCCCATCCTTGATTACTCCGGTCTGCTCAGCCAAACCATTTTTCTGGTAACAGCTCTGATTTTATCTTTGTCATTGATGTGAATGTAGAGCCAATGAGACAGACTTGCTGGAGATGTTGTCACAGTCAAAATGGAGCCACAGGATCATACAGAAAATGTTTAGTGTGTGGATATGATAACTGTGGCTATTGTGCAGTGTTTCTGTGTGCATAAGAAAAGTGTGATTCCATCTCAGAGCTTTTGAAAAAAGAATGCCCCACACACACACACACACACACACACACACACACACACACTCTGTGTCAACCAAATTTGAGACTGGAGTGCAGAAAAATATTTACTTTACATTTTTCTGGGTTTACAGAACATAGCTCCATACCTCTGCATCTATGAATTGCAAACCCATGTGCAACTTCTATTTTATATATAAACACACATTGTTGACTGCAGAGAAACCATCCCAGCTTGTTCTGGAACCAAATGCTCAACTTCTATGCCAGTGAAGTACAGGAGAACTTATCTAGGGACATAGGGATGATTCTTGGTATTTACTCTTTAGCGTGCCTATAATCAGTAGAGGAAGTTATCATCAAAACACTGTTTAAAACAATAAAATTGTTCAATTTTGATTTTTTTAAGCAGCTCATCAAAAAGGAATGCCATCCATTCTGAAATGTGCTAAAAACAGCTGGTATGACCCTGACCCTGAGCAGCATCTTGCCCTCACCAAGAATGATACCACAATACAAAGACAAGATGATCAGCTTTAACAATTGGCTCAAGTACTGGTGTCATTCTAAGGGGATCCAATGTCTGTCTGCCTGGGATGATATGTTGGACAAGCCACGCTGCTTCGCAAGGGATGGCTTACACCTGTCACCACTGGGCTTCCGGATATTGGCTAAGGCTCTTACCACCCCTATAGTGCCTTTTTTAGGCAAGGCTCAAAAGACAAACCCACCTCCTTAGAAAACAAAAATGGAAAAAAACTAAGGGTAATGCTGCTCAACGCCAGAAGTCTAAATCTCAAGATGCAGGCACTTGATGCACTCCTCAGCATGGAGAACATTGACGTCTGTGCAGTAACTGAAACCTGGTTCAAGGTTCCTAAGAGCACCCCAGCACTACCAGGCTATACCTCGTATCATGCTTTTCGGCCCCAAAACCCGGGCCGAATCACAAGGAGGGGAGTGTCCATATTCATAAAGGACACCCACACCTCCAGGTTAGTAGCAACACATGAAGCATCAGAGACCATACAGGTGCAACTAACCATAGGCAAAACTGCTATACAACTGGTAGCATGTTACAGACCACCCTCCCAATCTCAAGAACCCCACTCAGCCTTCCTGAAGACATTGGAGGATATGAATGTATCACAAAATACCATCATACTGAGAGACTTCAACTACCCAAACATAGATTGGGTACATTATTCTAGCCCTAATACCCTAGTCCAAAGGTTCCTGGAATTCATAAATTCAAATGCACTGGAACAACTAGTCACCTCTCCCACTAGGGGAGAAAATATACTAGACCTGATCATCACAAACATGGGGGCAAAATGCTCCACACCGGAAGTATACCCCTCACTAGTGAGATCTGACCACAAACTAATCACCATGGATATATATATCCCACCTCCACCCCCAGCACAAAAGACCACAGTGAAAAACTTCTCAAAAGCAGACTTCACTCTTCTTAAGACTGAGATGGTATCCTTTAAGCCCACTGTGCCAGTGGATACCACATCCCACAATGCCGAATCCTTCACAAATGCTTTCTATGGACATCTCCAAGAATGCATGGATCATGCAATCCCAAACAAATCCAAGTCCCTCTCCACCAAATGTAAGCGTCCTGTCTGGTGGACCTCAGCTATAAACAAATTGTATAACAAAAGAAGGAAGCTACTGCACGTCAGAGCGAAATCCCATGAAGGGAAGACATCTCTGATCAACATTAGCAGAAAACTACGTTCTCTCATAAAAACATCCAAAGCAAACTTTGAGAGAAAAATGGCTAAGGACACTAAAGATAACCACAAAGCCTTCTTCAGCTATGTTAGAAACCTGGGCAGAAACCCTCAGATATGCTCAGAGTTGATTCACAACAACAAAAAATACACTGAACCCACAGATATTGCCAACATTCTGGCTGACAGGTTCAGTGCAAATTTCTCCCCTCCTTCACCCCCAAAAGAAGAAATACTTATCCCAGCTGAATGTAATTTCCCTGTCATCTCAGATGTCCAAGTGAGAACTGCCCTAAACAAAGCAAAAAGCACAGCATCAATGGGACCTGACGGTATCCTGGGGTGCGTGTTACGTGAACTCCAAGAGGAGCTAAACCTACACATAAAAATGCTATTTAACCTTAGCCTTACTTCGGGATATGTACCTGAACACTGGCGTACAGCAACAGTGGTCCCACTCCACAAGGGAGGTGCCTCTACAGACCCTGGAAACTACCGCCCCATAAGCTTAACTAGCCTGGTCTGCAAAGCTATGGAAAGAATCATTATGGAACTCATAAACAGAGACATAGGGGACCTACAGACACTTGACCCCACCCAGTTCGGATTTGTAAAGGGCAGATCCTGCCTTTTAAACCTGGTTGACTTTTTCGAAACAGTCACTAGAGCCATTGATGAGGGCAAAGCAGTCCATACAGCATACCTGGACTTGGCTAAGGCCTTGACACAATACCCCACTCAGGCATCATAGATAAGCTAAACAGCTTAAAAGTAAACCCTTATGTCACTAGATGGGTTGCAAACTGGCTAAAGGACAGAACCCATAAAGTTAAAATCGCTGGAGCAATGTCAGACTCAAAGCCAGTCACAAGTGGTGTCCCACAGGGATCTGTCCTGGGACCCCTCTTGTTCGGCATTTATTTCTCAGATGTTAAAGCAAACATGGGAGGGCTGTGGCTGACAAAGTTCGCAGATGACTGCAACCTAGGCGCCATAGTCGATACACCAGCAGACACACACATCCTACAAAAAGGCCTCACTGAAATGGACAACTGGTGCCGTAGTCACGGCCTTAAACTAAATGCCAAAAAATGTATAGTCATCCCTTTTGGAAAAAACAAAGTACCCACAAATTATCACATAGACAGCAACCCACTGAGTACAGAAAAAGTAATCAGAGACCTTGGGACCCAAGTAGACAGCGACCTCTCATTTGACAAAGTGGTTAGAAAAACATTCTACCTTGCACACCTCATCATGAAGGGATTCACATCCAGATCCAAGGATGTCATTGTACCCCTATATTCCTCCCTCATCAGACCCATGATTGAGTACAATGCCCCATTTGGTATGTACCTCACGTGGCATTTGCAACAGCTGGAGAGACCACAAAAGTACCTCACCAAAAGGATCAAGGGTCTCCAACATATGTCTTATTCTGCCAGACTAAAGAAACTTCAGCTCTATTCAGTAGCAGAGGTGATCTCTGCCTGACGTACAAGGCCATGTCCAATCAGGATCTGATGGACATGCTCCACCTCAAAAAATCCAAATCCATCAGGACCACGAGAGCTAAAGACTTAAACCTCGGCACAAGTATGAATAGGACATGCTGGAGGGATAGATTCATAACCCAGAGGCTTCCCATGCTTTAGAACAGGATCCCAGTTCGTATTAGGCAGAGCCCCTCACTGACACTCTTCAAGAGAAATCTTGATGAGTGGATGGGAGATCGTAAGTTTACCCCAGGGGTCACATCTGTGTCACTGCTAGACAGGGGCACAGTAAACTAATTCTATTATATAAGGGGACCTTCATTGTGTCACTACTAGACAGAGGCACAGTATTCTAGATTTATTCTGTACATTTTTGTACCGTTTCATGGGGTGGCAAAAGCCACATCACTATGGCTAGGCTTACAAATGCCCCAGGGCAGATAGCCTAGTACTATACTATGAAACTATGAAACTATGAAACATATAGGCAGGCACTTCCAGTCATAACCTGCCTTCAATATGCAACTTATCATTGTACTAGACTGCTGTTGTATGTAGCAAAGCCCTTATTACAGATCTTTTGTTTAAGTAATTGTTCTGGTCACTAGAGGGAAGGGAAATGGCAGGCTATTAATTTTAATCTCTTTTATGGGATAAATGGGGACGAGGGTGCTTGGAAGCAGCTCCAAAAAAACTATCTCATACAAGGGAATTTGGATGCTATCATGCATTCAGTGGGGGTGCCATGTCGTAATTTCTTTTTTGACTTCAGGAAATTTTGCATGCTGAACTTATCATAATCAAATATCCATACAGATGTCTAGTTTAGTCCCTTTAAATGTATAGTCAGATTTTGAGGTTTATTGAGGTTTTTGTATTGCAGTTCATTTTCATCAGCTTTTCTACTCAGATCTCATTTGGATGGATTTAGTTTGCATTGTGTGTGACTGGCTTTGCTGTATTTTCTGTGCTCTGTGTACATTCTTAATTGCTGCATGTCTGTGCAAAATCATCATCTCTTTATTGTTTACATAAAGAACAGTTAATACTGAGGGGCGACAACAAACTGAGGCATGGTTTCCTTAGGACCCAGCATGTCAAACATTCCCAGTCAGGAAAGAAGCAATAGAAATTTATTTATACATTTTTTATACTTCTAAACTGTTCATGGATGAACCCCACTGTGCATACTTTTAAAATGAATTTCGAGTAATTTGTGAAGAGGAGTTAATGCTTTATTTCTCTATGATTTTGTTCAGAATCCCTAATTTTTGCCATGTCCCTCATTAAAACCATTGATTTTCTGCTCTATTACTGAGGATTAAAGACCATCAATAATACCAGACATTACAGTTCCATGCTTATTGTTTTTCAGAAAATGCACATTGGCGCAAAACCTTTTCTTCTGTTAACTTTTTTACGAGAGCTAAAGTAATATTTAAATTTTGTTCCTGATTTTGGGCCTTTTTCCTACATTATTTATTTTGTCTCTGATTTTTGAACAAAGAGGTTACGAGCTGCATGTGTGAATAATAGCAGTACTGCAATCTAATGACTGCATTACTGTGAACCACAACTCCATTGCAGAGCTTAACAGGGTAAATGCATTGTTTTTGTTAATAAACCAGACGTGTTGTGCTGCAAACATTGTGTGCATGTGTGTGTGTCTGTGTGTGCGTACATGCATGTGTGTGTGTGTGTGTGTGTGTGTGTGTGTGTGTGTGTGTGTGTGTGTGTGCATGTTTTCATGTGTGTGTCTGTTTAAATATTTCTTTCCCACATCCCAGAGCAGTTATGGCATACATGAAAGAATCAATTCCAGTAAACAAGAGTGTCATCACATGAGCCATTCTCTTTCGGCTCGATTCTTGGTTTCCCTCTCACTGATTGCTGATGTTGTGTTTATTATTTGGCTGGGAATAAACTAGTCAGCATGAAGTCTACAAGTTTAAGATTTATATTTTGATTATGAATACATTTTTAAGTTTACTTGTTTTTTGCAGGCATGCAGAAGTCAAATGCACTCTGTTGGGCAACAACAGTTTGGCACTTAATGCAGATAAATAAGACTATGAGTTGTTAATGAGATGCTTCCAGGGTTGCAGGGTTTGATACCTCAGCCTTCATTTGCCTGTTGTGTGACTCTGTCTAAGCCACTTCAATAGACAGTGCTCCTGGTTTTTCCCTGAAAAGAGACACCTACATTCAGTGGGATGTCCCAGTCTGTTAGCAAATGCATTGTACATTAGTCTTTCCAATTCATACATCCTTCACATAGCTGCTAATTAGTGATTTACTATATGCTGTTTGACTATAAATGCCGCAATGTCAATTGTACTTTAATGGCTTGCCAGATACATTCTCAATAAATGTGAAGTGAAAAGAAGTTTACTGCTGTTCATGCTAAGTCTGTTTTCAGTGTGTTTGTTTTGTTTAATAAATGGATGTCAGCGATTTTGCTGTACATTTTGAAGCAAAAGTTTTAAATTAAATCCAAATTTCCTTGATCATTCATAGGTTCATAGGTGTTTACTAGGCTAATGACCACAAAGGTCTTTTTAAGCCTAGCCATGCATCCCAAATCTCTGACAAGTTCTGACACCCTTGATAAGTGTAAGCATGGGCCTGGGAGATGAACCATCTACAGGTTACCTGTGTGCATTATAGACATAGGTGCCAAACCAGGGAAGAATTTCCAGTTTCCCATCCAATTGTCCAAGTTGCACTTGAATTAGGTTAGGGAGGAACTCTGCTTCACATGGATGGTGAGCCTGTTCCATAGATGGAGTAGTTTCTGGGATACATACTTATTTCTCCAGCAGGTCCTATTTATATCACAGGCAAGGTTTAAGTCTTTAGAATGGGGAATTCTGCTACTGTTTGTTTTGTGGATATGCAGGAGGTCCATCAGAGTGGGATCTAACAATGCCCTGTATGCCAGGCATAGATCTCCCCTCAAAAGCCTGTAGGAATCAGAGTACAGGGATAGGGCCTTGAGGTAGTCAGCAGAGGACATATTACTTATGCCCTGTATTCTTTTAATGAAGAACCTTTGTGGACGTTGAAGTTGTTGGATATGCCTGGTTAGGTACATACCAAAGGGGGCATTGTACTCAATGATGAATGCCGAATAGAGTGGAACAATGACTTCTTTAGACTTTGATGCCATACCTTTGTTTATAAGTTGCGCAACATAGAATGATTTCCTCACCACTGTAGACACATGATGATCAAAGGCTAGATTACTATCTATGTGTGTCCCTAAGTCCCTAACTACTGGGTCACCTCTAAGGGGTGTGTTGTGAATATGATAGTTACCAGGGATGGATGACTTCCCAAAAGATAGTATTATGCATTTCTTGGCATTCTTGCTGGCCGACAACAGTCAGTCATCTGGAAAGATACCCTATCACCTTGTCTCCTTGTTTCTCTGTGTCCCCCAAGGCTCCATCCTTGGCCCCCTACTATTTTCCCTATTCACCAACAATCTACATACCTCCACAAAGCATGCTTCCCTCATACAATATGTAGATTACTGCACTCTAATTTGATGGGCTCCCACCCTACCAGAACTTCAAAATATCACGCAAGAATCATTTACATCAGTGGAAAGCTGGCTATCCAACACCCATCTTCTACTAAATCCTAACAAGACCAAACTCTTTACCTTCCAACCCTCTAAATCCAACCAAACACCTGTCCACTTCAAGATCCTTGCCAAGGACAATACCACAATTTCTCCTTCAAATCACACCAGACTTCTTGGTGTGGAGATTGACAGCAAACTTTTGATGTCCACATATCTCTTGCCATGAAAATAGTACATAAAAAACTTGGGGCACTTTATAGAAACAAACTATACTTAACCAAGGCAGCTAAAACCTCTATTGCCTACAGCCAACTAATATCCACCTTACTCTACGCCTCACCTGTACTAACCAGCCTTAGACAGTTCATCTCTAACAGGCTTGAAACCTGCTATAATAAGATAGGAATATTTGCAACAGGTGCATCCTACCGCAGCCACCACTGCCACTCACTAAGAGAACTAGGTTGGCTGGAACTTCCACAAATTCTTCACCTGAACCAACTCTCTTTTACCCACAAACAAATAAACCACCCTCATAAAATCCCCTCACTTCAGAACCTTCTCCAAACTTACTGCTCTAGATTCCTTTGTTCTAACAGCAAAAATCTTATTTTGGTCACCAAACCCAAAAACTCCACGGGTGAAGCCTTATTCTCTTGTGCCATACCAAAACGTTGGAACAACCTCCCTCCTCTCTAACCTTACGATCCAGCAGTCAGTTCAAGACTGCACTCAAGTCTCATCTAAAACTACACTGGCTCTGCCCATGCTCCTATCCTGACTAAAAACTCCTGCACCAAATAATAATATAATACTCACTTGATTAGTTCTACTTCCTCTACAATGTAATTGCAATAAGTTCTTTTTACTCTGTTTCCTCCAAACTGTAGCAAAACCAATTCCTGTTTTAATGTATGTTTTTAATCAGTGTGATTACTGTGTATCTTCTGTCTTAATTGTATGTTATTACTTTGTATAATTTGCTCTGTTATTTACTGTTTGTTAAGATCAATACTGTAACACAATTTATGCATGTGGAGCTTTTCTTCCTGGGCCACCAGTGAAAAAGGACCTGTGTCCAGTTGGAATTTCCCAGTAAACAAATGTAAATAAATAAATAATAAACGTATATAACAAGCAAAACCACAGGGTAATGGAGCAAAGCAAGGCTGAAGAATCCAAATGTAATCCAAAAAGGTGAAAAATAAAACCAATCCATCTAATACTAGATCCACCTAATACTACTTTAATGTATATTATTTTTCATGTATGTTTTTGTGTCTTTGCCACTAACCCAGACATATCATTAACTAAATTTGCCACCAGTGACTACAAGTCAGGTGTTGTCGTTCACTTGATAGATGATGCCAAGAAAAGGGTTAAACCATGCACATGAATAGTGTATTAGGCAATGGGCTTAAGACAGATGCACAGAGGTGAAGCATTGTCACTTTAGGTTAACAAAACATGACAACAGCTAACATTATAGATATCACCCCATTCCAGAATGATATGGTCATCAGGGAGCTTAACACCCTTCTAGCCAACTCCCTAGCCACCAACTGTACTCAGAAAATCTTTCTATCAATTCCCATTATTAATAAAGGTAACTTTTTAGACAGGTAAAACTTAAGTTACCTACTTTCACATCTAACTTATCTAGTGCATACTGCAGTGTTGAGGATAAACCATTTTTTTTTTCATCTTACCTTTAAGCATCCCTGTGACTAGCACTTGCTCTAAAATACCTGATGTAAAGCACTAGGAAGCCTTAAACTGAAACAAGCACTCAACTCTCCTTGTTAATAAGGAGAAATTAATCGTATGCACTAAGCAACCTATAATTGCAAAGTACCTTGCTAAGGCAAGGGAAAACAGCTCCTGTACTTTACAAAAACAGCACCAAACCAGGCATGTCCAAGGGTCAGCTTCTGTCCACCTGGTGAATCTGGGCATACTGGGGCAATGCAGCAATTGCCTCATGCACACAGACGACCCTCTCCTCCTACCACCCAACACTACAACTTGTGAGAGATGCACTTACATAGCCAAACTGGAAGCAAAGCTCTCTCCACCCAAGACTGTGCTAGACAGTCAAGAGGAGAAGGTTAACACCCATACTACACCTCAAGCAACACATAGCCCTTCTAAACCTACACCACCAGCACCCACACATAGCAACATTAAATCCACATATGCGGAGGCCTTTAACTGTAACCTTCAAAAGCAACAAGGACCTCCGAAGCTGAAACGCAAACAAACACCAGTCACAACCAAAGTGACACATAGCTCACAACACCAGTGTGCCACCCAACAACAGCCCCTAAGGCAAGACAATGTGCCTAACACTTTAGTCATAGGTGACTCTATAGTCAGGCACACTGATGTCCCACTCACCAGGCTGAACAAGGAGAAAAATTACAGTCAGCTGCCTGTCGGATGCCAGGATCCGCCACATAACGCATCACTCCACAACAAGTACAAATATGACTCTGTCATTGTCCATGTTGGAGTGAATGACTTGAGACATACCTCCCTGGATCCAGTATCTGTCTGGCTAGGACGACATGATCGACAGACCACGATGCTTTGCCACAGATGGTCTGCACCTGTCGCCCCCAGGATTCAGATTACTGGCTAAGGCTCTTGCCACCCCTAGAGTGCCTTTTTTAGGCAAAGTTCAAAGGACAAAACCACCACCATAACAGGTACAAGCATGCAAATTCTGAAGGTAATGCTACTCAATGTTAGAAGTCTAAACATCAAAATGCACTCACTCAAGGCAGTCCTAAAAAATGGAGAACATCGATATCTGTGCAATAACTGAGACCTGGTTCAAGGCTCCAGAGAGCACCCCTGCAATACCAGTCTACAACACTTACCACACTGTTCGGCCACCAAACCAGGACAAAACTCTAAAGGTGGGTATTCACACCACCAGGCTAGTTGCCCAACACAATGCATCTGAAATTCTCCAGGTGCAACTAACACTAGGTAAGACTGCAATCCAAATTGTAGCTTGCTACAGACCCCCCACCATGCCCCAAAGATTCTCACTACACCTTTCTAAACATACTGGAAAATTTTAAGATACAACCAAACACCCTAATACTGGGTGATTTCAACTACCCTGCCATTAACTGGAAAAATTACTCATGTACCAACGCCTTTGCCCAACGGTTCTTGGAATTCATAAATTCCAATTCCCTGGATCAATGAATCCATAGTCCCACCAGGGGCTCCAATATCCTAGACCTGGTCTTTACCAACATGGGAAATCGATGCTTCACACCTATGGTCACCCCTTATTGGTCACCCTTCATTGGTCAGGTCTGACCATAAGCTAATCACCCTTAACATCCACATCCCACCACTCCCCCCAGTAAGGAAACCTCCATAGAAAACTTCTCCAAAGCCAACTTCATGCTACTTAAGTCAGAAGTGACAAACTTTATAACACCCATGCAGACGGGAACTGAAAGTTCGACTGCTGAATCCTACACTAAGGCACTGTACGAACACATCCACTTATACATGAATCATGCCATCCCAAATAGAACCAAGATGCTCTCCTCCAAAAAAAGGAAGCCAATGTGGGCAAATTTGGCATTGTTTATGATACCTAACTACACCACTGCAGATTCTATCTTCCGTGTGTGGAAGTGCCCCATCCCCCAAAGACCAAATTTAATGTAAATACTGAAAACAGGCTTTGCTAACTTATCAGGGCATAGCTGTCAACCTTCTATATCCAAACTGAGGAACACCACCTCCAACATACACTTACACACTACCTCGGCTGCATAAATGCGTACGTGTCAAGCATGCATGGTTCTCCTTAAAGGAGAAGGCACCACCACTGCTGAGTGTTTTTTTTTTTTATTTATTATTGACGCCTTGTCTGCATGCTAAAATTGGAATTTAAAGGGGTCAATCGTGAAAGCGTGGCACCCCATTATTTTGAGCCCCAAAATAAGAAATGCAGAGGAATTCGGTATAGTTGAGTGGTATGCTTGTAGGTCAGAAATGAAGTAAAGGGGTAAGGCCTTTAGATTGTCTGCATAAATCATGTGTCTTATGCTTTCAATTTTTTTAGGGAAAAGCATCTGGGGCCACTCCAGTTGGTGTAAATGCCTGGTTAGGAACCTGCAGAAGGGAGCATTGTACTCGATTATGGGACTGATGAGGACCAGGTACAATGGCACTATGACTTCCTTTGATCTTGATGCCTTGCCTTTACTTATAAGTTGAGCCACAGAGAAGGTTTTCTTCACTACTGTAGCTACCTGTGTCGTCAAAGTTTACATTATTGGCTATCTGTGTTCCTAGGTACCTCATCACAGGGACTGCTTTTAGGGGTGTGCTATCAATATTATAATTTTCAGGGATTTCTAATTTACTGAAAGGTATGATTATGCCTTTTTTAGAATTTATAAGTTCATAGGTTGGTACTAGGCTATCGCCCCTAGGGTCTATACAAGCCTAGCCATAACAATTCCCTGGCTATTTCTTCCCACAGTATTTACTTCCCTGGACCCCTGTCTAGCAGGGTGACTGATGTGACCCCGGGGTGAATTTCCTATCTCCCATCCAATCATCAAGGTTCCTTTTGAAGAGGACCAAAGAGACGCTCTGCTTGACATGTACGGGCAGTCTATTCCAGAGTCTGGGGACTCTGGGTTTCAGACCATGGTTTTGATACCAGTTGTTTGTTATTTTATGCCTGTTTGTACATCATTTGGGGATTCAATGATTGCTCCCAGCTTGTAGTCATTAGTTGGTGAGCCAGATGCCCCCAACACTGGCCTTCACTTCAGAGAATTATGTACCAAAGAGGAGAGGTCCCAACCCTTAGCTTGTGTGGTACACCACTAGTAATAGGTTTCTTATCGGAAGTGGATTCACCTATCCAGACAACATGTGTCTTGTCAGTGAGCCATCTGGCTATCCATCTGGTGATTTAAGGGTTTATGCCTAACTCAGTAAGTTTATCTATGATCCCCGCGTGGGGAATTGTGTCAAAAGGATTTTCCGGGTCTAGATAAGTGATGTGTACTATCTTACTCTCGTCCATGGCCCTGGTGACTTTCTCGAAACAGTGCACCAGATTAAGCAGGCAAGACCTCCTTTTGACAAAGCTAGATTGGGTCTGGACCAGTTTTTGGAGAGTTCCTATGTCATTATTGATCAGGCTCATGATAATTCCCTCCATGGCTCTGCAGATAAGACTGGTCTGGCTTATGGATCTGCAGTTCCCTGGGTCAGTTGATGGGCTTCCCTTGTGCAGAGGGATAACTGTTGCAGTCCTCCATTCCTCTGGGTCAAAGCCTGTTCTGAGGCTGTGGTTAAAGAGGGTTTCTAGTGGCCCTAATATATTCTGTTTTAAGCCATTTAAGAAGTATCCAGGAAAGTTGTTGAGACCCTTGAAGGCTGTGTTTTTGGCTTTAGTGAGCATGGTAAGGACTTGCTGCCTTGTAATGACTGGTAGGGGGGGATGTTTGCGGATATTTATTTGGTTGTGGTAGTAGGTGATGAGTGGAGAAGTTTGAACTGAAATTGTGAGCTAGCAGGTTTGCTATAGTTTCAGGCTGGGTATAAGTGTTGCCATTCGTGATTAACTCGGCACAAAGCTGAACATTTGCCAGGAGGTTATAAACATAATTTAAAAAAAAGCCTTTTACCAGCTGTCTAATTTGTTTGTTTAGACTGGTGAGTGTCTTTTTGCACTGATTTGTCTGTTCCTGCTTGGCTTTGGAGAGTATTTTTTTTTCCTTTTGTTGAATAGCCTATTTATGCTAGGGGTCCACTGTGGTGGTTTATTTTTGCCAGTAATAATATGTTTGACTCAGACAGGTATTGCCTTCTTAATGAAGCTATGAATGTGGTTGTACAGTGCTTCTTTGTACACCTCAGAGGAGGGGTTCAGAGGGACTTTGAAGTTTAATAAGCTGTCACTTAGTTTGAGGTAATTGGCCTTAGTAAAGTTCTAACAGGTCTGAAGTTTGATGGGTTTCTAGGTTAGTTTTAATACTAAAGGAGATCATTTTGTGGTCAGATCTTATCAGGGAGAAGTTAACTCACAGGAGGGAACAGCATCCTCCAATGTTCATGAGTACTAGGTCTTGGTTATTTGTACCTCTAGTTGGGGATCTAACTAGTTGCTCCAGGATGTTTTTATTGACAAAGTCCAAAAATTTCTGAGCAAGTGAATTATGGGTTGTATAAGTCTCCCAGTTTATGAAGGAGTAGTTGAAGTTACCCATAACTATGGTGTTAGGCTAAGTGTTAAGAGATTCCATTAGGTTTAGGTTAGAGGTGGGGTTTTCCAGACTCATGTTAGGGGATGTGTAGGAACCAAGGATATGATAGGGGGCCACACCTGTGGTTAGTTGGGCATGGAGTGACTCAAGTGACTTGTTTTTTCCCTCCTGGAGGCACAAGGGTGGATGTTGAAAAGGATTAGCTCTGATTTGTATATTGTATGACTCTATTAATGTGAGTAGTGGCCGGAAATGTCACTTCCTTATCATAATAAAAAGACATTGGCAACCAACACATGCCCAGTTACTAAGCAGTATAATCCCCTGCAAATGATGGCCCTTAGCAACCTATTTCAGTGCTGAGTCAACAGTCTCTAATCATTGTAATGGGACTAGAGACTGCTGACTCAGCACATGTACAGTCTAAGTGCATGCAGTCTGTTACCCTTAGGTACCTATTTCAGTGCTGAGTCAGCGGCCTCTAATCATTGTAATGGGACTAGAGACTGCTGACTCAGCACATGTGCAGTCTAATTGCATGCGGTCTGTTACACTTAGCAACCAATTACAGTGCTTTTCAGGGAAACTCTAGATAAGTGGTTATTAGACTAGAGACTGGCAGGAATTGTAGAGTTGTGGGTCTTCAGGGACTGTTTTCCCTTTACAGATATCTATTTTTTGTAATTGTGACAGAAAGCCAGATAAGAAATAGGGGCAGTGATAATAGTAGACATTAACTACAGCAGAATATATATATAGCGACCGCTGATTTATCGACCCTATAAGAGCAAGAGCTGACAATCTCAAATCGCTCTCCCCCCCAAAAAAATGTTCAAAACACAAAATAAAGTGGGGGGCTTCACCCCCCCACACTTATATATACCAACTCTGAGATCGCACCACAGTGGAGGAAATGGCAAAGTCCCGAAAAAGAGTAGATAAATCAGAGTTCACTAATTTAAGCGTTCAATGATTTAATACAGATTATATATATATATATATATATATATATATATATATATATATATATATATATACACACACACACACACACACACACAAGTGCACGCACACACATAGACACTCTTGCACACACACGCACACACACACCCACACACACACACACACACACACACACACACACACACACACACTGCACTCATGCACTCATTCATGGACAAACACATATATATATATATATATACAGTTGCATACACACTTACTCAGACACACACTTGCACTCGCACACAGTCACATACACACACTAGTGCACATTCACACATTCACAAAGTTGCACACACTCAGTCATGCACACAAACACACACAAGTGCACGGACACACACACACACACACACACACACACACACACACACACACACACACACACACTCATGCACTTATGAGCACTTTAATCATCAGTCTACTTACTGCATATTTTTGTGATGTGGAAGGAAGCTGGAGTACCCAGGGAAAACTCACACAGAGGGATGACATGCAGACTATGCACAGAAGGTGCTCAAACTAAGAAATGAACCAGAAAACCTGTTGACATGATATGACAATACTGCCCATTATGTCTCATCTGCTTGTCTGCCTACAGTATTTTTCTCAGTCATCTTAGTGCAGTCCTTTACTAGGACTCAAAAAAAACTCAAGGCAATTTCTATATTTAAGCCCTTTTCATTACTCTAATCAAATGTTTTTCTGCACATAACCTGGTCTTAAAATCTGCAGTTCTTACTTCCAGCATATCATCTCTGCCTCAGTCCTATGCCAACTTCTCCTGGGCCCTCTGCAGTTCACCATGTATCCTTTTGACATAGCATATATAATTTCTACCTCAGCCATATGCCAACTTCTCCTGGGTCCTCTATAGCTCATCACATATCCTTTGATATAGTTTGTGTTCACATAGGGCAAATGCCTTTTATCTTATCCAAACTGTAGATCAGTTAATACATTTTGCCAGCTTTGAGTTATGTTGTTACTACTTCAACCCTGACATTGCTCAGGGACAGTCTTACCAGCTAACATTTCTCTGGAAAGAGCTGTTTCCAAAGCATCTACTAAAAGAATCTTATCTAGATCCCCTTTCTTTATGTTGCAGATAGCTAATCCTTGGATTCTTCTTAATTCATTGATTGTTATACTTGCTTCTGCCAGCAGCAACTGAGCTGCTATATTTAGTTTTAATTCAATCTTTCTGTGAGAATCTAAAAATTGAGTTGCAAATTTAGCATTAATTACTGTTTGCAACAACAGTATATTTGTAGAATATAATATAGCTTTGCTTTTTGAGATATTAAATTTTACGTCAGCTATATTTATCCAGAGTTTCACTTGTGGCAGACTTTTTCTGTAAGTTGATGAAATGTTTATATGCAGGGCATTAATCCTTATCTGGCAGCCAGCAGACGGAAAGGACCAAAACCTTGCTGGATCTCCATCATTAGTGCAAGGTAATGGCCATAGTCCTAGACTCCAAAGCTTATCAGAGGATGAGGTTCTGAAGTTGTGCACCAATAGGGGAGAAAAAAATAACGTGTACATAAGAATGCTACCAAGCTTTTTAAGCATGTGAATATGTACTCCTTGCATTACTCACTATGATTTTGTTTAAGAATTGTTGTCTATATACCTGCTACATCACTCTGTTAGAATTCTAGTATTTTATTCAATGTGGAATAATATCATCCACAAAACATATAATTAAGATGGTTCTGTACTAAAATCAGGAACAGTCTGGTCTGCCTGTCAAAAGGAGACTAGAATGGAAAGTTCTGAAATACGAGTCCCCATCTTTGCAAAGTATACTTTGCTCAGACAGAAAGGGTCATTGTTTCTCCCAATACCTTATACTTCGTGATATGTCAACAGTACTGTACAAGGTGAACTGAAGATATGTTCTTGAAGAAGATATGTTCTAGAACATGCAGCTAAGTACCTGTCTTCACATCCTTACAAGATCCTTACATGCAGGTAAAAATAGCACTCAAACAAACCGTGTATGAATTCACCTATGATATCAGTTATACTGCCCTCAGTTAAAATCATGGAAAATGTGCATTTCCCTGCAACCTATAGAAAATGGTGCTTCTTGCCAGATCACAAGCTTATCTTTGTTATAAAACAGTTCAAAACACAGTTGAAACCTTAGATTTTAGTATACTCTGGGTTAAAAGAGGATTCAGTGCTGGAAGCTAAAGAGGCGTCTGAAGCCAATTGACAAGGGCTAGAAACTGTATTTTTTAAAAGACAAAGCAGAAAAAAATAATAGTGCAGGAAAATTTGCAAAACAATACAATCTTGTCAATTTGATAAAGTAATCCATTTGCTTTTTTGCATTTAGTTGTTATAGTCACTTAAATCTTTCATTAGAAAAGAAAAAACTGGTAGAATAAACAACTTGAGAATTATATGCTATTTTTTTTTCAGAAAAACTCTGATAGAAGTTGACTAAGAGTTCTCATGGGTACAAATGTACTGTCTCACTAGCAAGTAACTGTATAACATGTTTCCTGATTGTTACTTCTCTAGCTGACACACTGCCACATAGGCAGCCGGTTATGAATCATTAATACAAATTAATTATACAAGGAAACAGACAATATGGGCTAAAATAGACTCTTTTCCAGGAATGTTTGTTTATAGTGGGCTATGACTTCTGTGTCCAATAACAGGGTTTTTTTGTCCTGTTTAATTGTTGTCAATTGCTGTACAAGACTGAAATGAAAATAGCTAAGTACTGCTTTGTGGTGTCTGTGTCTGGCTTGTGATGTCTAGCCAAGCAAGAAACAGCTAACCGCTAAGAACTGTGAATATTTTTTTTTTAACAGGAAGCAAGCCTGTTGACATCAGACAGTCTGTATGACTAGCTTTTAACTTTGTACTACTTTAGAATGCTAATGAAATGTAACAACAGACTGTTGAGCTAAAGGCTCGAGTGATATCAGAAGTTTCAGACAAGCTAAATAAGGGTAACTTTATATTCTGGGCCTTTGTTTTGAAAATTATGTTGTGTTCTCGCTCAATACCCCCCTTAACATTTGAAAGCAAGAATCCTGTGTCCACTTAATAGGCTCAGATTACACTTAGGAAAAAAAATGCTTCTATTTTTAAATCATATTGAACATGCCTTCAACAAAATGTGTCCAGTTGTTTTGGCCTCATTCTTCAGGTAAAAGAGTCCTGTCAACAACTATTCTATGAAAATGAATTGAGAGAACATGTGCAAAGTCTTTGAAGTACACTGTATAAAATGGGTAACAGATGTGACTGGAACCCTTTTAACTTCTTCCTATTTTGAAATACCTGGCACACAAATGTAGCAACTGTGAGGTTTTTTTTTTTTTTAAATTTTCAATTACATAACAATTTAGCAGGCAAAGAGATGTATTTGAGTGAGGAGGACAAGTTAAGTGGGCTCTGATAAATAGACACTGTAATACAGGACTACATTGCAGAGGTCTTCATTTAGGCAACACCTGTGCATGCAATACATGGGTGGAAAACTTTAAAAGACACAAAGGCTACAATTACAGAACAGCTTTGTCTTTGCAGGTGCCCACTTTCCTTTCAGTTAAGGTTCAAATAACTACAGAATTAATGTATCAGTTTCAAAGGGATAGCATAGCGGCTCAATGCTAATGATCTTTGTCTCATAGCTACATAGTTTAGGGTCCAGTCCTGATTTCTGATCACAGTCATTGTGAAGTCTGTCTGTGTACTCAAATTTCCTTTAAGAGGCCCATTTTATCAGTTTACGTACCCCACTAACAAATTAAATAAATTAAAAGAAATGCTTCTGTGAAATAAGCATAATAAACACCATAAGCAGTAGACAGCAAAAGATAGACAACCACAATAATTTTGGTACAGCATCTAAATCATATAAATATCAGGGATGTGAGGCTAAGATTTATTTCACAGAAAAGGTGGTGATAGATTAGAGCAACTTCTTTAACAAATAATGCAAGCCAAAACAGTAAGATTTTAAGAATCCATGGAACAAAATAAAATGCAATATGTATACGAGACTGGCCCAAAAGATATGACAAGCTAATCTGCTCTAACAGATAGGGAGGAAGACAGACTTAAGATGGCCTTGTGGTTCTTATCTACCATCAGGATATGTTTTACACCATCATCATTTCAAGATAAACGGCAACCCTGAGTAGAGGATGGTGTTCTTTGACAGTGCATTGCAAAATATACAATCTTTATGGTTTTAGTGGTAACAGTTGAAATGCTGAAGGAAACAGATGTGTTGGGAAGCCTTGTACATTGTTAAATTATAAGTCATATGATGGCAGCCAGTCAGCATTCAGAACCACAACCATTTTGCCCATCAGTCCTTATGTAGTAGTTCTGAGGAACTGTTGACATCTTCAGAGGTTGCAGTACTCCTTCCAGCCAACTGTCTGTGTGGTGAGATACAAGAGTTTCACAGCTTGTTAAGTGGTTTTGTACTTCCATTTTCATTTGCAGTGCATCTGAATTATAGTATTCATGCTGGAGATGAACAAATTGCAAAAGTACTTCAGCCTGTCTTAAAATATGGATCTCTGATGACATTAACTAAGGAACAAACTGCAGCTGTTTTTGTATTATCATATGAACAGAATTAATTGGAAAGAGGGCCACCTGCATACTCTAGAACTAATGTCATTTTTGACACCTACATACACTAGAACTAATGTAATTTTTGTAGTTGACGCAATATGCATGACTCGTACGATATAACCGATGTAAAACATTCCAGGAAAGATCACGGAAGCAAATCAAAATAGCCTTTTTGTGGTATGTTGTATTGTATCTTATTGTGAAGAGTATATTCACTTATTACTTATGAGTACAATCATCGGGGTGCTTTTTTTCTTATTGGGTGGTACATAATTCTTGTGGGTGCTAAACACTTAAGCACAAGTTACACCGCAGACTGTTATAGTAAAATTAAAACACAAGACCCCATAAAAATGTTAAAAGTAGCTTCATAAACAGAGCAGAATAGACATATCTTGGAATCATGTATCTGTCTAGAATGTAGTTTTCTCAGTCACACATTAGGTAAGCAGAGACTAAGAAGATCAAACCCAGCCCCACAATATAAACTTCAGATCATTGCTTTAATCCTATGCAGTACATTGCCAGACAGTACTGCAACTTTGTGGTTAAGATAATGCATTTGATTTCCATTTGCAAATTGCCTACTTCCCTGCATGACATTTAAATCATTAAATCATGTTAGCAACCTAGTGTGATTTCTATTCTAATTTAATTCTAGAAGCTGAAGCAAGATATCAAACCACCCAGATGGCAAATGACCTTTTCAGTGCTATTAACCAATGAATTTGCTATTATAATCAGTCCAAGTATAACCTTGCAACAAGAAAGTGGGTAAATGACACTTAAAAAATAACATGTCAACAATAAACTGGTCACACAAAGCTCATCAAACAACAGATGTATTAAATCTGTGGGTCATTTGTCTAAGCAAACTTTTTTTTGCAAGGGAGCAACCTTCCCTGCACTTTCCCATGTGGATGATTTTGCCCACATACCACTACTATACAAGCTCCAGTGTTGTACGGCCGGCCATTGGGAAAAGGGGAAGTACCCTGAAAGAATAACAAAACTGGCTTGCACAAATGTAATCTCTCAAAATATCCAAACAGAAAGCCACTTTGGGACTTATAGAGAGCTGAAATCAGAGTGATAAACTGCCAGAATTTGTAATATACCTAAATGCAGCAGTCTTATCAATCCTTATTGCCACAATTTCAACATGTTGTCACTTTTAGCATACATAAACAGTTCAGTTAGTGGGATTAGCTTGACATTTCTTTAAAATGTGGTAAATTATTCAGCTGTGTAATGTGTACATCCAAAACTTAGCAACTAATATTCTATGATTGATCCCAAGACATTTCCATTTGTTTGTTTGTTTCTTTCTTTTCCAAGTGTCTGACAGCAAATTTTCATCTGCTGTATTCATAAACAAACGCTCCATATTTAAAGAGGCTTCATAAAAACAATACAAAAGAGGAAAATTAAGAATAATTTGCTGCAGGTGTAAACATTAAGGGGACATTAACAGATCTGTTGATAGGTGGTAGTGTATAACAGTACTTAAAACCCAAACTTTCATTTTGAGAGTCCTGTAAAGAGTAAGGATTAGCTCACACAAAAGTGCATGTGTGCACACATACCCATATACATATGCACTGACGCACTCACACAAACGCAGGTACACTTGCGCACACACACATACGTGTACACTTGTACACACCAGCATGTCTGCACACACACACACACACACACACACACACACACACACACACACACACACACACACACACACACACACACACACACACATATCTCTCAATGTTTCTGACAGTGTGGCAGGAAAAATCAGTAGAAGAGAAGGTGAAAATTAAAACTGACTGCAGGTAATATGTATGGAAAACATCTGGTAAATAAGGGTTGAAGCTTCTAAACTAAAGTTTTTATAACCAGTGGGGTATGGTGAAGCAATGGCCCAATTAAAATATTTGAGAGAGGCATGTCCTCAGCCATGTTTTGTCAGTTAGTAGTGCTAGTACTGGTAATAAGGGATAAAGAGAAATGGCCAACTGGCCAGTCACACCTTCAAGAAATAATGTTATAGGAATTATTACAGCCTTTCAAGAAAATTATATTGATGAGGAATTGAGGATTCTTTTTTAAATTTAGCACGGCTGTGTCAGTAAACTATGTACTATTTAGGATTCTGTGACAAATAGTAAGATCTAGATATTCCAAAACATGCTTCTGACAGAGAATATTAAGATGCTAAATGTGAAGAGATTATGGACTAATGATATACAATCTCCAGAAAAGTTAAAGCTAGATTTTACTATGTCATAAAATAGAAATTGCTTAAAATGTGTATGTACGTTGCATACAGATAAAACTATAGCCTTAGAAGCTATAGTTTGCATGATGTGAGGTTTACTTAAAATTTGTGAGTAGACAAAACTCGGATAACAGGCCTGTCAATCTCTAACAGTGTAATTGTTATTCATTGTGCTTCATGAATTACATGTAATGCATTTCTGCATTTACAAATATTTCAAGTGGAATGGTAACATCATTGATTATTTGGATTAAACAAAAGTGACACAGCAGCAAAGGTCAAAAAATGATAGGTGCTACTTATCTGTTTTACATTTATGGGAAAAGTTGTATTCTGTGTGTATTTCCTGAGCTAGGAGAAAGCAATGCTTTGTCATTTCCTGTAACAAGGACCAAACCTCAGTCTTAGCTGACTCCATTTAGTACTCATACAGGCCAACCATCTAAATGGTTTTACAAGTGCACAGGTGAACACTAGCAGATCATGTGCTGTGCCATTCACTCATGAGACAATTTTAGTTACTTGTTTATTTATTTCGTTAGTTAATATGTGCTAATCGGGTATGTGGACTGGTCTGCAAAACCTTTTCACTCATGGCCTGGGCCAAGAAGGCAAATACAAAGTGGACACAGAAATCACATGCATCATATTTGCAGAGAAAGGCATCATACAAGGTTACACAGCTGAATAAAGCAGAATACAAAGGAAGCAAAAAACAGTTGCATATGACAAGAATACGGTTTTTGCAGTGGTGTGAATAAACAAGAAGAGAGAAAAGAAACAGTTAATCATTACACTCTCCAAAGATACACTTCCATTTTTATAAACATTTCTTCAAGATGTGAAGCAGAAGTAAATGCATCTTGAAACACTTCTAATGGAGTAGAAACTTTGCAGACACTTTCTTTACTGTTATGTAAAATACTAATCTTGGGTAAAGACAACCTGCTACAAATTTAAATAATATTTTTGGTGTTAAAATACTTTGGAAATTATTCTGTGGGTACAGCAGCTTTCTAAGATGCACATTAAGGATTATCTGATGCAAAATCCACAATATATATATATATATATATATATATATATATATATATATATATATATATAATTTGTAAGGTAAACACATTAACCATTATGCCAACCTCCCACAATATATATATATATATATATATATATATATATATATATATATATATATATATTTTTTTTTTTATTTTATTTATTTATTTTACATTTGTTGACCGGGCTAGTCCAGCTGGATATATGCCCATTTTCAGTGGAGGCCCGGGGAGAAAAGCTCCCATGGTATTACAAGTAATTCACAGAAACAGGCAAAACAAGGTGAAAATTATAAACACGTTGAGTCAGAACATGAGATACACATGCAGACAGGCATTGCCATAGCAGGAAATTACATAAACAAAGTTTAGTAGATATTTGCTATACAAATTCTAAAAATATAAGTATATAATATGGAAAAAGGTGAAAAAGAAAATAATAAAAATATTTTAAAAATATTTTATATATATATATATATATATATATATATATATATATATATATATATATATATACACACACACACACATACATACATAAGGGTCCCTGTCAGTTCATCGAAAAATCAGTTCACAGAATGGCATTTTCAGTGCAATTACATCGAAATGCCATTCGTCGAACTGTTCATACTGAGATTGCGCTACAGTGAGGATCAGGAAATTTCCCCTTTCCCTACTGTAGTGCGATCTCAAAGTTGGTATATATATAATTAACAGGGTGTGTGGGGGGAATTCGATAATTAATTGACACATATATATATATATATATATATATATATATATATATATATATATATATATAGTACTTAGCATTGTCACCTCACACCATGAGGTTCATTGGTTTGATTCTCAGCTGGTGTGCCTTCTGTGTGGAGTCTGCATGTCTTCCTTGCATTCCTGTGGGTTTCTTCTACGTACTCTAGTGTAATCCTACATTCCAAAGGCATGCATCAGGAGCATTTTTCCCTGGGCCTCTGCTGAAAATGGGCTCTGTCCCAGTTAAACTTTCCTGGTAAACAAATGTTAAATATATATATATATATATATATATATATATATATATATATATATATATATATATATAGTATCATATGACATTACTAGGCTATTCACCCTGAGTCGCTTACAAGCCTAGCCAAGAATGTAGCCCATGTTCCACAAGTCAGCACCCAATGCCCCTGTCCAGCAGGGACACAGGTGGAATCTCAGGGGAGTATTTTCTGTTCCACAACCAGTTATCCAGGTTGCACTTAAAAATATATAATGAGGTACTCTACTTGATGTGGAGAGCAAGTGCATTTCACAGATAGGGGGAGTCTCTGGGATACAAGTCTGTTCCACCAACAAGTTGTATTGATATCACAGACCAGGTTTATGTCATGTGTGTGGGTTACTTGAGTGGAGCTTGACTTGCGGATATGCAGCAGTCTCATCAAGGTGGGGTCTGTGATCTCCTTGTATGCCAGGCAGAGGTCACCTCTGAGGAGTCTGTATAAAACTGAGTAGAGGGATAGGGCTTTTAGCCTATCTGTGTATGGTAGATGTTTGAGGCCCTGGATTCTCCTGGGGAGGAATTTTTGTGGTCTCTCCAGCTTTTGCATGTGCTTTGTGAGGTACATGCCAAAAGGAGTGTTGTACTCAATAATGGGTCTTATAAGGGAAGAAAACAAAGCTGTTATGACCTCCTTGTCCATGGATTAGATACCCTTCCTAGTGAGGTGAGCCATGTAGAAAGCCTTCCATACAACCGATGCAATATGGTGGTCAAAAGTCAGGTTGCAATCAACCTGGGTGACCAAGTCCCTCATGGCTGATTGAGTGCTTAGGACCTTGAAATCAATGTTATAATTTGTGAGATGTCACCCTCCTCAACAGGGATGATTATGCATTTTTTTGGCATTCAGCTTGAGGCCATGTTTCTGGCACCAGTCATTTGTTTGGGTGAGACCCTCTTGGAGGATGTCCACATCACTAGAGGAACTAATGACAGCATCCAGCTTGCAGTCATCTGCAAACTTGGTCAGCCTTAGCCCCCTGTTTTTTTCCTGCACCTCAGGAAAAGTATATCCCATACAACAGAGGCCCCAAGACTGATCCCTGGGGAATGCCGCTCATTACTGGTCTACTGCTTGAGGTGGCTTCCCCTATTTTGACTAGATGGGTTCTATCAGTGAGCCAGTTTGCTACCCACTTGGTAGCATACAGATTGATGCCTAGTTGAGAGAGTTTATCTATTATACCCAAGTGGGGAACAGTATCGAAGACTTTGGTCAGGTCAAGGTAGGTAGTGTACACCATCTTCCCCTCATGCATTGATTTTCGTGACTGTCTAAAAAAAAGTCGACCAAGTTTACAGGCATGATCTCCCCTTGACAAAACCAAACTGTGTGGGATTCAGTGTTTGGAGGTTGCCAATGTCCTTGTCAATATGATCCATGATAATCCTTTCCATGGCCTCGCAGATCAGGCTAGTTAGGCTGATGAGTCTATAATTTCCTGGATCAGTAGATGCTCTCCCTTTGTGCAAAGTGATACCAGTGGTTGTCCTCCACTCGGATAGGACAAAGCCATACTCAGGCTTTGGTTGAATGGGGTGCCTAATGGTGCTTTAAGTTACTGCCTGAGTTCCTGTAGGATGCAGCATGGAATTCTATCGGGTCCCATGGAGGCTGTATTTTTTGCCTTTGAGAGGGCATTAATGACTTGCTCCCTAGAGATATAGGGGAAAAGGGGCAGGTGTTGGGGATGTCCTGATTTACTGATGGGAAGGACAGAGGGGTGAAGTTTTCTCTGAACCTGTCTGCCAGCAAGTTGGCTAAATCTACGCCATTTGTGTATCTGGTGTCCTTGACCACCAGTTCTAAGAGATCTGAGTACTTCCTTTGAGAATGTGGACACATGTGAAGAAGGCCTTATGATTTTCTTTAGTAGATGTGGCCAGTTTGGACTCAAAGTTTGCTTTGGAGGATTTCACTAGTGCTTTTATTTGCTTATTTAGGCTAAGGAGCAATTGCTTCCAATTAGGCACCTGCTCCTTCTTGGTCTTGGACAGCATTTTCCTTTTATTATAGAATTTATTTATTGCAGATGTCCACCAGACAGGTTTACTCTTCCTAGAGGAGGAGGATTTTGTCCTGTTGGGTATTCCTGATTCCATGCAGCTATATAAATGATTGTATAGTACTTTGGTGTAGGTTTGGACACTTATGCCAGTTCCTATGGAGGGGGAGGGGGCTTTGAAGGTATGTATAAATTCCCTCAGGAGGTTGTAATCAGCTTTGGAGAAGTTTTTTGTTGGTAGCTATGGGAGGTTGGGGAGATGATGACTTTGAAAGTGACCACTTTGTGGTCGGATCTTACCAGGGAGGATGACACTGTAGAGATGCTGCAGTGGTTACACATACTGGTTAATACCAAGTTCAAGATATTATCACTTCTTGTGGGGGTGTCAACCAGCTGGTCCAAGGCATTTGCATTGACATACTCAAGGAATCTCAGGGAATTTGTGTTTTGGCATGATAGTTAAAGTCGCCCAGGATCAGAGTTAAGGATTGAATCTTGATAGATTCGAAGAGGTCCAGATAGGTGGAATAGGCATCTTGAGTCAGAGTTGGGGGCCTGTAGCTAGCTATGGTTTGAAAAGGGATCTTGTCAGTGGTTAACTAACCTGAAGTGTCTCCTGTGTTTCATACTGTTTGACCAGCCTGGAGGTGTGTATGTCTTTAAAATTTCACCTCCTTTTATTTTGCTGCCAATGGTTTGGGGTCTGAATGTATGATAGGATGTGTAACTTGGTATGGCTGGGGTGCTCTCCACAGCTTTGAACCAGGTTTCTGTGACTGCACAAATGTCAGCATCTTCTAGGGTTAAGAAAGCTTGCAATGAGTGCAGTTTCATGTTTAGATTCCTAATGTTTAGCAGCAAGGGCTTTAATTTTCATTCTGATGAAATTTTCATGTTGGTAGTATTGCCCTCAAGGCATTGCCTAAAAAACACACTATGGGAGAGGCAAGAGCCTTTGCTAGAAGCCTGAATCCCAAGGGAGACAGATGCAGGACATCTCTGACAAAGCATCATGGTCTGTCGATCATGTCTTAACAGGCTTTCAGGTACTGGATCCCCTTGGAATGACACCAGAAACTCAGCCAGTTGGTAAAGTCAATCATTTTCTGTTTGTATTGAGGCATCATTGTGGGTGATGGTAGAATGCTGCTTAAGACTTGGTACAAACCTGCCTGGGACACATATTCAGTGAGCTCAATCATGTCTGTCTTCATATAGTCCAGGGAGGTACAGCTCAAGTCAATCATGCCAACATAACCTATGACAGAGTCATAACAATACCTGTTGTTGAGAGACTTGATTGCATATGTGATATGGTGGATTCTGGCATCTGACAAAGAACTAACCATGACTTTCTCCTTATCCAGCCTGGTGAGAGGCACATCTGTATGTCTCACAATGGAGTCTCCTTTGACTAATATGTTGGGTTTATGTTTAGGTCTTAGTGGCTGTGAGACACAGGTATGTGGACTATGTGTGGTGTGGGGGGCTGTGGAGTTTGCGTGTGTTTATGCCTCAGAGGTCTCCTTTGTTCGGGTATGTTTTTTTTGAGAACCTCTTGCATATGTGGGTGTATGTTGTGTAGTTGTGGGTGGTGTTTGAGGTGTGCTGTTTGTGCTGACAACCTTCTCAGTGCCAGATATACTGGCTTGTGAGGGGGAGAGCATAGACTCCAGGTTACTAATGTAATTGCATCGATTACAGATTGTGTTCCTACGTGGTAGTAGTAGAGGGTTGTCAGAGGGTTGTCCATGTACATATATCGCAAACAGCAATTTTTACAATTATGGCTGAACAGTTAATACTATCTAAAATCCATTCACTAAATTGCACTAAACCCAGTTGGAGAAACATTAATGGGTCAGCTTTAATTAATTGTTTGTTTATTTATTTATTTAATTATCTGGTACAACTGCAGTAGTCTTAGCAGCTTGTATTCTTTAACCAGATGGCAAAACATAACTTGTGTGAAACAGTTCTCACCACGTCAGGTAAGATAGATCACTGTTTTTAGAGAGGGGCCTGACCAAAGCTGCCCCATTACAAAGCTCAGCCCAGAAGAATTTCCCAGCAGACTATGCCAGACTCACCACCAAGACACTAGTCACGCACCTCAGAGGGGTCAGGAACAGAGTCATACCCATGCAGTGCCATGCCATCACACAATTAAAAACAACAGTACAGTAATTACTGCATCACCTGCATGCAGCTATGCCAAGTAATAACAGGACTGTCATGACACGTGAGTCGCTCTTTATAACAGTTCTTGAAGAAAAGGCTTAGTGGCATGGAACAATTGACTGCTCAGAGGAGGATGAGAGTGTATACTCTCAAGAATGCAAAGATGAGAGTGTATACTCCCAAGAATGGAAAAAGAGAATCATACTGTAGTGTCAGTAGCTCAACATGTAGCATACTTGTCTCTAGTATACAATGCTGTGGGTTCTATTCCCACTGAGGTAGTTGGACTACTTTTTCCAACACTAACAGTGCAACATAAGAGGGTACAGCATAAAGGGGTGCTACACCACTGAGTGTGCCATCCTTTAGATGAAATATTAAACAAGGCCCTAATCTGCCTGAGTTGGTGGTAGCTCATGTGGATATGAAAGATCCCATAGTACTTATCAAAAACAGTAAGGGAAGTTCCCAGTGCCCTGGCCAAGTTACATCTAGTCAATTTGAATACAACTTCAGGTATTCCTGAAAAAGTCAGTCATTTTAGTGGGACTAACCTGGTCAACAAAATATAAACAGACAGAAAAATAAAAACACATAAGTACATAAACTTTAAATCACACCCTTGACAGGATGATGTCCTAACTGGCTGCTTAGTTTACCTGTCCTAAAGGATGAATAACCTTAAAAGAAGTGGGCAGGATGTTTGAGTAGTAAAGCAAAGAGAGAGTCATGTGTTTATTCTGATGTTGTTCTTAAGGCTGAACGTGCTCAGTCCTGAAGTGTCAATAAACTCATTCTGTGTTACTGTGAGCTTTTGAGTCCTACCAGCTTCTTTTGTGGTTATTACTTTTTCATAAAGTGGAATATCAGCTGGGTACAACAACCCTGTGTTTCTAAAAGTTAGCCAAACATTCCACCTATGCTGTGCTGCTGGTGCCATAAGAAGGCTGAAACATGCATGTCCATAGCTAGTGGGGTTTGGCTGTATTGGCCTGAATTTGTCCATAAACAGACTTAAAAAAGTAAAAAGTCATGGACATTCAGAATTTCCATATAGCTGAAACACCTGATGTCCTTAAAGGTCATTTGCATATATCCCATGTTGCCTCTAATACAAGAGGTTTAAGGAATCACACAGTAGAAAGACTAGCCTTGCTAGATTTCTTTTGGTTTTTAATGAAGTGGAATTAATAGAATATTTGGTTTGTCCTAATTGAAGGGGTGGCAATAATAAGAAGAAACATGGAATTGCTCAGATCAAGGAATATTAGAGCCCGCTTTGCTTGAATAGTTGTCACACTGTATGATGCCCTATATAACACAGAGCAGAGATACCTGCAGAGGTTGTTTACAAAGCTCACGGTCCTACTGTACTTGGACTTCTAGATTACGTGTTCATTTTTGCTACAGAGATTTGTTGCTGAATGCCCACATACTGCTGTTTTTTTTTCTCTGCTGTCCAAGCGGGCGAAATAGACTTCTCCACACTTTGCTGTATCAGGTCAGGGAACTGGTATATGTTTATTTATTTATTTATTTACATTTGTTGACCAGGAGTGTCTGACTGGACGTAGGTCAATTTTCAGAGGAGGCCCGGGGATAAAAGCTCCACAGTTAAAATAGACAGTAGTTACATTAGATTACATAGAGTTTAACGATTTAACATAGCAATTACTTACAACATATTTACAGATGAAGAACATAGTACATCAGTAGACAACTAGAATCTTTATCTGTGAAGTACATAACAGACATTAACAAATGTTACAATAAGAAGTTCCTGCTGTATAATAAGTACTAGGCTTATGAGCATTTAAGGCTTGTTATAATCAAGGTAGTTAGTGGAGTGGAAAGAAAGGTAGCGGTTGGATGGGGTGGGTGATATTAGAGTGGGAGTTGCAAGGGCATAGCCAGCATGTTTTTAGGTGCACTTTTAGTAACGTTTTGAAGTGGGTGCATGATGGTATGGGGGCAATTGTGGGTGGGAGGGAGTTCCATAATTTGGCTATGGTGCAAGAAAATAGTGCTTCACCAGCAGAGTTATTGGCTTTAGTGATCTGCAAGTGATTTTTGTTTCTGGATCTTAGTGGTCTGGTGGTGCGATAGGGTTGGAGTAGATTCTGGAGGGATGGGACATTTAGTGGATGGTTTACTAATTTGTGGGCGAGTGAGAGTTGATACCATTGAAGGAGGTGAGGGAGTTCAAGCCAGCCCAGTTCAGCAAGTGAGAGACAGTGGTGACTACGGTAGAATGCCCCTGTGGTGAATTTGGCAATTTTGTTGTAGCAGGTCTCTAGCTTGTTTAGATCGCATTGCCTTAGGTTGGTATATATTGGAGATGCATAAAGTAGGGTGGAGATAAGGTGGGAATTTGCTATTGAAATCTTTGCTCCTTTGGTGAGAAGTTGCTTATTTCTGTATAATGCTCCTAGCTTTTTGTGGACTTTTTTATGGTCATGAATATGTGAATGTCAAATTTTAGTTTGTCTATTTCCACTCCTAGCAATTTGGTGTGTTCAGTTGGGTATATAGTGGTGTTGTCTTTTGCTGTGATGTTAAAGTGAGAGTTGTTTTGAGTATGTTTGGTGGGTTGGAAGATGAGTAGTTTAGTTTTGTTTGGGTTGAGTATTAATTGGGCATTGGATAACCAAGTTTCAACAGAGGAAAAGGCTTCCTGTGTGACTTTTTGCAGTTTGGGTAGGGACTGGGCTGAGCAGATGATGGTTGAGTCATCTGCATATTGTATGAGTGTGCAATGTTTGGTTGCAGAGGCTAGATTATTGGTGAAAACAGAGAAGAGTAGGAGTCCCAGGATGGATCCTTGGGGAACCCCTATGGAGACAGGTAGTTGGGGAGATATGTCATTCTGCCATACAATGGAATCTGAAGCCAGTTGGTGACTGATTGAGAGAAGGATAGGTTACTGAGGACAGAAATAAGTTGTTTGTGTGGGACCATGTCAGATGCTTTAGACAGGTCTAGGAAAGTAGCAGAGGAGAGATAGCCATTGTTTTTATGCTGAAGGATAGTATTAGTAAATGAAAGTAAGGCAGTGGTGGTGCTATGGTTTGGTCGGAAACCATGCTGAGTACTGGAAAGGAGGTTGTTAGTAAGGAGGTAGTCTGAGACCTGAGAGTGTATGCATCTCTCTAGTATTTTGGAGAGTGGAGACTGAATAGCTATGGGGTGATAATTGGTTAGTTCTGTGGCAGGTCCGCCTTTGTGGAGGGGAATTATATGTGATACTTTCCACAGTGTGGGAACGTAACTTTCTGACAGAGATCAGTTAACCAAGATGGATACTTGGTAGGCCAGAGCATCAGCTGTGATTTGTAGGTATTCACTTGGGAGGTTGTCTGCTGCTAATTTGGTGGGCTTAAGTTTAGTTAAGAGTTTTTTTATGTTGGAGGTAGGTACAGGAGAAAAAGAGAAGGCAGTGGGGAGATTACTAGTTGAAGGTGTAGGTTAGAGGGGAGGGGGATTGTGTTGTTTAGCTAGTGATAGTATGGTTTGTGTGAAGTGTGTGTTGAATGAGGTAGCAATATTTTCTGAGGAGTGAGGGATGTTAGGAGGAGGGGTATTGACTTTACCTGGGTGGAGGATGGAGTTTATGGAGGACCAGAATTGTTTAGGGCTGTGTTGTGAGAAGTCTAGGGCAGACTGTTAGTATTGGAATTTGTCCTGTTTTATTAGCTTTTTGACTCTATTGCATAGTTTTAGGAATTTCTGTCTAGTTGAGGGGGTTTTGGTTTTGCGCCAGTGCTCCCAGGCTTTATACCTGTTTTTCATTTCGGACTTAGTGGTTTTCTGTAGCCATGGGGAGGGTTGTGCTTTGGTTCTGGAAAGTCTTATGGGGGCATGGTAATTAAGGATGCTCAGGAAGGTAGTATTAAAAAATTCAACTGCGCCATCAAGACTGAGGTACTTTAGGGGATGCCAGTTGCATTCTTTGAGAGATGAGATGAATGTGAGTGGGTTAAAGTTTAGTTTTTTACGTACTTGACAGTAGATGACAGGTTTAGCTTGGTGTAGGTATTTTTTGAGTAGGAATGTTGGGGTGTGATCACTGAGGCTGTCTGATAAGCAGACTGTTATATATGAATGGGGGCTCTTACTGACTAGTATCCAATCCAGGGTAGTGTGCTCGCTGGGGTTTTTATTTATCCTGGTTGGTGACTGGACTAGTTGGGTGAAGCCATGAAGGTTTACATGATGGGTTGGATGGTTGTCAGAACAGGATTGCCAGTCAATATTGAAATCACCTAAAATGATAGTTTCTTGGGGGAGATGGTGGGTAGACCAGCTGATGAGGTTTTCTAGTGGAGGGATGTTTTGGCCAGGTGGGAAGTAGCATCCAATTATGTTGATGGTTTGGTTTGGTTTATTTTGAGGTTGGCATATATTATTTCTTCATTGCCTATTTGTGGAGCTGATGATTTTAAGATCTGGATGTTTAGATGCTGTTTAAATATTATAGCTACACTGTCTCCTTTCTTGTTTAGCTGTTCTACTCTTAGTATGCCGTAACCTGTAGGGAGTATTTGCTCACTGGCAATTTGAGGTTTTAGCCAGGTTTCTGTCAGGATGACTATATCTGGGGAGTACAAGTCTATGGTGGCATGGAGTTCATGGACTTTGTTGGATATACTTCTAATATTTAGGCTTAGTAGAAGGAAGTCACTTGGCTTTCTATTGGCTGTAATATTGGAGAAGTTGTGGTTTCTAGTCTGATTATGAGGATTGGGGTTGGAGATGGTAGGGCCAGGGTTGGGGTGGATGTCTCCACTTAGGGCTAGTTTTGATATGCATGAGGTTATTAGTTTTCTCAGTTTTTGAATATGTTTGTTTATAAGGGAAACTTTATGATTGTGTTCTGTGGGTAATAGGTATGGTGGGAGGGTTACTGTGTTAAGTTGTAGGGATGCTTTATGTTTGAGTAATATAGTTGATAGAATATGAGGGGGGGTGCATAGGGATGGTTCTTGAGTTGGTGGAAGGGGAGCTGAGTGAGGGTGAGACATGAGTGGTGGTGGGAGTAGTAGTACAGTGGTAGTGGTTGAGTGGGGGAATGATGGAGCTTTGGTAGGATGTTAGATATGCAAGGAGAGTGCATGCAGTGAGCATAGGTAAGGTATGCTTGTACATGTTAGCTGAGGAGGTGTGATAGTAGTGGGAAGATGGAGGAGGTAGTGTTGGCTTAGTGCTGTGGTTGGCTATTGGAAAGATGGGAGGGGTTTGTGAGTGTAATAAAGGTGGGACCACTGGGCGTGGAGGGAAAGGGGGCAGGGTGGGGAAGCGAAGCAGGTACAGACCCTGTTAGTTGCTCTTATGAGGAGGCTGGAAACAATCAGGTAACAGAATTAACTGATAAATGAACAAATGATAGTGACAAGGGTGGTTGTAGTTTTAAAAATGGTGCCTGCCACAGGTAATATTTATTAACTTTAGGATTGTCTTAAGGTAATAAACAGGGAAGGGGGAGGGGAGAACAAGGGTGTGAGCAGGTAGTTCTTTGTACTGCTGCTAATGAGCCAAAGCAAAGACAAGTTTGTGTTTAAGAAACAATCACAATTGACCAAGGACTGCTCTGAAACTGTAAGTCATTTCTTGTTTTGGAAAGCTACCCTGCTGGATGCTGAAAACTTTTCGTAACAAGGACAGATAATATTTGTATCCATTGTGAAAGGCATTCCATACATCCCAATGGTGTCTACACAAAGTGGTTAACAGTGTGTTCTTGGAAGTGGTATGTTAACTGCTGGTGAAGACTTATGCTACCCAGAGGGCAATAACATGCATTGCTATGGATGATAGCTACTACCATAGCAATGAATGCACTCTGTACAGCTACTGCTGATCAGTAATTCTAGCATCCTAGCACTAATTGTACTCATGTTCACAGGTGTGTACTAGGCTAATGGCCCTGGAGCCTTAACAAGCCTAGCCCATAAGATTACCCTGGCATCGAGCCACCCAGCCTTAGTTCCTAGTGCCTCTGTCGAGTAGAGTGACTGGAGTGATCCCCGGGGTGAATTTTCTATTTCCCATCCACTCATCAAGATTTCTCTTGAAGAGGGCCAGTAAGGTGCTCTGCGTGACATGTATGGGAAGTCTGTTCCATAGCATGGGCAGTCTCTGGGTTATGAACCTGTCCCTCCAGCATGTTCTGTTGATTGTGGTAATGAGGTTGAGGTCTCTGGAGCATGTGGTGCAGAGCGATTGGGATTTCTTTAGCTGTAGCATTTCTAACAGAGCTGGGTCAGACATGGCTTTGTAAGTCAAGCAGTGATCATCTCTAAGTAGTCGTTATGAGACAGAGAATAGTTGGAGTTTTTTTAGTCTGTCCATATAGGACAAGTGTTTAAGGCCTAGGATCCTGTTCTTAAGGTACTTTTGTGGCCTCTCCAGTTGTTGTAGGTGTCTAGTGAGGTACATGTCAAATGGGGCATTGTACTCAATGATTGGCCTAATGAGGGAAGAGTAGAGGGAGGCAATTACCTCTTTCTTCCTAGATGCAAAATCCTTTGTAATGAGATGTACCACATAAAAGGACATTGGGACCGCAGTGGCATCATGGTGGTCAAAAGAGAGGTTGCTGTCAACCTGTGTTCCTAGATCTCTTATAACACCATCTGTGTTCAGTGGACTACGATCAACGTGGTAATTCAAGGGAACCAGGTTTTTCCCAAAGGGGATGAAGACACATTTTTTGGCATTGAGCTTAAGGCCATGGTTCTGACACCAGTCATTGGTCTCATTGAGGCCTTCCTGCAGGATGTCAACCTCACTTGGGGACTTAATAATAGCACCCAACTTGCAATCATCTGCGAACTTTGTCAGCAAGAGTCCCTTCGTGTTGTCCTGGACTTCAGAGAAGTAGATACCAAACAGGAGAGGAACCAGGACCGAACCCTGTGGGACTCCAACTGTGACTGTTTGGCAGTCTGACTTGGACTAAGCTACTTTCACATGAGGGTACTATCTGTGAGCCAGTTTGCAACCCACCTAGTGATATAGGGGTTGATGCCTAGCTTAGTAAGTTTTTCTATGATTCCTGAGTGGGGAATGGTATCAAAGGCCTTGGCCAGATCATGGTAGGCTGTATGAACTACTTTACCTTCATCCACAGCTCTGGTGACTGACTAAGTCAACCCCGTTGAGCAGGCATGATCTATCCTTCACAAAACCAAACTGTGTAGGATCCAGAGTTTGGGGATTCCCTATATCCTTGTTTATTAGGTCCATGATGATGTGTTCCATAGCTTTGCATGTGAGACTCATCAGGCTAATGGGGCAATCGTTCCCAGGGTCTGTAGTCGCTCCTCCTTTTTGGAGAGGGATGACTGTAGCAGTGCGCCATTCGGTAGGGACAAAGCCCGAGATGAGGTTGTGATTGAACAGGGCACACAGGTGAGGTTTCAGTTCACTCTGTAGTTCATGTAGAACACATCCAGGGATACTGTCAGGTTCCATAGAAGCTGTATTCTTGGCCTTTGACAGTGCTGTTTTAACCTTTTCAGCAGTAATACTGGGTGCCTGGCAATCTACTGGTATTGTGATTAGCCCTTTGGGGGGGGAGGGGTAAAGTTAGCACTGAATCTGTCCGCCAGTATATTTGCAATATCTATTGGTTTAGTATAGGAGGTACCATTGTGCAGTAGCTCAGAGCAAATCTGGGTATTGCCATGATGATTCTTTACATAACTATAGAAGGCCTTGTGGTTGTCTTTACTATCTGCTGCATTTCTGTTTTCATAGCTAGCTTTAGAGGATTTGATGAGGGATCTCATCCTTTTGTTGAGGCTGATAAGGGAGTTTTTCCAGTCTTGAGACTTCACCTTATTCTGCATCAGTTTCCTCCTTCTGTTGTAGAGTTTGTTTATGTCAGGGGCCCACCATATTGGCTTCCTTTTTGTGAGGAGAATGTCTTAGTTCTATTGGGTATGGCGAGATCCATGCATTTGTGTACGTGTTCGTACAGTGTATTGGTGTATGATTTGGCAGTCATGCAACTATTCTCCATTTGCATAGGTGCTGTGAAGTTAGCCACCTCTGTTTTTAGGAGCCCAAAGTTAGCTTTGGAGAAGTTTTTATGGTGGTTACCTTTGTTGGGGGCGTGGGAGGAATGTGGATTTCCAATGTGATTAGCTTGTGATCGGATCTAACCAGGGAGGAGTTGACTATTGGTGTAGAGCAATGATAGCCCATGTTAGTAATGACTAGGTCAAGGATGTTGCTACCTCTAGTGGGGGTAAGAACAAGCTGGTCCAGGGCATTGGAATTAATGAATTCCAGAAGCGTTGGGCAAGTGTATTGGTACATGAATAGTTTTCCCAGTTAATGGAGGGGTAGTTGAAGTCACCCAGTATGAGATTGTTAGGTTGGACTATAATATTCTCCAGGGTGCTTAGGAATGTGGACTGTGAATCTTGGGACATGGTTGGGGACCTGTAGCAGGCTATGAACTGAATCGCTGTCTTACCCAATGTTTGTTGCACCTGAAGTATCTCAGATGCGTTATGTTGGGCTACCAGTCTGGAGTGGTGTGCATCCTTTATGAATATGGAAACACCACCACCTTTGGAGTTCTGTGGGCTGAAAGGTGTGGAATGAGTTGTAGCCTGGTAGTGCAGGGATGCCTTCTGCTCCCTTGAACCAGGTCTCTGTTACAGCACAAATGTCGATGTTCTCATAGGTTCATAGGTAGGTACTAGGCTATCTGCCCGAGGGCATTTATAAGCCTAGCCAAAGTGTGTTGGCTTTTGCCACCCCATTGATTAATTAACTGAGCCTCTGTCAAGCAGAGTCAATGGAGTGATCCCAGGGGTGTATTTTCTGTTACCCATCCACTCGACAAGGTTTCTCTTGAAGAGTGTTAGTGAGGGGCTCTGCCTAATGTAGATAGAAATTTTGTTCCAAAGCATGGAGAATCTCTGTGACAGGAATCTATCCATCCAGCCTGTTCTATTTATTGTTGTGGCAAGGTTTATTTCACTAGAGCATGTGGCTCGCAGTGACTTGGATTTCTTTAGGTAGAGCATTTCCATCAATTCTGAGTTGGACATGGCTTTGTAAGTCAGGTAGAGATCACCTCTGAGTAAGCGATATGCCACTGAGTACAGCCGGAGTTTTCAGTCGGTCTGCATAGGACATATTTTTGAAGCCAGTAATCCTCTTGGTAAGGTACTTTTGTGGTCTTTTCAGCTGTTGGAAGTGTCTTGAGGTACATCCCAAATGGGGCATTGTACTCTATGGTGGGTCTGATGAGTGACGAGTGGAGGGGCACTATAACCTCTTTATTTCTAGATGCGAACCCTTTAGTAATTAGATGGGCCACATAGATGGAATTCCTAAGTACTTTGGCAATATGATTGTCAATGGAGAGATTACTGTCTACCTGGTTCCCCAGATCTCTTATTACCTCTTCTGTATTAAGGGGGCTGCCACCTATTTGGTAATTCGTGGGTGTTTTGTTTTTCCCAAATGGGATGACTATACATTTTTTGCCATTTAGCTTGAGGCCATGACTTTGACACCAGGTGTCCGTCTCAGTAAGGCCTTTTTGGAGGATGTCTGTGTCAGCTGGAGAGTCAATTGTGACTCCCAGTTTGCAGTCATCAGCGATCTTGGTTAGCCATAGTCCTCCTGTGTTTGCCTGTACTTCTGAGAAGTATATGCAGAACAGTAGGGCTCCCAGGACCGAGCCTTGCTGGACACTACTTGTGAATGGTTTAGAGTTGGACCTGGAGACTGCTATTCTTACCATGTGAGTTCTGTCTTTAAGCCAGTTGGCAACCCATCTTGTGTCATAGGGGTTTATGTTCAGGCTGGTGAGTTTTTCTATAATACCCGAATGAGGAATGGTGTTGAACGCCTTGGCGAGGTCAAGGTAGGCTATGTGAGCCACCTTTCCCTCATCTATGGCCTTGGTGACTGTGTCAAAGAAGTCAACCTGGTTTAGTAAGCATGATCTGCACTTAACAAAGCCGAACTGGGTCAGGTCAAGTGTTTGGAGGTTCCCAATGTCTTTGCTAATGAGTTCCACGATGATGTGCTCCATAGCCTTGCAGACCAGGCTAGTCAGGCTTATGGGGCGATAGTTACCAGGGTCAGTTGTGGCCCCTCCTTTGTGGAGCAGAGTAACTGTTGCTGTGTGCCATTCTATGGACACATAGCCTGTGGAGAGGCTGAGGTTGAACAGCGTGTTTAGGTGGGGGGTATGTTTGTTATGTAGTTCATGCAAGACGCATCCTGGGACACCATCTGGGCCTCACTGATGCTGTGTTTTTGGCTTTTGAAAGGGCTGTTTTCACCTGTGCATCTGTGATTTCTGGGACACTACACTTTTCCGGTATTGTTGTGGGCCCTTTTGGAGGTGAGAGGGGGGGTGAAGTTTGCACTGAATCTATCTGCCAGGATGTTGGCAATATCAGTAGGTTCAGTATATTTTGTGCTATTTTGCATTAGCTCAGAGCATATTTGTGAGTTGTCACTTAGATTCTTGACATAGCTAAAGAAGGCTTTGTGGTTATCTTTCGAATCCTTGGCTAGTTTTCTTTTGAAGTTAGCCTTGGATGATTTTATGAGGGACTTTAGTTTCTTACTGATAAGCGATGTCTTGGGATTTGCTTTTTTTCTGAACTAGTTTCCTCCTTTTATTGTTCATAGGTTCATAGTAAGCTAACTGCCTTTGCAAGTCATTTTAAGCCTAGCCAATTATCCCTTGTGAGACTCAAACCCTGCGCCTTGTGTTTGTAAGGCAAACACCTTAACCATTAGGCCACCCTCCCAACCCATAACCTGTTTATGGCAGGGGTCCACCAGACTGGTTTCTTTCTCTTAGGGGAATGAGTCTTGGTTTTGCTAGGGATGGCATGATCCATGCATCCATTTTAAGGAGTGTTTCGACCGAGTGCATTTTGAGATTTAGACTTCTAGCATTGAGAAGCATGACCCTCGAATTGCATTTGTTTGTAGCTGTTGCGGTGGTAATTTGGTCTTTGGAACACCGCCTAAAAAAGGCACTATAGGGATGGCAAGAGGCTTGGCCAGTATCCAGAAGCCCAGGGATGACAGATGTGCACCATCAAATCCTGATGTTCAAAATAGCTGACCACCACAGCTCATTGTTTAAACTTTATGCATTTCTGAATCATGCCACCATATTTGATTTTATCAATTGTATACATGATGGCTGTCAGTAGCGTATTAGGAGGCCTTGTCATGCTATTATGTGGTCATTTGCATAGTATGTGCACTGGGCTATTTGTCCTGGAGTGCTGTCCACTATTATTTCTGAATTGTTCCCAGCATGCTGCCATTCACAGGACTATTTGGCTTTAGAAACTATGCTGTTTGCTCCTGGATATCTCACTGATGCCCAGAAATTACTTGTTCTGTTTTATGCTTTATATTAGTAATGAAGTTTATAGGTTCATAGATTTATACTAGGCTAATGTCCTCTGGGGTCTCTACATGCATAGCCATAAAACCCAACCCAGTTTTGCCTCTGTGTTTCTTGGATATCTGTCTGGTGGAATGTGTTAGTAAAGAGATAGCTAAGGGTTATGTGAGAGAGGGGCATGTTAGTTGGGGATTAAGTTACTTACTGTCAACCTTCTCTGTCCATCATCTGTCCATGAGTGACATGGAAGTCATACCGGGGGATGAATTTGTAATTTCCCAACCAGTGATCAAGGTTTTTTTTTAATGCAATCAGGGATGATCTCATCTTCATGTAGAAAAGAGCTTATTCCATAGTGTGGGGATCCTTTGAGACACATATTGGTTTCTCCAACATATTCTATTTATGTCGCAGGCAATGTTCAGATCCTTGGATCTAGTGTTTCGGGTGCTGTTTGCTTTGTGGATGTCCAAGAGATCCATCAGAGCCATAGACTGTCTCAGAATAACCTGTAGGAGAGTGAGTACTGAAACAGGGCCTTAAAGTGATCTGTATGGGACATGGTATTCATACCCTGGATTCTTCTGGTGAGGAACCTTTGAGGGGGTTCTAACTGTTGCAAGTGCCTGGCTAGGAAGATGTCAAAGGGGGCATTGCAGTTAATGATGGGTCTGCTAAGAGCTGAGTAGAGTGGTACTATATAACTATCTTGGACCTGGATGCCTTACCCTTGCTTATGAGTTTGGGCAACATAGAATGCTTTTCTTAGTATCATGACTACATGTTGGCTGAATGTCAAATTACTGTCTACATATATACCCAGATCCCTAACTACCGGGTCAACTCTTAGGGGTGTTCTATCAATGAAGTAATTAGATTGGGTGGATTGAGTTTTTATCTGTGTCTTTGGCACCAGTCATTTGTTTGCACTAGACCCTCTTGTAAGATGTTACTGTTGTGGGGAATCTGTGGTAGCTCCTAATTTACAATCATCTATGAACTTGAGGCCAAATAGGAGCAGGCCCAGCACAGAACCCTTAGATACTCTACTGGTGATTGGTCTTTTGGTGGAGGTGGTCTCACTGATCGTGTCTTCTTGGTGACCCTTTAGAAAAGAGAGACAAGACCTTCCCTTAATAAAGTTAAACTGGGATGGAGTCAGTGTCTGTAGGTCCCCAATGTTCTTGTCAATCATTTCCAATGGAATTCATCCCATGACTTTGCATATCAGACTTGTCAGACAGATGAGTCTGTAGTTCCAGAGGTTGGTTGGAGGTCCACCCTTATGATGGGGGATGACCATTGCACCCCTCCATTCACCTGGTCATGTAACCTGTTTTGAGGCTGTGGTTGAAGAGAGCCTCAAGTGGTCCTGCTCAGTTTTGTTGGTGACAACTGAAGCAGTGTTTTTAGCCTCAGTAAGCTCCAGCATGACCTGCTCCCTGTTGATTGGGGGGGGGAGTGGAATGCTAGAAGAGATTTTACAGGAGGTAGAGGAGGTGAAGTTAGAGCTAAATTTATTGGCCAGCAGATTCACTATTTCACACTGGTCAGTGAATGCTGTGTCACTTACCACCAGTTTGCTGAGTGTTACCTTAAAGTTCCTGATGTAACTGAAGAAGGATGTATGATTATCCTTAGCCTGGGAGGCTATCCTGGCCTTGTAACTGGTCTTGCTAGACTTTATTAGACCTCTTATTTTCTTTAATTGAATAAGAGAGCTGTTGTTTCTATGAGAGCTGCTCTTTTTGATTTTGGGCATGACTGTTTCTCTTTTGTTATATAGCCTGTTAAGGTAAGGACTCCACCAGTATGGTTTGTGTTTGGTGTTATATCAGGGCTCACTTCTGGTGGGTATGGCAACCTCAATGCAGCCATTTACATGTTTGTAGAGGGTTTCTGTAAACAATTCTGCATAGATAGCTGTGCTTTTGAGGTTTGGGGAGCCGTGAATTTTGACAAACCGACCAATGTTTGTTGATGCAGTTTGCTTTAGAATAGTTCCTAATGGTTATGGTTTTGGGTTTTCCAGGTTGATTTTTATTGCAGGAGACAGTTTTATGGTCCAACCTCAGCAATGAGGTCATGACATGGGGGTGGCGGGTTAACGCTTACCCTTGTTGGTGAGTACGAGGTCCAATATGTTTGCTCATCTAGTTGGAATGCTCAATATCTGGTCCAGGATGTTTGTGTTGATAAAGACCAGGAAACGTTGTGCCTGTGAGTTAGAGGCAGTGTATATTTCTCAGTCTATAGATGGGTTGTTAAAGTCACCAATAAATAGGGTATTTGGTTGGATGGAGAGCACTGCTATTAGGTCTATGTAAAAGGTGTGAGTTTTGTTTGTCACAGAGTGTGACCTGTAGGTGGCCAGGATATGGTTAGAAACCTTGCCTATGGAGTCGTAGATGTGGATGAACTTCAGAGAATCCTTCTGTTCACCAACCTGGAGGCATGTTTGCTGCTAATGTAGATCAAGACACCTCCAACTTTAGTCCCTGTCTGTGCTACTGTTGGTCTAACTGTGGAAGGCACTGTAGTCTTCCACTGCTTGAGTACTTCAGCTTTAAACCAAGTCCCGGTAACAGCACAGATGTCTACATTCTCCAGGATGAGGAGAACTTGTAGGGCTGGAGTTTCTTGTTTAAGCTCTGAGCATTGAGCAGTAACACCTTAAGGTTGCTTTCATTTTTTTTTTTTTTTTGCTACATTGGTAGTTTTGTTATTTTGACATTGCCTAAAACAGGCTCTAAGGGGTGGATAAAGTTTTAGGCAATATCCAAAAGCCCACGGGGGACATTCTGATAGATACTGGATTCCCCTGGAATGATTCCAGAAATGAAGGCAGTTATTAACATCTATCATTTTCTGTTCATACTGTGTCATCGTCTGTGGTGAAGGTAGAATCCTGCTCAATACAAGGCACATAGCTGTCTATGACAAATACTCAGAGAGATCCATAATGTCTCCTTTTCATATAGTCCAGTGAGGTATATCTCAGGTCATTTATAGCCACATGTACTATAATAAAATCATATTTGTACCTGGGGTGCAGTGACTTGAGTATATGCATGATATTGAGGATCCTTCGGTCAGACAGGTAACTAACCAATATCTTCTACCTGTCCAGCCAGGTGAGAGGATATGTAAGCAGCCTCTTAAACTTGGTGCCACCCTTCTCATGCAGGTGTGCTTTACAGTTAATTCGATTTCTAGATATACTCCTGATTTTAAAGCTGCAGGTGGCTTAAAAACTAAGCAAAGATCATGAAATGTTTTTGACGCTTTTGTTTCACTGTTTTGTTTGTGACCATACTGATAAAACAATGTCAGGTAATGTATTAGTACTGATTTACATACATCAAAATGCATTTTGAGTATTGAAAAAAAACCCACCATACATCTTTTGAGGAACATCACTAACTTAGATGATGGTTTCGCTAATATATCATCACGTGTTCATTTTCAAAGTAGCATGTTCCATCTGTAAGACATAGTCAAGAACTAATCCTGCTAGGATTTAAGACTCTGCTGTTGCTGCACTAGGACCACTACAGCAGTTTGAATCCCAAGCAATTAAAAACTTTCATCTCCAACCTAATGACACAAGTGCCTTGTCGCTTGTGTAGGCTGCTGCTCGTACTCAAATTGAATACGAGTTTTTCTAAGCAGTCATTGTGAGGGACAGAGAAAGGGAGGTTAGGGTTATTTTGCAGAAGGGAGTTGTATATTAAGAGTGTGGGAATGGAGTTTTACTGTTAGGGAGTGATCAGAGAATATATGTTTAGGGAGGGGATGGAGATTTATTTTTAGGTAGTGATCAGAGAATTTAGTGTTAGGGAGGCAAAATGCATGTTTATGGAACAGGAGTAAGGATCAGGTTGAGAACTGGGTGGGAGTTTTAGGATTAGAGTTTAAGTTCTGGCAGGGCCATATAGTTTTGTAGGAACAGGTATGGGGACGGCTAGTGGGTGTTTGAGCACTTGCTTCTTCAAACAAGTGGCAGCGTATCACATGCTACTAGCATGTGAGCACCTGTAGCAGACCTTGCTGCATGTATCATGGAAAAATAGTAGTGTATACAATGATGTAGGCAGTAAGGCATTGTGAGTTGAGTCCTTCATGATGTCATGTCAGGAATTTTCAGTTTCAAGAAACTTTTTAAAGAGCTATCCTTACCAATGAAATTGATTGCAAAAATGGCAAACTTTTTGCAGTGAACTCTATAAACAGTAATATTTTATATGGAAAGACTATCCCCAGATTCCCTATGCCTTGCACGGCGTGCAAGATCAGTGCAGGAGCTCTAGCAGGCAATATGTCTGCCCTGCAATCCAGGAACAGCCTGCAGGGGTGTGCACGAGCGCTCCTGCACTAATCCTGTACGGACTAAGCCCCTGTATGCAAATCACCCCATTTGTAGGATAAATCCATGCAAATGAGGTGAATTTGAGATCCAGGAAGCTTGCAACTGGCCGTGCAGGACTAGTGCAATCTGCAGAAATGTACTCGGTTAGTAACCAAGTACATTTTTGCAAAATCCAAAACGGAGCTGTGACATCTCCTAATAAAGGCATATCAGTTAGGAAGCATGCCAGTAGCCAAATATAAGGCCACTGGCATTGCAAACAGCCCAAAAAAAAAAAAAAAATCAACTTTTATTTTTTTAGCCGATCTTGGCTGTTTAAGCATAGGGCAGCGGCGCGCAAACCAGATCGGGGAGGGGGAAATAACAAAATAAACCTAAATTAAGCATTCTAACTAAAATCACTATTCTACCATGCAAGTCAATGGCAGGTAGAAGACAACATGGCCAGTGAGTAGTGGTTGTGAGACATGTAACTATGCATTAGCAGGCAATCCTATGCAAATGAGGGGAATGATAGTGAATCCCAGTTTTCCCCAGCTTGCTAGTCAGATCTCAACAGTGTAAGAGTAGGACTAGCTTGTTGCAAGCCTAGGAGTTAGCTGACATCTTGGGCATAAGTGGATTGGAGCCCTGTGGCCCGGGTCTGCTCCAAGCTTAGCACAGCTAAGCTAGGGGGTGTGTTTGAAACTGCCTAGCACTCTTTACATTGCCTAAGCGGGTACACGTGCCACACACACTGGATTTTAAAGGTTTTAAAAAATGTTAAATTAGGAAATAGCAGCACTGTGCACATTGGAGCACTCTGTGCGGCGCGCCCCCGGGCTTAAAGAGGAAGGCAATGGGAAGAGAAAATAGCAGTAAGAAGGGAATCTAGGAGAACTAGCATAGCTGGCAGGTGAAATGTGTCAGAATCAGTCAATTACACAGGCAGCAGACCAGCCCAGCCTGGCACACCACTATAAACTATGCAAACACCGTCCCCTCTGGTTTGTCCCACACTCTACACTGCCGGTATAAACAAGTGAGGAACTTTTAACACTCACAACAGCAAAATGATAAGGGCTGCAATAGTTACCATACAACAACTTGTGGAAGAGGCTGAGGGTTGTGAGGATGTGAATGCTGTCAACCAACCTACAGTGGGGAGAGGGAGAAGAGTGTACAGACCCAGTGTAACCTATCGGGATACATGAGCTGGAGATAGTGGAGCGCTATAGGGTGGATAGGGACCTCCTACAGCAAATTGTTGAGCTGTGCCGACCACACCTGTCACACAGAACTAACAGAGGGGAACCCATCCCAGTGGATACCGAGGTATGTGTAGGCCTAAGAATACTAGCTGAAGGTACTTTCCAAAGGCCAACTGGGGATATAATGGGGATCTCACAGGCATCAGCATCCAGGGTACTCCACCAGTTTCTGGATGCCATGTCAGCACATGTCTCTGAGCACATATATTTCCCCAACACCCGTGAGGCATTGGCCAGCAATATGCAACTGTTCCACCAAATAGCAGAATACCCTGAGGTAGAGGGTGCTATAGACTGCACGCACACATGCATCAAAGCACCACCCAGTGAGCGGGGAAGGATCTACATCAACCAAAAGGGCTTCCCCTCCATCAACTGCCAGGTCGTGTGCGATGCCCAGGGCATAATAATGAATGTGTGTGCTGGCTGCCCTGGAAGCTATCACAATTCCCACATCTGGCATCTGATGCAGCTGTACCAGAGATTTGTCAATGGGGACATGCCTCACGGTCACCTAGTGGGGGATGTGCACTGAAGCCGTGCGTGATAACACCCATCAGAAATGCGCACCCACCCGAACAAGAAATCCATAACGAGACACATGCACAGATCAGAATTATAGTAGAGCATGTATTTGGATGCTAAAGTCATGGTTCTTGTGCCTGAACACATCTGGTGGAGCCTTGCAGTACTCACCAGCTACATGTACCCAAATTGTCCTTGTATGTGCCATGCTACACAGTATGATCCTGTGGAAACAGCTGCAGCAGGAACAGCACAGGGCAGGGCCACACAGCCCACCACCATTGCCAAAACCTGCACAGGCACAGAGTGACTCAGAGGAGGAACAACCTAAGCATGCCACAGCAGGCAGAAGGAGGTGTGCCCAGTATGCCCTGGCCTTGGCAAAGAGGCAATGCATAGCACATACACTGACACAGGAGGGACCCTTGGAATAACACCTCTCTCTGACTCCCACATACAGTAAAATGGATGCCAAACATTACACTGCCTGTGCTCAACCATGTGTAGGGAGTGTACCATGTGCTTCCAACATAGGCGGCCCTGCAGCACCACCCTCAATACTGGGACACCCACAAGGTAAGTGACTCACACATGCCAGTCAGGGGGGTTCACATACCCAACAATAGGCACAACCAGCAGGACAGGTGTAGACAAACAGAAACAAAGGCTGTGCTATGGCTTCTGAATGAGGCCTGTGGGTAACCCCCCAGGTCTACACAGACAGACTACAGCAGGTCAGGCAGTGGGACGTCAGTTCTGAATGGTAGGAAGTCAGAAACTAATATGTAGGTAAATAAAAGCTAAGATATGTAGTACACTGGTATGCCTCTAGGTAGCACAATAGGTAAGAATACAGAATGAAATGGAGTACCTGACATACCAGTACAGTCCTAGCAAATGTGTACAAGTGTCAGGTGTGCCCCCCTTCCTATGTAGACATGTAGTAACAGTCAGGGGTTCCCCCCCCCCCAAATCCAGTGTAGAAATGTAGAAATAGTCAGGTGTGCCCCCCCATCCTATGAAGAAATGCAGTAACAGTCAGGTGTGCCCCCCCCCCAATCCTGTGTAGAAATTGTCAAGGTGTGCCCCCCCATCCAATGGAGAATGTAGTAACAGTCAATGCTAAATGATCGACGGATACCCTGCAGAAACAGTATGCTACCTGTAGATGTACAACACATAGGTCAGCACCGCAGTACAGACTACCTGGACTTGATCCACACATTCAGTACAGATGGCCATACTTGGCATGCTCATACACTTAAACACATGAAGGCCATGTCTGCAAACACCAGTGGACCAGACATATCTGGCAGTTTCAGATGTTAGCGCAGACACTCCTCAGTATGTACCACACACGCTTTGCCCACACAGTGGACAGGAATACAGACATATATCTAATGACAACACACTATAATAAGCCAAAGGTACATAGATGTGTGGAAGAGGGTGACAGTGCCAAGGGGCCATCCAGGCCTGTCCCACCCACCACACAGCCAAAGGGCCACAACCACAAGGTTCAGATGTCACTCACTGTAGATACTAGCCACCGGTATCTGTCAGCATTACAGACTATGTGGTGCACGTGCTAGCCGTACAACATGACTGTACAAGGAAGTAGTCATCTAGCAGCTGTATGCACATACCTGTGGAATATGACCCTGTGTGTGGCCACATGTGGTGTGATACCTCTAGATGAATGGGTTATGGCCCATGCACACACACTGCCCTTTCCATAGCCCTACTATGACAAGCCTGCTGAGGTCATCCACTGTGAAATACACTTTTGGGAGAGTTGTAACCCACTAATCTCCATGGCGCATCCCATAACTGCGTACTGCTGTAGTGTGATTAACTAGTAGGTAGAAATTCCAATCCCAGACATGGCAAGTGTGTGTGTGTCTATCTGTCTCTGTCTGTGTAGAGAGCAATGCTTTTTAGGGTAGTCACACTCCCTACAATTCAAATGCTCTACTTTGGCAAGGCTGCTGATGTCATCCACCTAGAAATACACCTCTGGGAAGGTTGTAGCATAGTAATCTCCATAGCGTGTCCTATACCTGTGTACTGCTGTAGTGTGATACAATAGCTAGGTAGGTGTTTTAACCCAGACCTGTCAATTGTGTGCGTGTGTGCATGTGTGTGTGTGTGCATGTAGAGAGCAATGCATTTTAGGCTAGTCACACTCACTACTATTCAAATGCCCTACTTTGGCAATCATGCTGATGTCATTCACTGTGAAATACACCTTTGGGGAAGAAGAACTCCAGTAATCTCTGTGGTGCATCCTATAACAGCATCATGGTGTAGTGTAATTAGGTTCATAGGTTGGTACTAGGCTATCGGCTCTTAAGGCCTATACAAGCCTAGCCATTACAATTCCCTGGCTATTTCATCCCGCAGTATTTACTTTCCTGGACCCCTGTCTAGCAGGTTGACTGACGTGATCCCCAGGGTGAATTTCCTATCTCCCATCCAATCATCAACGTTCCTTTTGAAGAGGGCCAAAGAGGTGCTCTGTTTGACATGTATGGGCAGTCTATTCTAGAGTCTGGGGAGTCTCTGGGTCAGGAACCTATCCCTCCAGCATGTTTTGTTCATTGAGATGACAAGGTTTAGATCCCTGGAGCGTGTGCCTCTAAAGGATTGGGATTTCTTTAAGTGTAGCATGTCCAACAGCTCTGGGCAGCTCTGGGTTTGACATAGCTTTGTATGTTAAGCAGTGATTGCCTCTGAGTAGACGATATGCGACAGAGTATAGGTGGATTTTTTTTTGGCAGTCAGCATAGGGCATCTGCTTTAGGCCTGTGATTCTTTTAGTGAGGTGTTTCTGCAGCCCTTCCAGTTGTTGCAGATGTCTTGTGAGGTACATACCAAATGGGGCATTGTATTCTATAATGGGTCTAATGAGGGATGAGTACAGTGGGATAATGACCTCCTTTTTCTGGATGAAAAGCCCTTAGTGATGAGGTGTGCCACATATAAGGATTTCCTGACTGCTGTGGTGATGTGGTTATCGAAGGTGAGACCACTTTCCACTTGTGTCCCTAAGTCGAATATCACACTTTGGTGTTTATAGATATAGATATTCAGTGATCTAGAACTCTGGTAGGGTTTCTATCCCCACACATGGCACTGGTGGATGTTTTGTGTGTGTTTCTATGTTTGTGTAGGGAGCAATGCATTTTAGGCTAGTCACACTCACTACAATTCAAATGCCCTACTTTGGCAATCCTGCTGATGTCATTCACTGTGAAATACAACTTTGGGGAAGCAGAGCTCCAGTAATCTCTGTGGCATGTCCTATAACAGCATAGTTTTATAGTGTAATATATTAGTTAGGTAGGAGTTCTAATCCCAAACATGACAGGTGTGTATGTGTGTGTGTGTGTGTGTGTGTGTGTGTGTGTGTGTGTGTGTCATTCATATCCTGTGGAGCAGTGGTTGTGAGTGTGTAACAGCTGGACTCAATGTGGAGCGGGTTTTGCAAACTTCTTATATGGTGGGCCAAGTATATATCACAATGTTCACCATACAGGGATAATAGATATGAAATAGCCAAGAGGCTGGAGTGCAAATCCATACCCCTAAATGTGACATCAGTGCCAGCTGAACAATGTTAGCAAGCCTTGTATTACTCAGGGTACACTTTCAACCCATGTCTCTCACACACACACTTGCTTAGGCAACAGCCGCTGGTTGGTAGTACCCTGCATATTGCCCCCTGATAGTAACCATGGTGTGATTGCAGTGGGCTGCAGAGGGCATGGCACCCTGTCCATCAGACCAATAGGCATGTACATGGTGACAATGCACCTCCCCCATGTTCCCCACTGGACACTTGCAGCACCTGTGGTGCCATCAAATGTGACCCACAAAGGACATAACATGCTTGAAACACAAGCCCTGTATGGACTGATGCCAACTGATACCAGGGAATACAGGTATTATGCTATCAATGTAGGTGCAGGACCACCCCACTGTCCATGAACAGTTCTTGCCACATGAGGCCAGGACTGGCACATCTGATGATAACTATCAGTGTACACAACATAGGCAGACACCCCAGGTACAGTTCCACATGTCACTGTACATGCACATGGGAGGTGTGCACATCCCAGACACTGTCCATATCATGGACTAAGGAACACATACATGGCAAGCAATGCACAGTGTTAGCCGCACGCAATACTCACCCAGGTGACTGGATGGTGAATACAATATCCACCTGTGGGGGCAACTCCAGACACTACAGCCCTGAGCCACAATGCAGACCATTGTCATATGGCTTGATGCTAAGTTATGCCCATCACCTAGCCTTATATAGCCATCTGGCACCATCAACCACAACACACCCATGAAGCAGTGCACACATGCATGCCAGTACTGGCACCCATGTCTGTGTGTGTGGTGTATGATGCGTATAACCATATTCACACTCACTACAACTCCCATTGGCATACTGAAAGCATGCTGTCTGATGTCAGACACCTCCACATACCCTTTGCACATAAAACCTCCGTATGAACCCTGTGGTGCATGTGATACCTGCACAGTACTGTGTTGTGGCAATCCCAGTAGTGATGAGTTGTATTCCTGGCCCTGCCAAGTGTGGCAATGTGTGTGCGTCCCTGTGAGAGTATGGCTGTGTTGACACTAACATTAACACCTGTTCATGCTGGCAGGCACTGGTACTACACCTACCACATAGCTACCATAACTCTGTTGCAGATGTCACTCACCATCACATATACGTTCTGAGGGCTTCCCAACATGTAACCTATGTGACGCATCCATTAACTGCATGGACATGTGATAGCACTGGTTTGATACCTGTACTGGTAGGTGTGTGACACAAACATGCATAAGTTTTACTCTCCAACCCCTCCCTGGCTTTTCTGTGCCTCTGTCTGCCTCTCTTACTCCCTCTCTGGTGGATGTGGAGACTTACACCTGCTTTGCTTAGGCAGCAGCTTGTGTTTTGGAAGTGATGCTCAAGATCAGCTGATGGTCTCTGCATGAATTGCAGCCCTCCTCTAGCTGATTGCATGTGGAACAGCTGTGATAACATTCCCATAGCCAATTGCATGGAAACACACACCAGTATCTAGGAACATCATGTTGCTGTTGGGCCTTTCATTCACTGTGAGCAGGAACTCGATCTGTTGTTTGGCAAACAGCATCTCAGATAGATTGGGGTGTACCTCTAACAACATACACTGTGGAGACAGGCCAACACACAGGAGGGGGATGTGCCTGACCTGACTACAGACTGTAAGTACTGCTATACTACATTTGGAGTAATATTGGTTTAACAGGGTGTGTGTGGATATGGCTGTCCTACATGTTTACATACCTGCCATGTCAGTGCTATGTTAATGAGGGAACACCCATCTGTAGGGCCATCTGCAGACTGGCCAGTGTGTGGTGCCCTTTATTTCAGGTGTTACCCACTGAGCACATATCTGTGAACTGCAGAAGGTAGTGTGAGGATTGCAGTCTGTTGATGGTGACAGTCGTGAGAGTTACTGACTTCAAATCCCTCATAGGACATACGGTGCAACTAACTCTGTTACAACAGGAAATGTATGAGGTTATCACAGCAACATGAGAATATTGGCCCTGTGTATGTGCCTCCAGCCACAACCCTGACAACCTTTGTACTTATGTCATGCAGTAAGGACTGCACATGTACTGTACACCGTAATTAGTGACATCATATCTGGTAACAACTCAGTGAGATATCAGACTGCTACACATGTTATGTATAGTAGGGGTTATATTTGATGACATAACTTGGAAATACTGTGGTTGTGTGTACAGTACTGATGTACTTATGGTGGCTGTCAGCAGTGTGTGTATTGTTAATATGTACCTTGGCCTGTATACAGACTGTGGTAGATGTCATTGTAATTGGTCCTGTTCTATCTAATGTCACATGCTGCTCCACTGTATGTTACCCTATCGGCTTACATGTTTGTAGGGCCATACACGCTCATGTCCCATACCACAGACAGGCAGCGAACCACACTGTGTAGTGGCCTAGTATATGTAGGGTTAGTGTGTGGGTGGCACATATGAGGTTGGTGTTGAACAGATAGTCCATATACTGTAATAATACGCTAGCATGCTGTGTTCACATTAGTTATAGTGATGCACTTACACACAGGTGTATGTTACTTGTGCTGTGGCATGCCTGTAGAGCCTGCTATGCCATACAGATTGTTTTGTTTGTCAGGGTGCTTGTGATGATGTCAGTTGTGCCTTGTTATGTAACGGTTACATCACAGAGTGTCAACTGAGGTCTTTACCCCCTAGAAATTATCTACAGAGTGTAGTTAGAGGCTACTGCACTATACACCTGCATTACTTACCGTTGATTGTTTGGTATCCTGTGGCCCAGTCTATCTTTACTATTGTATACCAAACAGGACAGCTTGCTGTAAATCCCCACACACGTTTATTATGTAAGCGCTTTTGTGCAAGTCCGATTCCTGCACTTCTTCAGACAAATTGCAATCCCAGAATCCAATATTTAAGTACAATTATAGTTCAATTAATTACTTACTAAATTGATATCAATTATTTAAAGATACACATCACTATTTTGTAATTATTTGCAATAAAAAATGATATAAATATTAAACCATTCAAAAACCTTTACCTAAGAAACTATCACAAACACAATAAATACTAAAATCTATAAAAATCCTCACTAGTCATATCATAAGAAAAATCTTTTATGAATAAGATGCATTATTTCATATAATATAGATTTACAAAATAAATAAAATTCATAAAATTTTATATAGAAATTAACATTATAATAACCCCAATTTTATATTAAAAAAAAATAACTTAAATTTTAAATATTATCTAATATCAAATATACAGTACTCTTCACCTACCCAAAGCTTTTAATTTTAGGATGCATGTAATAGAGCTATACTCATTAAGTCGTGGGTATGTTTATGTGTTGGTATTAATTTGCCATATGAGCTCTCTTTCTTCCAATTGTAATTGCCAAGGGCCTCCTCTAATATCCTTGCCAACACATTCTGCAATAACATACTTGAATTTATGCAATGGATATTCCAATATATGTCTGGCTAAAGCATTCATAGTGGTCCCTTTATTAATATGGTACTGATGTTCATATATTCTTTGCTTAAAAGCTCTCTCTGATTTACCAATATAATAACTTGAACACAGCTGGCATATTGCAACATATACTACACCAGCTGTGTCACAGTTATATTTCCCATAAATATGATAGTCTCTTTCTTTTATGGAAAACCTACTACCTGTCAGGATATGCTGGCACTGTTGGCACCTCCCACATTTATTCATAGCCCAATTGGTCTGTATACCATTGGTCTTATTTTTACCTTCTAGTAAGGCCTTTAGATTAAGGCCTCTCCTGTACACTACATGTGGGCTATTCCTACCTTTCTCCTAATATTAGAGTCTTCGAGCAATAATGTTTTTATTTGTCTTTACTATTATACTACTTGATGGCCTTGGCCTGGACAGCAACATTTGTTAACATTTACAGACTACTGTATTAGTATACCTGTTTCACAGTTGCATTACTCAGTTTATATGGATGTCTGTGTCTAAACAGCTATATGACATGGCATATACAACTGTAATAGTACACAAATAAAGCTTTCCCATTTCTGCACACCTGTGTGTGGTGTAATAGCCTTTGCTATCTCTGTGGGTATATGTTGCAAGCAATGAATGTCATTTGTAAGGGTGGCTCATACAGTCCCCAGTTGGTAATGTGGTAACTGTAGGAATAGTGGCTGTTCCATACTGTGTGCACGTACTACATATGTAACTTAATGTACATATCTCTGCGTGTGTATGTGTAGTTACATATATATATATATATATATATATATATATATATATATATATATATATACATATATCTATATGTATACATATATCTGTATATCTGCATCTGCATATATGTGTCTGTGTATATGTATCCTAGGGATGCCCATGCCATGTCTGGACCTGGTTATGGGATCTGCAACACTTGGTAGTGTATTGCAGGGAAGACGTGTTTGGCTGTTGGGGAGGGTATACCTATTCGTACAAGACATATATTGTTTCGGCCCTCTCAACCCCATTAACATTGCATGTGGACATATATGTTTTTATTTCCCCATTGTTATCTACGGATGTATGTCCATATATGCCTATATATATATATATATATATATATATATATATATATATATATATATACACACACATATATATATATCTGCATATATAGATATGTTGTATCTGTTTAGATAGTAATATATTTACACATGAACATACATCTAAATGTTGGAATACATTCTCTGTACTGTTGAATGACTGGGCTGGCTGGCATGTTTGTGAAAACATCAGGGTTATGTATATCTGACATGGTTTAGTGGTAAATCACTTTGGCTATGGTGCACAGGGTCCTGGGTTTGAGCCTTGCAGAGGCGGTTTATTTTATTGATGGGCAGAACACAGGCCACTAGGTACAGAGTGATTAAGGCACTTTAAAAGAGTTGTAAGTGTGTTTGCGTGGAGGTAAGCACTGCTAACTTGCGGTTACAGTTTCTTATACTCTGTTAGCTTCTGAATTGCTTAACCTATGTAGGCAATGCTTAACCCCACGCAAACAGGCTTAAACTCGCTTACTGCTGCTTAAAAGTGCTTACTTCCACTTACCCACACACTAATTTCTTTAAAGGAAAAGAAAAAGGGGTTGATAGGAAAGTGGTGAAAAAAGGGGCACAACGAGGGAAACACAGTAGGGAAAATAGCCAGGGATGTGCAGAAAGGGTGTAGGCAAGGTCCATAGCTTCCCATTTCTTCTACAGCAACAGCTGTGAATATACACTGAATTTGGAGATAGACTTGGACACTCAAACCCCTGGGAGTGGGTGAGGACAACAATAATATGTTGTGATGCCAATTAGACCAGATTGCATGTGTCCAGTGGACACGTGTGCGAAATGGACAGCTATGTATGGGGTGAAATCTTTTTGTGGGAACAGATTGCCCTTTTTTCTTTTTTCAGGTGAGAGTAGGATGTTGGGGAGGGTTAGTAGGTATATATGGGGAGGTAGGTTGGGTAGGTTAACAAACAAGACAAACAAGATGCATACAGGGGCGGTATATGACATGTGGGGGGTAAACACCTTGATGGCGAGGGGTGTTGGGATATTGGAAGCCCACAAGCCCCCTAGTGGTAACAGTGGGACTGAGGTCCCCACCTATGGGCAGTCACCACTGCACCTTAACAGCCCTGCAGGTGGCTATGATGAGGGCTGAGTCGCAGAGCCAGGCTGACTCTCTAATCATGACAAGCGTCCCTTGAGCTGGCGTAGAAGATCACCAAAGTGAGGGTCGATCTCTCTACGCATCATGGCCCCGACCTGGTGACTGGTGCCTGTCCGTGCCCACTCCCAGTGGTGGGGGTGAGCCCCATCCCCTGAGGCGGTTCCACCTGAAGGTGGTGCAGGACCAATGGACAGGGAAGTCCTGGGTTGGGCCCCAGACATGCTGGTACCCGGTGCCATGGCCAGCTGAGGTGGGACAGGTGGGTCTGCTGGGACCGGCCTTCCCAAGCGTGCTCTAGTGTTTATATTTCATCATCTATATGGGTTAGTAATAGTCAACACATTCCAGGGTTAGGTATAACAGCATGCATAGATATTCCTGTTAACCCAGACACCAGATACGGAACAGTTGCATGGCAGACAGAACACATGCATATATGAGACCACAGTGGTAGTAAGAACAGCAAGCAGGTACATTGATGGCACCATGCCACCAATGTTGGAATAATTCAATATAGCACATGCATGGGAACCATTGAAATATTTATCAAACAACTGGACATTATCAGAGTCATTACATACCAGTTGTGGTGGGTATGTTGATTATTGTTGGAGATATAGTGGAGGGGGAGAAAGATTTCAATTAACAAATAGTATATTCCTGTAGTCCACATTACTTTCCTAGTCAGTGCTGTTATCTGTATCTTACAAGCCTTACCACACTACCCTATAGCCTTAGTTTGGACAGTGATGTGGCTGTCATCATCATTACACATGAACCGGTTTTACCTGCAGTATACACCTATTACCTGTTATACCTGTGGAGGGACTGTTTGTTAACACTATCTAACTGTTTCTATGTATACTCCCAGATTTTGGGTTGATGTTTTGCACATAGCTATCAAATTCTTTCTGCACAGAATCTGGCCATGTGTTGACCACATGCTGGTGTGGTGTGTCGGGACATATCTAGAATATTGCCTTCTTCCACCTTTAGTGACCTGACACACACATATACATGCTTTCCTACTCAGTTATATTATGTAGCACAGTGTGGGTGACAGTGATCAGTGATACTTTATTATTCAGAGAAACTGCAACACTCACAATTCCCTACAATACCAGAGTGAACAGTACCAGTACAGGTTATAATGGTCTGTATTCCTCAGCACAGTGTTCGTATCTAATGTACCTGTGGGAGCAATGTTTGTTAGCGCTACCTGGCTGTTGCCACAAAAAGTTCTGGATTACACATTAGTATTATGCACATACATCTCACTCTGTTATTGTACACACTCTGGTCACAGCTTGACAACATGGGAGTGTAGATAGGACATACTTGAAATATTACTCCCCTAACAGTTTCAGGGGTTGGTACAGTGACAGGTGTGTTCTCATAGATGTTTGACAATCACTTATATTCCCTGTTTTCTGGCTAAACATCTGGGATCATCCCACAGATGTAACAAAAAAATCCCAGTAACCTTGAATCCTTGGAATTAAAATGACATCTTTATTTCACAACAGGACAACAAAAAGGAGTGGCCATGGGCGCCAAGTGTGCCCCCATTTATGCCAACCTTGTTTTGGCAGCATGGGAGAATGAATATGTATTTACTAGTAGTCACTGGAACAATATTCTACTATAGAGGTACTGAAGCACAATTTAATGAATTTATACTATTTTTGGAACACACAACTGATTTCTTAAAATTTACTAGTCACATTTCTTCTAACACAATTAATTTCTTGGACATTACAATTACTTTGAAGGACAATATATTTGAATCTAACATTTACAGGAAAAAGACATACTCCAATTCTTTTCTACACTATGACAGTTGTCATCCAGCCCACCAGAAAAGAAATCTAGTTAAGGGACAGATGGTGAGGTTGTCCAGGATAGTGAGTAACGATGACACATTTAACATGGAGCTTGAAAAACTAAAAAGTATGTTTACAAGTAGAGCCTATCCAGTGGAATTGGTCAATAATATAGGTAATGACATTTGGATGAATAGACCGGTTTTACACAAACCTATTCTAAGACATGGACTAAATCCAAAAGATGTATCCAAACCTAAGGGAATAGGACACAATATATTAGTCATTCCATATAATGAAAAATCAGACCAACTTGTTAAAACAATATATGACTCTTGGAACATTGTTATAGAACCTAATAAAGAACTGGTTAATGTTTTAGGTAACAAACCTAAGGTTACCTTTAGTAAAGGACAAAGTCTTAAAAGTATTTTTGAAAATAGTATGAAATGTGATTTATTTATGAAATCTATGATGAACAAATGTGGTGCATGTCGATTATGTAGGTTCATTAATAACGGACCCTACCTCTCAATCATCAATTATGATAGGACTATTAGATGTCCAGGAGCATGTGACTGCAACACAGCCATGGTGGTTTATATTGCCACCTGCACAGCATGCTCAGCTTTCTATGTAGGGAAAACTAACAGAAAGTTGAAAACAAGAATTATAGAGCATGTTAGTGACATTAGAAATCACAAGCAGACTAGTGCTCTATTTATTCACAGCACTTGTTGCCCTAATTTTAAAAAATTTTTGTTTTTTGTAATTGACAGAATTGTTCATTTCAATGTACTACAAGGAGGTGATACTAAGAGTTTACTAGAGGCCAAAGAATGTCTTTGGCAACTTAGATTGAATGCAAGTAAGGATCCAGGAATTAACGATCAAATATCTATAGCTAGTATTTTGAAGTTAAAATCTCAGTTCATATAATGAACATCACAGCTATTCTTCTTTTAGGCATTAAATTTGCCGATATTCAATACAACTATTAGTATCAATACAACAATTCAATCACCCTGATTATGAAAATTTGTGATTTTGTAATTATTAACATGATATTACACGTCACTCCTCCATTTTCGTTAAATACAAGTTTTTAAGAAAAGTTTTTATGAAAAGTTTTTTTAATAATAACAAAGATTAACTAAATTATTATTTATATAAATATATATATAATATTATCAACCCTGTTCACACAACACATTATGTCATTACATTACTTATTACACTATACACCTTTATTTTACTAAGTCATGACTATATTGAATGGGTTGTCACAATTAATTTGTGATTTTGTCACATCTATTGTTAAAAAATTATTAAAAAATTTTGTATACTTTTTATACCTTGTAAAAAGTTTTAGATTTTTATTTTAAACATATATTTATATATTTATTCACAAAAATCAACTATAGTAATTTTTTGGTACACATATACAATTAAGTACTGTAATATATACTACCACAATTATTATAACACAGTTCATTAATCTACATGGAAATGCTATGCTTTGTACTTTGATACCTTGTTCTATTTTTATGTACTGTTCTCCTGACATCAAACTTACACATGACGTTTATACAGTTTTTACACAAACACACTGTGTACGGACTTTGAGTTTTTTAACACTTAATTCTTGGTGTATGTTAAAAAGTATTTTATATCTGACACTGCATTTTTATACAACATTTCAATGGACTTGTTTTTTTAAAAAATATAACAGGTTTTATTATATAAATTGGATTATTGTTTGATTAGTATATTACGTCACTATCATTCATTTAATTAATTAATTAGTGTTGTATTTAAGGAACGATGTGCTCTCCAGTTAATTTGTACTCTGATGATGCCCTAGGACGTGAGGGTGAAAGCGCTTAGTTCCATATCTTGTTTTATCGTGTTTTGGTTTCGTGGTCCTGTTGTGAAATAAAGATGTCATTTTAATTCCAAGGATTCAAGGTTACTGGGATTTTTTTGTTACAAGTTTTTTATCTTGATGTTCATCATCCCACAGATGTACCAGGGGGACAGGGGGACAGGCAGCAGATATGGGCACATATACCAGACATTCTGGCCTAATCTGTACAGTTGTGGGGTATGATTCTGTATGCAGCCTAATTCCACTCCCAGGAGACAGACCATGGCTGTGTCTGCTACAACTTAAACACTGTCCATCACAGTTGTGTCTGCTATATAGATATTGCTGTATATCTCCAGTCTGCTTTCTGTCTTATTAATCCCCTGTGCTTTTGCATTCTGATCTTGTATTACAACACTCATATACAGATTTCCTGGACAGTTATATGTTGTAGGACAGTGTGGGTGACAGTGATGTGTAATACCTCATTATTCAGAATGACTGCATATCATTCTTGTATTTCTGGGCACAGTGTTGATATCTGACAGACCTGTGGGAGGAATGTTTATTAGCACTACCTGAATGTTCGCACACACAGTACCAGATTCCACATTACTATTATGCACATACATCTCACTCGGTTACTGTACACACTTTGACCACAGCTTGACAAGTTGGGGTGTAAATGGGACATACTTGGCTTCTTACTCACATAAGGTATTGGAGAGTTGCTAGTGTGCCAGCTTTGTTCTCATAGATGTGTGTCAGTCAGTTGTATTTCTGTTTGCTGCCTATACATCTGGGATCATCCCACTGATTTCCCAGGGGGACAGGTTGATAGACAACAGATATGGGCCACTTTACTGGACATTCTGGACATATCTGTACAGTTGTGGGGTATGTAGACTTCTACCACTGGCAGGATTCGATCCGTGGATGTGTGTGCTAAAAAAAAACAGTTCACATCTCAGTTGCATGTGCTATTCAGTTTTTGTTGTCTGCATTTTCCCTTTTTATTGTCTATGTGTCTCTCAGTTGTACTAAATGGCCTCTGGGGATTACACATGTCATTTACAGGCATTCCTACATATTCAATTTATGGTGCATGGTGTGGGTAACAGAGTGCTTACTACAACAGCACTTTTACATGATTGCAAATCTACATTACCATATGACACCAGAATATACACAGGCAGTCCAGCAGTTAGACTTGTTTTATCAGGCTATTACAATTTTATTGACATACAAACAATATGAAACTCTTCCTGCCATATTCTCCAGTGTATGCAGTACTTGCCTTGAACAATACTGGTTTTATACCGGCAATTAATTTACTACTACTTTTAGTTTTATTTCTTATGGCATTAAATGCATGAGTATTACTGACCTGCCTCATGTCACAACTTTGCCAGGTGACTGATGTGGGCCTCCTGGTTCGCGGCCCACTCCATTGCAGCTGTGGGGGACATAAGCGGAATATTTAGCCATACATATCCATGATATACCTGAAATGGCACTTATTACACACATACTGAGGTGATACTTACACATAACTGGAACATCCCTTGCTGCTCTAGCTTCTTGGAGCCACTCCTCCAAGAGGTCCTCCTTATGTCGCTTCAGGTCCACATAGTGTTGCCTGACCTGCTTACCAGTTTGGGGTATGCCATTGGCACTGGTGAGGTCACAGGCAAGACGGTCCCAGGCCTCCGCCTTATATTGGGAGCCCTGCTACTGGCCCTGCAGCAGTCTCTGATCATGGTCTTTGATAAGGAGTCCTGCCATGACCTTGGACTCCTGGATGCACCAGCTCTGTGCCCGAAAGCGCACACCTTCTCCCCTTACTGCCATAGTGCTTGCAAGGGGAAGCTACAACCAGTTATGAGATATACTCCCGCCTCTTGGGTTTAAGTAGAGCAGATTTCCCTCACTTTTCTGTGATTCACCAGTTTTGAAAAGGCTAAGCTATGGGCAAACCTGGTTACCTACAGTTGGCATTGTTTAAAGGGGTATACCACTGGGCACAATGAGTTAGCTGCCCTACACATTGCTTACACCTCCTAGGCTGGCCCTGTGCAATGCTTAGCATTGCTTACATTAGACTTTGCATTATAATTTTTTGACATTGAGTTATTATTTATTACACCTTATATGTATGTTTGGTATCCATGATTAATGTGTACGTACACTCTATGGGGTCCTTGTGTTTTATTGGGGACTTCAATACTCTATCATAATTACACCTCACTTCTGGGCTTACTGCTGTACTCCAGTTCACATATTTATGTTATGTAGTGGGTTATGGAACATGACTGTATACTGATTCCTTTCAAAGGTTCAATTTGGTTTTACTATGGTGAGGACTTGTTTGGTGATACCTCATTCTTCTGTACTGCTGTGATGGCTTGGTGGTTAACTACTGTGACTATGGTGTATAGGGTTCTGGGTTTGAGCCCTGAATGGCTGTTTATTTTGTTGATGGGCAGAACAAGGGCCATTGGATACAGAGAGATTAAGGCACTTTTGAGCATTTGCAAGCAGGTTAGTGTGACAGTAAGCACTGCTAACCTGCCATTACTTACAGGGAGTTAGCTTTACAATTGCTTAACCAGTGTAGGCATTGCTTACCACTGCACAAACAGGCTTAAGCCTGCTTACTAGTGCTTAAATATGCTTACTACTGCTTATTTGTGCTTAAACCTGCTTACTAGTGCCTTATTCATTATGACACTGACACCTTACATGTGCATTTACTGCAGTACTCCAGTTTATGAAAATATGTTATTTAGTGGGTTACGCAACATAAATTTTACTCATAACATGCTTTACCATGGAAAATGGAATGTACTGCAGTGGGACTTGAACTGGGAATGCCTGCTTGTAAGGCAAATGCTCTGCCCACTACACTATTGCTGTGCTGCTACATTTGCATATATCTTCCTTGTTATCCTCTTCAGCCATTTAAGCTGCATTAACCGTAGCTAAGCGATGGGCACATCCACATACCTACTGTTAGCTTTAATCGGATTTTAAAAAAAAAATAAAGGGTTTCTTCATTTTATTTATATATACTGTTGCTGTTGTACACAAGGGGGACTGTTGGTGGGGATATGCGGTCACCTTTGAGCAGTCTCACTCATTTCATACCCCTTTCTGCTGTTCTTCATTGTGGGGGGCATGTATATTGTAAGAGCTCTGCTCTCAGACATGCCCCCTGCACTCTTACACACTCCATGTAAGCCTAGGAGCTCAGGCAGCATGCCTCATTACCATGTATGGCATGCTGCCATCCTGCAACTAAACGGCCGCCTCTGTGCAGGACTAAGCTAGTCCTGCACAGAGGAATAGTAAATCCGGGGGTATAGTCCTATCACAAAGGGTTTGTATTTACAATTGCTACTGAAAATAAGACAATACATTTTAAGCAAAAAGTATACCCCAAATCCCCAACTTCAAAGTTGGAAGGCCACAGGCAATGAGCATGTTATTTCGGACTGGGTCTGGTAACAGGTTCAAACTGCCAGTGTCCTATCCTATGAACTTGTGTTTCAGACACCATGATCTTATACTTCACAGAACTTTACAGAAATGCATCTGCAGTTCAGGGATGTCTGTATGCTATTACAGACTACAACAAAATAAATAAATTTAATGAATGAACTACAACTGTCACGGAGGTGCAGAAAAATAAACAATAGAAAATCTCCTTGTTGTCTTCTTTAGTTGTCAAATCAAAAAAAAATGTGAAAAGATGCAAATTTATGTACATTATCAGAAAAATATGCACGTGGAAGAGAGATACAAATAAATTGATAAATAATATTTTTTATAACTTGGAACTGCAATCCTCTTAACATAATTCAGGATAATATGATAGACTATGGGAACTCCCCCCTCATCTTGCTGGAATTAACAACACTAATAACAGCAGGTCTGAATAAACAATTGGTGCCTTTGGATAGATATGTTTGTAACATCCAGTCTTTTACAGCGGATGCCTATTTATTTATCCACACCTTCTTAACCAGATAGTTACATTGGTACAGGGCATTTTGTAGCCTCTCCCCATGCCAGAAGGCAGAGACAGTAACAGTTACACTCATACTGAGATGCTTAATATAGTAAATACTAAAGCACATCTGTTAAAACTAATGGTACAGTATGTAAAACGTGTTATAAGTAACAATGGAAATATAAAAAGTAACATATGAATAAAACTTGCATTACAGAGAATGTCTTTTGTAAAGATATAATGTTTTCTATAAAATCAGTGATAGTAAAGCAAGTCATCATAGCTAAAACTTTGAGGTATTATAAGCTAACCATCATTCCTAAAGCAAGTAGTCTGGGCACATATAAGGTTTCAGTTTTTATTTATTTATCTATTTACTTATTTATTTAAATAGTAGCAAACTGTTAATTTCTGCTACATGTTTAAGAAGAAAGTTCTAAGTTGCAGGGTCAGGTTTGTGGAAGAATCTTTCAGAAATGTCTTTAGAAGGGAAAGAGATAATATAATTGTCAGAGGCTTGAGAGAAAAGTTATCAAAAAGTTAAATTAATGGAAGCTGGACAATCAATATTTAAATCTGTATCAGGACCACCATAAACAAACCCTCTGCCACAGAATGAAGAATAACCTTAACGATATGAATTAACATACACAAGCGGCTCATAAACATCACTATGTGCGAGAGACAGAGAGCAAGAGAGAAATTGCAGAGGGGCTGGATGACTGAATTATTCTATACTATGCAGCAATAACTCTACCTGAAATGGAGTCATACGTCAGATGGAAACATCTAAACTCCAGCATCTAGTAGTACCCGGTCTGTTGATCCAGAACAATGTTTTGTTTGCACATTTTTAAGATGTGTGACTGAGCAAATCATGTAACCAGACAGTGCTCTAGGGTCACCCCTGAAAACAGATGTTTTTGCCTAGTGGATTTATCCTGTTAATAAATCACTAAATAAAAAACAACAAAAACGACTAAACAGAGAAATAAATAGGCTACATTTAACACTGATAAATAAAAGCAGTCATGTACAATAATTTAATTAATGATCATTTCAGGAAATGAGGACTAGATTTATTTCCTGTGATATTTAAGCTGAATTTTCAATAGCAGTAGTTAATAAGGATTTCAAACTATCAATCATAATCCTGCATTTCTATAATAAATACTTGAGTTTCTGTAACTTTTTTAGCATTGCCAATGAAAGCTACAAATATCTTGGCCAGGTCTTAACAGAGCTGGTCTTCACAAATTGGGTTTTTCAAGATGGACTTTTGTCACTCACAATTTCAAGCATTACTTAATGCAGAATTTCTTCCTTGTGTAATGCAGTAATTCAGTACAATAAAGCAAATTAAGTGGTATAAATACAGCCTCACATTTCTAATCACGGTTTAATACACCTCCTGATTTTTCATTTTTCACAAGCATTTCTACAGTGGTTATAGTGAGCTTTAAAACTATGGTTTGATGTTCCAAACTATTATGGAAACATTAGATCAATGAACTATGGAACTCTGAAACTTCACTCCTAGAAAGTACATATTTAATTCTTTGCTGCCTGAAAAGGTTAATCCAGTAAAATATGCATGGGTAAGTCTTCAACACATTTTTGTGTCATAATTCCATTCAGCTTTTTGGATTTCTGCATGTTGCCATGTGTGCCACCTTTGTGGCCTACCTAGAGGTAGGTATAGGTCAGCTTAGCTTCTGAATCTTTATGATCAATAGACAAACTAGACAGCTGTAAAAAGACTTATAGTGCAAGTCTTAGGATCGGCAGGCTTGGACTTACTTAAAATAGTTGGAGGGTAGCAGACGACACAGACACTTGCACTGGGGTGGGGAGACTTCTTCTTGTAAAAAAAAAAAATAATGACTTACCATGCAGCTAATTTACCTAAACAGACATCAAAGATTCACTCATTGAGCTACAATCTTATACATATAAATGTGCATATGGCCCAGAAAAGAAAGCATATTTTGCTCCACAGGCGATGATATAACACGAGCATAACTGGCAAGTCTTTTTGTTTATGTGAATAATTTGGATTGGTGGGCCCTTCAATCCACTTAGTGAGGAAGTGAGGAATCCTTAGTCCCTCTTTAGTTAAAGTAGGTGTTTTGTCAGTAGACTTCAGACAGAGCTGGTGAAGTGAGATATTAAATGGTACAATAACCTTTGTAATTCCTCTTAATGCCATGTTGTTTAAACTGAAGGCCATCCTTACCACTATGGCAACCTGTTAGCAAAAGGGAAAACCATTGTTTATAAATGTACCAAGGTAGCTTATAACAAATACTTGCCTTAATGATATTATTGTTTTAGAACACTAGAAAAATAGACGTTTGTTAAACTGAAAGCAAAAGGATGAGAAAAGTTATTCAGGAAAAAAAATATTTTAAATGGGCTGGAGCAATACATTAAAATGTCTAAGAAAATAAAAAAAATAGACTGATATTATGTTTAGGAGCAAATTTAAACAATGTGGCACCCAGATGAATATTTCTTCTGCTGCTCTCTGTGCAAGTTCACCTCGTCAAGACATTTAAAAAATATAGTAATTACAATGATATGTCTCATAATGCAGATGAATCACCCTCCTAACTAAACAGGGCAATGGAACCTTGCGATTCTTATGAGCACTCTTCCCTTTCAACTTTGATGTGGTTTCAGCTACAATTTGTTGCAAATGACGTCCCATTTCTGTTTCTGTAGCTTTCAGATTAAAAGCTCAGATGTTATGCTTGGGTGGTATTTTGGCAACGAGCCTTACCCAAGCAGATCATATTTAGGCAGAAAATGCAACAAACAGCATAAAACGGATAATCAACTGTGCTGATGCTTTAGCTTTGCATACCACGTTCCAGAAGGACTTGTTCTGAGACTCACAACATCACTCAGACTCACTGTTAATCTGCTACTAAACACATTTCAATTTAAGCATTGCTTTCAAAATGTGGAAGTGATTCAGACTGTCTTATATAAACGTTTTCCTGTTTTGCATTTGGTTTGTTCAATGTGTCTGTAACACTACCATTGTCTCAAAATAGTTAAGCTAAACTGCTTTATGTTTACATGGTTTGTTTTCTTTCATTTCTCATGGGCTACTATTACAGCTTAAATGACAGAAGGCTTAGGTTAGAGCCTTTGCATTTTTGAAGGTAATGGGGATACAATTAAATAGGTTAGGAAAAAAGCCCTAGCGGGTGTTAACAGATTAATTATTCAGACTAGGTGGAATGCATTTCAAATATTCAAGTTCTGTTTTTACTAAATGTGGAAATATCCCTCATCTGCATGATACCCCACAACATCATTCCTCTTGAACTCTGGATAAATCCAAAAATAATGCGCAAAATCAAAAGGCCCAGAATTGGAGACTGTTTTTAAATATTACTCTAGTTCACTTAAAACGTTAACAGAATGATGTGCTTTATATCAGAATGCATTTTCTGAACAATATCAAGTATGAAACTTTAATGTCAGGCGTTATTGACTGACTGTAACCCTCACTGACTTACCGAAAAAAATGAAAAATATTGTAAAGGAGAAGGCAAAAGGATGAGGTAAAAATCAGAGAAATTCTACAAAATTCTGAACAGCTGAAGGCTATGAGCAGCATGGTTAGAGGGCCGGTGGATACCACCCCCCCACTTTGTTACAGCTTTATGATGTTGTGGGTGTTGAGGTGCTATGCTGCATGAGAAAGGCCTTATGAAACCCTCTGTGTATGAACCCATGACCTCTGCGTCCTGTAAAAAGGAAGACCGTGGTGTTGTTGGCACATAAGTAAGAATTATGTAGATCCCGAGGTCTGCACAGTCTTCAGATGGTAAAGTGACCTATCAGGGTGTTTTTAGAAGGCTGTCTGTTAGTATACTCAAGAGAAGATATGCAGATGGATTATTAAAATTTGAAGTTTTTAACATAAGATTATAACTGTGCCATTGTTTTCCTGCCACAGTGCCTTTTTATGGTGTTAAAGGTTGTATGCCTTCTGGAGACAATAAGACATGTTATTGATAGGTCAGATTGTACCGATCATACAGTATGTCAGACTATGAGACTAACCTAAACATTCAGTGAGTGGATACATCTCCTTATAAGCTATATATATATATATATATATATATATATATATATATATATATATATATATATGAGTGCTTTACTGCCCTTATCCATTTGGCCAACATGAACCATAAATGTAAACATGCTTTATTACTAGTGCTGGCTCTGTGATATAGAGGGCTAATTTGTAGGTTATGATCTAGATAAAGGGGTTCGGCTAGTACCTTGGGCACTTCAGGAGTGAGATGTGGAAGAGCTGATGAAACATTAAGCTGGATTCCCTGTGTCATGAAGGAGGAAAAGGGAAAATGTTCTGACAAGGCATGTTGTTGGCTGCATCTAGTTAGAGATCTGTAGTTCAAAAGATCAGCATCTGCCAAACAGGTAAGTGGGTTGGTATCAGAAAGGAGGCACGTCATTGCAATGATTTCCCCCTCAAAAAGCTCTATTGCACAGCCACAGCATGCCCAGGGGTGAAGGTATTAAATGAGAACCCCATATGAATACAGTATGATAGCCTTGGCAACTCCATTCTAGTCCCCTGTTGAGGAGGCCTACATGGCCTGAAGGCCAAATAAGACTTCTTATTTAGATGAGAACCATCTTCTGAAGAGATGTGACTGAGGTGTGCCCCCACAATGCGCTTGTTAATTGACATGACTGAGGTATGCCCTGACAATACAGTTGTTAAGGGATGTGACTGAGGTGTGCTCACACAATGCAGTTGTTACGGGGTGTGACTGAGCTGCGCCCTGACAATACAGTTGCTAAGGGATGTGACTGAGGTGTGCCCACACAATGCAATTGTTAAGGGACGTGACTGAGGTGTGCCCACACAATGCAGTTGTTAAGGGAAGTGACTGAGGTGTGCCCCCACAATACAGTTGTTAAGGGATGTGGCTGAGGTATGCCCCCACAATGCAGTTGTTAAGGGACTTGACTAAGGTGTTCCCACACAATGCAGTTATTAAGGGGCGTGACTGAGGTGTGCCCTGACAATACAGTTAAGGGACGTGACTGAGGTGTGCCCCTCAACGGAGTTGTTAAGGAATGTGAATGAGGTGTGCCCACACAATGCAGATGTTAAGGGACATGACTGAAGTGTGAACCCACAATGCAGTTGTTAAGGGACATGATTGAGGTATGTCCCCACAATGCAGTTCTTAACGGACGTGACTTAGGTATGCCCCCACAATGTACTTGTTAAGGGACATGACTGGTGTGCTCCCACAATGCAGTTGTTAAGGGACATGAATGTGATGTGCCCCCACAATACAGTTGTTAAGGGATGTGACTGACATGTGTCCCAACAATGCAGGGACATGACTGAAGTGTGCCCCCACAATGCAGTTGTTAAGGGATGTGACTGAGGTGTGCCCCCACAGTGCAGTTTTTAAGGGATGTGACTGAGGTTATCCCCAACACTGCAGTTGTTAGGGGGGTGTGACTGAGGTGTGCCCCCACAATGCACTTGTTAAGTGATGTAACTGAGGTGAGCCCTGGCAATGCAGTTTTTAATGGATGTGACTGAGGCTTCTGCCCCATAATGCAGTTGTTAAGGGACGTGACTAAGGTGTGCCACCACAGTGCAGTTATTAAGGGATGTGGCTGAGGAGTGCCTGCACAATATAGTTATTAAGAGATGTGACTGAGTTGTGCCCTCACAATGCAGTTGTTAAGGGACCTGACTGAGTAAGATCCCTCACAATGCAGTTGTTAAGGGACGTGACTGAGATATGCCCCCACAATGTAGCTGTTAAGGGATGTGACTGAGATATGCCCCCACAATGCAGTTGTTGAGGGACGTGACTGAGGTGTGCCCCTACAATGCAGTTGTTAAGGGACATGACTGAGATGTGCCCCGCACAATGCAATTGCTAAGGGATATGACTGAGGTATGCCCCCATGATGCAGTTGTTAAGGGATGTGACTGAGATATGCCCCTACAATGCAGTTGTTAAGGGACGTGACTGACAGTGCAGCTGTTTTGTGGTGAAAAGGAGCTGTCTGGAATGCCCAATATCTAAGGTCAATGGTAGCTAGCCAAAGAAAGAAAGATGCTTTAGTATTATTCCTTGATTTTATAATTCAGTAACTTGACAGTATTTCAAGCAAAGCTGAAGTGAGGCAGTATGATGCCTAACACTACATGCCCAATTTGCATCCTATTGCCCCATGCCCAGCCCCAAGCCACCCCACCCCACTTTCTTGACCCACCCCAGCCCCATTCAAGCAGTTAAATATTTTTTTTTAATTAATAAATAAAAAGTATTCATTAAAAAAGAAACTTAAAACAAAATGTAAAACAATTCTTTCCACTATATTTGTATATATGCTTCTGATATTCATATATTTCTTAAACTAAATTACTCAAATACTTTTGTAATATTATATATATACATATATATACATATATATATATATATATATATATATATATATATATATATGACAGTAGTTTGTTTATTCATTTTTAAGCTCTTCTAGTAAACTGCATAGCTTTGTACAATATTTGTAATTAGGTGGTGATATTTTAGATCTTAATTTTATTATTTCTATTTTTTCCATGAAAAAGAAATGATGAAGTTAAGAAATATTCAAAAGGAGTTTTCTACTTTTCCAGTTTTTAATAGTTATTTTACTGACCGTTCTAATACACGCATGCTAATGAATATTGATATTTTTGAATGTATACAAGAAAGGAATGCTAAAAAGAGTTACAATTTTAAAATTGTGCAGATGTCAGTCAATCACATAGGTGATTATTAGGTTAATGTTCCCATGAGGCCTTTTAAAGCTTAGCCATGCATCTAAAGGGTGAGAACCAAACCCTGTAACTTGTGTTTATAATGTAAGCATCTTTACCGTTATGCCAAACCCCCACTTTGGTAATTAACCGAGTATTAGTCTAAAACTCAGTTATTAATTTACTAGTGTAGAATCAAATAGTCAAATATTCACACAATTTCCTTGTTCTACAGCATAACAAACTTACACACGTATTTAAAGTAGTATCTCTGTTCAGAACACAATATTACTCCCATCCCATTGATGTTTTAATGAATTTAATAAGAATCACATGCATTAGATGAATAACAGCAGCAACAAATGCAAATACAATGAGGACACAACATGTAAACAATGGTCTGGAATTTTAATAAAATAAAAGTCAAAAAGTTAGACATGCCAAAAACTAAACAAGGAACAATTCGCAGAGAAATAAATGTTAAAGAATTGAAGCCAAGGATACAGTGGTGACGGTTGTACCTTGTACTCTGTGGAGATACTCAATCTATAATAAAAATAGACAATGATGAACTACTTAATTAATTTCAGACAGCAATGGGTACAAATACACAGCACTGGGAGATATTTTGGCAGCACTGAGAGGTGTCTGACAAAATGAAATTAAAGATGCCTCGTTCTCTGCAGTGACAGCAAGGAATTGAAAAAATATACAGCCAACGTCATCTGCGAAGCAAGGCTGGAAAACTTTATCATGAAGAGGACATATCAGAATACATTTTAATAAGCTGCTCAATGTACCTCTTATTTTTCTTTTTTTTTTTTGTCATGAGAATTTACACAAAGAAGGTAGAAAATATAATTTCATAACAGGAAGCCATATCAGAAAATGACTTTGATAAATGCTGTTTTAGTGAAAACATTAGTTTACACTGCCTGGAATCTGTTTTCAATTGATTTGTCTAACAGAGTTGTTCACTTCGCAGATAATGGCAGTCAAGCTGCATATTGTATGTAAGGTAGAAATGAGCTTAAACTTAAGAAGTATTTTGGTGACAGCCAGCAAATGGAATGTACACAGAAACAACCTGAATCTTGCATTGATGAAAGAGAATAATAAGTGTGTGAAGGCTGCCACACAAAAAAAAAAAAACAAGCAAACAAAAAAACAAATTCAAGCCTTCAAGCACAGTAAATGCAACTGCGTTGTATGCAGACTATTGCAGTCACTATAGTCTTAATTTGTTTTCCGCTCAAACGGCATGACCAACTTGGCAAACCACTCTTGCTCGGTGAGAAATAATCACAATAAAAAAGGAAACTAGAAAGTAAATTAAACCAGTTATTAAAATAAATTCTGGTCTAGTGTTACTGAAGGCCAGCCACTTGAAAGGGAATTTGGGAGCTGCAGACTAGACACCTAATGACAGTTAACCTTCTCCAGCAAACATCCAGGCATGAATAAGTCAAGTGCTTTAATAACAGTGCTCATACCGCTCAACAAATTCAAGCCTACAGGCACAGTAAACACAATTGTATTGTATGCTGACTATGGCAGTAATGGTGTTACTATAGCCTTAATTGGCTTTCAACTCTAGCTTTGTGCTGTTGTGCTTGTGGTAAATACTATATTCTGTAGCTAGTGTAGATAGTAGGTAGCATTTCTAATCTCACTGTGATCCACTCGCTTGTGTTTAGTTAGTTCTCATTCTGGAAACCATTTTAAGTGTGGGAGGCTGACGTAGTCAAAGTGTATACCTTACAGACACAAAGTGCAGGGTTTAGGTCTCACTTAGGGTAATAGGCTAGGCTTAAAATGGCTCACAAGGGTAGTTAATCTATGAACTCTCCATTTTGCCTCATATTTTTGTCTGTTCCTCATAAAATTTGTGATTTTCTGGATTTTTGTGGCAAAGCAGTGAGGATTCAATTCACTAACTAATGACACACATTTGAGTTTCAGACTTTATATCCCTCAGAAAAAGTACGATAACACAAGACCTTTTTAGCAGCTTTCTAAGTTTATAAGAGCAGTATTTAAAATCTGTCCCTATTTTTTGGGGCTTAGTCCCCTCATTATTTTTGGTTTTGTCCAGATTTTTTGTGCTAAGAGGTTGAGAGCCATGACACTGGTTCTGAGATAATCAGGAAAATATATCTTACATGGAGGTTGTTTACCCTAATGCACGATAGGTTCTAGATTCATGGGAGTTTACCAGGCTAATAGCCTTTACAAGCCTAGCCGTGTAACAACCTGAGTACCCTTATTGACCATATTTAGATGGTTGTTGTTTGCAGAATGATTCTGTGATCAGAAATAACTGCTCCAGTCCATGAGGGACATAGGTGCCACCCGAGGATGAATTTACAGTCACCAATTCAGTTATCAGGGTTGCACTTGAATAGGGTCATTGAGGAGCTTTGCTTCACATGCAGTGGGATTTTATTCCAGACGAGCAGTAATCGCTGAGAGATATATCTGTCTCTCCGGCATATTCTCTTAATGTCACAGGCTAGGTTGAGATCCCTAGAGTAAGTTATTCTTGTCCCATTTGATTTGCAAATGTGCAGCAATTCCATTAGGGCAGGATCCAAGACTCTGCTGTAGGCCAGGCACAGGTCACATCTCATCAGCCTGTATGATACAGAGGACAGTGTCAGGGCTTTTAGTCTTTCTATGTGTGTCATGTTTAGGAGGCCCTGCATTCTCTTGGTTAGAAACCTCTGTGGTCTCTCCAGTTGCTGCAGGTGTCTAGTGAGGTACATACAGAAGGAAGCATTGTACTCAATTAGTGGTCTGATAAGGGTCGAGTACAGTGAAGCTATAACCTCCCTGGTCTTGGATGCGATGCCCTTATTTATGAGTTGTTCAATGTCAAATGCTTTTCTTACCACTACGGACACATGGTAATCAAAGTTTAGATTGCTATCAATCTGTGCTCCCAAGTCTCATACCACTGAGTTTGAGCTTCGAGGGGGTGCTATTTATATCATTATAAGCAGGGTATACTTCTTTGCCAAGGGGGATAATGAGGTATTTTTTTACATTGTTTTAGTCTGTGAGTTTGGCACCAATCATTTGTCTGTGTCAGCCCTTTCTGTAATATGTTATCATCACTGGGGGACTCTATAACTGAGCCCAGTTTACAGTCATATGCAAACTTGGTAAACCGCAGGCCATCTACCTTCACCTGGACTTCAGAGAAATAGATTCCAAACAGTAGGGGAGCCAGCACAGAACCTTGCGGTACCCCACTCGTAACTGGGCTACTGGTGGAGGTAGACTCAGAACTACATCAGCATAGACATACATAATGCTTGTGTGATTACAATAATTGGCTGTACAAATAGAAATATAAGATATGTTCAAGTAAAAGACTAATCTGCATATAAATGTCTGGAAAACACAGGTACACACTTGTAGAAGTAGTCTAACAACTGCTTGTTCTTGTCTTTAGAGAGAAATAAAAAAATGTTTGTGTTTCCTTACTTTAATTTCATATTGCTTTATCTTAGGTAGTCCTTAAATTTTGTGTTGGCCAGGAATTATAAATCCTTTCTTTGCAGAACTCTAAGTGCATGTACAAGATGGTTAAAGTCAGTCAGGTACCACACCCTAGTCAGACCGGAGGTTGGAAGGGTGGTGGGCTTGCTGTGAATATCCAACACATACTTTACTAAAAATTAGCCAATATTATTAACTCTGTATTACTTTTCCATACATTTGTAAATCATCATCTTATATGCTTAGAATTGATCAGAAAGAAAACTACAAATGACTCACAATGGAACAGCTTAGGACATGAAAACTTCTATACCTTGCTAGAGTGTTCTGTGTGCTGAATGAAATTCAGAGACTGATACATGCAGAGCATAAACATTTTAAAAAATCCACCAAAGCTATTTACTTTGATTTATTCAATAAAGGGAAGAGTAGTAAGGTATGGGAATTCAGATAGTATTATAGAGTTGAGCAAACACATGGGTAGGCAGAAAATAGACTAAGTGCATTTGAGGGTTGGCATACTGGTTAAGATGTTTACAGCACAAACATAAGGTTTGGGTTTAATTCTCTTGAAAGGGACATTGGCTAGGCTTAAAATAACCCCAAGGGCAGTTATCCTAGCACTTATCTATTCCTTAGAAACAATAATTATACAGTTATATGTAAATGGCAAAAAATGTGAATTGCAGTTAAACAAGAATTGTCTTATTTATTTTCTATACAGCTGATATCGAAGTCTCTTATAACAGGAGATAGCAGGAGCAGCAGCTGGGGAGGCTGACTGAGTCCCCCCCCCCCACCATAAGCCTGAAACATTTAGTAGATAACAATAATATATATATATTTGTGTGCGTGTGTGTGTGTGTGTGTGTGTGTGTGTGTGTGTATATATATATATATATATATATATATATATATACACATATATACACACACACACATATATATATATATATATATATATATATATATATATATGTATATACAAGAATAAGTTATACAGAATTACCTGAAGAAATAGAGCGTCAGTAAAACAGAGACATATACAGTAAACTGTCACTTAACCGACACCAATAGGAATTGGTAGATGCTGGTTAAGTGTAGTTTCTGGTTGCTTGAGAGATGCTTTGTGATTTTTGATTGGCTAGTATATCGGCATACAAGCCAATCAAAAATGGCAAAGTGGAACGTCTTCTGTTCAATTCAGAACAGCCCTAAGGTCACAGGTGGAAGAGCAGAAAGGTGGTGTTGCCACTGCGCTGCCTGTTGGCGTTCTGATAAGTAGCTCTGGAACCAGGTGATAGAGGAGCTGCTAAGGTTAAGGGCGGAGAGCACATTAATTAATTTAGTATGATTCACCATATCAAAGCCTTGGATAGATCCATAAATATAGCAGATACAGATTGTCTTTGATTTCTAAGGTGGTTCACTCTATTAGTAAAGGCCATTAGAGCTGTAATGGTGCTATGAAATGGGTGAAAACCATGTTATGTATTAGATAACAGTTTATGTGTGTGAAGGAAGTCCATGATCTGGGTACTGATGACCCTCTCAAGGATTTTGGATAATGGTGACAGGATGACAGTTGGTGGATAATTAGTAAATTCTGTGGAATTGCCTCCTTTGTGTACAGGAATAATGTGGGAGATCTTACAGGTACTAGGAACTATGATCTGTTCATGAGTATGTCTACTGGGTAAGCATTGCATCTGCTGCGATTTCCAGGAAGTCATCTGGGAGGTTGTAGCTAAGGTAGTTGGTTTACGTTTTCAGAGTAGTTTCCTTAAGGTATCAATAGACACTGGTTGTAGTGTAAATTGGTTGGGGCATGTTTGTGAGGTATTGCTGGACTGGGTAGCGAGGGGGACAGAGTTGTTGGAGAAGTTCTGCAAATTTGCAAGGGCTTGGGTAGTATCAGTAAAGTATTTATTAAATTGGGTTGCTATATTGTGCAAGGAGGTGGTACGTGTAGGGGTGGGGGCAGTTATTTTTCCTGATTTAAGAATATTATTAATGGTGGCCCAGAATTGTTGAGGGTCATTTTGGTGTTTCTCTTGAATGTTGTGATAATAGTTCATTTTGTCCAGTTTTACAAGTTTTTTAGCTTTGTTTCTTAGTTCAATGAAAGTTTGATTAGTGCTTTGATTTTTCTATTGGTGGAATTGTTCCCAGGCTTTATTATCTCTTCCTCTGAGTAACATTAACAGAACATTCTGGAGGAATAAGCATTTTCTCCCACAGATTGTCCCTGCTTTGGAATAAACTTTCAATTCTTGTGAAGCAGAGCTCTGCAATGACCCTATTCAAGTGCAACCTGGAGAAATGGATGTGTGACTGTAAATCCATACCGGAGGTGGTACCCATGTCTCTCATGGACAGGGATACTTGGTGTTGATCTGTAAAGTACATCCATCTAACCAAGGACAATTGGAGTAACCCAGAGTTAGCATGGCTATCTTATAAATCCTTTGGAGTCAGTAGCCTAGTAACCTCATATGAACCTATAAAAAACATTTTTTTCTTTCCTTTTTGGCATTTCTTGAGTAGGTATAACTACAAATGAATGCAAACATTTCTGATTTAGCACCCTCATACAAGCTAGCATGCAGGCCAGCTGTCTCATTTTTCCTATCCTTCCTACAGCTCTGCTTTTTAGATTTATTGTTATTATGTCACAAACTTTTGAGGAATCTGAATGTGTACTGTACCTTAATGCATGAGTTAGCTCAACAGCTAACCACAGCTAATACATTTCAAGCTCAGCAAACAATGTAAAGATGCCATTGGCAAAAATAAATTAGTAACTCCAGATTGGACTGAATAGTTTCACAGATAGACATATAAGGCTATAGATGGTATATATCTCTAGATATAAATGACTAAATCATTACCGATTGAAAACACAAATGACTGACACATAAGTGACGTACCACACAAATGTCTGAATCACAAAACACTGACAAGATCAAGCATTGTCTTACTAGTGGTACTGTCAGGGCAAGGGTTCTTAGTATGGTAGTATGGTAATGTTAGGGCAACGGTTCTTAGTATGGTAGTATGGTAATGTTAGGGCAAGGGTTCTTAGTATGGTAGTATGGTACTGTTAGGGCAAGGGTTTTTAGTATGGTAGTAATGTGTTTAACACAGATGAACAATGGTTTACACAGTGCTGTCTCCTTCTGAACCCCAAAAAAACTAAACTCCTCCTTTTTACTCCTACTTGTAAGCCCCCTCCCCAATAGACTTCACAGTAACATCCAATAATGATACTCTCATATCCCCAGATCCAACTACCAAACTACTAGGTATCACCATAGATAACAACCTTAACTTCAACATCCATATTAACAATACTCTAAAATCTGTTAATAGAAAACTAGGCTCTCTCTACAGGATCAAACCCTTCCTCTCTCCTGCAGCTAGAATAACTATTGCTCACACCCATTTAATGTCTAATCTCCTGTATGCCTCACCCATATATACTAATCTCTCTAAAAGCAACCTTAATAAAATGGAAAACCCCTACCATAACATAGCCAGATTAGCTACAGGTAACCCTTTCAGAACCCACCACTGTTTTAATCTAAAGCAGCTAGGATGGCTTGAATTACAAAATCAGTTTAAATTCCACCAACTGACCATTGCCCATAAAACCCTTTACCAACCTACCAATACCCCTATACTATCTACTGTCATTACCCCCTACAACAATCTAAAGACCTTACGATCATCACATAAACTTCTTGTAAGTATTTGTAAATCAAACAACAGGGCTGGGGACTCTCTTTTCTCTAATACTGTTGGAAACTCCTGGAACCTTCTTCCTAACAAACTTTCCTCTCTTCCCTCTATATCACTCTTTAAAACCTAATTGAAAATTTTCCTCAGAACACACTGGTTGCGCCCCTGTACTAAACCTAACTGATCAACTAGCTCTTCTTACTTGGTTCAACTTACCCTCCTCTTCTCAGTAATCAAGTTCCTTTTCTTAATAACAACTTACCTTGTCCTTCTAAACTATTACTTACATCTCAGAATCTCATTAAGGAGACTACTTTTACTAATATATTGTATAATTTCAGCTCCTACTTTTTCTTTATGAGTACTTGTATGTTAATATATTGTATAACTCAGCTGCCATCTTTTTCTTTATGATGTATTACAACTACATTTTGTATTGTACTAATTGTATCTGTATATTCTGCACTATGTTATGAACGAATGACCTCTCTGATTATTCTCTGTACTGCACCTGTAATGTTCATTGTATACATTAATTTTTGTATATGTGATTTTGTTTGTTTCCTTGGAGCTTATCTCCCCGGGCCTCTACTGAAAATGGACATATATCTAGTTAGACTAGCCCGGTCAAGAAATGTAAAATAAAATAAAAATAAATAGTATGGTAATGTTAGGGCAAGGGTTCTTAGTATGGTAGTATGGTAATGTTAGGGCAACGGTTCTTAGTATGGTAATGTTAGGGCAAGGGTTCTTAGTATGGTACTATGGTAATGTTAGGGCAAGGGATTTTAGCATTGTAGTATGGTAATGTTAGGGCAAGGGTTCTTAGTATGGTAATGTTAGGGCAAGGGTTCTTAGTATGGTAGTATGGTAATGTTAGGGCAAGGGTTCTTAGTATGGTAGTATGGTAATGTTAGGGCAAGGGTTCTTAGTATGGTAGTATGGTAATGTTAGGGCAAGGGTTCTTAGTATGGTAGTATGGTAATGTTAGGGCAAGGGTTCTTAGTATGGTAGTATGGTAATGTTAGGGCAAGGGTTCTTAGTATGGTAGTATGGTAATGTTAGGGCAAGGGTTCTTAGTATGGTAGTATGGTAATGTTAGGGCAAGGGTTCTTAGTATGGTAGTATGGTAATGTTAGGGCAAGGGTTCTTAGTATGGTAGTATGGTAATGTTAGGGCAAGGGTTCTTAGTATGGTAGTATGGTAATGTTAGGGCAAGGGTTCTTAGTATGGTAGTATGGTAATGTTAGGGCAAGGGTTCTTAGTATGGTAGTATGGTAATGTTAGGGCAAGGGTTCTTAGTATGGTAGTATGGTAATGTTAGGGCAAGGGTTCTTAGTATGGTAGTATGGTAATGTTAGGGCAAGGGTTCTTAGTATGGTAATGTTAGGGCAAGGGTTCTTAGTATGGTAGTATGGTAATGTTAGGGCAAGGGTTCTTAGTATGGTAATGTTAGGGCAAGGGTTCTTAGTATGGTAGTATGGTAATGTTAGGGCAAGGGTTCTTAGCATTGTAGTATGGTAATGTTAGGGTAAGGGTTCTTAGTATGGTAGCATGGTAATGTTAGGGCAAGGGTTCTTAGTATGGTAATGTTAGGGCAAGGGTTCTTAGTATGGTAGTATGGTAATGTTAGGGCAAGGGTTCTTAGTATGGTAATGTTAGGGCAAGGGTTCTTAGTATGGTAGTATGGTAATGTTAGGGCAAGGGTTCTTAGTATGGTAGTATGGTAATGTTAGGGCAAGGGTTCTTAGTATGGTAGTATGGTAATGTTAGGGCAATGGTTCTTAGTATGGTAGCATGGTAATGTTAGGGCAAGGGTTCTTAGTATGGTAGTATGGTAATGTTAGGGCAAGGGTTCTTAGTATGGTAGTATGGTAATGTTAGGGCAAGGGTTCTTAGTATGGTAGTATGGCAATGTTAGGGCAAGGTTCTTAGTATGGTAGTATGGTAATGTTAGGGCAAAGGGTTCTTAGTATGGTAGTATGGTAATATTAGGGCAAGGGTTCTTAGTATGGTAGTATGGTAATGTTAGGGCAAGGGTTCTTAGTATGGTAGTATGGTAATGTTAGTGCAAGGGTACTTAGTATGGTAGTATGGTAATGTTAGTGCAAGGATTCTTAGTATGGTAGTATGGTAATGTTAGGGCAAGGGTTCTTAGTATGGTAATGTTAGGGCAAGGGGTCTTAGTATGGTAGTATGGTAATGTTAGGGCAGGGTTCTTAGTATGGTAATGTTAGGGCAAGGGTTCTTAGTATGGTAGTATGGTAATGTTAGGGCAAGGGTTCTTAGTATGATAGTATGGTAATGTTAGGGCAAGGGTTCTTAGTATGGTAGCATGGTAATGTTAGGGCAAGGGTTCTTAGTATGGTAATGTTAGGGCAAGGGTTCTTAGTATGGTAGCATGGTAATGTTAGGGCAAGGGTTCTTAGTATGGTAGTATGGTAATGTTAGGGCAAGGGTTCTTAGTATGGTAGTATGGTAATGTTAGGGCAAGGGTTCTTAGTATGGTAGTATGGTAATGTTAGGGCAAGGGTTCTTAGTATGGTAGTATGGTAATGTTAGGGCAAGGGTTCTTAGTATGGTAGTATGGCAATGTTAGGGCAAGGGTTCTTAGTATGGTAGTATGGTAATGTTAGGGCAAGGGTTCTTAGTATGGTAGTATGGTAATGTTAGGGCAAGGGTTCTTAGTATGGTAGTATGGTAATGTTAGGGCAAGGGTTCTTAGTATGTTAGTATGGTAATGTTAGGGCAAGGGTTCTTAGTATGGTAGCATGGTAATGTTAGGGCAAGGGTTCTTAGTATGGTAGTATGGTAATGTTAGGGCAAGGGTTCTTAGTATGGTGGTATGGTAATGTTAGGGCAAGGGTTCTTAGCATTGTAGTATGGTAATGTTAGGGCAAGGGTTCTTAGTATGGTAATGTTAGGGCAAGGGTTCTTAGTATGGTAGTATGGTAATGTTAGGGCAAGGGTTCTTAGTATGGTTTTATGGTAATGTTAGGGCAAGGGTTCTTAGTATGGTGGTATGGTAATGTTAGGGCAAGGGTTCTTAGTATGGTAGTATGGTAATGTTAAAGCAAGGGTTCTTAGTATGGTAGTATGGTAATGTTAGGGCAAGGGTTCTTAGTATGGTAATGTTAGGGCAAGGGTTCTTAGTATGGTAGTATGGTAATGTTAGGGCAAGGGTTCTTAGCATGGTAATGTTAGGGCAAGGGTTCTTAGTATGGTAGTATGGTAATGTTAGGGCAAGGGTTCTTAGCATTGTAGTATGGTAATGTTAGGGCAAGGGTTCTTAGTATGGTAGTATGGTAATGTTAGGGCAAGGGTTCTTAGCATTGTAGTATGGTAATGTTAGGGCAAGGGTTCTTAGTATGGTAGCATGGTAATGTTAGGGCAAGGGTTCTTAGTATGGTGGTGTTAGGGCAACGGTTCTTAGTATGGTAGTATGGTAATGTTAGGGCAAGGGTTCTTAGTATGGTGGTATGGTAATGTTAGGGCAAGGGTTCTTAGCATTGTAGTATGGTAATGTTAGGGCAAGGGTTCTTAGTATGGAAATGTTAGGGCAACGGTTCTTAGTATGGTAATGTTAGGGCAAGGGTTCTTAGTATGGTGGTATGGTAATGTTAGGGCAAGGATTCTTAGCATTGTAGTATGGTAATGTTAGGGTAAGGGTTCTTAGTATGGTAACATGGTAATATTAGGGCAAAGGTTCTTAGTATGATAATGTTAGTGCAAGGGTTCTTAGTATGGTAGTATGGTAATGTTAGGGCAAGTGTTCTTAGTATGGTAGTATAGTGGTGTTAGGGCAAGGGTCCTTAGTATGGTAGTATGGTAATGTTAGATCAAGGGTTCTTAGTATGGTAATGTTAGGGCAATGGTTCTTAGTATGGTAGTATGGTAATGTTAGGGCAAGGGTTCTTAGTATGGTAGTATGATAATGTTAGGGCAAGGGTTCTTAGTATGGTAGTATGGTAATGTTAGTGCAAGGGTTCTTAGTATGGTATTATGGTAATGTTAGTGCAAGAATTCTTAGTATGAGAGTATGGTAATGTTAGGGCAAGGGTTCTTAGTATGGTAGTATGGTAATGTTATGGTAAGGGTCGATAGTATGGTAGTATGGTAATGTTAGGGCAAGGGTTCTTAATATGGTAGTATGGTAAAGTTAGGGCAATGGTTCTTAGTATGGTAGTATGGTAATGTTAGGGCAAGGGTCCTTAGTATGATAGTATGGTAATTTTTAGGCAAGGGTTCTTAGTATGGTAGTATGGTAATGTTAGGGCAAGGGTTCTTAGTATGGTAGTATGATAATGTTAGGGCAAGGGTTCTTAGTATGGTAGTATGGTAATGTTAAGGCAAGGGTTCTTAATATGGTAGTATGGTACTGTAAGGGCAAGGGTTCTTATCCTGGTAGTATGGTAATGTTAGGGTAGGGGTTCTTAGTATGGTAGTATGGTAATGTTAGGGCAAGGGTCCATAGTATGGTAGTATGGTAATGTTAGGGCAAGGGTTTTAGTATGGTAGTATGGTAAAGTTACGGCAAGGGTTCTTAGTATGGTAGTATGGTATTGTTAGGGCAAGGGTTCTTAGTATGGTAGTATGGTAATGTTAAGGCATGGGTTCTTAGTATGGTAGTATGGCAATGTTAGGGCAAGGATTCTTAGTATGTTAGTATGGTAATGTGTAAGTTTGTAGTTAGGGATATGATTTAGGTAGGCAGGAAGGATTATGCCCACCTTACCCATGTGTGCTAACCTTAACCCTACCTACTTCCTCCAAAAACATTTCCTTAATGTTGTTGTGTCTTTCGGCTTTTCCCGGTTAGGGGTCGCCACAGCAGAACTCCGGTCCGCTAATGATTGGTAGTTGATTTTTACGTGCCAAGTTACCAGCCCTGATGCACAACCTTCAACGAAGGTATGCCCATTCACGCATGTCTCCACGCCGAAGACGCTTTAGGGTAAAATGGAACTGGACAGTGTCTTACTGTGAGGCGACAACGCTACCGGAGCACCACCATATTTCCCTAATAATACCACTAATTAAGAAAAAAGTAGCAGAACACCCACAACACCACTTAATCAAAACATTAACTCTATCCCCTTACCTGACGCTAACATACAAACCCTTTCAATAAACATTACCCTCTGTAGCAGTCTTGCACATTTTCACAATGACCACCTCTTCGATCAGACATTTATTTTACTGAACAGACTATTTGTTTGATAAATTACATTCCTCCAAAAATGCATTCAGTCAATTGTGCTGTCAGACTTATTCAACCACTCAACCAAACTTATTGACCATGTTGCCAGTCAATTGTCCTGTCAGACTTTATTCAACCACTCAACCAAACTTATTGACCATGTTGTCATTCAGTTGTGCTGTCAGACTTTGTTCAACCACTCAACCAAACTTATTGACCATGTTGTCAGTCAGTTGTGCTGTCATACTTTGTTCAGCCACTCAACCAAACTTAGTGACCATGTTGTCAGTCAGTTGTGCTGTCAGACTTTGTTCAACCACTCAACCAAATTTACTGACCACATTGTCAGCCAATTGTGCTGTCAGACTTTATTCAAAGCGTAGCCCTCCACATATTTTAAGCATTTTAAACTGTACACAGTGATACTTTCAAGTGCAATAAATAACTGTTTCCAAAAGAGAATATATTATCAAGATATGTGGGACTTCGCCCCCCACACCCTGCAATGTGGAGGGCTGTGACCCCACCCCCCCCTTGCATTATATACTAACTCCATGGTCTCAGTACAGTGAGGAAAAGACCATTTATAACTTTCAACGAAATGATTTTCAGTGAAGTGAGCTTTCAGTAAAGTGGTCCTAGTAATTTCATTTTCAATCAAGTGAGTTTTCAATCAACCGTAGTAGACCCATATATATATATATATATATATATATATATATATATATATATATATATATATATATATATATATATATATGCACACACACACACACACACATATAAATATATATATATATATATATATATATATATATATATATATGGATTCGTATCACTTCACTGAAAGACCATTTCACTGAGACCAAATCACCTAAAGTTCATTTCACCTAAAACTCATTGCACTGACAAGTAGTACTCTAAGGCAAGTCAAAGGTATATGACCTTTTCCCCCACCATAGTTTGATCCTCGTGTTAGTATATATAGTTAGGGGGGGGTGTGGGGGCATGGTCTCCCCCACTTAATTTGGTTTTCTGTTGCCTGGTTTTGTTTTACATTATTTGATAAAACCCAACTAGGTGGGAGGTCTATGCCTAAGTATATATACTAACACTAGGATCACACTACAGTGGAGAAAAGGACATATACCTTTGACTTGCCTTAGAGTACTACTTGTCAGTGCAATGAGTTTTAGATGAAATGAACTTTAGGTGATTTGGTCTCATTTAAATGGGTGTCAGTGAAATGGTCTTTCAGTGAAGGGATACGAATGTGCGTGTGTGTGTGTGTGTGTATATATATATATATACACATATATATGATTTGGATGGTGCAGTGGTACAGCGGGAGCATTGTTGCCTCACACCAAGATGTTCTCTGGGGGGAGCCTTCTGTGCAGAGTCTGTGTGTCCTCCCTACGTTCGTGTAGGTTTTCTCCAGGTACTCTGGTTTCCTCCCATGTTACAAAGACATGCATCTGGAGCATTTCTCCCTGGGCCTTTCCTGAAAATTGGCTTTGTTCCAAGTCAGACTTTCCAGGTGAAATAAAATAAATTATATATATATATGTATATATATATATATATATAGATATGTGTTTTACAACAGTTTTATGTAGAAACATACATATAATATCACATAGAATCTGATATTGTTGCTATAAATTTAAAACAGTTCTATGTATAAAAAAGCCAACATTTTATCCGTACTATTTTATATCGTAGTGAGTAGGTCATAGTGCTTGTTATCACTGTTTACAGCACATACCCATTGCAGTACAATGATTCAGAACTGCACTGCATTCATTGGTGCACTTTATTTCAACGAAATGGAAAGGTGTGAAAAGTTACAAATTATATATTTGTTTTCAGAAAGATTAAAATGACTTGTTAATTAATTTATTTATTTTGTTAGTGAGTTGGTTGGTTATTTATAATGCTGGTTAGCTGTTATTTGAGTAACTTGGACTGGTTGAAGTGCCATTATCAGGCACTACCCTCGGAAGAGGCAATTATAGTTACTTATAATGAACATTTGCATTGCACGATTACGCATCTATTTCAGGCAGAATTTATTCTTTGCAAAAGATGAAATGTATAACAATACAGAAGCAATCACATGCCAAACTATGGAACCCATTGTTTGCTCCTACAATATATGTTATAAAGTCCAACACGTTTAATTCTTATTTTAATGAAGAATAAATAATCTGGTTTCAAATCTGACAATTATCCCACTAAAGCTGTGAACCATAATGGAAGTATATTTTTTTCTAAAAGACTTCCATGAAACAAGGAAATTAGGATTCCCATGAATACGGATATCACAGAAAAAGTACAAGTATGTGTACATGTGTGTGTGTGTATGTATGTGTCTGTGTGTGTGTGTGTGTGTGTGTGTGTGTGTGTGTGTGTGTGTGTGTGTGTGTGTGTGTGTGTGTGTGTGTGTGTGTGTGTGTGTGTGTGTGTCTGTGTGTTTTAACCACAAAACATTACTAGCACCTTTGTGATTGAAGGCATGCATCCCATCTGTCAATGTTCAGGTGCATCTCTACACTTGTAGACCTTATCTTAGTTTATGATGAATAAGTTTTACTAAATTAATATTGTCATTATGCAAACCTGATTTATATTTTGGCTATGAGGGTTATTGTGGCCTTTGCATCAATAACCTGGTTCAGATCAGATTCTATTTGCACTTGTAAACAATTCACTCTCAAGGACGCTAATTAGGCTTTTGTGGGGGGGGGGGTTCAGATGTGTTTTTTGTACTGTGGTACTTTATATCACTACAAACTAGAGCTGTTAATTGTCAAAGTATAAAAACAAAAGTAAAAAAACAGAGACGAGAGGCTCCTAGCACACTCAATCACTTTGTGTTTTTTTATAGTAAAAACAAATAATCTTTGTGGTATCCCCAAAGTCACTAACAACCCACTGGGTCCAAAAACAAAAGAGTGTACGAAACTTCTCTGTGTTGAAGATTTTCAATCCATACATATCTAGTTAATCAGTGTATATTACTCAGATCAGATAATTGTAGTAAAAGTAGCGAACGTAAACTTGTCCTAAGTAAAAAAATAATAAAAAATATACAATTTTAAATATTATACAGAATTACTAAGTATTCAAATGTAATCCAAGCAGGTTAGACAGTCTGTTTCCAGTCAAAAATCCTTTATTAAGTACACAGACAAGCGATCCAAGTAAAATAAAAATAATAGAATAATTGTTTCCTCACAAGCTTTCTAACTATGTATATACTTTATATCATGTAATGCTGTTGTTTTATATAATCTTGGTTTTAAATAACTGAGTTTTGTTTAAGAGCTCATTAAGGGAGTATCCCTATGTGAGCGTTTGACCAATGAGAGGAGAGAATTGCGTATTTAAAGTCAGTGATTTCTTTGTCATTTTATTCTGAAGAAGTCTGGCTTTTATTTTAGATGAAAGTGCTTAATAAATATCTGTGGAGTGGTACCTGTGCTGAACTGTTGTTTTCTACATCATTTTCCTGGTTTGCTAAACTTAAAACCTGTGTGTTTTTTATGAAGAGCAAGGTGTTTGTTCTAGATTCTATTAAAAACTCTACCAGTGTTGAGAAGGTCCAGGCTTTTGAATGTAAAATATAACTGGTATGAAAATGTTATATATTTAAAATGTTGTAAGACCTTTGATAACCAGGTAAGCCCAAGAGGGAAAAGGATATATTTTTGGGGGTGAACAAGGAGTGCCATCATGTTAAGGGACTTGCTCACAGTCCGAAGGCATACATCTATGGAGGGAATCAAACCCTGGTCTACAGGATTAAGCTCATTATTAATTCACAGCCTTAATCACCTACTGTCAGACTTTCAGGTTCTTCTTCTGTTGTGGGAATGTATGTATCTGAGAAAAAGCTTCTGCAAATTAAGCATGATCACAACTAACAAATGTTTAAAATGTTGCTCTGCTTCTGTTGTGCGTTGAGCCACAAAGCCGTGATATTTAATAGAGGCTCAAGGTCTCTTCTTTGACACAAGGTAGATTCACTGTTTCATATGGCTGTGGAGAGAATCAAACCCTGGACTGCAGGATTAAGCTCATTATCAATTCAGGAGGACGGAGGCTCACTATTATATCACCTGATTATCTATGAACTAGAGTTTAGAGACCAAGTATTTAAAATGCAGTAAATTGGGACATGTGTTTATAGAAAATCAACTTAAATGACATATTAAACTTGTCTCTTGCTCATACGTTACTACTCAACTGGCAACTGCATTGACAGAGTGACTTGATTTGCTTAAAATATAATGAAAATGCAACTTCAGAGTGCTCAAACAATGCAATTCTGTTTCTGTACACTTGTAGCACCGTGAGCTATGTTCATAACTAATATTTGGAATACTTTGTATAAGCAAGATTCTAGTTTTTCTTCCAAATGTATGCATACAAATACAATATAAGGTCCAGTGTCGATGACTAAATGAGGGAGGCAAGATGTAGTATATAGCATTATTGAAACCACATCAGCACAATTACAGAACTTATCCAAATTTAATAATTCCATTAAATCATTTTTTCCAGCAATGTTATTGCACTCCAGAGTACAGAAGTATATCACATTTCCTTGTAAACTAAAACAACATTAAATTACACAGGCCCTCATTTACAGAAGACACCACCTACTTTGAAATACCAAATATAGTAGATTTAATTTACACTGAGAAGGAATTAAGTTAATTCCAGTTTCAGAGTAATAAAAAATAATATTCTCAGTTTTATGTGGGGGTGGGCTATCTGGATCACTGTATAATACCATGCTACATAGAATGAAAATCTAGGAAAATTGTTCATTAGCCACCAAAACATTACTCCAATAAAAACTTCAGAACATTAAATAAAACTTTCCTCAAATTTAGTCATTTTTCCGCTTTGGGGGTACTGCAACTTATTCAGCTGTGGAAGTCTAAAGAGGTTTGATGACATTTCAGGCCATGATCTTTGTGTCTGTTTGGTTGAAAATGAATACCAGTAAAATAAGCCATAAGGTTTTACTCATAAAAGTATGTTCAGAAATAACCTTTGCAAGGCTAGTCGTTCTTAGCTATTTGTATCTGCCGAGCAAACAAAAAGCTACGTTGCAGTTTAATTATAACAAGATGACTGAATGAATTTACCATGAGTCAGGAAGAAAGTGATCCAAGGAGGAGATGAGACAGTGTGCTGCATATTTTTCCTTGAATATTACAGTTTGGAGACTTTACTTCATTGAAGTTTCAGTTTCTGGGAAGTAATACAAGCCAGGGTTAAAAAAATGAAAGAAGTGTGTTCTGTGGGGAACACAGCTTCCCCACTCTATCCATAAAATATTACATGTTTGACTTTACCAGAAAAGAATATCATTTGCACTAAATAATTCATTCCTAAGCGTCAAGGTAATAAATTTTGTCATAACAGATGTTATTGCATAAACGTAACATGTTTCCAGACTGCAGCATCTTTCACTTTTTCGTAGTTCCATCAGAAACTTTTAACTCCTCCTTTGATCTTACAGCTTTTGAATAAGTCATCGCCAGACACAAGATATATTCGTTTACTGATTTTATCAATTTATTTTATTAACCACTATGAGTCAAATGAGCAGTAGCTGCTTTCAGTGGAAATATTTGGTAAAGGCCTCCTCCAGTGAATAAAGTCTTTAGTCAGATAGCTAAAAGGTGTTTACTGGTAGAACTTTTTGTGATCTCATCCCTCACCAAATGTATCAGCATGACCACAAGTTAACAGCCTGCCAACAAATTCAAAACCAAATCCCACAACAAAAGGAATGGGTTGGGGGTTGGCATAGTAGTCAAAGTGTTTACCTCACAGACATGAGGTTCACAGTTTGCTTCTCACACAAGATGACCCAAAGTGCTTCAGCACTACTGAAGAGCGTATCAAAATTAATTTTTATCAGCATTTAGAAATACCAGTAAAGAAAATAAATACTGGTACTGCACTGATGGCTGCTCAGAATGTCTACCCTACCACGTTGTGCCCATGGCAGCTACCTCCTTCAACCCACACTACTGATGATCTCTTAAGTCTTTATGTAGGTAGATTTATTATGGGATCTTAATTTTTTTTCTTTTAACATAAAATGTATTTATAGCGGTGGACCACCAAGGTGGATTATTTTTAAATTCCCTGTGATATTTGGTTTTGGTGTTGGCTGCTAGAAATGTGCATGTTTTGTGAGTGGGAGTAGAGTGCAGACAAAAAAAATAGCAACAGTTGAGGCAGAGGCTTAAGGCTGTGAGCTGTCGTTCGTAAGGTGCAGGGTTCGATTCTCTTATCCCTTATTTTTCTACTGTGTGACCTTAAGAAAGTTATTTGACGCAGCATTGCTTCTGGGTTGCCCCTGAAAAGGGACAGTGTGTCCAGTGGCACTAAATGTTTAAAAATTGTTATTATTACTATATTACTGTTATTATCAGCTTACTCAAAAAGATAAAATCTAACCAAAATATCAGTCATATGAACTATTATTTCCTCATGTTGAAATGCCCAGGACCTGTCAGTAATAGGTGCATCTACTGTACATAACAAGCACTTACCATAATTAAGTTAAACTAGCTCACAGTGTGTGATTAATCAGCAACTATTGATGTTGTAGGAACATTTTTTCAGTCTGAGTTTTGTACCTTGTTCTCCTGTCACCATAAACATACCATTATCAGCACTTCTGTTCATATTTGTTGAATTCAAAAGCCAAAAGTTCTTTGCACTCCTTTATGATATGCAGAAAAAGGGCATCTCTTCTTCTGGAAGACTCTCATCTCACCCATATTTAGTGGAACTTTGATATTTTGCCCCATGACCTAATTTCTTCCTGTAAAGAAGATGATCTGATGTATTTGGTCAAAGTTCTATACTCACACAGAGTACAGAGGACAGTAGCGCCCAATACTTCCTTTCAGAATGTCTGAGATAAACTTCAGTTGACCTAAGCACTATCTCTTGAGTTCTCATATAGTTGTTGTGCCCACTCTATACTACTGTCTGTGGATGACAAATGTCCCAAGACCAGTCCAGAGCATACCTCCCAACCTCTAGCACAAAAATATTTGGACAAAGCCTACAATAATTGGGGGATAAAGACCCCAAAATAGGGACATATTGTAAAAACTGCTCTTATAAACTGAAAAAGTTGCTAGAATGACAAGACATGAATAACAAGGCATTAGCATGCATTTTCTGAAGAATATGAAGTCTAAAACTCAAATGTATGATGTTATTTAGTAACTCAGTGATTCGGCAGAAAACCAGAAATTTTATGAGGAATGGACCAAAAAGTAAGGCGAAAACTGGGACATTCTGCAAAAATCAGGACACTTGAGAGCAATGGTCCAGAGAAAGTCCTACTCCACATGTCAATGGCTTTTTCAACATCACTCTTCATAGGTTCATAGGTTCATACTAGGCTATCTGCCCTAGGGCATTTATAAGCCTAGCCAGAGTGTGTTTGGCTTTCGCCACCCATTTTAAATAAATTTTGCTATGCCCTTTTTCGAGGTTCTTAACTACCAAGCATCTTATCTTTAGCAGCCAGCCACAACATATGCCATCTAAGAGATGATGCACATAATACATCAGTACTATCAAATGATTCACTATCTTTTGCATGTATGCCATGGTCTTAGAAGACTTTTAAGGCAGTTTTCAAAAGAGTTGGTACATTGTTGGATGTACATTGATCATTGGAGCTCCCTGGATTTGGCATCACTGAAATAATTGCTTCTTGCAGGGAAATAGGAAAACGCACTCCTCCCCTCTCACCCTGCAGTATAGGGTAACCAACCAAGAAGTGGGAGGTTGGTATAGTGGTTAAGGTGCTTACCTTTCAGACACAAGATGTAGGGCCTGGGAATGTGCCTGTTTTCAATTATCTGACTCTTAAGAAACTTTATCATTTGAAAATGCATAACCATTTTGATTCTTTATGCCTGTACTCAACTTAGATAGAGTTACCTTTTGCAGAAAAGTTATTGTGTTTGTTTTAAGATGTCACCATTAAGTCATCCATTACTGATCCACTGTTTCTGCTGACCTGGTAAGAAATAGTGCTGGTGTATCCCTTCAGCAGCCATGGATGTGAGATGTTCTTAACTCTCCTCTCTAGCTGTTGTTTTTTGCTTAGTTGGTCAGATCATGTGAGCTCCTGCCACCGCTTCTTGAGCAAAACCATCCACATTATCAGTCGCTTGTGTAGATGTGACATGAGTCGTATGTAAGCATGGTCAAGGTGCATGTGCATCTGGTTAGTTTGTGCTGCAGTCTTACAAAATCTCAGAGACAGACTGAGACAGACCTTACAATGCATGTCAGTAATCACTCTTCCTTCTGCTAAGATGGGATGTTTGTGAAGTGGATAGATGCAGCAGTATAGAGGTCGCAATGTGCATCATAAGGAGAAAGATCTGTAGAACATGGACCATGTAGATTAGGCTCTTACATCAGGGAAAAAAAAATCTTGTTATACATCTCTTTGAAGTCAGAGAAGTACATAACTTTTGTTATGGATAGTTTCAACTGAAGCGTGAACAATAGCCACCAATGAATATGGGTGAGAAACTGAAACAGCTTTGAAATCTATAAAACATTTTATCTTCACTTTTAACGATGTTCAAAGGTTCACTTAGCTTATATTTCCTGTCTGTGTAACAGTGTTAAGTGTTTCATGACTTTCAAAGCCATGAAATCCCTTATACCTCTACATTTTTCCCTGTAACAAATATTACACCAGTGCAGCTGGAGCTCTAAGTACTATACGTTATTAGGTTATAGGTTCATACTAGGCTAACTGTCCTTGTGGGCCATTTTAAGCCTAGCCAATTACTGCATGTGAGAATCAAACCCTGTACCTTGTGTATGTAAGATAAACACCTTATCAATTATGCCAACTTCCAAAGAATTATGATTAGGTTTCTCTGATCATATAATGTAGTTATGTTTTCATCGTATCAAGATTCACCCCTCAAGCTTTGCTCTGGAGTTGATTTTCTTGACTTTTTTTTTTTATCAAACACGTTTATTTTATTTTATTTTTTGTATCATTGGATACTGTATCACAATCATATATGTTAATAACATGAGAGTAACAGGCTTCTAAGTTACACGGTCACATTACTGCATATAGCTTCCAGGCGTGCTGGTCTAGCTACAGATTGTTCAGACATTTTCTCTGTTTGCATGACACGATGAATTTCCTGAAATTACCTTGAAGGGCATTCCATACTACAAGCATGCATTAACTGACTGATATGTCTCTGATTTTTAAGATGTCTTCAAATCCTTGAGTTTATATTGAGAAGATGATCTCTGCTACCTAATGGGTTGTACTAAAGCAGGAGATAATTGGTTATGTATGAGTCTGGAAGCCAGGATGAGAAGTTTAAATGAACACAGATCATGGATAATCATTTATCTTGATATTGTAAATATTTCACAGTGCTTAGTGCTGGTTGCTTCAGACAAGGTGAAAAATGTGTTTCTACTGTTGTCTTGTTGTTTCATTGGTATGTTTAAACCGATTACTGAAAACCATTGATAATGTGGTAGCTTCAAGAGTAAAATGCCTATGGCATTTGCTTGTCTAGAACCTGGTATAAGGTATTCTTCACGCTGTCAAGTGTCCCTTGTTTTTAGTGTAACTGTGTAAAATGTATATCTTTCTGGAAAATACTTTCTTGTTTAAGAATACGCTGTGCTAAGCAGGTCAGATCTTGTATATTTTCTGACTCCAACTACATTTGGAATTTAAAGTCATTGCTACTGTTGAGACCTGAATATTTTCCAAACACACTAAAAATCAGTCCATGTGTTTTTTGTATTTTTTATATTAGTGTGTCCTGGTGTTGGAGTGAATCATATCCTAGCTGACCTGTTACCCATAAAACCTTTGTGTTTGAGTTACTGCAATATAGGACTAAATCATTGGCATGGTGCTTTAGTGAGTTAGTGTTCCCAGCATGCTTTAGTCACTAGCAAACTATATAAAATCAGGGCTATAGAATGGATCTCTGTGGATCTCTGTGCAGCTTTACTGTACAGAGGGGTGAAGGTTTACTGCCAGGAAATGACCAGCGTACATGAATTTGCATAACTGTGGAATCAACATACCTATTACAACTTAACTTTAACAGAAATTGAAACACAGTATGGGATACATACTGGCTATCTGGAATAAACCAGGCACATGAATACAAAATTCAGTCCTTTATTAGCAAAAGTATGGAAATATAATCTGTGAATCTAATTATTGCTGGACTGATCCTTTCCTCTGTTATGAATATGTGTTGGATATTACAGATGTCGTAGCTGTGTACATGATTCATTTTCTTAAAGTAGATTTTTTTTACAGGATCACACCAAGGGGCTAAGGACAGTGATGATACATTGATTACCTTCATTTTCTTATGGTCACTTTTGGTCAGCATATTTTGGAATGGGTGTGATTTTCCATGTCAAGCACTATTAATTCTGAAAAGGCCTTCTGCTATAAAGGGTGTGTTAAGTATTATGTAATGAACCTAAAGTAGGCTGCAATACAATGATGTTTTACTTTGCTGAATAAACAAATTACTATGACAATTATGACTGGTCTTAGAAAAAGTGGAGGTTGTGCGAGACCAGTCCATTGTTCTTGACTTGACAGCTGTGCTATAGGATAAAAGGAGATCACATGATCCCAGTCCATTGTTCTTGACTTGGCAACTGTGTCATAGGATAAAAGGAGATCACATGATCCCAGTCCATTGTTCTTGACTTGGCAACTGTGTCATAGGATAAAAGGAGGCACATGATTCCAGGCCATTGTTCTTGACTTACTTGAGATGGTGGAATGATCTTCGGTAGTTTATCAAAGATGCTTTATAAATATATTTGTAAGGTATGGATGTCTCTAGATAAAGTTCCATTAAGAAAAGATTATATTTTCATCATCATGTTTCCCCTTCAGGTCCATAGTACTTTCTGGAAACAATTTAATAATGACTTTTTTACTTCATTTAAAGTATAATACTTTTAATTAGGCAGTCCAAATTGTTGCTAGAATTTATTCCTTTTGGTATGGCATGTCATAATTCTTTAGAAGCTTTAGATTTCCAGCATTAACTTTCTTGTATCATATTAATCCATAGCAGTTTTCCAGATTGTACACCCCTTCAAGGAGTAGATTTATCTACTACATATATATTAAGCTATTACTAGAGAGCCTGGTGATAGCATTCATGGATGGGAAGCCTTGATAAAATAAAATAATTGAGCACATTTAGTTCACATTCAGTAAGAGAATATTCTTCAAGGTTCTCATGCCTTTATTTAAGGTTGAGCTTGCCAAAGTAGTACATTTCCAAAATGTAGAATAGAAGTTTAAGGCTGTGAGCTGTTCGTGAGCTACTTCCTGGAGTGCAGGGTTTGATTCTGTCAACTTTTATCTGCCTACAATTTGAATGTAAGCAAGTCATATGACCAGACAGTTCGGAAAATTGGACTGGGATCCTCCATCATCTCATGGACGACATGCCTAGTAATATCCTATAAACCTAGGTAGAGGATCACTCAGGAGCTCCCCCAAATTTTTTTTGGCTAAAATTCTGTTAAGCAGGTGTATTGATTTGATAGCAAGGCAAAAAAGTTAATTTGCCAGTTCTTTCACTGCTTTTGAGAAGTGTCCAAGCTTTGTTGCAATCACCTGACAGGACTACTTTGGATTAGTCATCTGAGGACCAAAATAATGATCTGGCGCAGAGCTCCAAAGCTTTTTAGGCTTTAGACAGACTCGTCTTTTTTTCATTAAGGCACTTCATTATAACAGTGGCCTTTTCCTTGAATTTATGCAGGCTGAGCCTGTTCTGGATTAGAGGTCAAGTGACTAATGTTATAACCATGGCTACTCTTCCTGGAAGTATTCTAGACTGATATTAGGTTCATAGGTTCATAGGTTCATACTAGGCTATCTTCCCTAGGGCATTTATTAGCCTAGCCAGAGTGTGTTTGGCTTTCGCCACCCATTTTAAATTAATTTTGCTATGCCTTTTTTTGAGGTTAGTATACTGTGCCTCTGTCTAACTGTGACACAGAAGTGATAGCCGGGGTAAACCTACAATCTCCCATCCACTTATCAAGATTCCTCTTGAAGAGAGTCAATGTGGGACTCTGCCTAACCTGGACTGGGATTTTATTCCAGAGTGAAGGGAGCCTCTGGGTTATGAATCTGTCCCTCCAGCATGTCCTATTTATTTCAGTGCCGAGGTTCAAGTCTCTCGAGCGCGTAGCTTGATGGGATTTGGATTTTCTGAGGTGCAGCATGTCCATTAATTCCGGGTTGGACATGGCCTTATACGTCAGGCACAGATCGCCTCTGAGCGGGCGGTATGCCACTGAGTAAAGCTGGAGTTTCTTTAACCGGGCAGCATATGGCATCTGTTTGAGCCCTTTGATCCTCTTGGTGAGGTACTTTTGGGGTCTTTCCAGTTGCTACAGGTGTCTGGTAAGGTACATCCCAAAAGGGACATTATACTCAATTATGGGCCTGATGAGGGATGAGTAAAGAGGTACGATGACTTCCCCTGATCTAGATGTGAATCCCTTCATGATTAGGTGGGCTATATAAAATGTTTTTCTAACCACTTTGGCCACGTGGTTGTCAAATGAGAGATTGCTATCAACTTGGGTCCCCAGGTCCCTAATGACTTCTTCTGTACTTAATGGATTACCACCTATGTGGTAATTTGTTTTTGCCAAAGGGGATGACTATACACTTTTTGGCGTTTAGCTTGAGGCCATGGCTCTGGCACCAGTTGTCTGTTTCTATGAGGCCCTTTTGGAGGATGCTTGTGTTGGCTGGAGAGTTGATTATGGCGCCCAGTTTGCAGTCATCTGCGAACTTGGTCAGCCACAGTCCTTCCATGTTGGCCTGTACCGCCGAGAAATATATACCGAACAAGAGAGGTCCCAGGACTGAGCCTTGTGGGGTGCCACTTGTAACTGGTTTGGAGTCTGACATGGCTCCAGCAATTCTAACCATGTGGGTTCTGTCCTTGAGCCAGTTTGTAACCCATCTAGTGACATAGGGGTTTATATTTAAGCTGGTGAGCTTATCTATAATGCCCGAGTGGGGTATTGTATCGAAGGCTTTGCGAGGTCCAGGTAGGCTGTGTGGACCACCTTCCCCTCGTCAATGGCCTTGGTGACTGTTTCAAAGAAATCGACCAGGTTTAAGAGGCAGGATCTGCCCTTAACAAAGCCAAACTGGGTAGGATCCAGTGTCTGTAGGTCCCCAATATATTTATTTATGAGGTCCATGATGATCCTTTCCATAGCTTTGCAGACCAAGCTAGTCAGGCTTATGGGGCGATAGTTTCCAGGATCCGTTGAGGCACCACCTTTGTGGAGAGGGACCACTGTTGCTGTACGCCACTCTTTGGGTACATATCCTGTAGTAAGGCTAAGATTGAAAAGTAGTTTTATGTTTGGGTTTAGCTCTTCTTGGAGTTCATGTAGGACGCAGCCCGGGACACCATCTGGTCCCATTGATGCTGTGTTTTTGCTTTGGAGAGGCGGCTCTTACCTGAGCATCTGAGATGTCAGGGGCAGCACTCTGTTGGGATAGATATTTGCCCTTTGGTGGGGAGAGGGAGAAGTTTGCACTGAACCTGTCAGCTAGGATGTTGGCAATGTCTGTGGGCTTGGTGTATTTTTTGTCATTTTGGACTAATTCTGAGCATATCTGGGAATTCCCACCCAGGTTCCTAACGTAACTAAAGAAAGCCTTGTGATTATCCTTAGTGTCCTGTGCAATTTTTCTCTCGAAGCTGGCCTTAGACGATTTTATGAGTGCCCGTAGTTTTTTGCTAATACTGATCAGAGATGCCTTCCCTTTTTGGGATTTTGCTCTATCATGTAGTAGCTTCCTCCTTCTATTGTATAGTTTGTTTATGGCTGGGTCCACCAGACAGGACGTCTGCCTTTGGAGGATTGGGTCTTGGTTTTATTTGGGATTGCATGATCCATGCATTCCTGAAGGTGTTCATAGAATGCGTTTATAAAGGATTCTGCGGTCTGGGCCGTATTTTCCACAGGCCCGGGGGCTTTGAAGGATTTCGCCTCAGTTTTGAGGCATGTGAAATTTGCTTTAGAGAAGTTTTTCACTGTGGTTTTCTGGGCAGGGGCTGGGGTCGGGATGTGAATATCCAGTGAGATTAGTTTATGGTCTGATCTTACCAGTGAGGGATACACTTCTGGTCTGGAGCATAGTGTCCCCATGTTGGTGATGATCAGGTCCAGTACGTTTTCCCCTCTTGTGGGAGTGGTAACAAGTTGTTCCATAGCATTTGAGTTTATAAATTCTAGGAACCTTTGGGCTAGGGTGTTGGAGCTAGAGTAATGCTCCCAGTCTATGTTTGGGTGGTTGAAGTCGCTCAATATAATGGTGTTTGGAGAGACCTTCATATTTTCCAGGATTCTCAGGAAGGCCAAGGAGGGTGGTCTGTAGCAGGCTATAAACTGGAAGGCAGTTTTACCCACAGTTAGTTGCACATGAATAGTCTCTGATGCTTTGTGCTGTGCCACCAACCTGGAGGTGTGGGTATCTTTGACGAATATTGATACTCCCCCTCCTTTTGTGGTTCGGTCCAAGTTTTGGGGCCAAAAAGCATGGTATGAGGTATAACCTGGTAGTGCTGGGGTGCTCTCGGGAGCCTTGAACCAGGTTTCTATTACTGCACAGATATCGATGTTCTCCATGCTAAGGAGAGTTTCGAGTGCGTGCATCTTGAGGTTTAGACTTCTGGCGTTGAGTAGCATTACTCTTAGTTTCTTATCCCTTGTGATACCTATGGAGGTGGGTTTGTCTTTTGAGCCTTGCCTAAAAAGGCACTATGGGGGAAGCAAGAGCCTTTGCCAATATCCGAAAGCCCAGGGTGACAGGTGCAAGCCATCCCTAGCGAAGCATCGTGGCTTGTCGAGCATGTCATCCCAGGCTGACAGGCATTGGATCCCCTTTGAATGACACCAACACTTAAGCCAATTGTTGAAATTGATCATCTTGTCTTCATATTGTGGCATCATTCTTGGTGAGGGTAAGATGCTACTCAAGGTCAGGGTCATACCGGCCTGGGCTACATGCTCAGAGAGCTCCTCTATGTCTCTTTTCATGTAGTCCAGGGAGGTACGTCTCAGGTCATTCACACCAGCATGGACAATGACTGAGTCATATTTGTACTTGCCTTGGAGTGACCTGAGTGCTTGTGTTATGCGGCGGATCCTAGCGCCCGACAGGCAGCTCACCGTGACCTTCTCCTTGTTCAGCCTGGTGAGCGGGACGTCAGTGTGCCTGACGATAGAATCACCTATTACAAGTGTATCAGGTGTGTTGTTTAGCCTTAAGGGCTGTGACTGTTCGGCACACTGGCTTTGTGAGCTATGTGTTGCACGTGTTTTGTTTTGGGGTAGTGGTTGCTTGGGTGTCTGCTGTGGAGGTCTCTGCTGCTTAGGCAGATTTTTATTTAGAGCCTCCGAGTATGTTTTTGTGTGTTTATGTGTTTGGTTTGTTGTCGTGGTAGGTCTATGTGAGAATGGAATTGTAGTGAGTGTGGTTTCCTTCTCCTCCTGACTGGTTACGCCAGTACTGAGTTGAGAGAGCTTAGCCTCCAGTTTGGCTATATGGTTGCATCTCTCACATGTGTTGGAATTTGTTGGGAGGAGGAGAGGGTTGTCTGTGTACATGAGGCAGTTGTAACATTGCCTCAAGATTCCCAGATTCACCAGCTGGACTGGAGAGGAGATTGACAACTGACCTCTGGACATGCTAGAACAGTATTGGGAATTCCTTTATAATTGAAAAAAAAGGGCCAATGGGGAACAAGGTACTCAAGGGGAGTTTGTGAGGGTGTAGTGCTTTTAATTTTTTAGAGCTGACTTATATAATTGCTTTAGTGAGCAAGTGCCAGGTAACTTAAATGCAATGTGTTACAGGTAACTTAAATGCATACACGACAAACAGTAACTTTCTTTCAAGTGAAACAAGGAAATAAGTACAGTAAGCAATGCAGATATCACTAGGGATCCACAGAAGTGCTAAAAGGCCACGTTTTAGATGGAATTAGCATTTCAGGGAAATAAACAAACAACAAGCATACAAATAAAGCTAGATTCAGCAGGCCTGTATCTAGTCTATGCTACAGCAAACAAGGTGTACCAATTTCAGTAAGAAACTGTTAGAATATGCAGGCACTATAAGCCTTTAACCAGAAATTCCCTGCTCAGAAGGGCAGAGTCCAGCCTCTCCTCCCACAAGAGTGCAGACTGCAATCCTTCTTAATGTAAAATAACTGGCCTGAAGCCCAAGTGCTTAAACCAGAACTAATACACTTTTAGAATAACAGACACTGAGCTCTCAATCAGCAGTTCCTAACTTAGAAGGATTTAAGCTACCTGTCCTGCCACCACAGTGCAGGCCACAAACCTTCCTAATGTAAAACAACTGGTCTGAAGCCCAAGTGCTTAATCCAAAATCTAAGAATTGCTCAAGATTGCAGATTAGCAAAATGGCTCTCCAACAGTTGTGTTTCCAATATGATTCTCTCTGCATAATGAGAAACAAGGTATGCTAAACTCATAATTTAGAATATGTGACTGTACCTATGTGTCTGAAATTGCTAATGTGAATATTTCACTATGCAAGCCCATAGTTCTCATCCTCTTAGCACAAAAAAATCTGGACAGATTCAAAAATAATCATGGCAAAGCCCCAAAATAGGTACAGATTTTAAATATTGCTCTTATAAACCTAGAAAGTTACTACAATAAAAGGTTTTATGTTACCATGGATTTTTTGACGGATATGAAGTCTGAAACTCAAATGCCTGTCATAATTCAGTGAATCCAACTCTCACTGATTAGCTACAAAAATCCAGAAAATCACAAATTTTATGAGTAACAGACCAAAAATATGAGCCAAAAATCTGGACAGTTGAGAGGTTTGTGCAAGCCACAATTTTTATAGGTAAAGAAGTAATAGTCCAGAAGCATTTCTGGAGGATCATCAATTCTTAGATATTCCAAGGCTGTTGAATATTATGACAGTTCACATCTTCACATTATCCTTCCTCAGGCTGCACCCCCTTTCTTCAGGAGATATCAATCCCAGCGTACATTTGTGGATACCTATTCAGCCGTCCAGTTGGAATTTCCCGGTAAACAAATGTAATAAATAAATAAATAAATAGTTTATGTTTAAAGGAAGATAGTGAGTCACACTGTTTAATATGTAGGAGAAGTTTATTCCAGAGGTCCAGGAGGTGTTGGGATATAATCTTGCCCTTCCAACATGTTTTATTTACCTGTTGGTGAATATTTAAGTCCCTAGGAGAAGCTTATTTTAGAGGTTTGGGAGGCAGTGGATTATAAACCTCTCCCTCCAACATTTTAAAGCTCTGGATAACTTCTAAGATTACTTATTGTAGGAGCGGAGGGAATACTCATTTTTTTTATAAAAAGGGGATAGATGTGAGGAAACACAAATATGGCACAGCTTATAAACAAAGGAATTGTGTCTAGATCTAGGGATGTCATTGTTCCACTTTACCCAGCCCTCATCAGTCCAATCATCAGGTATAACACCCCCTTTGGCATTTATTAGGCCAGACTAATGCAACAACTGGGAATGCCCACAGAGATACCTTACAAGGTACAAGGCCTAAACAACACATCCTACATGACTGAGTCAAAGCCCTGTCACTATACTCAGTAGCCTACAGACTGATAAGAGTTTTCCTGTGTCTGGAATGCAAGGCATCTTCCGACCCAGTACTGATGGATTTACTGAACATCAGCAAGTCAAATGGTATCAGAAATACTCGATCTAGGAATCTAAACCTCTTCTACAACATTAACAGAATGGTTTGGAGGGACAGGTATATTTTGCAGAGGATACAGCTTCTCTGGAACAGACTTCCCTCTACATAAAAGAAAGTTCATCCCTGTCAATATTCAAATGCAACTTGGATCTGTGGATGGCAAATTGAACATTTACCCCAGGCCTGTCCTCTGTACAACTAATGGACAGAGACAGCTCCTAAATGCTTTGAATCATGCTTGGGTCACCATTAATTATCTAAGGTATGATCCAATTATTCTCATTAGGGATAATGTATAATTATCGACCATGGAATGGGGTAAGACCAGTCTATAACCAAATGGGATAGGTTAATTTGAGTACAAAAAGGGAAACTGACTAGGTTTAAAAAGGCCTGCTAGGGCAGCTAGCATAGTACTTAACTATGAACCTGTGTTTTCTTTTCCAGTTGGTGAAGCTTTTAGATCCCTAGTTCTAGTAATAGTGGTGCAGTTGGACTTGCAGTGATATATGAAGTACAGGACAACTAAGTCTCTAATGGTGCAGTAATACAGAGATATCCCCTCAAATAATATTGTATAACTTACTGAATTAAAGAATATGGCTTCCAGCCTCCCTTGATAACTCAGGGAATTTAGGACTGTGATGTGTTTGGTTAGGAAACGCTTGTTTTTTTATAATTGGTTGATATGTTTAGTGAGATACATACCTAAAGAGATAATTGGTGTGATAAATGGTGAGTATAAGGGAGTGATTACCTCCTTAGATTTTGATGATATTCTGTTGACATCCTCCTCATCTTCATCATCATCATCATCATCAGCCATCTTTTTCCCATTTTCTCCATGAGCCTGGGGTGTTATGTCAATTGTCACTATTTTCTGCAATTCAGGACCACTTTCCTACATTCTTCAGTCATCACTACTAACTGTTGCTGGTCTTATCTCACATAATATAACCATCTCTTTGTTGGATGTCTTCACTTCCTCTTACCTTCTTTCTGTTTCCCCCAAATCTTCTGCACCACATTTTCTCTTGCTTTCTTACACAAATTCCAGACCGTAATCTGTTCTCTTTGACCTTTTCTGTAATTGGGACTACTTTGGCTTCTGCTTAGATGTCATCATTTGTCCAGCTGTCCCACAGACTGCATCCTACTTACATGCCTTAGGCAATTCATCTCTATTACCTCTAATTTTATCAAGCTCTCTGCCTTCACTGCTGAGCTTTCTTTACTATAAAATAGTACTGGTCACACGACAGTTTTATACACCTCACTTTTTAGCTTCTTTGGCATTCTTCTGTCACACACAATCCCTAATACTACATGCCACGTCCTGCCCCACTGACTCTAGATTTGATCCCCTCATTTAAACTTACCCTCTTCTCAGTCAAACTTTGCAGATACTTTTAGCTGTTAATTTCAGTATGCAACCTCTTCTGATTTACCTAATTTACTGCCATGACAACTGTCTTACCTGCACACAGTTTCATCGTATGTGCCTCTAGTCTTGCATCCATTCACTTATCATTTGCTGAGGATCTTGTTTACAGTTTGCTTCTGCATACAACAGCTTTGTTGATCTGCCCCTTTAACTTGTTTGCTAATATCATCCATCACTAGTGTGAACCACAGTGGGCTCAGAGTCGAACCCTAATGTACAACCGACCCTACTGAGAACCCCCCCTGAGAATCCATACACTTTTTAAGTTTTGTCATTGGGTCTTTGTACATAGCCTAAACTAATTTTATAAATATTTGTAGACTTTGAACTATTGCAGGACTGCTTTCTTGGGACCTTGTCCAAATCTAGGAAAGCTCAGTTGAACTCTCTCCTCATTTTCAGATTTTTCTCTACTATCTGTCTCATTGCAAACATTACATCAGCTGTGCTGCATCCTGATCTGATTCCAAGCTGCAAATTTCTGATCCTACTTTTACTACTCTGCATATTCTTTTATGAATCACCCTCTCCAGAGCTTTCTTGCAGTATGACGGTTTGATACCTCTATACTGCCCACCTGCGGTTGTGAATGTTTCCATTATTCTTGTATACTGACACCAGACTGCTTATTCTTCAATAAACTGAGATCCGTCTTTCTCTCCATACTGCTACCAGTGCAATCAGAAGCCATTTCTCCCTAATTCTCCCCACATTCATATCTGCTTTGATCTTATCTGAGCCCGCAGCTCGCTCTGACTTTAATTTCCTTAATGCTCTTCTTACTGTTCTCACTTCTTTTATGGCCTGCTCTCTTCTTCCTTCTTCATAGGCTTTGTCTGGAAAGTACAGCCTCTGTGGGATTTTTTTCATTCAGAAGTTGCTGGAAGTATTCATTCCTTCTGCTTTTGATGTCCAGCAAAATTTTGAACAAGTCATTGCTGTAATCCATTATGAATGCTGTCTGATGAAAATATTTGCTATCCTTCCATCTTTGCCTTGTAAACTGATAAGAGTTTCTTTGCGCCATCTGCTGAGTGACTTTACAGAAGCTGGTAGAGTGCCTCTGATATCATGTTCTTTGCTATTGCAACTATTCTGTTAGCGTCTTTGTTAGCCAACCAGTATTCTTTCTTAGAACAAAAAAGACATGGCTGATTAAAAACAAAGAAACAAATTTAATGTGCCGAACAATTAATTGCTTAAATGCACCTCTCAGCTGTACAGATTTTCACAGACTGTCCAGATTTTTGCCTCATATTTTTGGTCTGTTTTTCATAAAATTGTGTTTTTTCTGGCAAATTAGTGGCAACTCATTAAAGATTGAAGTTAAAAAATAATGACCGACATTTGAGTTTTAGAGACCCTTCAGAAAATGCATGATAATGCAAAACCTGTTATTCTATCTACTTTCTAAGCATGTAAGAGCAATATTTAGAAATTGTCTCTATTTGGGGGCCTTTTTCCCTCTTTTATTTATGGCTTTCTCCAGATTTCTTTCTCTAAGAGGTTGAGAGCTATGTGCTTACATCTTGACATTCTCTGAAGACTTCATCAGAACACAGACTTAATGACATCACTTCCTTTTATAGCTTTCAGGTCCCTCTTTTCCTTTCATTTAAAGAAACATCATACATACAAAGATCAGAACTTTAAAACAGAAACAACAGAAACCTTTAATTTAATCCAGTCATACTATAAGTATACAATTTAAGCGGCCAATACAGTTATTTCATTTCCAATTGTGTGAACCACCCCTCGCAAATCAGTTTGCATCCTTTCTGTATCAAAGAACAAAAAATATATGATCTTGTTAGCCTTTCCTGTGCCTAAATAGTGAATTTGTAACATCCTTCTTTTTTAATGTTATATAAATGTTCAAATAGTCTGTTCTGAAATTCCCTTTCAGTTTTTCTAGCAAAAAAGGCAGGCCACATTTTACAAGGTCCAAAATAATTCACTCTCATTGTTTCACAATTAATGTCTCCATTAGATTTCATAGTACCATAGGAGGGAATACCTACTTGAGCTCCTTCTTGGATTTGGGGGCACTGTCTGCACCTGTGACATGTATACATTCCTGCCCATATGGAAGAAACTACAACAGTGTTAAATTGTTTTCCTTTTTTTATAAATTACTTTGGGTTCTTTTCCCAAAATTTTACAAATTTCATTATTTGAAGTAAATATATGCCAATGTTTGTTTATCATATCCTTAATATGGTAAACATTGATATTAATACTCATAATAAATGCCCACAGGCAAGTCATATCATATCCCTTCTACAGTCTATAACTGAGCCAACATTAACAACATCTCCATTGCTAATCAAGGGAATATATGTACCATTGCATCTGTTATTAATAATTTCTGTAAATATTTGATCCAAAAATTTTTGGAGGGTAACCCCTATTTAATAACATTTTTTTTATTGTCTCCACCTGTATATCAAATAATAAAGCATTAGAAGTAACTCACACCAAACATACTAGTAAGTCTTTCATCAGAGATTTTTTCTGATGTGTAGGTGGGAACTAACTACTACTATACTATAAAAATGCATTTCAGTCTGTAGGTATTCTATATAAATTAGATATGTATTTTTTGTTGTTATAATCCTTTATAATCTGAATGTCCACCTAATTCAATGTTTCAAAACTAACGTCATATGTACATTGTAAAAAATATTTAGAATCATTAATAAATTCTAAAAATTCTTGTAGCGTATAGCCATCTGTGGTTCAAAAAATGCATATGTCATCTAAAAATCTATTATAGAAAGTCGAACAGAAGGTAAGCTTAGAATTCAAAAAGTATCTTTTTTCCTATTCAGCCATTGCTATGTTTGCAAAAACATGGTCAGAAGAAGCACCCATGGCAACTCCTGTTTTTTTGTTTAAAGAACTTACTTTCAAAAAATACATAATTGTTTAAAATACACTACATTAACTCAATGGTCAGATTAAAATGTACAGCAGAAATGTTACTTTCATCTAGTAAGTAGTAATAAAACCATTGTGATCCTAATTCATGTGGGTCACAGTAAATAAGTCGTTTACATCTACAGTGACAAATAAAATATTGTCATTGCTCTTATCTACTATCTGTTATTTAAAAAAGTCCCATGAGTCTTTTAAATTATAACTGTGGGTCACAAATATTCTTCAATTTTATGTTAATGTATTTGCCAAAAGCATAAGGTTTTGAAATGGCAGTATTAACTTTGGGATAGAAAGGAGGATCTTCTATATCTTTGTGTATTTTGGGCATTCCAAATAAATCGATGGCTTTAATACCTGTAAATATCTATAGGTTAAACAAGAATCGTATCACACCAAGTTATTGTAAGTGTTTTACTGACTCTTACCACAAGAACATAGTATTATAATTTAATGGCAGGTATGAAACCTTTTTCACAAAAGAAGTTAGACAGCTTGGTAGTAAGGAAATAATAGTCCATATGCTGTTTCTGATTTTGTGATCTGAGTAGTTGTACAAAGGCACTTTTAGTGAGTATCAAATCTGCAAAGTAATTCCAATGAAAGACGCTTTCGATAATAGTAGATTTTGTATATTTCCTCACTGTTATCTGACAGAATACATAGCCACTTTTTATTTTATGTGCATAACCTTCGGGGCTTCAGGGAGGGGGGTGCTGGAGTTGTCCCTTTAAAAAAAACTTTGAAGTTCACATAGAATGGCTTTCAGTTATTTACTTTTATGGTATTGTCACTTTTTAAATTTACTTTACTGAGATAAGCTGCATACCTGTTTTTTTTTTAATAATACAATTGGTGACATACAAAGTTTTCTGTCTTATTACTGAAATGTTGTTTGAAGATCCGAAACACATTTGAAACACATTTGAACACTCTCAGAGTGTACATATCTGATGGGATAGGTGGCGGTCTCAATTTTTGAAAAGTAACACCCAAAAGCCAGAAGCTAAGAAGAAACTCCCCAGCCACCTTAGTAATGGGTGTTAACCCTTATGCTGCCCCTTCCCACAACCCTAACGTAAACCCTACACCTTACCTTAAAATAATTTCCTGTAGCACTACCACTTTTTAGATAAATTTGAGGCTAATGTTATGGGGGGTTAGTGTAAAGATCAGCAGAAGAAATTGTTTTACTTTCTCAATTTTTTTTGTAGGTTGAGATTTAGGTCATTTGATATTCTGTACACTTGAACTTCTTAAAGCTAGTATTTTACATTCAACATTAGACACATCTCATCATACAGAATACAGCTGAAATGATAAAATACTCACTGCAAAATAAATATGTCAAAATATTAACTGTGAACTAAAACAATTTGGAACAAAAGGTGTGAAATTCAGCTCAGGATAGCAATATCTTAGGTATCATAATGACAAGGATATTTCCACTCCCTTCCCTTGGCTATGTCCTCTTTATTAAAACAGATCATAATACCATTATTTGTAACCTAAGAATGAAAACAAAGTCAGTCATAAATAAATTGTTCTTCTCTATTTTACCAATGCAAACTTTGATGCAATAAATGATATACTTATGGAAACACACTTTGATGCTATCGTCAATATCCCAAATAAGTCTGTTCATGGTATTATCAGTGAGCCTTATGGTATTATTAACTCTGGCATTCTTGGGCAGAATATATTGTACAAATATATAGGTAAATTTAACAAAATCCCTTTGGTGGATTGGCACAATTTCCTGCAAGTAAATTTAACAAAGTTCTTTGGTGAAATGATAAAATAACCAAGCTATACAGCACAGAGAAGAAATACTGCTTAGATGTCATAAGAAACCTAGTCAGGAAAACAAGTCTAGATTAAATAAAGTACAGAAGCTATTTATATTTCTCATATCTGCAGGATCTAACAATAAACTCACTTGGACTCAAAGGTTAAACTTAGTAATAAAATTCATCAGAATACTGAAAGGGAAAACTTGCAACTGTAGCATGTTGTCAGTAAACAGAGAAGGGATATAGTGAATGCCCTTACCGAAAAAAATGTACAAACTTCACATTAAGTAAAGGAATATGTCAGAGTGCTAGAGACAGGGGGGAGGTATTTATCGTCTGACTACAGACTTGATAGCTACTATTACAAGTAAAATGAAAAGCTCCATTTCCATGGAACCTGACAATATACCTGGCGGTTTCCCACACAGAATCAAGGAAAACAAACCTCGCTTCTATGACATTTGGTAGCACATCAACACTTCCGTGATGTAGAGTGACAGGTTGTAGTGGTACTAATTCACTTAAGGGATTAGACTCAAATGATACTGAAACAATTTTAGACCCATTAGCCTGACCAGAATTGTATGTAAAATCATGGAGAGAGTTACAATAGATCTTAGCCACAATGAGACAGGAGAACCTACTTAAGTTAGAAATAGAACAATATGATTTTGTTAAGGAAAAATCTCTTTTTATGAATTTTGTAACATTTTTTGAAGAGGTATCACAATTTGATTATGGCTGACAGTGCATGCTGCTTGTTTTGATATTTCTAAGGCTTTTGACACTATTCCATATAAAGAAACAACTGACAAAAACATTAAATGTTAAGCAAATGTGCAAAACAGTGGTTAAGCAACAGGATGCAATGAATCAGGGTGGTTGAGCACCTGTCTGTCTAAATGGGGGTTACCAGTCATGTGTACCTTTCTATCCAAATAGGTGTTATCAGTTATGTGCACCTGACGGTCCAAATGGGGGTTGCCAGTAAAATATATCTCTCTTTCTAAATGGAGGTTACCAGTCATGTGCACCTGTCAATCCAAATGGTGGTTACCAGTCATATGCCACAGGGCTCTGTATGTTGACAACTTCTTTTTGGATATTTTTCTCATATATAACAGTGGGAAACTGGTCGTAAATAATCAGATATGCTAATGATTACAAATTAGGCAAACCAGTTACTTCAATAAAACATGCAGCAATTCTTCAAATGGTCTACATGTCTACATATGTGCCTCATGCATTAATAATGGCTCACAGTTAATGTCAGTAATTGTGGCATCTTGAGATTTGGCAAAACGAATATACAGTTTGATTACAAAATACTAGTAACATTATGAAGACTGCATAGTCATTAAAATCTAGGGATAATGCAGAAGGCAATGATTTAAAATTTGTGTGACAATAAAACAAAGCTAATGAGTAAGCATTATTAAAGCAAACAAAGTTAAATTAAATTGTTTCATAAACCAGGTGGCACTTCAACTGTAATCTTCAATGTTAAATGATAAACAATGAATACTCAACAAGACTATACACTCTTAGATTCCTTATTTGCATATTTAATTATTACTTTAAAAACTTTGGCCAGTATTTATCTACCAAAATCAGAAAAAAAGTATATGCCGTATCCCATCTTTTATAGTGAACAGATCTAGTCACCCCAAGACAATCACTGTATTGTTGTACATCTCAGTGATCTGATCAATTATTCAGTGCAATGTTGCTTTTTCCAGGCTTTGACCATGCCACCTGAAAGAACCTGAAAAGATTCAATGCTTCCTTAATAAAAAAATCAGAGTATTGAAAGATGTGAACTATTTAGAAAGGCTTTGGGTTTCATATAGACTGCTAATAGGTGACCTCTACATGAACTATAAGGCAATGTCTGATCCAGTTCTATTCAAGAATATATGCACAGAACACATTGCACACAGGGAGATAACACCACATCATAAATCTAATAGGTTCATAGGTAGGTACTAGGCTATTGGCCCTAGGGCCTATATAAGCCTAGCCAAACAGTACCCTGGCTTTTGCCACCCAAGAAAATTATTTTCCTGTGCCCCTGTCAAGCAGAGCAACAGAAGTGATCCCCGGGGTGAATTTCCTATCTCCCATCCAATCATCAAGATTTTTCTTGAAGAGTGCTAATGAGGAGCTTTGTTTGATATAGATAGGTAGTTTGTTCCAGAGTATGGGAAGTATCTGAGACAGGAATCTAGCCCTCCAGCATGTTCTGTTTATTGTGGTGACAAGGTTTAGGTCCCTAGAGCATGTAGCTCAGAGGGATTGGGATTTCTTTACGTGGAACATGTCCAACAGCTCTGGGTTTGACATAGCTTTGTATGTTAGGCAGAGATCGCCTCTGAGTAGGTGATATGTGACAGAGTAAAGCTGGAGTTTTTTGAGACGGTCTGCATAGGGCATCTGTTTGAGGCCGGTAATCCTCTGTGAGGTATTTCTGTGGCCTTTCCAGTTGTTGTAGATGTCTTGTGAGGTACATACCAAAAGGGGTGTTGTACTCTATAATGAGTCTAATGAGTGATGAGTAGAGGGGAACAATGACCTCTTTTTTCCTGGATGAGAAACCTTTTTGTGATGAGGTGTGCCATGTAGAAGGATTTCCTGACTACTGTGGCGATGTGATTATCAAAGGAGAGACTATTGTCCACATGTGTCCCAAGGTCTCTTATCACACTTTCGGTGTTTAGTAGACTATCACCTATGTGGTAGTTCATGGGTGCAGAGTTTTTACCAAAAGGGATGACAATGCACTTTTTGGCATTGAGCTTGAGGCCATGGTTTTGACACCAGGCATCTGTCTCAGTGAGGCCCTTTTGTAGGATGTCCACATCGTTAGGAGATTTGATTATGGCTCCTAGTTTGCAGTCATCTGCAAACTTTGTTAGCCAAATACCTTCTGTGTTAGCCTATACTTCAGAGAAGTAGATACCAAACAGGAGAGGACGTAGGACTGAACCCTGTGGTACTCCACTTGTCACTGGTCTGAAGTTGGATTTAGAGTCTGCTACTTTCACAGTGTCTGTTCAGTCAGTGAGCCAGGTGACAACCCATCTTGTGACATAGGGATTTATACCTAGTTTAGTGAGTTTGGAATCCCTAGTTTAGTGAGTTTGTCTTTAATTCTAGAGTGGGGGATGGTGTTGAAAGCCTTGGCGAGATCTAGATAGGCTGTGTGTACCACCTTACCCTCATCTACAGCTTTGGTGACCACTTCAATGAAGTCTATCAGGTTTAGGAGACATGATCTGCCTTTTACAAACCTGAACTGGGTAGGGTCCAGAGTTTGGAGATTACCAATGTCATTGTTTATAAGTTCCATGATGATACGCTCCATAGCCTTGCAGACCATGCTCGTCAGGCTAATGGGGTGGTAGTTCCCGGGGTCTGTGGTGGCTCCCCCTTTGTGGAGTGGGATAACTGTTGCTGTGCGCCATTCAATGGGCACAAAGCCTGAGGTGAGGCTATGACTGAACATGGTATTTAGGTGAGGTGCCAGTTTGTTCTGTAGTTCATGTAGAATGCAGCCTGGGATGTTATCTGGTCACATGGATGCTGTGTTCTTGGCTTTGCTAATGCTAGAAAAATAAATAAAAATCAGTGCTGGAAAAAATATGGCAAATACATTATATTATATCTTCCAACATTATGGAATAAGTTTCTATTGCAGCCAGTCGTCATTAATTAATTTAATTAAAAAATAATCTTGCTGTGTAAATGGGAGTGTGAGTCTGTGATGCACTCTTGCTTTGATAGAGTGGTATTTCCTAACAGTCTGCAGTGTAAAATAGAAGTACATTAATTCTTCTTTTGTGTGAGACTCAAAAAGCCAATATCGTTATGTGCATACGAATGTGATGAAAATACACTCTGGTGTTAGGATAATGTTGCACTGCAATTTATATGCATTGCTCTCTGCAGGAAGCCAAAGAAGATAGCACATTAGGAATAAAAAAACTTAGACTCTGAGGAAAGTGGTTAATGTTTATATGTTTTATGTAGTAGGCTTCAGATAAGGTTGACACATTCGAGGAAGAGGTAAAGCCTCTTTATGTGTATGGCAATAATTCTTGGTTGCAGAAGGATATTATATTTTAAGAAAGGTTTGAAAGAATTAGAAAGATCAGTTACATTAAAAAGGAATACATGCACTCACTTTTTGAGACCAGTTAATTAATTAAGTGAATATTTATTATATTCTGATCTCTGTGTTTTGATTGGTTAGAAAATCTTTGTAAGTGGGAGCTCCGCTGAGAGGAAGAACGTTTAGAGAGGTTAAATGGCATAAAAATGTCTGCCAGAACTGTTAGAGTCCATCAATTGGCCTGCATCGCTAATATAAAACTGATATTAGAAACATTGATGGACAGAAGGTCATGTTTTGTGCCTACTATTAAGATTTGCTCACACTACTGCATTTGGAATATTATTTTTTAATTTTTTTAATATTGTTAAGAACTATTTCTTACTTATAGTGTATGAAACTGCTTGTTTATAAGTAAATACTAGGCTAATTGCCTTTTCAGACAATTCAGGCCATTTTAATCTGAGCCAATAATCCCATTAATTCAAATTACTCTTATCCAATTGAAATCTCTATATTTACATACTACCCATAAGGTAGTAATTAGTTCTGAGTGAGATAATGATTACTTCTAGGGTAATACCATTGAGTATTTGCAGGGGCCATATTGTAGGAAAGAGCATGTAGTTGCTACCTCTGAAAGTAAGTAGTACATGGAACAGTCCTGTGGTAAATGTCCTTATTTTCATCCATAGGTACACATCACACTAGAACGGGGACATTGATGAACTTTGCTTTGCTTTACATTGATGTCTGTTCCAAAGGTGAGGCAATCTGTCAGAGATGCACCTGTCTCTCCAGCCACTGCTTTTTAAGCTGCAGGAGAGGTTTAGGTTCCAGGATAGAATATCAGAGTATTTCTGATGCTATGTGTTTTGCATGTGTGCAGTAGATCCATTAAATACTGGATCAGAGGATGCCATATCAGCCAGGCACAGGTAGCCTCTCAATAGTCTGTAGGATCCCATATACAGTGACAGTGTTTTGAGGTGGTTCATGTAGGAGAAGTGCTTTAGGCACAGTATTTTCTTTGCAAGTAACACCTGTGGGTATTCATGTTGTTGCAAATGCCTGCCCAGATGCATGCCAAAGGGGGCATTATATTCAATGACTGGCCTAATGAGAGAAGAGGCCAGGGGAACAATTACATCCCTAGATCTGAAAGCTATCTCTTTGGTTATAAGCCGTGCAATATAGAAGTCTTACTAATGTGGAGATGTGTTGGTCAAATTATAGGTCACTGTCCACATATGATCACAAATCTCAAACCACAAGGTTGAATCTTAGGGGTGTTTGATCAATGTGGTCATTTCCTGGGGTAGTGTATTTTTGTAAAAAATACAATAATACACTTTTTGACATGGCACCAGTTATTTATTTGGAACAAGCCTTAATGCAGAATGTCTGAGTCATTTGGAGATTCAGTGCCTGCTCCTGACTTGCAATCATCTACAAAGTTTGCCAGTCAGATACCCTCAGTATTTGGCTTTAGCTGTGAGAAGTAGATGACAAATAGGAGAGATTCCCAGCACTGAGCCTTATGAGACTTCACTGGTGACTGGACTTTTCACAGAGGTAGCTTCTACTATCATAACCCCTGAGTCCTATCTGTAAGTCATTAGACAATCCAATGAGTGACATAGGGGCTTATTCCTATTTGAGTAAACTTCTCCACTATGCTCGTGTGAGGTATTGTGTCAAAAGCTTTGGCCAGGTCTAGGTAGACAGTGTGAATCACCCTGCCTTTGTTCACTGCTTTGGTGTCCTGTTGGAAGAAGACTAATAGGCTGACTAACAAGACCTGCTTTTGATGAGCCCAAAGAGGGATGGATCCAGTGTTTGGAGGTTCCCTTTGTCCTTATATTGATTAAAGCTATGATAATTGTTTCCATGGACTTACAAATCAGGCTGGTCAGACTTATGGGCTGGTAATTTCCTGGCTCAGTGGATGGCCCTCCCTTGTGGTGGGTTATGACCACTGCTGTCTGCCATTTGCTTGGGGAAAAGCTTGTGAGGAGTCTGAGGTTGAACAGCATTGTTAGCGGCACAGATAATTCAATCTTCATGCTATTTAAGATACATCCTAGGATATGGTCAAGGCCCATTGATGCAGTATTCCTGACTTTTGACAGTACGTGTTCCTGTCTAAAAGCTGGGGGAGGGAAACAATTACTGGGATTTCTTGTGAGATAATAGGGGTGAAAGAGGAGCCTTTAGGTAGAATCAGTGATTGTATTCTTCTTATCTAGTTCCACTTTATTTTTTTTTATTTTACTTTATTTTTTGTAATTTCTTTCATTTTATGGCTTTATGTTTCCATTGATTATGTATTTATTTTATTTGTACAGTGTCTAGTTTCCGTCAAGTAATTTTGAAGTTCTTATTAACTTGACTTGAAAAAGACCCTAAGTGAGATGTATCAGACCCTTTTCAGTCGCTGCCTTGTTGCATTTTTTTTTTGCAAAATTAACTTGAATCCTGACTTTTGAGCCATAGTAACAACATGTGAGACTTTCTTCAGGCGACGTCTGGAAGCACTTGCTGTTAATTGTCTTTCTCTAGCCAATATCCTCATTAGAAAGACATTTACTCAATGGATTAATCTGGATGAAATCCTCTAAAAATAAAATGTATAATGTTATTACATTTTTGATTATTTTATGTAAAGTTTTGATTGAACATTAAGTTCAGATCTCGTACAAAATGTCTTCTGCTCTCTTTTTTTTCTCTGCTATTGTTATCAATAAGGAGTACTGAATTGAATTTAAAAACCGTGGCGGTGCAGCGGTAGCATTGTCGCCTCACAGCAAGAGGTTCTCCTGTTTGATTCTCGGCTGGAGCGTCTTCTGTGTGGAGTCTTTATGTCCTCCCCACGGTCAAGTGGCATTCGAAAGACATGCGTGAATGGGTGTGCCTTCGTTGAAGGTTGGGCGTCGGGCTGGCACCTCGGCACCATAAAAATCTACTGCCACTCATTAGTGGACCGGAGTTCCACTGTGGCGACCCCTAACCGGGAAAAGTCGAAAGAAGAACAAACTGAATTTAATTTAAACATGTTACAATGCAATAACTTTATGAAACTATAAAATATGCCACTATGATAAAAATCATTGCACTATAAAAATCATGACACTTTATAAAATATCAATCACCCTGGCTCCTCGGCAAAAGAGCCTTCAAGGAGTTACACTGGCATATAAACATCAATTAATTTATATACAATAAGATTAATTGATCAATAAAACTCAGCCAATCTAAAAACAAAAAGCAGCTAAATGCATCCAAGACTAATTAAAGAAAATGCTTCCATAGTAAATCTATATTCATTCCATTAGTACACAATGTATTGTGTTTTACAATCAATACTGCTTCCTGTAATCCACATTTGTTCTTAAACCATCAGAAAATTTGTGCAAAACTGATCCTTTTATTAAATCTACAGTGACTAAAATACATTTTTACAATGTACTCCCAATGGACCACTCCACTGTTATTAATAATGTTTCTGCAATGCTCAAAAATCCCTTTGCTCAGCAATATCAGACTGCAAGGAAAACCAGAGAAAACAGGAAGGAAAAGTAAGCAGGGAAACAACAGAAAAGTCACCAGTGCAGTTTGATTCTGTCAAATACAAAAGTATAACCTTCCTACATTTCACACTGTAGCATGCAGATGGAATATTAAGTCCAGACATGTTTGTTTGTATAGTACATAATTAGGTATCACTGCTGGAAAGGGAGGTCTTTGTGCTGACCAGAATAATCCTAATGTTCACAAATCTAATATAACCAAGTCTACAACCTCCTTTCTAACATCTCTTCTCAGACACCAGTCTGAACACCCCCCCCCCATTTCCTGTCGCAATTTGTCTGCTTGCAAATTCTGTGCCTGCAATCCTATTATAGTCAGTTGAGTAGAAGCTCCTTTGTGAGTCAAATATTTATGGGTCCTGAGCTGTCCTTATCCCAGTCTTCGTTGAGTTCACAGGTTCATAGATTAGTACTAGGCTAACTGCCTATGTGAGCCATTTTAAGCCTAGCCCCATGTGAGAAAACCCTGCACATTATGCTTGTAAGGTAAACACCTTAACTATTATGCCAACCTCTCACCCCGAGTAATAACAAACCTCTGGCCACTACATGCAACCAAAGAATCCTTTATTTACTGTCACCTAATAAAAATCTTGTACTTTTGATACTTCAACTTTCCACAGGATAATTACAAAATTAAGCCAGCACATAACTTGCACAATTCAAAGCCATGCATCGTAGATACAAAAATGTGAAGTGTGTGAATGTCAGATGTACAGACTGAACGTATGGGTTGTATGCGAATGCAAAGTAGCAGAGTGCAGGTCAAAGGCATTAGATCATATGTATCCAGCTATGGAACACACTCTGAAAAAATGCAATGCAGGGCCCGTAGGCCACCCTGCTAAATGCAACAGTGGAATATAATGCAGCTATAATAGTGAATATGCTGGCTGAAATGTCTGTGGAACATGACTCCAGCAATCAAGAGCTTCACACAATGGATGAAATTCCAAACAAAATGGTTGCCATCAACTTTTCTCATACCGCTATACCCTCACAACACAGACGGTCACCTCTGTTACATATATCAGCATGGAGAGCTCTCTCTGAAAATGCAGACAAGGAACCATGTTTTTTATAAACATCTTTATTGAATGTAGGCAAACTTACATTTATATAAAAGTAATCAAACCATATTAACAAGTTCACATTTACAAACATTATACATCACATATATTGTTATGTATCATATAATCTAAGCAATATTAAATAAATTATTAAATTCCTGCCTTCTCTGAAACATCGTTCCTTCTCCAAAACATTTTTTCACATGTATTGTTCCTTCAATTTCCATTTTTTCCTATGTAATTAACTCCCACCATTTTCTAAATATCCCACTTCCTATTCTTTTATCTCTGTTACAATATTCACTACTTCACTTACAGTAAGTTTAGATTCTGATTTCTATTTTGTAGTAATTGAATTTTTGGTAGCCACCAGAATTAAACTTAACAAGGCCTTATTATGTCTAGGCAATTCATAGGTTCATAGGTAAGTACTAGGCTATTGGTCCTAGGACCTATATAAGCCTAGCCAAAAAGGTACCCTGGATTTTGCCACCCGAGAAATTTATTTTCATGTGCCCCTGTCGAGCAGAGCCACAGAAGTGATACCCCAGTGAATTTCCTATCTCCCATCCAATCATCAAGATTTTTCTTGAAGAGTGCTAATGGGTAGCTTTGTTTGATATAGATAGGTAGTTTGTTCCAGAGTATGGGAAGTCTCTGGGACAGGAATCTATCCCTCCAGCATGTTCTGTTTATTGTGGTGACAAGGTTTAGGTTCCTAGAGCATGTAGCTCGGAGGGATTGGGATTTTTTTAAGTGGAGCATGTCCAACAGCTCTGGGTTTGACATAGCTTTGTATGTTAGGCAGAGATCGCCTCTGAGTAGGTGATATGTGACAGACTAAAGCTGGAGTTTTTTGAGATGGTCTGCGTAGGGCATCTGTTTGAGGCCAGTAATCCTCTTTGTGAGGTACTTTTGTGGCCTTTCCAGTTGTTGTAGCTGTCTTGTGAGGTACATACCAAAAAAGGCATTGTATTCTATAATGGGCCTAATGAGTGATGAGTAGAGGGGAACAATGATCTCTTTTTTCCTGGATGAGCAACTTTTTGTGATGAGGTGTGCCACATAGAAGGATTTTCTGACTACTGTGGCAATGTGATTATCAAAGGACAGACTATTGTCCACCTGTGTCCCAAGGTCTCTTATCACACTTTCAGTGTTAAGTAGACTACCGCCTATGTGGTTGTTCATGGGTACAGAGTTTTTACCAAAAGGGATGACAATGCACTTTTGGCATTGAGCTTGAGGCCATGGCTTTGACACCAGGCATCTGTCTCAGTGAGGCCCTTTTGTAGGATGTCCACATCATTAGGAGTTTCGATTATGGCTCCTAGTTTGCAGTCATCTGTGAAATTCTTTAGCCAAAGACCTTCTGTGTTAGTCTGTACTTCAGAGAAGTAGATACCAAACAGGAGAGGACCCAGGACTGAACCCTGTTGTACTCCATTTGTCACTGGTCTGAAGTCAAGATTTGGAGTCTGCTACTTTCACAGTGTGGGTTCTGTCAGTGAGCCAGTTGGTAACCAGTCTTGTGACATAGGGATTTATACCTAGTTTAGTGAGTTTATCTATAATTCCAGAGATGTTGTTGAAAGCCTTGGCGAGATCTAGATAGGCTGTTTGAGCCACCTTACCCTCATTTACGGCTTTGGTGACTGCTTCAAAGATGTCTATCAGATTTAGAAGTCATGATCTGCCTTTTACAAACCCAAAATGGGTAGAGTCCAGAGTTTGGAGATTACCAATGTCATTGTTTATAAGTTCCATGATGATACGTACCATAGCCTTGCAGACCAGGCTCGGCAGGCCAATGGGGTGGTAGTTCCCGGGGTCCATGGTGGCTTCACCTTTGTGGAGTGGGATAACCATTGCTGTGCACCATTCAGTGGGCACAAAGCCTGAGGTGAGGCTATGATTGAACATGGTACTTAGGTGGGGTGCCAGTTCGTTTTGTAGTTTGTGTTGAACTCAGCTTGGGATGTTGTCAGGTTCCATGGATGCTGTCTTCTTGACTTTGGAGAGCATGTTTTTTACCTGTGCAGCCATGATTACAGAAACTTTGTATTCTTCTGGTATAGAGATGGGCCCTTTAGGGGGTGAGGGGGGGTAAAGTTAGCACTGAACCTATCTGCCAGGAAGTTGGCAATATCAGTTGGTTCTGTATATTTAGTGCCATTGTGCTGTAACTCAGAGCAGATCTGAGTGTTGCCATTGAGATTCTTGACATAGCTATAGAATGCTTTGTGGTTGTCTTTAGAATCAGTGGTGATTTTGTTTTCGTAACTAGCTTTGGATGATTTTATCAGGGATCACAGCTTCTTACTGAGGCTGACCAGGGAGTTCCTCCAATGATGAGATTTTACTCTTTTTTCAGATCCTGTATCCCAGCTCAAACAAACCATTTCCTTAGTTACATTCATTTGTTCATTCAGTATTTCTGAGTATGTAAACGTATCTACAAGCACTGCACCTAAGAGGAAAAAATACAGGCATACGAACAAGAAAAATAAATGATCGGCAAAGCAAGGCATCCCAGGGTCAGTACAGTTTTTATTATACCTTGACTAGCTAATTTGGCTGATTAACTGACTGACAACATACATCAGTGAGTATTGAACTTTTATACAGTTCTTGACAAATGTAGTCCTGCCTCTTTAGATATACATTGTGTCCTAAGGTGGTCGTGCAACTAATTTAAAAGTTGTTTTACAAGTTATTTTAAAAGGGATACAACAGACTATTATACAAGTTTTCCTTTTTTGGTGTACAAGTACGGAGTAATCATTTCTTGCTTTGTCATCATATGCTCTTCCTGCTTAATTGTCTTATCATAACATTTCTAAAGAGCATTTATTATTATCACAACTGCAGTTTACATTATTGCTACTGTTGAATAATTCAGAATTAATGAAAGTTTGCAACTTACAAAGTAGAACAATACAAAAGCTTAATAAAAACTTCATATAAAGTCTGCAGCTTTGCAGCATGTATATGCAAGGCACAACATCTGCTCCTGTCATTCATTGTATAGATAATGGATGAAACAGAACAATATACAGTTCCTGATTCTTTGATGTTAATGGCATATATGTACATTTTACAAATCATGTATTTTACATTATTTGCATTCTTTACACATAAAGTTTAGGAATGTTTTGATAGAAATAGAAAAGTACTGATTAATACATGTTTTATACAACTTCTAATAGAAGAGCAATTCCTGCTGTTACAATACATCAGTGTGTGTCAGTGTGTGACGCTTGTTTCAGGCTGCTTTGACCTTTCCATTCTATTTTTTCCTGTGTCAGTGTATGACCCTTGTTTCAGGCTGCTGTGACCTTTCCATTCTATTTTTTACTATCAAATAACTGAGCTAACAATTCTAAAAAAAAAATGCTATGAAGTCTTATAGCTAACTTGCATCTGTTGTCTGACATTTGATTATTAGAGGAATTATTTTCAACATAAATATTTGCTTATATTAATAAGTATGCCTTGATAAAGAGAGGAATTATTCATAAGCACTATCTTATCTTGGCTGATGTTCTTTTAGCCAGGCATTGTATTTCCATGCAGCTTATTATGTCACTGGCATTCACATAAAAGATTGTTTACACATGCTGCTCAGAGAAGATTTCTGTAAGCTGGTGTACCAACATTGCTTGAGATCCCAGTGCTATAACAGAGTACTCTATAGGGAAGTTTTAAAGTTTGCCAACTCGTTACACTCCCAAAACATATGTTACCAGTTACTTCTTTCTTCCCCATCACACCTTCGACATTTGATATCTACCTGAGGAAAAAAAATTTTGGAGTCTGCTTGGAGTATAAAAGTATAAACGCAAACACTTCCATGCAAAAATCCAAAATGTCCTAGATCTTGTTGTGTATTTGAGAGACATACAGAAGTCCTCCCATTCTTTCTTTGTGAATTGCATATCTAATCTCTCTTCCCAATCTTTTCTGACCTCTTCTGATTGATTCATATAGTTATTGTGCAATATTTTATATGCAGTACTAATTATCCCATTTTAACAACAGTCTGTTGTGGATTAAATTAAAAAATGCAACCAGAAAAGGTCTTTTATTTAGGATTCCCCTAAACCTTTCTCTTAGTCTATACTCTGATATCAGTCTCTGATAGGGAAGACAATCACTGGCCTGCAATCCAAACGACTTCTTAGTTTCTTCCCATTCTTTTACCTTTCCCTCTCTAATTATTTGTTCCCAATAGCTTTGTTGGTTTCCTCCAGTAAATTTATGACCCCCTTGTCTGTTCTATTTACCCCTAATTGTGATCTCCCTATCAGCAGAATCCCCTTTGTCCATTCCTTTGTTGGCTTAGCTCCTAGTATACTTTCTGCTACTTAATGAATATAATATTCTCGATGACTATTTATTATTTTATTTATTTATTTAACATTTGTTTACCGGGAAAGTCTGAATTGGAATGAACCAGTTTTTAGCAGAGACCCAGGGAGAAATGCTCCAGACGCATGTCTCTGTTGTTATTCTCCTGCAGAATCTGTGTGCAAAATCACATTCTTTCCTTATTTCTTGAATTACATTCTCCCCGCTTCATCATCTTCCCTTTCCACTTTGAATTGTAGCTTTCTGCTTGTGTTACATATAAGAGCCTTAATTGTGTAACTCTTAAAATATCCCTTCCAGTCAAGTAATCCAAAACCTCCTTGATCTGTTGGGAAGATCAAGTTATTCCCCTTAACTCTTACCTTCTTTCCCTGCAAAATAAAATCCTTTGTTAATTACTATCCAAAAATTCTTCTCTGATTGATAAAAATATGCCTGACCTGCGTAGAAAACTAAAGGGAGTAAAAACATGTTTTACTGCTTTTATCTTGATATGCATATCCATAGCCAAAAGCTTTCATTTTCCCAGTTTTTATATTATCTTTTTAGTCTCTTCCTCCACATCCTTAGCTACTATAACAGAAACCTCTTTAATCCATACTCCTAAATTCTCCATTTTATCTTGTTCCCATAAATGAGGCTATTGCTGAAGCAACTCATGTGTGGGTACATTGTTTCTCTGTATAGCCTTTGTCCTATCTTCTTTAATTTTACATACAAAAAACCCAGGAAGTGTCTGAAAATGTTCCATAACATGGACATGTCCTTTTCTGGTTCCATCAGGTACAAAATAATATCATCTGCAAAAAAGAGCCAACTTTTCTTGAAGACCAAACCAACCAATTATATCCTTGAATTTTAAGTCTGTTATTTTATTGCCAATAGGGAACCATGTTGATGATGGCACATCTGCATGCTTATGCATACGGCATATGGCTAGACTGACAAACATGACAGAGTAAGATTTCTAGCCCAAGCCACATAGAGCATGTGCAAATCCATGGGTGTAATGAAGCCACATAGAGCATGTGCAAAGCCATGGGTGTAATGAAGCCACATAGAGCATGTGCAAAGCCATGGGTGTAATGAAGCCACATAGAGCACATGCAAAACCATGGGTGTAATGAAGCCACATAGAGCATGTGCAAATCCATGGGTGTAATGAAGCCACATAGAGCATGTGCAAATCCATGGGTGTAATGAAGCCACATAGAGCATGTGCAAAGCCATGGGTGTAATGAAGCCACATAGAGCATGTGCAAAGCCATGGGTGTAATGAAGCCACATAGAGCATGTGCAAAGCCATGGGTGTAATGAAGCCACATAGAGCATGTGCAAAGCCATGGGTGTAATGAAGCCACATAGAGCATGTGCAAAGCCATGGGTGTAATGAAGCCACATAGAGCATGTGCAAATCCATGGGTGTAATGAAGCCACATAGAGCATGTGGAAAACCATGAGTGTAATGACAGAGATGTACTGTGGCAGCCATCTGACTCTGCATCATCAGCACCATTGACATGAAAATCTCTCAATGTGTGTCAGTCATCCACAGCACCCAGAATGCAACTTAACACCCAGGTTAAAGCCTGCAAAGCAGCCACAGTTCTGCACTGTAATACCACATTTCATTACCTGATGTTGTTATGTTGTGACAGAATAACACCAAGAACAATTTTCCTGGATACAACACCCATGTCTCCCTAATGAAATATCAACACTTGAAATGTTGAGTGCAGACAAGTCAAAAAAAAAAGCAAAAACACAGGAGTAGAGCAAATTTAAAAAATCGCTCTTTAATCTTCTTTTTGCAGGGGGAGCAAGCCCGCACCACCATCCAAACTTGGATATACAAACGGTGAAACAGCCATTCCTTGGAGAAAAGGGAGTAGGCAGAGAAACGGCATCTCAGGCATAGCACTTCTTTGGAACAGGCTACCAATTCATGTAAAACAGAGCACCTCTATGACACTGTTCAAGATGAACCTGAGCGAGTGGATGGGGCACCATAATTTCTTACTGGGGATAGTGCCCATAACCCTCCTGGACATGGCAGTCATCACGAAATGCAATCTTTGGTATTGACTAGTACTCCTATGGTATTACATTGGGTTGAAACGGCTAGGCTTAAAATGACCTCTGGGCCAATAGCCTAGTAATCTCTTGTGATCCTGTATGTAAGTCCGAACGATCTCTGCATTTTGGGACTCACTCTAGCAGTTCCTGACATTTCAAATGGTTACCACATCCATGCTAGCATGTTCTTCACACTAAGGTCTTAGGTAAACAGCAGATACATGAACAAGTGAAAGATCACCCTTCTTGATGTCTACATCTGCCCAACAGAAGACATCCCAGGGAAGAGTTTTTCTGGCCAAGCACACACCTATAACATCCATCACTACTCCAACCCGTAGTGCTGAGTCAACATAAAGCACATGGCCTGATTTAATCCTTTAGAGTCGCATCGTGTGAACTGATTACATTTTTGTGAGATTCTTCCTAAGATGATGCTATGCAGGAGGATGATGATGATAATGATGGATTCAACAGGTTTTTGTAATAATTCTTCTTTTTCTTTCGGCTGTTCCCATTAGGGGTTGCCACAGCAGATCATCTGTTTCTATTTCTTCCTGTCCTCTGCATCTTGCTCTGTATTCTTCTCCTTCTCCTCCTGAGGGCAACAGTAGTCCAATTTCCGCCAGCACCCTGTTGGCTAACAGTACTGGTGGCGGTCATTGTTAACCAGGGCCTCGACTGCTCCCATGTGTAAATCTGTATTGTTTCCCACGTATCTCATTTGGCAAATGTTTTATGCCGGATGCCCTTCCTGACGCAATCCTCTGCATTTATCCGGGCTTGGGACCGGCAAGAAGAAATGCACTGGCTTGTGCAAATTAAACTTACAAATTGACAAAGAAAGTCATACAACCTCTTATAACTTTTTCTATCAATTTATATGAAACCAAGGTGCTAATAAATCCTTAAAAGAATAAGGGCTCTCTGGCAGAACTGGAATACGTTTAAAAATAGAGAAGGTTATTTCTCTACAGAGGCAGCTTTCAGGAGAGATGTTACATAAACTTGAAATAAGGTAATTCACCTCCTCCATATTGGATTACTGACATTCCAGCAACAGAAGTAATTGCAGATATCAGAAAACTCAAAATCCCCATTTAAATAGTTCCAGAATAAAACTGATATAAATTTGAAGGGGAGAAAATCATAGTTATTATACATTCCTGCTATGGTGACCATCGCACAAAACAACGAGTAAAAACACTGAATTGCAGTAAGTGCAGTAGCTGTGTGCACCTGTTATATAGTAGTAACATATATGTGTCATTTTGTAAAGCAAGAGGTAAGACGTGAATGTGGACATAGTTTACCAACAGTGCTTGCTGTGTCACCAGTGGAATTGGGTATAATATTGTTTCAGTGGTTAAGGTTTTGCTTTACAGCTCCAAAATAAGATGTTTAATCCTAAGTCACTGTTTTGTGTGTCCTCTCTATGTTCATTTTAATTTTCACCTGGGGGTCCTACTTTCCTCTTACCTGTCAAAATGTTAGCCGTTCAGATGTCCCTTTTGCTTGCAGCCAAAGTCATGGGTGAAAATTTATTTTTTAGTGTTTTGTTAACTGGCTTATCCTTTTTCAGCAGTGTCCATTATCAGAGTGCACCTGAGGAGAAAGTTTCCAAATACACACATTAATACTATATGGGCAACATGTACAATCAGGGCAGTAGCAATGAGATAATACAATGCATGCAGGTGTTTCATATTTTATAAGCTAGTACAACTAAATCAGGTGTTACTAAATGCTTTCTCACCTATGACAAGTTTGAAGGAAGGTCTCTTAAGTGTAAGTGCTTCATCTTAGTCCATAGAGTATGTTTCTAACACCTAAAAAACAGAGAGATGGCATGTGGTTATAGAATTATTGTCATGTAAAGGAAAGTAGAAGACAGGAGTGTAGCTTAGGCAATCAGAGAGAGAGAGTTTGCCATTTCCGATAGTAAACAGTGATAAGTCCTTTTGTCTTTGCTAACTGATTAAAGCATCATATTTTATTTATATTGGCTCGGAGTAATGTTTGTGGGCCACATACATGCAACAATTCACTACAACAGGTGTTACTGCATTACATAATGCTGCAATGTGGTATTACTGGATGTCCTACACACTGTGGTGCTTCAAGGTCACTTTGACATGTACAGGTATTGTCAGACAAGGTCACTTCGACATGCACAGGTATTGTCAGAATATTTGAGTAGTGCAATATCCTATGGAAATTATTCAGGAACAGTGGCATTAAGTAGCTTCATTATAGGTTCATAAGTTCATAGGTGTTTACTAGGCTAACAACCACAAGGGTTTTTTACAGCCTAACCATGCATCCCAAATCTCTGACAAGTTCTGATACCCTTGATAAGTTTAAGCATGGGCCTGGGAGATGAACCATTTACAGGTTACCTGTGTCCATTAAAGACATAGGTGCCAAACAATGGATGACTTTCCAGTTTCCCATCCAGTTGTCCAAGTTGCACTTGAATCGGGTTAGGGAAGAACTCTGTTTCACATGGATGGGGACCCTGTTCCATAGACGGGGGGTAGTCTCTGGGATCCATACCCATCTCTCCAGCAGGTCCTATTTATATCACAGGTAAGGTTTAAGTCTTTAGAAAGCATAATTCTGGTACTGTTTGTTTTGTGGATATGCAGGGGATCCATCAGAGTGGGGTCTGACAATGCCCTGTATGCCAGGCACTGATCTCACCTCAAAAGCCTTTAGGAGACACAATACAGGTATAGGACCTTGAGGTGGTCTGCATAGGACATTTTACATTTTACTTATGCCCTGTATTCTTTTAGTGAGGAACCTCTGTGGGCATTCCAATTGTTGGATATGCTTGGTTAGGTACATACCAAAGGGGGCATTGTACTCAGTGATAGGTCTGATGAATGCCAAATATGGTGGAACAATGACTTCCGTGGGATTAGATACCATACCTTTGTTTATAAATTGTGCAACATAGAATGATTTCCTCACCACTGTAGACATGTAGTGGTCAAAGGCTAGATTACTTTCTATATCTGTCCTTAGGTCCTTGACTACTGGGTCAGCTCTAAGGGGTGTGTTGTCAATATGATAGTTACCATGGATGGATAACTTCCCAAAGGATACTATTATAAATTTTTGGCATTTAGTTTTAGTCCATGGCTCTGCCACCAGTTGTTTGTCTGTGTCAGCCCTTCCTGGAGAACATTTGTGTCCATGTGTAGCACAACTGCTGTGCTAAACGGCCCTTGTAGCACAATATAAAGCATCAGTACCATTTTGTGGAATGTGCCTGATTATTGTACACCTGTGGAAAAGAGGAATTTCATTCAAGATTCTGTAGAAGTGCAACTTCACGGAGTTAAGGAAAGAGTCTGTGCATGATAGAAACATTGTGAAGGACATGCTGCAGGAGGTGTAGGGCTCCTGGCATATATGAGTCATGGCTGCAGTAAGTAATTGGGAATCAGAAGCCTATGTATTGTGCTAAAAGCAACTGAGAAACAGGTACATATAGCCCTGGGTCTATAGCACTGCGAGGTGTCCCCAGTAATATTTAAAAGTTAACCCACTCTCCTATAAATTGACTTGTATCTATCATACAGTGATTCCCCTTGAATACTAAAGCTGGTGAACAAAAACTAGTAATTATTGCAGTCCCTACCTAAATCTTCTAAATATACTTAAAGGAACACTCGGACAGACTTTTAGAAAACCATCTTTGTACTTGCATCATACTTCACAGGAAGTAAAATATCTTGTGTCTGTATTAGCCCCGCTCTGCTCACCCTCGCTGCACTCGGGCTCGCTCCGCACCCCGGTCTGCCCCCAAATCCCACCCTGCCCCAGTAGTGCTAAATTTATAGCACTAAAAACCACATCCCACTTTTTAGAACCAATCAGCATATTCAAAGCTTTAAAGGGACACTTCCTTACTTAACCTACCTTACTTATCTTCTTATAATAACAATATCTGTACAATGCCACAGCTACTTATACCGGCAACTCCCAACGTAATACTGTTATAATCTCTGTTTCCTCTGATGGTTATCCCACATCTACTCACCGCCAATGAATATCAGAACTACCTAGGCTTCCACTACCCAAGCGGCCAAATCATCACTCCGAGAGTACCAAATACATTAGATCACTTAAATAAGCCCCTGTCACCTAACTCTTTTTATAATAAATACCTCCCACCGATTAGCTGTAGATATAATAACCACAAAACTAGAATATACCCAAGTATAATAATTAAGTTCTTAAAGCTCAGAATTAGAATACAATGCAACCTCATAATGGATGGAGACATCCACCCAAACCCTGGCCCAACCACACCTGACAGCTCTAGCTGCAATACTACTATTCTTACTAACTTACAAACTTTAAACAGACCTCCGGACTCACTCTTAGTTAGTCACCTAAATTAGAAGCATATATAATAAGGTTCACCAACTTCATGCTCTCTTAGTTGTTCATTCCCCAGATATATTATGTCTTACCGAAATCTGGCTAAAATCGTCAACTACAGACTGAGGTAATACCACCAGGTTATAATAAGCTAAGACTTGACCAAACTGCTAGGAAGGGAGGCGGGTTAGCTGTTTTATATAAAATTACGTTGCAAGTGGCCACGGTCTCCCTACAAACACCCCAATTTGATAATGCTGAAATTCCTATTACTAAGCTACAAATTAATACATGAAAATGTATAAATATCATCTGTGTTTACATTCCCCCAGGTGATAATGTAAATACTCTAGGGGATATCCTATATTGGCTGTCAACTAACTGCCTCCAGGAAACCATTGTTCTTGGTGACTTCAGCATTGACTGGAACACCTGTTCGTCTGAACCCTCTACTGCCCATGTAAACCTTTACAGGTTTACACAGATCACAACCTCCCCCACTGGGATCAGTAAACCCAACAACAAGGAGAGTATCCCAGATTGGATACTCATTAATAATCATCCCTATATGTACAGAGTGGGGACCCTGCCTGATGATATGAGTGATCACTTTCTTACGTATATAGTTAGGCATAAGGCTAACATCCCCAACTGACCAACGTATAAAACAATAAGGAATGACAAGAACTTTAACCCCACTAATTTCCAGAATGAACTCAAACTACGTAATTGGTCAGTCTTAAAACAACTGCCACTTGACGATGCAGTAACTTACTTTAATACCAAATTCCTAGCCATCTTTGATTACCACACACCACCTCGTTCTATTAGAACTAAAAATAAAAGTTGCTCCATGGCTCTCAAAAGAAACCAGACAAAAAATCTTAGTTAGAACAAGGCCTGGACTACTTGGCATGCCACAAAAGCCCCTATAGATCAACTTAGATATAGACAGCTAATGAATAACACAAAAAGATTCATTATGTTAGATAAAAAAATTTTTTACTGCCAACTACAACAAATACACCAAAACAAACCTCAAAGGTTTTGGGCAGGTATTAATAAACTTCTTCGCCCAGGGCAATCCACCACTCCTACCCCCTTAGCTACTAACCAAAAATCTTCAAAAGACATTGCCAGTACCTTGAATAGCTTCTTTACAGAAACCATCCAATCCCTACCTAGCCAACTATCTCCTGACTGCCCAAATCCAACTGCAACTATGCCCAGTTCCCAACTCTGCTTTCACTTTCAACCAGTTTCCACATCACTTATTAGAACCCTAATTAAGAAATTAAAACCAACCACCCTATTTGCAGACCTTCTCCCTCCGAATATCTACAAAGAGCTGCAGATGCCATAGCATACCCCATCTCCATCCTGATTTATAGAATTATATCAGAAGCTACCATTCCCTCTATCTGGAAGATATCCCATGTCATTCCACTCCATAAAGGGAGCAGCTGCATTGAACTGTCAAACTATAGGCCTATAGCTTATAAACAAACAACTCCAAAAAACTTAATAAAAAATAAGGAAAGAAAGGAACAGGTCACAAATCACGCCAGCCGAGGTAGAAAGTATATCCTTTTTACTTGTGAGCGCTTTCATGCACATGGATACATGCACTTCTTCAGACAAATATACTAAGACACTTATATAGGCCTTTGAATACCCAAATGAGTCATTTTATAAGTAATTATCTAATTATTTATCCAATTAATTGAAATAAGGGTTAATCAAAGCCAACTTCAGTTTAAAAACAAATACAAGGCTAACTAAGCTAATCTTTGTTTACATCAATATATTACCAACTACCAAAACTTCTACAATATATAACAAAGATATGAAAAAGAAAATTGTTAATTAAAAAATTATTGTTGATTAAAAGAGTTTGTTGTGGCACCAAAAAGTACTATGTGTGTAATTATACTAAAATCTTTAATTAACAGATTTTTTAGATAAATGGATTATCGTAACTATTAAAATGTTACTAATAACTAATCAATGAATGTTGTGTAAATATATTTTAAGTATGATCAACATTCATTAATATAAAAATATTGTGAACATGTCACTATATATTCCAATACTAAAAATAACAATGAAGGAAAATAAATATATATAAACATAAACATTAATTTTGCAAACTAGGTGTATTTCATCTGTTTAAAGCTTTCATATTAAGTAGACATTTTATGGAACACATATCATTAATTCCTGGGAATGTGTATGCATTTGTTTTTAATTGCCAGAGAAGTTCGTGTTCCTGTAACTTTAAACTTTAAAGATTGTGCCAAAGGGATTACGTCAGTGGAAGTATCCATCTGGCACAGTAAAACAATCGGAATTTCATCTCCAATTGATCGAGCACTTTAACCAACAAGGTTTCAAACTTCTTGACTTATTGATTGATGAATATGCCAAACAAATAGGTACAATGAAGGAAAAATTATCGTCTCTTGATAGAACTATAAAATCAGATCCTGAATTCACCAGGTATGAATATGATTATACTAGGATCTTCACAAGCATAGCGGCTCTCATTAACAAAATACGTGAGACCAAAAAGAGGAAAATCCATAGAGATAAGCTTGCCTACGAGAAAGGGCTTGCTTACCCAGATCCCCCTACAACCAGTAATCAACGTGGTATTACCGCATTAGCATTTCAACCTAGTGCGACAACAGGAATGGCAGCAGAAGATGACCTAGATGCATTTTTGGAAACCGACAACAGTATTCTTTCCCACGATGAAGAACCCCCTCAACATCCTAGGCATAGTGAACGTATCAATAGTAATAATAAAAAGAAACAAAACCAACAAAGAAACCAGCACACTAGCAACCAAGATAAGCAACAGGGTTTTCAGCGTGCTTATCCCAACGCTCAGAAGAAAACGAACTGGAATCGCAAGGGCAACAACAAATTTGGATTCAACAAACGGAAGAGGTAACGCAAGACAACGCGCTTCCGAAAATTCTCACAAGTAAGACTAGTGACTTTAAAATATACAATTACATGGACTGGGAAACATGTTCCGATTTTGTTGAACTGTTGGCCAAGGGGTTCACTTATGTACTACCTTCAAAATTTAATCTTGGTAATGTTTTATGTGATTTAAAATTGTTCCTACGCAAATTAAATCTGAAAATGCTATTTGGGGAACATGATGCTACTCAAAAATCTAATGAATATGTGGCAAGTGTTTTTAATCCACCTTTAGATCAGAATCTTACGATCTTTGAAAAAATAACTGAAATGCACTTAAGGGGCTTGTACAAAGAAAGTAGAATAGGTAAATCACTATCCACAAATGAATTAGACTTAATCGCGTATGCTAAGGTGCATAAAATATGTGTAATGAAACCAGATAAGGGTGGGGGAGCAGTTCTTATGCATGAAGCAGACTATGTCGAAAAAATGTATGATTTACTATCTTCCGAAGAATATACACAAGTTTCGCTTAATGAACTTAATCAAGCTTATCAAAAAATAAGGAATCATTTAAGCGACTTGTTTATTGAAGGGAATATAACTTCTGAAATGTACCATTACTTCTCAATGCAGGCACCACTTACTCCAATCGTGTTTGGGGTCCCGAAACTACATAAAAACATTTCCATACCACCATTTAGACCCATAATAGATGGGCGTAACTCAATAATCTATTCCTGTGCTAAATGGGTTGACAATAAATTAAAGGAATTTCTAAAAACTGAAGGTCAGATATGTAGAGATTCCTGGCATGTTTTGGAGAACTTAAACCATATACCCTTTAATGCTGATTACATCTTCCTAACAGCAGATATTAAAAATTTATATACGGTCATCCCACAAAGCACCGGATTAGATTGGGTTAGAGATTTTTTACTATTAAAAAATTGTCCAGGTAATGATGTTGACTTGATTGTCAACATATTGGAACTAGTTCTAGAAAACAACTATTTTATGTTTCAAAAGGACATATTTTTACAACGATCAGGTGTGGCAATGGGCTCCCCATGCGGAGGCAGTTTTGCCAACGCAGTTATGGCTTTTTGGGAGCATACATATCTTTTTCCTCATGACTTATTTTGTGAAATTAACGTATGGTACACACGTTACCAGGATGACATTCTTATGGTACTTACCGGTACTCCAGAGCAAGCTTCTCAATTAATAGATGAAATGAATTCCTTTTCTTCCTTCTTAGACTTCACCTATGAACTGAGTAATACAACAATTAACTTTTTGGATATCAACATTACAAAAGACATAATAAATAATGTCTTCACCACTAAAATATTCAGAAAATCTACATATAGTAATTCTTTTTTACATTTCACGAGTAACCACCCCTTTCATCAAAAGAAAGGGGTCGTTAAAGGACAATTTGTCCGGGCTTCTCGTATGTGTTCAACAGACGAAATTTTTGAAGAAGAATGTCTGAAATTGGGTGAAATGTTCAACAATAGAGGATACCCAAATCAGTTAGTAAATGCAGTTTATTGCGAAGTAAACAACAAAAGGAAAAATGGTCTTATCGCCCCTATTTTTCAAGGAACTGACTATAACATAGAAATAACAAATACAAATATTGTGCACGACGAAAGTCAAAATAACAGAGGCACAACGAATAATTATAATATCAGTTTCCTTACTCAATTTAACTCAAATATAGGGCAGATAAGAGGAGTATTGGTAAATAACTGGGAATGTATCATACAGAATGAAAAACTTCATTCCTTATTGGGCTCAAAACCAACTATAGTATACAGAAAGGGATTAACTATAAAACAGCTATTGGAATTCCCTTTAAAAACTTACAAGCCAAATAAAGGAATGTCAAAGTGTGGTTGTTGTAAATATTGCAAGCACATACAAACTGGCTCCACTTTCACAGTTCGGGGTATAAAGTATTATATTAATGACAAATATAACTGTGAAAGTCAGGGAGTGGTTTATCTTGCTAAATGCAAAAATTGTGCTGCATATTATTTTGGAAAGACAGAACGTGCATTGAAGACACGCATATATGAACATCTTTATGCCATATCCAAACAAAATCTGTCTAATGCTTTAGCTAAGCATATTAACGAAAACCACTCACACAGCTTTTTATTCAATGTTGTTGAAAAAGTTCAAAGGAATCCCAGAGGGGGAGCATGGTGTTTAAAGTTACAGGAACACGAACTTCTCTGGCAATTAAAAACAAATGCATACACATTCCCAGGAATTAATGATATGTGTTCCATAAAATGTCTACTTAATATGAAAGCTTTAAACAGATGAAATACACCTAGTTTGCAAAATTAATGTTTATGTTTATATATATTTATTTTCCTTCATTGTTATTTTTAGTATTGGAATATATAGTGACATGTTCACAATATTTTTATATTAATGAATGTTGATCATACTTAAAATATATTTACACAACATTCATTGATTAGTTATTAGTAACATTTTAATAGTTACGATAATCCATTTATCTAAAAAATCTGTTAATTAAAGATTTTAGTATAATTACACACATAGTACTTTTTGGTGCCACAACAAACTTTTTTAATCAACAATAATTTTTTAATTAATAATTTTCTTTTTCATATCTTTGTTATATATTGTAGAAGTTTTGGTAGTTGGTAATATATTGATGTAAACAAAGATTAGCTTAGTTAGCCTTGTATTTGTTTTTAAACTGAAGTTGGCTTTGATTAACCCTTATTTCAATTAATTGGATAAATAATTAGATAATTACTTATAAAATGACTCATTTGGGTATTCAAAGGCCTATATAAGTGTCTTAGTATATTTGTGTATTTGTCTGAAGAAGTGCATGTATCCATGTGCATGAAAGCGCTCACAAGTAAAAAGGATATACTTTCTACCTCGGCTGGCGTGATTTGTGACCTGTTCCTTTCTTTCCTTATAGGCCTATAGCTATTTTGTCTCCCTTGGCTAAAATTATAGAGGAATGCATCCATAAACAACTTCTGAGCTACCGTATCCAGAATAACCTCCTGGCTAACTCTCAGCATGGTTTCAGACCTTTCCACAGTACCTCCTTGGCCCTCCTCTCCTTCTCAAATGTCATAAACCAAAACCGAAACAATAATATACTTTCCTCAGCCCTCTTTATCAACCTTTCCAAGGCCTTTGACATGGTAAACCACCATCTACTCATAGTCACACTGAAAACCATTTCCCTTGACAACCAGGCTATCCAGTGGTTCCAATAATATCTGAGCGGTAGACAACAGGCTGTTGTATGGCTGGATAAATTATCTACCCTTCTACCTATCACCCTTGAAGTCCCCAGGACTCCATATTAGGTCCACGTCTCTTTTCCATCTTTATTAATGATTTGTACACAGTCACCCAAATGCAACCTGCATTCAAAATGTGGACAATTCCACTTTAATTTGCAAGGCCACCTCCCCAAACAGATCTGCAGTCTTTAACCCAAAATGCTTTTAACACAGTTGAAAATTGGCTCCTTAATCGTCGATTCATACTAAATCCTAACAAACAAATCTACTGCTGTTTTCCCCCACTTGTAGGTCCTCCTCACCAGCCTTTACTATAAAATCAAACAACGGCACCATCATGTCCCCTGATCCCTCTACTAAACTCTTAAGAGTAATAGTAGACAATAACCTTAAGTTTGATATGCATATTAATAAAACTATTAAAACTGTTAACAAAAAAACTAGGCTCCCTATACAAGATTAAACCCTTCCTAACCCCACATGCCAGGACTGTCATTGCCCGCACACATCTACACTCCACTCTCCTTTATGCCTCCCCTTATTCACAAACTTGAGTAACACTGACCTCAACAAACTCTGAAGCTGCTATAATCAGATTGCTAGATTTTCTGCGGGAATCACCTCATCTAGAGTGGCTTGAATTACCAAGCCTACTTCAATACAATCAACTAATAGTTGCATATAAGATTCTCTATCAACCCGAAAACACACCTGTACTTAAAAACCTTATCTCCCCCTGTAGCAACCTTAGTTCACTTTGGTCATCTAACAGGATGCTAGTGCAAACATTCAAAACAAACAACCTAGCTAGGGATTCTCTGTTTGCCAACGCTGTTGGCAAAACCTGGCACTCACTTCCTGCTGATCTTATTTTAGCAGCCTCTATAACTATATTCAAAAGTAGTCTTAAACAATACTTTAAAACTCATTGGCTATGTCCTTGTTCTAAACCTAAGTCCTACCCTATAACCATGTGCTAAAGAGGACTTTTTCTAAACTTAAACTCATATCTATTGCTAGCCTATTACCTACTTGCTTCCTAAAATGTGAGATTGTATCTCTTTTTGCTTCTATGTCTTTTATGCTTTTAATGTATGGTATTATTTGTAAGAATTTGTAAGCTGTGCTTAACCTGAACAACTGACATAATTTGCTGTTTGTATGTTTGGAGCTTTTCTCCCTGGGCCTCCGCTGAAAATGAACATGTATCCAGACAGACTATCCCAGTCAACAAATGTAAAATAAATAAAATAAATAAATAATCTAAAGAGTGGCTCTGACCATGACTACAGTACAGAAATGTTGTGAGCCTGTGCATAACAGCAGCTACAGGCTGAAACAGGGCCATAAAGGGGATGGTGCGGCCATAAGTATGACATTCCACAGCAAATCATCTACACCACTGACTAAAATGTTTCAACAATATAGATATATGTGTCAGCATGGTTACCTGAGGGAGGCATTGCCAGGAAAAGTTCACAGCCCAAAAGAATGATGTACTTTTGAAGGCCATCCACACTTGTGTCTCCTAGTAAAGGTGTCATAGACAAGTAGTACTAGGAACAGATTTGCTAGGGACTGCTACACTGTGTGAATTCTGTGAGTGGCCATAATAGGTCTGTGCAACCAGTCTGATGAAGGGCTACTGATATGATACTTCATGCAAAGGAAAATGCATGGATCATTATGACAGATGGGTCCACCACAGGCTGTGGATCACCAACACTAACCAATTCACTGATGCTCTGGAGTATTTGGTCTTACTTGCTGGTCATAGGTTCATAGGTAGGTACTAGGGTATCTGCTCGAAGGCATTTATAAGCCTAGCAAGAAAGTATTGGCTTTCACTGCCCCGTTAGATTAGTTCCCTGTGCCTCTGCCCAGCAGAGCCATTGAAGTGATCCCCAGGGTATACTTTCTGTTTCCCATCCACTCGTCAAGGTTTTTCTCGAAGATGGTTAGCAAGGAGGTCTGCCTAATGTAGATTGGAATCCTGTTCCAGAGCATGGGAAGTCTCTGGGACAGGAATCTATCCCCCCAGCATGTCCTATTTATTGTTGTGGTGAGGTTTAGATCCCTAGACCATGTGGCTCGAGGGGATATAGTTTTCTTTAGTTGGAGCATGTCCATCAATTCTGGGTTGGACATGGCCTTGTATGTCAGGCAGAGATCACCTCTGAGTAGGCGGTATGCAACCGAGTACAGCTGGAGTTTCTTCAGTCGAGCTGCATAGGGCATCTGTTTGAGGCCATTGATCCTCTTGGTGAGGTACTTCTGTGATCATTCCAGCTGTTGCAGGTGTCTTGTAAGGTACATCCCAAATAAGGCATTGTACTCTAGGATAGGTCTGATGAGTGATGCATAGAGGGGCACAATGACCTCCTTTGATCTGGATGCAAACCCTTTTGTGTTTAGGTGGGCCACATAGAAGGATTTTCTAACCACTTTGGCAATGTGATTGTCAAAGGAGAGGTTACTATCTGCCTGGGTCCCCAGATCCCTTATTACGTCTTCCATATTTAGGGGGCTACCACGTGTGTGGTAGTTTCTGGGCATTATGTTTTTTCCAAAGGGGATGACTATGTACATTTTTGCATTTAGTTTGAGGCTATGGTTTTGACACCAGGTATCTGTCTCAGTGAGACCCTTTTGGAGGATATCTTTGTCAGCCGGAGAGTCAGTTATAGTCCCTAGTTTGCAATTGTCTGCGAACTTGGTCAGCCAAAGTCCTCCTGTGCTTGCCTGTACATCTGAGAAGTATATGCCGAACAGGAGGGGTCCTAGGACTGAGCCCTGCGGAGTGCCACATGTAACTGGTCTACAGTCAAACCTAGCTCTTGTAACTCTTATTATGTGGGTTCTGTCTGTGAGCCAGTTGGCAACCCATCTCATGATGTACGAGTTTATGTTTAGGCTAGTGAGCTTGTCTATAATACCTGAATAGGGAATGGTGTTGAAGGCCTTTGCGAGGTCTAGGTAGGCTGTGTAGACCACCTTTCCCTCATCTATAGTCTTGGTAATTGTCTCAAAAAAGTCCACCTGGTTTAGAAGGCATGATCTGCCCTTAGCAAAGCAGAACTGGGTAGTGTCCAGTATTTGGATGTTCCCATTGCCTCTGTTAATGAGATCCATGATGATGCGCTCCATAGCCTTGCAGACCAAGCTAGTCAGGCTTATAGGGCGATAGTTCCCGGGGTCTGTTGTGGCTCCACCTTTGTGGAGTGGAATAACCATTGCTGTGCACAACTCTATGGGCAAGTAGCCTGTGGAGAGGCTGAATTTGAGCAGTGTGTTTAGGTGAGGGTTTAATTCATCTTTGAGCTCATTTAGGATGCAGCCTGGGACACCGTCTGGTCCCATTGATGCTGTATTTTTAGCTTTGCAGGGGCAGTTTTAACCTGAGTGTCTGTGATTTCAGGGGCACTACTTTCTTCTGGTATGGTTATGGGCCCTTTTGGGGGTGAGAGGGGGTGAAGTTTGCACTGAACCGGTCTGCCAGGATGTTGGCAGTATCGGTCGATTCAGTGTATTTTGTGCCATTCTGCACTAACTCCAAGCAGATCTGAGAATTGCCACTTAGATTCTTGACGTAGTTAAAGAATGCCTTGTGGTTATCTTTGGAGTCCTTGGCAATTTTTCTTTCGAAGCTAGCCTTGGATGATTTTATGAGGGATCGTAGTTTCTTGCTGATACTGATCAGGAATGTCTTCCCTTCTTGGGATTTGACTCTTTTCTGTACTAGATTCCTCCTTCTATTGTATAGCTTGTTTATGGCAGAGGTCCACCAGACTGGTTTCCTTTTCATGGAGGAGTGAGTCTTGGTTTTGCTTGGGACAGCATGATCCATGCATTCTTGTAGGTGCCCATAGAGTAAATTTGTTAAGGATTTTGCAGCTTGGACAGTGTTATCCTTTTGCATGGGGGCTTTGAAATTTTCCACCTCAGTTTTATGTAACATGAACTTTGCTTTCGAAAAGTTTTTCATGGTGGTTTCTTTGACCAGGGGTGGGTGCGGAATGTGGATATCCAGAGAGATTAGTTTATGATCAGATCTAACCAGCGAGGGATTAACCTCTGGTGTGAAACACCAATTGCCCATGTTGGTGATGACCATGTCCAATATGTTGTCACCTCTGGTGGGGGTGTTGACCAGTTGATCCAGGGCATTAGAGTTTATAAATTCTAAGAAATGTTGGGCAAGAGAGTAGTTACTTGAGTAGTTCTCCTAGTTAATGTTTGGGTAATTGATATCACCCAGTATCAGGGTGTTTGGTAGGACCTTTATCTTTCCCAGCATTTCCAAAAATGCAGAATGGGGGTCCTGGGACATGGTGGGTGATCTGTAGCAAGATACAATTTGGATTGCAGTTTTGCCCATTGTTAGTTGCATGTGGATGATCTCTGAAGCATCGTGCTGTGCCACTAACCTGGAGGTGTGGGTATCCTTGATGAATATGGATACGCCCCAGCCTTTTGTATTTCGGTCCGGGTTTTGTAGCCGAAATGTATGGTATGAGTTGTAGCCTGGTAGTGCTGGGGTGCTCTATGGAGCCTTAAACCAGGTTTCTGTTACTGCACATATATAGATTTTCTCCATACTCAGGAGTGCCTCGAGTGCGTGCATTTTGAGGTTTAGACTTCTGGTATTGAGTAACATTATCCTCAGTTTCTTGTTACTTGTGCTATTTATGGTGGGGGTTTGTCTTTTGAGCCTTGCCTAAAAAAGGCACTATGGGGGTGGCAAGAGCCTTGGCCAGTATTCGAAATCCTAAGGGTGACAGGTGCAAGCCGTCTCTAGTGAAGCAGCGTGGCTTGTTGAGCATGTCATCCGAGGCTGACAGACACTGGATCCCCTTTGAATGACACCAGAAGCTTAGCCAATTGTTGAAACTGATAATTTTTTATTTATACCGTGGTATCATTCTTGGTGAGGGCAGAATGCTACTCAGGGTCAGGATCATACTGGCCTGGGCTATGTGATCAGAGAGCTCCTCCATGTCTCTTTTCATGTAGTCCAAGGAGGTATGGCTCAGGTCATTCACACCAACATGGAAAATGGCAGAGTCATATTTGTACTTGTTCTGGAGTGACCTGAGTGCTTGTGTTATGTGCTGGATCCTGGCACCTGACAGGCAGCTAACAGTAACGATCTACTTATTCAGCCTAGTGAGTGGTATGTCAGTGTGCCTGACTATAGAGTCACCTTTTACTAGTGCATTGGGTATGTTATTTTGCCTTAAGGGCTGTGATTGCATGGCACACTAGTTTTGTGAAGTATGTGCTTCATGGTTTGTGTTGGGGGGTGGAGGTTGCTTGGCTGTCTGCTTTGGAGATCTCTGTTGCTGTTGCAGATTTTTATTTAGAGCCTCTGTGTATGTTTTCGTGTATTCATGTGTGTTTTTTCCCGGTGCTGGTTTCATAAGTCTATGTGAGACTGGTGGTTTGATGCAAGTAATTCCCTACTCCTGTTGACTGCCTGGTCCAGTCTTGGGTTGAGAGAGCTTAGCCTCCAGTTTAGATTTATATTTGCATCTCTCGCATGTGTTAGTGTTTGGTGGTAGGAGGAGAGGGTTGTCTGTGTACATGAGGCAGTTGTAACATTGCCTCAAAATGCCCAAGTTCACCAGTTGGACTGGAGAGTACACCTGAAACTGCCCTTTGGACATGCCTGGATAGGTACAGTGAACTGTTTTACTGATTGACTGGTAAGGTCGAATAGAGAGCCTTGTCCATCTCTACATTATAGGGGGGTCTAGTGCTAAGGTTTATTAGAGCTTGCTATGAGTTTTGAGCAAGTCCCAGGCTGAGAAGTGAATGGTTTGAGTGCTTAAGTTGAATGTTTGTCTAGTTCCAAGGGAAAATTTGAAGAGTAGACTTTGTGGAGCCAGGAATAGTTATACCCCAGCAAACTGGCGCAGCCTGGCACACAAAACCGGGCAAATGCAGGTTTTATAGCAGGGAAATGAAAGAGATAGAAATTAGCTTGAAATTATTAATTTCTGGGCTGAAACCACTTTTCCAGGGGCAGATTGGCTGCTCAAAGCTCCCCTCTCTCATAGGTGAACAGAGAAACGTCCTTGTATGCAAGTAAGGTATGGGCAAACACAGAAACTTGTAACACTACCCTGAATTCAGCACTAACCTGAAAAATGGACTATACTAGCTTAGAAAAGAAGGAAAACAAGTGATGTAATGTGATCCACAGATGGGTTTGGAGATCGATCCTGCTCCTCGACTCTTTGCTATACAAATAGAGCGCAGTCTCTTATTGGCTGAGTTACCTCATATCCCAGGATGCACCACTACTGCTTCCCCAGATCTCGCTGCAGCTTCTGAAAGCATAGGCGTGGGTCTCGGACTTGGCTGAGCTAAGTGCCTCTTAGTCAGATTTTTTCCCATTTAAGAGAGGGCTTGCCCTATCCTAAGCGTTTTAGTTAGAGTCTAGGCTGTCTTGTGTGTTTGTAGTAGATATAGCCATGTCGAAGGAACATAGACCATCAGGGTTTAAAAGATTTCCTCCTCCAACAGCGAGCCATTGGAGCCCGGTGTTGGTGGGCGGTGGAGGTTGTCGTCATTCCATTCCGTCCCTAACTCCCTCCCGTCCCCTTGTTGGGTCACCACGCGGACCTCCTCTGGGGGGCGGGGCGGCGGGGACCGATTTGGGTTCCAAGCTCCCTCTAACAGTGCTGCCGGCTGCGGGGTCCTTACCCCAGGTCCCTTTCAGGTCCCTCTGAACCCGCTTTGAAGGAACCGGAAGAACCTCCGACAGTGTAACAGGAAAAGAAGAGTCGTCGACTCCCTGATGAGTCACTCACCTCGGATACCGACATCTTGGAGATCCTTAAGCAATGAGGCGCTGGCAGTCCAAACCCCTTCTGCTGACTTCTGGATCTCTCGAAGGATTGTTAGGAACACCAGTTCCTGGTGAACGGTGGGAGCATGGATCGGTAAGGGAGCGTACCCTTTTCTTCAGCGGCCTTTACATTAAGGTCTCTGAACTACTTATCCAACTCGTCCATGAGGAGCATCATCTTTGCACAGCGAAGGAGCGAGCAAGCAGCGGGAACAGGCGGAGGCTTTTTAAGTCTTCCTTGACCGGCCCCCTTTGATGGGTCCTCACTGTTTGGACCCAAGGTAGGACACACTTGACTCGCCTGCGAACAGGAGGGTAAGACTTTAACCGCCTGAGGCCCTGGTTTTTCCACTCCCTTCAGACCTTATCCCAAAGGCTCAAGAGGAGGAAAATGTGCTAGAGGCAGAGGGGGGAAATCAGGGAGACGACGTCCCAGAGGCGAGGGAGGGGAGGCCAAACACTGGAGACCGCGAGTCCTTAGCATCCCTGAAGGAGTAGGCACTGTGCAGCTCGAGCCAGTAAGGCAGATGTGAGTCTATCTTCCTGCGGAAAGGATACCTCAGGCGACGTGTCCCAATGCAGAATGGTCTCAGCTGTTGGGTTCCATGGCAGCCACCATAGTGGCTCCTATCAGTCCAGTGGTCTTGCTTTTAGCCGCAAGCAGCACTGCATCGATCACCTCCCCAGATGCGATTGCCATTCAGTCCGACAACATGTCGTAGTCTGGTACTTAAACAAGTGGTCATTGAGCAGACGAGATGGGAAGTTTTCGGATGAGATGGGGGAGTTTTACCCTGCGATCTCTTGCAAGTCCCCCAACGCCAAATGCCAGCAGTTCTTCACCTCAGTTCAGTTGGGAGGAGATCCCCAGCTCCTCTAGTCCACGTTTGGCCCCGGTCCTTCACAAATATGCATTGAGGGTCCCTGGTTCCACCACTTGGCACGATCAGTCAGGACAGCTCCATCAGTCCCTTCCAACCATAGTTAGGGCCCATTCTTTGCCCCTGAAGTCATGCATATTTTGTCTTCGCCCACAAGACTTCTACTAAAAGATGTATAGCAATAAATGGAAGAGGTTTGCTATTTGGGCCCAACTTTAGACCCTATGACAGCCTCGGTGTCAGAGGTACTGAAGTTTTAGCTTCCCTGTTCAACCAAGGTTGTTCGGTGTCTACCATCAAAGTTCAATTGGCTGCTATTTCAGGTGCATTAACCTCATCTCCCTTTGAGCTGGCAGCAACATGTGATTTAAAATTTCTTTCTTGGAAGACTGCTCTTCTAGTTGCTATTACATCGTTTCAGAACTTCAAGCCCTATGTGTCAAACCACCATACCTGGTATTTCACAAGGATAGAGTATCTCTTAGACCAAACCCATCCTTGTTTGCAACAATCACTGGAACTACCTGTCTTTTTCCCTAAGTATTCAAACAGAGCTGAATATACTTTTCACAGCTTGGACATACACAGACAATTATGTTTCTATTTGGATAGGACACACCAAGCACGAAAATCAGATCAACTGTTTGTGTCCTTTTCGGATAGTAAATTAGGCAAAGCCATCACAAAAGTCACTATTGCCAAGTGGATCAGAGACTGTATCAGTCATATTTATCTCATTTCAAATAAGGAGCTTATAGTTACAGTGAAAGCTCATTCCAGCCTTTCATTCCAAGCTCTCTATTAGTGACAGTCTTCTCCACACACCTTTATTTCTCACTACAAATTGGATGTGGCATCTAGGGGTTCTCAGGAGTGTTTTCCAGTGAGCCACCCAGGAATTAGGTGCTAGGACGCTGTCCCATCTGTAGAGAATGTGGCGAGATAGGATCACATTACATCTTTTAGTTATGTACTTACCATAACTTTAGATGTATGGGATCCATCCCACCCTCCTTCCCCCTGCCTCATAGACCAGAAGAGACCGGACGATCCAAAATTGAACTTCTTTCCTCTCTTGAAAGACCTGGGAATGTTATAACAATAGTCTATTTCTGTGTGCATGTGTGCGGACAAACAAGATCTGGGGAAGCAGTAGTGGTGCATCCTGGGATACGAGGTAACAGCCAATAAGAGACTGCATTCTATTGTATAGCGGCCGAGTTGGAGCCGAGGATCGGCTCCGAACCCATCTGTAGAGAATGTAGGCGAGATGGATCCCATACATCTAAAGTTATGGTAAGTACATAACTAAAAGATTTTTTTGTTTTGTTATTCAGAAAATAAAGAAGATACAATAAAAAAAACACTTTAAATGCACAGAAATGAATATCACACTTGAGTGTATAGCCTGCAGTAGTTAAATAGGCAATTTAAATACAAACACAACTTTGTTAAAGTGCAGGCAGTAAAATAAGTACATATGTAGCTGAAATAAGCTTTTTAAATCACAGAAACTCTAAAAAAATCTGCATTTTAGGCAGAATTAGCTAAAGGCAGCCAGAAAATGCAGAAAATTGATACTTAATCACTCCAAAGTCTCTCTTTTGTCTCTCTGCTGCTGTAAAACTTTGCAGGGCACCAGGCAGGAGCTTGCTGAGCTGTACACATGTGCAAAAACCTCACAAATGTGGGTTTTATCGCAGAGAAATGAAAGAGATATAAATTAGGCCACAACGGCCAATAAACTACTAATTTCTGGGCTGAAACCACTCCTCCAGAGACAGATTGGCTGCTCAAAGCTCCCCTCTCTCACAGGTGAGCAGAGAAACTTCCTTCTATCCAAGTAAGGTATGGGCAAATGCAGAAACTTGTAACACAGCTCTGAATTCAGCATTAGCCTGAAAACTGGACTAAACTAGCTTAGAAAGGTGGGAAAACAAGTATTTCTTTGTTTTGTTTTTTTTGTTTTTGTTTTTTTCAGAAAATAAAGCAGATACTATCAAAAAACACTTTAAATGCACAGAAATGGCTATCACACTTGAGTGTGCAGCCTACAATAGTTAAACAGGTAATTTAAATACAAAATGACTTTGTTAAAGTGCAGGCAGTAAAATAAGTACAATATGTAGCAGGAACAAGCTTCTTAAATCACAGAAACTCTAAAAAATCAGCATTTTAGGCGGAATTAGCTAAAGGCAGAAAGAAAATGCAGAAAAATGATACTTAATCACTCCAAAATCTCTCTTCTGTCTCTGCTGCTATAGAACTCTGCAGGGCACCAGGCAGGAGCTTGCTGAGCTGTATACAAGCGCAAAAACCTCACAAATGTGGGTTTTATACCAGAGAAATGAAAGAGTTAGAAATTAGTCCAAAATGGCCAATAAACTACTAATTTCTGAGATGAAACCACTCCTCCAGGGACAGATAGGCTGCCCAAAGCTCTCTCTCTCACAGTGAACAGAGAAACTTCCTTCTATCCATGTAAGGTATGGGCAAACACAGAAACTTGTAACACAGCCCTGAATTCAGCACTAACCTGAAAACTGGACTAAACTAGTTTAGAAGGGAGGTAAAACAAGTACTTTTTTTCAGAAAATAAAGCAAATACAATCAAAAAAACACTTTAAATGCACAGAAATGGCTATCACACTTGACTGTGTAGCCTATAACAGGTGAACAGGCAATTTAAACACAAGAATGACTTTGTTAAAGTGCAAGTAGTAAAATAAGTACAATATGTAGCTGAAAAAAGCTTTTTAAATCACAGAAACTGAAAAATCAGCGTTTTAGGCGGAATTAGCTAAAGGCAGAAAGAACATGCAGAAGAATGATACTTAATCACTGCAAAGTCTCACTTTTGTCTCTCTGCTACTGTAGAACTCTGCAGAGCTCTAGGCAGGAGCTTGCTGAGCTGTATACAAGCACAAAAACCTTGCAAATATGGGTTTTATAGCAGGGAAATGAAAGAGGTAGAAATTAGCCCAAAATGGGCAATAAACCACTAATTTCTGGGCTGAAACCACTCCTCCAGGGACATAGGCTGCTCAAAGCTCCCCTCTCTCACACTGAACAGAGAAACTTCGTTCTATTCAAGTAAGGTATGGGCAAACACAGAAACTTGTAACACAGCCCTGAATTCAGCATTAGCCTGAAAACTGGAGTATACTAGCTTAAAAAGATGGGAAAACAAGTATATTTTTTGGGGGTTTTTTTCAGAAAATAAAGCAGATACAATAAAAAAAACACTTTAAATGCACAGACATGGCTATCACACTTGAGTGTGTAGCCTACAACAGTTAAACAGGTAATTTAAACAAAGCAGATACAATCAAAAAAACAGTTTAAATGCACAGAAATGGCTATCACACTTGAGTGTGTAGGCTACAACAGTTAAAAAGGTAATTTAAACACAAAAACAACTTTGTTAAAGTTCAGGCAGTATAATAAGTACAATATGTAGATGAAAAAAGCTTTTTAAATCACAGAAACTCTAAAAAATCAGCGTTTTAGGTGGAATTAGCTAAAGGCAGAAAGAAAATGCAGAAAAATGATACTTAATCACTCCAAAGTCTCTCTTCTGTCTCTCTGCTGCTGTAGAACTCTGCAGGGCACCAGGCAGGAGCTTGCTGAGCTGTATACAAGTGCAAAAACCTCACAAATGTGGGTTTTATATCAGGGAAATGAAACAGATAGAAATTAGCCCAAAATGGTCAATAAACTACTAATTTCTGGGATGAAACCACTACTCCCGGGACAGATAGGCCGCTCAAAGCTCTCTCTCTCACAGTGAACAGAGAAACTTCCTTCTATCCATGTAAGGTATGGGCAAACACAGAAACTTGTAACCGTGCCCTGAATTCAGCACTATCCTGAAAACTGGACTATACTAGCTTAGAAAAGAAGGAAAACAAGTTTTTTTTTTGTTTTGTTATTCAGAAAATAAAGCAGATACAATAAAAAAACACTTTAAATGCACAGAAATGGCTATCACACTTGAGTGTATAGCCTGCAGTAGTTAAACAGGCAATTTAAATACAAACACAACTTTGTTAAAGTGCAGGCAGTAAAATAAGTACATATGTAGCTGAAATAAGCTTTTTAAATCACAGAAACTCTAAAAAAAAATCTGCATTTTAGTCAGAATAAGCTAAAGGCAGCAAGAAAATACAGAAAATTGATACTTAATCACTCCAAAGTCTCTCTTGTGTCTCTCTGCTGCTGTAGAACTCTGCAGGGCACCAGGCAGGAGCTTGCTGAGTTGTATACATGCGCAAAAACCTCACAAATTTGGGTTTTATTGCAGGGAAATGAAAGAGATATAAATTAGGCCAAAACGGCCAATGAACTACTAATTTCTGGGCTGAAACCACTCCTCCAGGGACAGATTGGCTGCTCAAAGCTCCCCTCTTTCACAGGTGAGCAGAGAAACTTCCTTCTATCCAAGTAAGGTATGGGCAAACACAGAAACTTGTAACACAGCCCTGAATTCAGCATTAGCCTGAAAACTGGACTAAACTAGCTTAGAAAGGTAGGAAAACAAGTATTTCTTTGTTTTGTTTTTTTGTTTGTTTTTTCAGAAAATAAAGCAGATACAATAAAAAAAACACTTTAAATGCACAGAATTGGCTATCACACTTGAGTGTGCAGCCTACAACAGTTAAAAAGGTAATTTAAACACAAAAACGACTTTGTTAAAGATCAGGCAGTAAAATAAGTACAATATGTAGCTGAAAAAAAGCGTTTTAAATCACAGAAACTGAAAAATTGGCGTTTTAGGCGGAATTGGCTAAAGGCAGAAAGAAAATGCAGAAAAATGATACTTAATCACTCCAAAGTCTCTCTTCTGTCTCTCTGCTGCTGTAGAACTCTGCAGGGCACCAGGCAGGAGCTTGTTGAGCTGTATACAAGTGCAAAAACCTTGCAAATATTGGTTTTATAGCAGGGAAATGAAAGAGATATAAATTAGCCCAAAATGGGCAATAAACTACTAATTTCTGGGCTGAAACCACTCCTGCAGGGACAGATAGGCTGCTCAAATCTCCTCTCTCTCACACTGAACAGAGAAACTTCCTTCTATTCAAGTAAGGTATGGGCAAACACAGAAACTTGTAACACAGCCATGAATTCAGCATTAGCCTGAAAACTGGAGTATACTAGCTTAAAAGGTGGGAAAACAAGTATATATATATATATATATATATATATTCAGAAAATAAAGCAGATACAATCAAAAAAACACTTTAAATGCACAGACATGGCTATCACACTTGAGTGTGTAGCCTGCAACAGTTAAACAGGTAATTTAAACAAAGCAGATACAATCAAAAAAACACTTTAAATGCACAGAAATGGCTATCACACTTGAGTGTGTAGGCTACAACAGTTAAAAAGGTAATTTAAACACAAAAACAACTTTGTTAAAGTTCACGCAGTACAATAAGTACAATATGTAGATGGAACAAGCTTTTTAAATCACAGAAACTCTAAAAAATCAGTGTTTTAGGTGGAATTAGCTAAAGGCAGAAAGAAAATGCAGAAAAATGATAATCACTCCAAAGTCTCTCTTCTGTCTCTCTGCTGCTGTAGAACTCTGCAGGGCACCAGGCAGGAGCTTGTTGAGCTGTATACAAGTGCAAAAACCTCACAAATGTGGGTTTTATACCAGGGAAATGAAACAGATAGAAATTAGCCCAAAACGGCCAATAAACTACTAATTTCTGGGATGAAACCACTCCTCTAAGGACAGATAGGCTGCTCAAAGCTCCCCTCTCTCACAGGTGAACAGAGAAACTTTTTCTATCCAAGTAAGGTATGGGCAAACACAGAAACTTGTATCACAGCCTTGAATTCAGCACTAACCTGAAAACTGGACAATACTAGCTTAGAAAGGTGGGAAAACAAGTATATATATATTTTGTTTTTTTGTTTTTTTTTTCAGAAAATAAAGCAGATACAATCAAAAATACACTTTAAATGCACAGAAATGGCTATCACACTTGAGTGTGTAGCCCACTACAGTTAAACAGGTAATTTAACCAACTGAACTTCATAACTGAGGGTGTCCTCAGTATGGGAGCTGGGCTGACAAAAGTCACCTCTGAGTTAGTCTGAGAAGTGCATATTTGAATGGAAGGATTGATCAAGAAGACCCACCTGCATATCTGTCCCTACTGTCACCTCTAATCTGCAAATGCAATAACCAGCATGACAATGTTTGCCTGCCAATGTATGGTATAGCTGTATAATGTGTAGTAATATGCATGTCACAAAGGGTTATAAGTGCATATATGTGAGGGCAGACAGTAGTGTCACATGTGATCTTGCTTTCACAGGTTCCACTGTTGCCAACTTTAGCAGAGCAACTCAACATAGGGCTGACGTCAGTAGTTTAGTTGTGGTTAACAATGACAGCAACATTCAATTGGCATGGTCCTATGATGCAATGGCACTCTCTGCAACATAACATGAGGAGGGGTCACCCATATCCACTGTTACACAGGCTCCATAAGAGGTACAGTCTGAGCACATGGACTCACCAGAGCATGACAGACACCTTCAACCTCTGAGTCCCTCACAGGTTTCTCCTCCTCTATACCCTCGACACACACCTCATCCAAATGCAAATACCCTCCACGGGGTAGACATAGTAGGGGTATTAGGTACTTCCACAACCCCAGGACCATCTTTGATTTCACTGCAACAGTTCACTTCATCCAGTGGATGTGTAGTCAGTGAACCAGGCACAATTTGTTATACACCCTTGTCAGTGTGAATGAGTACCATCTTATGATTCTACCACTTTCTTAACACAGACTACATGAAGCCCAGGTACCACAAGCCAGCATAGTGGACAACAGAACCAGTCATATCACAGTAGCTTGATCCAGCACTGGACAATGTGTTTTGACCTTCCAAGATGTCTGTGAGTGTGTGGCTGTCAGGTTTGCCTCCTTTGATTCTACTTCATCGTACAGTGGTGTGGTTGCCTGTCACTGTGACACTTCCACTTGTGCAAGTGGTGATGATTGCACCCTGTCCACCTCCTATCATGTGTGAATATAATGATATCTGATTCACTGCTTAGCCATTCCAGGCACTGCCCTGCATTATCTAGATGTAAAAAGACATGCCACTTTACTCTGTGCCATCAACCATAGTTGTGGACCAGATGCCACCTCTGTCAGTAGTGCTATGTGTTACCACCTTCTCTACCTCAGCTGTTGCACTACTCCTGCATGTTTCTCATCTGGTTCTCTACCCTGCTCTTCTGCTCCTGATGCAAACATGTATAGAAGGCCTGCAAAGATGTTCACTTGCCACTCTGTCTATTTGTGCAATCTCATGTTCTGCTGCATGACATGCTTAACAAAATCTTTCTACAGCTGTCTAGTCTGCATTGCAGTGTCCCTACTGATATGTATGGGTAACAGAAGTGTCTCGTCATAGGCCAAACATCTCCTCTATCATAATACATGCTTCTGGATGTGCTGCATTATAGGCCCTTTCCTGCATGGTCTGAGGTTTTAGGTAAGAACCATCAACCAGAGCTCTAGGGCATATCTGGCAACACATGCAGTGCTCACCAAACAGCATACTACATGTAGCCTGCTCCTAACTACATGGTACCTGTGTATTTAGACTTCTCTATCTACCATGCATGTGCACCTACTGACCAGATGGCCTTGTGGGAAAATCTCCTTGTTCAACTTTTCATATAGGTCAAATGTGAGAATCATGGTAATTGCCCAGGTGGTATATGGACACATTGCGAATAATGTCCTGGACATTACAGAGCACCTAGCTGTTAATGGACTGGACACCTTCATATCAATGTAAGACAGTCTTTCTGGACCAGGTGGGCTTTAATGGCAATGTGTGTGCAATATGTGGCTCCCATAACTTTAGGGAAATAGGCCGAGTCATAAAATGCCAACATCATGCTGGCTCTGTCCTCTTCCAGTCCATAGGAACTAGATCTACTCCTGCACATTATTGCATAATGTCAATGACCTTGGTCAGTACTCCTCAGACTGATGCCTCTAGTTTCCCTAATGTGTCCTCGCACACCTTAGTATCCAACAGAATGGCCATACTGCACATTCCCCTCCATTCCACTTGCAAAGGACACAGGTTTTCAAGGTTCTTTAGGATTTCCCTGTCCTCATGGAAACAATTCACAATCTGCTGGTCTGTAAGCAGGTGGTGTGTCAGGGGCCATCTGTACTACCCTAATTGGCATGAATAGCCACCATGTAATTCTAAGCTATTGTTGCCACTAAGCCAGGCATTGCTCCCCACTTGTACAACATAATCCTTGGTGTATAAGATGGCAGTGCACACTGGTGCAGCATAACTGGTTTATTTGTTTCTTCTTCAGTCTGATATCTTGGATGTCATCATTTGCATACAAATTATGGCTTACCTGTATACAACTCCATGTTTCCATGTCATCTCATTAACATGTGATACATACTATACTGTTTTGCCCTAGTGCAACCGTATTTGTGTCTTGAATTGCCCACTCCCTGGGTATTGCAGAAATTTGTGCTGTGCAGTGCACTAAAATGCTATGAATCGTGGACAAGGCGCATGACAAACCATTAGCCAGTTAAGGTAGAAAAGTTTTTAAGAAGAATTATTATTTTTTGTAATGTCAATGACCCCTGCATGAAAAGTTTCAGTGAAATATGTCAGTTATGTATTTTGAAGAAAGTTATTTTCACATTTTTTTCTAAGATTGCTGAGGAGTGAAATAAGGCTATTTATTATGTACTCTGATTCCTGCTGCTTTCTTAATGCACTTACTATAACATATACTATATTATATTTAGTATATATTATACTTTATACTCAACATAAAAATGACACTGTTTTGAGATTTGAGTGAGATATTCATGAGTAAGAGTTATTAATATTAATTCTTAGAAATGTTGCCTGCACCAGTTTGAAATCTTAATAATTCTTCCTCATGTTAATGGTGATTTAATTATGGAACTAGTAGATACTTTATATGGCTATGACTATTATTTCTGCTGTATAAGGTGGAAAAACTCACCCACAAATAGCCCATTTTATATAAGTATTGGCATAAGGGTTAAGGTCTTCGCCTCCAATGCACAAGGCACAATGTTCAAATCAGGCCTCTGTCCAATGCCTAGATGGAGTGGGTCTACTTTAGAACAGTGAACGATCAGATGATTGAATGCTGTTAGCTCGAACACTACATGTTGAACCGGCAAAATAGCGAACTGCCAGAACAGCAAATTTTTTTCCCAGGGAAAGAAAGTGATGGGCCAGCTGTCCAGGTTGTGCGATTTCCTCCACTGTAGTGCGATCTCGGAGTTGGTATATTTAAGTAGGGGGGTGTGGGGGGGTGATGTCCCCCACTTTATTTAGTGTTTTTTTTTTTTTTTTAATTTGGGAACAGTGATTTTTTTTTTCCCTGTGGAAAAAAATCGCTGTTTGGGTTGTTTGCTGTTTTGTATATTCGACATTTAGGGGGTCGATATAGCAATATTTGATCATCTGATCGTTCGTTGTTATAATATAGACTCAATGGAGTAAATAGTGTGGAAAGAAATAGCCAGGGAATTGTTATGGCTAGGCTTGTATAGGCCCTAGGGCCGATAGCCTAGTACCAACCTATGAACATATGTTCTCCCTGGGTTTCTGTGGGGTTCCTCCCACCTCCCCCAAAAACATGCTGAGGGTTTCCACCTCTAAGAAGGAGGCTGGACATATCTGTATGCAGGAGACAAGATAGATGTGCAGTGCAGCAAAGCCACTTGGATTGGGATCCAGAATCTATTGCTCAGGAGGAAGACAGATGGTAAATGATGGGAATTTTGGTGAGGGAGAGGCTTCCGAAGACAGTGAGGGATGTCATCAGAATTAGTGAAAGACTTATGACAATCAGACTCCACTCTAAGTATTGGGTGCTATTCATAATCTCAGCCTAAACCCCACAGCAGGGTTGTGATAGTGAAGAAACGAGTACATTCAGACAGCAGCTGCGGGACCTATAGATAAAGCAAGACAACCTGAATTGGAGGTGATAACAGGTGACCTGAATGCACATATTGGGACAGACAGAACAGGATATGAGTACAGCTTGGGTCCACATGGGTGAGACAACAAGAACAGAAGAAAGGCCATTCTAGAGTTCTGCCTGGCAAATTCCTCAACCCGTGTAATGAAACACTAAACTTATGATTTTCTCTGATTGTAGAAAATCTCCTGACCTTAGCTCATTTTCCATCGACTCATCTAACAATACCTGTATTGAGCCAGTTGAATCTACAAAGCTGCTAGGAGTCACCATAGACAGGACCTTAAATTTGACAAACAGACTTAGTCATCAAGAAAGTGCACATTAAGCTAGGCTCCCTATATAGAATAAAGCCTCTCCTAACTAAATCCAATCAACAAGCCATCAGTAGAACTCACCTCCTATCTAGTCTCCTATATGCCTCACCCATTTTCACCAATCTAAGAAAATCTGACTTAGCTAAAGTAGAATCCTGCTATTACAAAATATCCAGATTTGCTGCCAACCATCCAACTAGGACCCATCACTGCATCACTCTTCACCAACCTAATTGGTGAGAACTCCCCAACCAACTAACTTATAACCAATTGGTACTAACACACTCCACCCTCCTATACCCTAATAACTGCCCATCTATTAGCAAACACGTCCAACCCTACTGAATCAGTAGATCTATATGGTCATTAAATAACATACTCTTGAAGGTCAGTAGGTCTAACAACACATACAGTGACACCCTATACTCTCATAAAATTGCCAAGATTTGGAACAGTATACCACTACACATTCTCAATACTGACAACACATCTAAATTCAAGCAGCTACTAAGGGAACACCTCAAACATACTTGGCTCTGCTCCTGCTCTAGACCTGATTAACTTTGTGATTATATCCACATACTGTTACAAACCATCTGTGCCTTTACCTTTCCTACTACCTCTATTTCTTCCTTCCTTCTGTTGCCTAATTATTCCCAACTCTATATCTGCTGGCCTGTATACTACACTCCTACTTTCTGCTCTCTCCTGCTTTAGTATATTAACTTAAAGCTAAACTCATGCTCTAAAATTAATTTTTGAATCAAATTAATTTTTGCAATCACTTAAGGAAACTGAATATACCTGTCAGTATATATTCTAAGTTGTTACCTTTGTTTTTTATATACACTATTGTGTGCAAGTCTATTTCTTGTATTATTGTAACCTGAAAGCTGTTACACTTCCGTAACCAACCTGTTGAATGTTTGTTCTTTGTCACTGTCATATCTGTGGAGCTTTTCTCCCCGGGCCTCCACTGGAAATTGGTCATCTAAGACCTAGTCGCACTTTCCTGGTAAACAAATGGAAATAAATAAATAAATGGCAGTATGGTGGCCAACACATGATTCAGCAATAGAAACATTGACAAGATCACACACAAGAGTAGCCAACATGCAATTCAGGTAGACTTCCTCCTAGTATGGAAAGGGCACTGGGGTAGAATCAGCAGTTACAAAGTCATCCCCAGTGAAACAGTTTGCCTGAGGCATAATAAGACATTTGTAATGACAGCAAATGGGGGAATCAGAAGAAGCAGAGAACTGAGATAAAATGGGAATTAGTGGAACAGGTTAACTTCAAATATTACAGAGGGATGGTTGAGGAGAACAGAAGTCTGAATGAGGAGGTCAAAGCTAAAATCAGAGATGCTGCAGCCAACTGGCAAAGAGTGCCATTTGTAGTATATGACAAAAGAATGCCCAAGAAGCTGAAAAGTACAGTGAGCAAAACAATGGTGTGACCAAGACTACTGTATAGTACAGAAAACTGGGCAGTAAAGGTAGTGCAGTTGAGGAAGCTAGAGGTGGGGTCTATATTATATCCTCGAACGCTTAAAAAAGCGAACGCTGATTGATTGAACTTATTTTCGCGAAACTGCAAAATATCGAAGCAGCAGAAACTCAATTTTTTTCCTAGGGAAAGAATTCAGTTGTCCGTTTCTGTTGCTTCGGTATTTTCAGTGTTATGGTGGAAAGTTACCGGTCGGATTCAGGTAAGTGTGCGATTGTGTGGAGTGTTAGGGTGATTTAGGTGAGTTAGGGTTAGGGCTCGAGTTGGGTGTGTGTGCGATTGAGTGGACATGAGGGTTAGGGTGGATTTAAGTGAGTTAGGGTTAGGGAGCGAGTGAGGTAAATGTGATAGTGACGGACCTTAGGGCTAGGGTTTGGGTTAAGATAAGTGGGTAGTTAGTGGTGTGTGCATAGTTTAGTGTAGGGTTAGATATCAGATTTTAGGTGTATGTGTGTGGATTTCTGTTTGTTTGGTGTGCTTGTGTTGTGTGTATGTGTTTTGGATCAGTGATTTTTTTCCCTGGGAAAAAAAATCGCTGATCTGACAGTTCGAGATTGTAAGCTTTCGCTTAAATTAGGTCGATCAATCAGCATTCGCTTTTTTAAGCATTCGATGATATAATATAGACCCTAGAGGTGATAGAGATGAAGTGCTTGAGATGGGTGGTAAGATGCACACTGTAGGACAGACAAAAAAATGAGGACATAAGAGCAGAAGCCAAAGTAGCTCTAATTTCAGAAAAGGTCAAAAAGAAGAGATTATAGAGTTGGTGACTATATGTTTGGTGGATTTGGGGTGTGCCTACCACTCTGAAGTGTTCAGGGTGATTTCTTCCCTGCAGTTTGTGTTTTTGCTTCAGGCATTTAGTTTCAGTGCTGTTGGCCATCAACTTTTAAGCAGCAAATCTGTAAGATCATTATGCATATCTCTTACTTCTGTAATACTTATCAGGAAGGTGGGGGGTGGGATTGTGAGAATGATCTGTCATAGAGAAAAAGGGCACTAGATTTGTTAAGGAACAATCAGTAATCTAATGTTACAGCACTGAGTGTAGGTTTTCATTGTTAAAAGTCTTTGTTTTACTGGAAAAAGTCACTTAAATGAAGGTCAGTCACATTTTTCAATGTAGTAAAATCTTGCAGGATAAGAAAATATGTTGTTTTGAAGAGAACAGAAACAATGCAGACATTTTTAAAGAGAGAGAGAAGGTGTAATCGGCACTTTTATGTTGCATCATCATTTGGAACTCCTATAAAATCTGTGAGCAAATGCTTTTTAACGCATAATGCTCAGTACTTTAATCAAACTACTTTAACACTGTCTGGCAATTGGTGCAGAGGATTAAGGGACTGTTAATGAGCTGTTTTCAGTGGTCCAGGGTTTGATTCTGTCAGCCTCCATTACCTAAATTTGGACCCTACACAAGTCACTTTACCAGATAGTCCGACTGACCGGAGCCTGAAAAGTATCTATGCTGATCAATGCTCTGCCCTGAAAGTAACACCAAATAAAATGCTGTTGCCTGTATCAGCAGTGCCAGAGTTGTTAATTTCACATTGTGTTCCACTTTTTCATTTTACTATTGACACTTGAAACAATCTTTACACAATATTTTTTTATTTTGTCTGTATGCCCTTGTGAAACAGTATACATAGATAGTGTGAATTTGATTATAAATTCTTAACAAAGTTGTGAGTGAATAAGGAAATTAACGTACACCGTTATTTTGGATCCAATATGTTTAAAATATCAACAAAACTTTATGAATGCTATAACTGTTTTCTTTCCTCTTCATATCCTAGCCAAACTCTGATTTTGTTCTCTGTAAACAGAGCTTGTAATTGAATGAAATTGTTTATTGCCCAGGAAGTGCATGTTTCTCCTTACTTCTCTGGGATATGGGTCATAGGAAGGACATGCCAAAAACCCAAAGCACAGAATGGTAAACAAATCTGTCAAGTCTTTAAATCTACAATGGACTGTCAGTTTACTGAAATAAAGTGATTTGCTCTTTAATGCAACTGATGTCACACTCAATGCTATCATAATGGCATTCTGTAAAGGTGCAAATGAATCAGCTTTAGAGGCATCGTAATTTAGTTTTGGGATGTCTAGTTGAAAAAAAGGTATATGTTCCCCCTCCGCCAAAGAAAATTCTCTTATCATATTATGAAATGACATGAGATAATTTAATATCTTTTTAAACAATCAGGAAAAGAAGTAACAGAAAACAGAAATAAACTGACAGGTTTTATCAAAGCTGGTTTGGAAAAATAACTAAATTGGGTAAACTACTGGTGGACAAAGATTGAATGCTCTTGCTTCAATTGCCTGAGATTTAACCCATCAGCAGGAAATCAATGTCTGTGAGTTGTGCCTATAGTGATGCCGTCTTTGGGGGACTGGGAGTTGGTATGTATGAGTTCACGGATGTGAGGGCTTTGCCACTCTGCAAAAAACATTTTTAAAAGTGTTTTTTCTGTGAATGCAGTTTGGGGATTCACTTTTCTCCAGTCATAGTGGAAGCGATAGAATGCCATGTGTTTTTTAAGTTACCAGTTTTGATGCATTTTTACACATTTCTGAGGGGGGGGTGCTTCTTGATTTCTTTATTTCTTTATAGTAACAGGCAGTTGGATTTATTTGTGTCTGTGTTTAAAATTCAAGGAAAGGTCCAATTCAATAAATATTGCTGCTTTTCATTTCTTTCAGTAATGTGTCACTCATATCACATGCTTTCTTTCCCACGGGCTACTAAATTATTTCTGTAAAAGCAAGTATTTTCAGTAACAAGCATAAAAGCCCAGCTTTTAGTACAAATGCAGGTGTCCAGGGTGTCAGATGTTAAGAATGACTCAGCTTGACACTTGAGAGCTGCATTATTAAAAAACTGTGATTGTTCAAGATTTATTGTATGCCTGACGTTTTAAGTAATCACTTATACTGAAAGAAGTTTAAACACCTACTTTAGCGGCTAACCCCAAAAGACAAGAGATAATTGTTACAGGACTGTGTTGTTAAGGGCAACAGACAGTAACAGAAATAGGTTATATTGTGCAGATTTTTCCAGAATGTCATTGCACTTTTTCCTTACTGGACCTTTGGGTCTTTTAGGTTTATTCTCCTATGTCCAAGACATTGATTCCACATAGTTGAGATAATAGTTTTTATAACTCATAATTTAAAAACGAAATTGCAGAACCTGTAATCCATTGATACTGATAGAAGCTGTGCTTTGAATATTAAAACAGATATGAAGAACACAATAACAGGTGAAGACTTCCTGACTTATTCAGCCAGCCCTTTTACATCTACTGAACTATTGTTCTTAGCCTGCACCTGATAAATGTTTCTCTCTCCCTTTCATCAGCCTTTCTGAATTCTACATGACTCATTAGTTCACGTCCCGTGTCTTCTTGTATTTCAGCAGTGCATGTCTCTGCTGAAAGGCTGTTACACAGTTTCATTGTTCCTTTGTATATACTCACAAAGGCAAAGATGACAACAGTGGCAATATAGGAAAAGGGTTGCCACAGTTCAACAGGTTATCAGGCCCAGAAATCAAAAATACCAGTCATATTGTAATTGCTGGACATTTTATGGCTTTGTAACATTCACTGTTATCCATAAAGATTTTTTATTTTAGAAAATAAAGTATGCGCCATGCTTACAAGCATAAGACATTTCAGTGTTCCTTACACGTCTTTCTTATCTTAGATATTTTATTGGAAGGCCTGTGCTGTTTGAGCTGCTCCTATATGAACTGCTTTTCTTTGCATTTACAATATTTTCTTTTCTTCGTACCTGGTTTTTCACAGAACACAACAAGGCGTTGTCCTTTCAGAACTGGACAGGATACTCTTTACACTTGTCTCTAGAGCTACCTGTACTGCTATAGGAGCTAGTCTCCAAAAGTATATTTCACCCTCCAGAAAATGGTTCAAAAATATTACCATTATTGTTAATGTTCTGGTCACTCTACATACTATTTCTGCTCTCTATATTTAATTATAGCCCAAAATGTAGCACATAACGTCTCTTGTCCTGTATATTTAAACTTACGTTATTGATTGTAACTTTAGTTTTTTGCATAAACCTAGAGATTTTTCTTCCTGATCTGTTCTGAAATGAGCTTTTGGAGCAAAGTTAGACTATCTCTATCAGCAAGTGAGAAGAAAATAAATAAGCTTACGTTATCTAATAGAGCTTGTTCATAGCCTGCCATGACTGAAAAATTCAATAATTCTTGGCTGCTTTGGGCAAGAGGGGAGAGACTAGCACATTTTTTCTGAGTTGTGGTGACCTAAGAGTTAACTGTTTTACAGGAGCAGGAACAAAACTCCCTTCATCACAGCCACAGAAGCTGTTTGCAACAGAAAATGCTAATTTCTTCTTATTTTATGGTCTCGTCAAATGCAGACTTTGTTCATTGAATTTTATTGAAAAAAAATGATAAAACTGCATTCACCAGTCTAAACAACATCCCTCTTAGTGTTACTCACAAATGATGGGCATTAATATTGTAGAAACTGACTTTCAGAACTGCACAGGTTCTTATAGAGGCCTGGTCTTCATTACTTGAATATCAGACATTAGCTGTTGGTTTCCAGAAATGGAAATTGTACTCTGTGTGGTCTGATGGTCAAAACTGGACATGATACTGTAAGTATTGGTTGCCATGTTTGAACATGACACTCTAAATACTTATCTCAAGGTCTGGATTTGACACGGCTAGTGATCTGATGTGATGCTCTACATTTTTGTATTCAGAACTGGACAATTGCATCTCCAAAGCTGGTCTCCTAAAATAGACTTGAAAGATGAGATAGTAGTTGTCAAGAATTAGCATGACATTTTCTTTACTGTCATCAGAACTAAGTAATAACTTTTACAATACTAACTGACTCAAATGGATATGATACAATATGTGTCAATTTTCAGAGACAAATCCTGATGTCTAGGACCATTGCTGCAAACCATTACTTCATCTTTCACAATCCACTTTTGAAGACAAGAACCTACAACATTATTTCAATTTCTTCAAGATGCATTTCTGATGATTAACACCTACAGTATTAGGTCCAATAACAGATAATGTAAGTATTATGTGAATTTCAGATATTATGTAAAGGTGTCTAAAGTACCTCTGGATTGCAAACTGGAGTAAGGGTCCCCATTTTCATAAAGGAGGACAAAGGGGTGTGTTTCAATTACATAGGACCATGGTATTCAGTCCTCCTAAGAATGCCTATGCCCAAGAGTTAGAACAGAGGCTTTACTTGGTAAATAAGCCTTTAATTCAGAATGACCAGATGCAGTGTAGATTAGACAACCAGAGAATTAGAACAGAGGCTTTACTTGGTAAATAAGCCTTTAATTCAGAATGACCAGATGCAGTGTAGATTAGACAACCAGAGAGTTAGAACAGAGGCTTTACTTGGTAAATAAGCCTTTAATTCAGAATGACCAGATGCAGTGTAGATTAGACAACCGGAGAGTTAGAACAGAGGCTTTACTTGGTAAATAAGCCTTTAATTCAGAATGACCAGATGCAGTGTAGATTAGACAACTGGAGAGTTAGAACAGAGGCTTTACTTGGTAAATAAGCCTTTAATTCAGAATGACCAGATGCAGTGTAGATTAGACAATGTCAGTTACTTATGAGCTTGCACACCTGGTATGGTGCCAGAAAAAAAAAACAGAAGGATGTGGATTGTGACATAGACCAAGGTCCCATCTACCTAAGTTAGAAGTAGCCCAGGTGAATGTAAAACACATGTAGGCACTTGAAAAGAGTAGAATGTCTCTGTTAATATCAATAATAAATCAAATAACAGACATATTCTCTAGTCAGACTCTTTATTTATTTAGCTTTGTTGATTTTGTTACTCCCACTAGACTAGTGGTCACTTTTCAGGGGAGACCAGAGGTGGTATTTATAGTAGTAAGGAAAATTTGTCCAGGGCACTGGAGAACTTCATCTACTCTTTGGAGCTACGAGATGGTGTCAGAGAGCTCCTACAACAACAAGGAATAGGTCTGATGGAAGCAGCAGTGTGGAGGAGGAGAGAAAAGCTATGGAGAGTTCAGAGGAGGAAAGTGAGATTTTGAAGAAAAATTGGTTTGATATGGAGCTTAAGAATGTAAACAAAGATTCCTAAGTGGTGGATGTTACAAATGAGCAGAGTTTAGCTGTCTCCATGGGAAAGGAAGTAAGTGAGCCTGTCAAAGTGGTGCAGATAACAGAACTGGCATTAGGAGAGCTTGAAGATAATTTTCTGTTAAAGGTACTTGAACAGCACAATCCGAGTGACAGTTCTGCAGTTTCATGGGATGAAATTACACATAATTTACTTCAGAAGGGCTAAAGGAGAAAGGACATACAGCAAGAAGGTGTGTGCGTGAATGTAGGTTTTGTAAAAAGTGTGGCACTTTTGGATGGATTGCCAAGAGCAGACAATAAATAATGAGAAAGAAGGGGAAAGGGATAAAAATATACAGGAGTAAGGACTACGAGAGAGAGGGGAGAGGCTGAACTAGGAGAAGAAGAAAAACTGTAGTAGAAGAAAAAATATGGAGGGAAAAACGAGGCTAGAGAGTGCATGCAGGAAAAGTGGTCAGGAGAAGGGAATTATAGTAATAATTTTTTTGAAGGTCTAGTCGACAAAAAGTCTGGATCAAGGATTATTTGTGCATAAACCAATGAAAAGCATTAATTTGTGGAAACTGTAAAAATAAGAAAATGAAAATTAAAAAATATTTCCTTTAAACTTCAAAAGAATGAAAATCAACAATTTTGGAGTGCTGTCAGTAAATGTGAGCAGTATTATTAACACAGTAAGAAGGACAGGGGTACTAGAATGTGTATTCTGTTAGAGGATGTAAGACAATTGAAGAAAGAACGCAGACATTGTGGGCTGGAAATATAATACGCAACTTCAGAAGTGAATGCTGTTCTGGAGTGGCTGTATTGTATAAAAAACAATGATAATACTAGATGCAATGTTGGTAAGGACTGGTAAGGATGGGAAGGTCAACTGGTGGATGTGAGGTGGGGAGAATATGTTTACAGAATTATAGCGTTATTTGTGTGTGTGTATATATATATATATATATATATATATATATATATATATATATATATAACTAGAAAAGCAAGAGGGCATCTGTTTCATCATCTATTAGACTATGTGATGGTTAACATGAAAATTATAACTATAAGCACTTTAATTGTGATTAAAGGGGAAAATGTAAAAAGAAACAGAAAGATGCAAAAAAAAAAAAAAAAACAGGAACTGATAATGTGGTAGAACAAAACTCATTGGACTTACAGAAGGGGACACTTGGATCTGAAATTAATTTTGTATCATAAGGCTTCGGTGGAGTAGATGGTAATATAGTTGTGATATGTTTTTCAGAGTGTTTAGCAATATGGATGGAGGTTACTGAAGAAAGACAAGCATATTAAAACTGGAAAAGGGATGAAAGGAATAAATGAGAAATTATGGGATGAAACTGTAGATTGGAAAGCAGTGCATTTATGGAGGATCATATAACCTTGAAGGACTTCTATAAAAACTGGTCTGAATGTTGTACTGAATTTAAAAAGATGTATAAAAAGAGCTTTTTACAGCAGGACGCTGTTAGAAAGGAAAAGATAGCGAATTATGATAAAATGTTTATAAAAGTATTACAGAATAATACAAGGGGATAGATATTATGATAAGGAAAAAGAAATATATAAAAAATCAAGAAAAAATTAAGGCATTACTATTTAGGCAGAGGTATTATTTACACGGGAGAGGTATTTATATATTTGGGTAAAATATCAAAGGAGGATATCTGTATAATAAGGGAAATGAAAAAGGTAAAAAGAACACAAGAGCAAATTATAAGTATTGTAGTATAGCATGTGGAAATATATATATAAGAATAAAAAAAAGAAAATAGAGAATAGAAAGTAAAAAAATCCAGAATGAATTAAATAAGAATTTAAAAAAGAAATTATGATTAATGAATTGGATGTAGTACTTAGGAAAGTAAATATTGATTCAGTATCAGATGCAAACATTGCAGGCTATGAAATTTACAAAGAAATGAATGGCTTGCCAAAGAGAGTATTTTGTAAATGTACCAAATGAATGGTTGAAAGAAGGGTTTGCTTATGAAGAGTTATGTAGTGGGATATTAAAATGTATTTATTTATTTATTTTATTTATTTTACATTTGGTAACCGGGAAAATCCAGCTGGACCAGGTCCATTTTCAGTGGATGCCTGGGGAGAAAAGCTCTGCAATTAACATATAGTAAGTAGTTAAAACAATGAGAAATGCACAGAATGAAAAAAACAGCAGATTGCTTACAAGCAGAGACATTCAAAAATTTGTTCTCAATGGTTCACAGGCATTGCAGGATTGAAATATTATTAGATTAATGTTTACAAATAGGTAGAATAGACATGACTATATGTGCTATTTTTGCCTAGAAGTACATACAGTTTAAGACAATTTACATTTTCTAGTAAGTGTACACTAAAAGAAGTACAATGACCAGTGTGGCTTATTATAAGAAGTATGTATATATATATCTGTGTGTGTGTGTGTGTGTATGTGTGTAAAATAGTGTATATTCTAATTGGAGTTGTGTGGAGGAGGAGAAGAAAAGGTATATCAATTGTCATGTGATACATGGGCAGATCCAGGTTTTCCTGAGATGTGGTTTGAGTAGTTTTTTGAATTTTGTGCTTGTTGTTGCAGAGGTTATATTAGTGGGGAGATTGTTCCATTTTTTGAAGTATAGGGCTTTACCTGCAGTATTATTAGCAATTGTAATACTGAGGAGAGGTTTATTGGATGAGCGCAGGGGGCGACTGGAAGAGTAGGAGGTTAGTAACTGTTTTAGGGCTGGAGTTTTCTCTGGGTAGTTTATGATGTTAAAGACACAAGTGAGTTGTTGGTAAGTTAGTAAGTGAGTGAATTCAAGCCAATGAATTTCTTTTAGTTCTTGGCAGTGATGGGTTCTAAAGGGAGAGCTGTTGGCAAATTTGGCAATTTTGTTATAGCATGACTCTAACTTGTCCAGATCTAATTTTCTAGTATGGGTCAGGATTGGTGCTACATAAGTAAGTGTTGCTAAGAAGTGAGTTTGAGCTAGAGTGATTCTTGCTTTATCTGTGAGACAGTTTTTGTGTCTGTAAAGGGTTCCCATTTTTTATGAACTTTCTGGATGGTTTGTGCTATGTGTACATTGAAAGACAGGTTATTGTCTATTTCAACTCCTAGAAGTTTTGTGTGGGTGGATGGAGAAATGACAGTGCCATTTCTTGATGAGCTAGAGAAAGATGAGGGGATACATTTTGTTTTATTAGGGGTAAACAAGAGTAATTTGGTTGTATTGGAGTTGAGAATGAGTTGGATGTCAGTGATCCAAGTTTCAATAGCAAAGAATGATTCTTAGGCTAGTTCTTGTAGGGTGTTGACAGATGGAGCTGCGCAAATGAGTGTAGAGTAATCTGCATACTGAATTAGTGAGGCTTGTTTGGAGGAGGTGTATAGATTGTAAAAATAGAGAAGAGTAATGGACCTAATATTGAGCCTTATGGTACTCCTGTGGAGTTAAGGAGAGGAGGGGATAGTTCATTTAGCTATTGAACAGATTGTTGTCTGTCTGATAAGTAGCTTTTGAACCAGGAGATAGTAGGAGAAGTAAGGGATACAGAGTAAAGAGCATCCAATAGTTTAGGGTGTGAAAACATGTCAAATGCCTTAGAAAGGTCTAAAAAGATAGCAGATACATAGTTGTTGTTGTTTTTATGACAATTAACCTGATTGCTGAAGGAGAGAAGGTCCGTAGTTGTACTATGGTGAGGGCGGAATCCATGTTGGGTAGAAAAGAGAAGATTATTTGTATTCAAGAATTGCATGAATTGCAAGTGTATGCATTTCTCTTGGAGCTTAGATAAGGGGGAAAGAATAGCTATAGGCCGATAGTTGGAAAAGTCGTAAGATTGACCGCCTTTGTGAAGCGGTATAATGTAAGATATTTTCCATAATTGTGGTACATAAGCTTCCTTAATGGACCTGTTTATTAGGATTGAGACTGGATATGATAGGGAGTCAGCTGCTATTTTTAGGAAGTTTGCAGATATACCGTCTGCTGCAAGTGTGGTAGGTTTTAGGGTGAGGAGGAGTTTTTTAATTTTAGATGTAGGGGCAGGTGAAAGAGAGAAAGATGGTTGGTTGGTAGAGCTGCTAGGAGGGCTCCCTACAGTTGTGGCTGGTGAGTTATTAGTGTTAGTTGGTTAGACGGAGTTTGAATTGAGTTTATGAAATGACCAGTTAAGCTGGGAAGCTATATCTTTGCTGTTAGTATTGGGGAAGGTAGGGGTGGAGGTAGCAATTGTGCCAGGTTTTAGTAGGGAGTTAATACCATGCCAAAAATTTGGGGGATTTCTTGAGTGTTTGTTTTGGAGACCTAGGAAGTAGTTTTGTTTGTCTAGTTTAGTTTGTTTTTTTGACTAGATTCCTAAGTTGTTTATAATTTTGTTTGGTTTGATCGGAGTTGTCTTGTTTCCATTGCTTCCAGGCCTTGTCTCTAGCTTTTAGTATGTTCATAGGTTCATAGGTTGGTACTAGGCTATCGACCCTAGGGCCTGTACAAGCCTAGCCATAACAATTCCCTGGCTATAGGGCTCTTGTGTCCCTACTTAACCATGGAGCATAGTTTGCTTCAGCTTTTATATTTCTTGCTGGTGCAATGAAATTTAGAACTGAGATAAACATATTATTAAAATAGTCTACTGCCAGATCTAGATGTAAGGTTCTTAGAGGCTCCCAGTCACATTGCTTTAGAATGTTGTTTAGGTCGTCTGGGGTTAAGTTACGATCATCCCTAATTTATCTGTAGGTTATGGGTTTTGGACTATTGGTTTGTTTCCTTAGGAGGAAAGTGGGGAGATGGTCACTGAGTACATCAGGTAAACATCCAGTCTGATAGTGATGTTTGGAACTATTAACTAGTGTTCAATCAATAATGGTTTGTTTTGGGGTTTTTTTGTCAGTTCTGGTGGGCTCCTGAATTCATAAAGGTTAATTTGGTTAGTGGGGCTGCTGGAGTTGCAAGCTTGCCAGTCAGTATTGAGGTTGCCTGATAAAATTGTTTCTTGAGGGGAATTATGATTAAGCCATTGAAGGATTTCTTCTATGGATGGAGAATTATTTCCAGGAGGAATGTAGCAGCAAAGGATGTTCATTTTTTTATCATTGTTTATTGGTAGGATAGAGTCTATGGTTTAGCGTTTGGCAAAGGGATATGAAACGGCTGGAAGCTTATTTTGTTTTTGAATAGAATTGCTACTCCACCACCTTTCCTACTTGTTCTATCTAGCCTTAAGATGTTATAACCTGGTGGTAGAATTTCATCGCTAGGGATATGTGGTTTCAGCTATGACTCAGTAATAGTTATAATGTCAAGAGAATAGTGGGTAATAAAAGAATGTAGTTCCTGGAGTTTGTTGGAAATACTTCTAGTGTTGATATTAATGATTAGTAGATCAGATTGAGCTCTATTGGGGAGGTCAGTGAAGGAGGGCCCTGGGTTTGGGTGTATGTCACCAGCGATAAGGAGTATTTTGCTGAGATTAAAAATGTGTTTGATAGCATAGGTTAGGTTTGAGAGGGATACATAGACTGCTTTCTTACTGATAGTTGTTGATAGGTGGGTATTAGGAGTGTGTAGAATAATACTATTTTTAAATAGTGTTGGACAGACTTTAAAATATATGTGAGAGTTGGTGTGTCTTAAAGTATGTGTCATGTGACCAGATGGTGTCCCGGGCTGCGTCCTACATGCACTCCAAGAAGAGCTAAACCCAAACATAAAATTACTGTTCAATCTCAGCCTTACTACAGGATATGTGCCCAAAGAGTGGCGTACAGCAACAGTGGTCCCTCTCCATAAAGGTGGTGCCTCAACGGATCCTGGAAACTATCGCCCCATAAGCCTGACTAGCTTGGTCTGCAAAGCTATGGAAAGGATCATCATGGACCTCATAAATAAAGATATTGGGGACCTACAAACACTGGATCCTACCCAGTTTGGCTTTGTTAAGGGCAGATCCTGCCTCTTAAACCTGGTTGATTTCTTTGAAACAGTCACCAAGGCCATTGACGAGGGGAAGGTGGTCCACACAGCCTACCTGGACCTCGCAAAAGCCTTCGATACAATACCCCACTCGGGCATTATAGATAAGCTCACCAGCTTAAATATAAACCCCTATGTCACTAGATGGATTGCAAACTGGCTCAAGGACAGAACCCACATGGTTAGAATTGCTGGAGCCATGTCAGACTCAAACCAGTTACAAGTGGTGTCCCACAAGGCTCAGTCCTGGGACCTCTCTTGTTCGGTATATATTTCTCGGAGGTACAGGCCAACACGGAAGGACTGTGGCTGACCAAGTTCGCAGATGACTGCAAACTGGGTGCCATAATCGACTCTCCAGCCGACACAAGCATCCTCCAAAAGGGCCTCATAGAAACAGACAACTGGTGCCAGAGCCATGGCCTCAAGCTAAATGCCAAAAGTGTATAGTCATCCCCTTTGGCAAAAACAAAGTGCCCACAAATTACCACATAGGTGGAAATCCATTAAGTACAGAAGAAGTAATTAGGGACCTGGGGACCCAAGTTGATAGCAATCTCTCATTTGACAACCACGTGGCCAAAGTGGTTAGAAAAACATTTTATATAGCCCACCTAATCATGAAGGGATTCACATCTAGATCAGGGAGGTCATTGTGCCTCTTTACTCATCCCTCATCAGGCCCATAATTGAGTACAATGCCCCTTTTGGGATGTACCTTACCAGACACCTGCAGCAACTGGAAAGACCCCAAAAGTACCTCACCAAGAGGATCAAAGGGCTCAAACAGATGCCATATGCTGCCCAGTTAAAGAAACTCCAGCTCTACTCAGTGGCATACCGCCTGTTCAGAGGCGATCTGTGCCTGACGTATAAAGCCATGTCCAACCCGAATTAATGGACATGCTGCACCTCAGAAAATCCAAATCCCATCGAGCTACGCTCGAGAGACTTGAACCTCAGCACTGAAATAAATAGGACATGCTGGAGGGACAGATTCATAACCCAGAGGCTCCCTTCACTCTGGAATAAAATCCCAGTCCAGGTTAGGCAGAGTCCCTCATTGACTCTCTTCAAGAGGAATCTTGATGAGTGGATGGGAGATCATAGGTTTACCCCGGGTATCACTTCTGTGTCACTGTTAGATAGAGGCACAGTATACTAACCTCGAAAAAGGGCATAGCAAAATAAATTTAAAATGGGTGGCGAAAGCCAAACACATTCTGGCTAGGCTTATAAATGCCCTAGGGCAGATAGCCTAGTATGAACCTATGAACCTATGTGGAAGGAGGTGCTGTCTAGGGGCAAGCTTGTTTGTATGGATGTAATGTAGGATAGGGAAGTGACGGCTAGTAGGAGCAAGGGTAAATGTATTTGCATTTTAGTTTATCTTGGAAAGGTTTAAGTAGTGTTCTTGTTGTGAGGTGGGAGTGGTGGTGTGGTCTAAAATTTCTAATAGGGGTGTGGGGTTTACGTAGGAGGTAGTGAAAAGTGGCTAGGACAGTTGATTGGTGCACGAAGTAAGTCAGGTGATTATGGATAAGTTTAGGAGTGGGTGGAAATTGGGGGTAGTGTAGGGGAGAAAGGTGAGAAGAGTAAAATAAAAAAAATGGAGACTCATCACACTAAACAGCACAGATTATAAAATATTATGAGAATAATACAAAGGAGAATGGAAGGAAGGATGAGGGATATTATGGAAGAATGTATATAAGGTATAAAAGGGAAGGGAGATCAATAATTCTTATTGATTTATGAGAGAAATTGTGGATGATATAAGTAAAAGGGATGATGTGAAACTTATAGTAGATAATAGTAGCAAGGCATTTTATACAGCAGAGCATGATTTATGTGATGTTATAGAGAAGTATGAAATATGTAATAGATTTAGGTGCATGTGTATGTCAGCATTTCAAAATAACAAAAATGAAAGTGTTACTGACTGGGTAGCCAAGTAAAGAAATATGCATGAAGTCTAGTGTAAGACATGGATGTCCCATAAATGGAATATTATTTGCATTGTTAAAGTCAGAGACAGAACTCACATGGTAAGAATAGCGGGCTCCAGGTCCGACTCTAAACCAGTCACAAGTGGTGTCCCACAAAGCTCAGACCTGGGACCCCTACTGTTCAGCATATACTTCTCAGAAGTACAGGCAGACACAGGAGGACTATGGCTAACCAAGTTCGCTGATGACTGCAAACTGGCAGCCATAATTGACTCTCTGGCTGCCACAGACATCCTCAAAAAGGGCCTTACTGAGACGGCACCTGGTGTCAAAGTCATGGCCTCAAGCTAAATGCCAAAAAATGCATAGTCATCCCGTTTGGAAAAAACAAAACACCCACAAATTGCCACATAGGTGGCAGCCCTTAATACAGAAGAGGTAATAAGAGATCTGGGGACCCAGGTAGATAGTAATCTCTCCTTTGACAATCATATTGCCAAAGTAGTTAGGAAATCCTTCTATGTGGCCCATCTAATTACTAAAGGGTCCACATCTAGAAATAAAGAGGTTATAGTGCCCCTTCTACTCGTCACTCATCAGACCCATCATAGAGTACAATGCCCCATTTGGGATGTACCTCACAAGACACCTCCAACAGCTGGAGAGACCACAAAAGTACCTCATCAAGAGGATTACTGGCCTCAAACATATGGTCCTATGCAGCCTGACTGAAAAAACTCTGGCTGTACTCAGTGGCATATCGCTTACTCAGAAGTGATCTCTGCCTGACTTACAAAGCCATGTCCAACTCAGAATTGATGGACATGCTCCACCTAAAGAAATCCAAGTCACTGCGAGCCACATGCTCTAGTGAGCTAAACCTCGCCACAACAATAATTAGAACATGCTGAAGGGATAGATTCCTGTCACAGAAACTCCCCATGCTTTGGAACAAAATTCCAAACTACATTAGGCAGAGCCCCTCACTAACACTCTTCAAGAGAAACCTTGGCGAGTGGATGGGTAATAGAAAATACACCCCTGAGATCACTTAATTGGCTCTGCTTGACAGAGGATCAGTTAATTAATCAATGGGACGACGAAAGCTGACACACTCTGGCTAGGCTTATAAATGCCCTTGGGCAGATAGCCTAGTACCTACCTATGAACCTATGTGACAGTGAATGCTGTAGCTTATAAAATGAAAGATGCTAGATATATGATGCTAGATATGCGATACAAAAGGAAGTGTTGATTCCAGTAGTTTTGACATATTCGGAAGATATAGCTGTAGTTGGTAAGAGCAAAATTTGGATGAGGATAGTGTTGGGTTGCCTGAATGGAAGTTTAAAGGAAATTGGATGACCTTGAATAAAGATAAAAGTAAGAGATTGGGTGATGTGGTGAAAATTGGAAGTCTATATTTTTCAATGAGTGAAGTGTCTTTGCAATGGGAGGGTTTGATAATAGAAATAAAAGAAATATGTCTTCTTTGGAGGACTTATATTTTCACATTCAGACAAAAGGTTTTATCTGGTGAATTCTGTATTAATGGGAAAATGTTATTTATGTCAAATGTTTATATGATCCCAGAAAAATATGAAAAGGAAATTGTGCAATTGGTATTTTCTTTCACATGAGGTTCAAGATTAAACTCAATGAAAAGAGGTGTTATATATGAGTGATGATGAAGTGGGTTGGGGTTACTTTATTATTATTTTACATTTGTCGACCGGGCTAGTCCAACTGGATACATGTCCATTTTCAGTAGAGGCCTGGGGAGATAAGCTCCACGACAAACTGTTAACATAAAAATGACAAAGAAATATAAAAAATGAAATTATAGTAATATATACACTGACAAATCTGGTTAATATGAAATAATTTGAAGAAGAGCTATCAAATACAATGAAAACTGGAGTTTCAAAAATGACATGGAGGTACATTCCATGATGCAAAAAGGAGGCATACAATCTAGTTTAATGTACAGGTAAAGTACATCACTTAATGGCAAAGAAAAAAAAACAGGACGTATACAGTCTGATGCCATATACAGTACATAACACAATGAAAGAGGCTGCTTAATGATCAGTAGTACTTAATCCAGTTGTTTATTCTTCTGCTTTAAATTTGTATAGAGTACTAAAGTGAGTAAAGGAAGAGAACAAGGGATTAATAATGAGAATGTTTAAATATAAGTACAAGAAGTTCTGGAAGATTATGCAAATAAGACAAAGAGAAGAACAATGTGTAAATGAAAAAATTAAAAATTATCACAAAAATAAAACATGGAATATAAAAAAATTGACGATATAGAGAAAGACAGAAGTCTGTACTATAATAATATGATGGAACAATATTGTTATATAAATTCATGGGAAATGTTACCAGAAGAAGTGATTAAAGAAATTAAAGTAAGGAAAATTATATGTACAAAGATACTAAGAGTGTCAGGATTTCCTACAGATACTGAAAATAAATAAGTTACCTGTAAAGGGGAATATGCCAAAGGAAAAGAAAGTTGAAATAGTGTGTTTATTTTGTTAGGAGGAAGAGACAACAGTGCATGTTTTTTAAATGTAAAATGAATGGTGACACTCTGGAAAAAGTTGTGCAAAGAAACTTTTTTTTAGAATATTAATGACATAATATAGATATGAATGCAATTTTTTATGTATACTATAAGAACAAGAAGAAAGTATACATGAGAGGGGTCAATAAGAATTTATTTTATGCAACGAGTTATTTGGAATTAAAGATTAAATGTAATTTTGTTTAATGGGAATTTATTTTGCAAATATATTGAAAAAATTAGATTATGGTTGTGAAAGGAGTGAGGGTTAGTTATAGAAGCATAGCAATGAGGATATCCTAAGAAAAATAATAAATAGTAAAAAATAGAAATGTGTATATATGTGCCTGTAAATATATACATGTTTTTAAATATGTAAATATTTAAATAATGTTTTATGTTGTGTTAAATAAAGGACCCCTCTCTTTTCAATAGGTGCCATGGGGTCATTAACATCTACCTGAGCTATCATCATGTCAAGAAGAGGGGACCTTAGTTTACCATCACATCTGAGGAGGCATAGACTCAAGAGTGCTATAATCCCCTTCTGCTGCACTGGAGTATCAGTAATCTATCTACCTAGTGTGGGAATAGAACCCACAGTCTTCTGCACTGAAGGCAAATATGCTACCTCTTGTGCCAGTGACATTGTACTAGTGTAGCAGAAAACTTACATAAACAATTCTCAAGAGAAAACATAAATCACAAGTACATGCTCTACTAATCCATTACCTTAGACCAATACATTTAAATAAGTCATTGTCTAACACCATCCATCTCATTTTTATTAACTCATTCCTTATTATATAATACTTCTACGTGTTAACATTCCCACAAGTACCACAGCAATATATAACAAAACTGTTGGCTCTGTTCATCTCCTTGTTTGGGACATCCCTGCAAAATGTTAGTCATTGATAAAATTATTCTGTCTGGGGTGTGTAAATTCCCTTACAGCCAAGTTCTAACGTCCACTTCTCCTAACACAATTCAAAAATATGTTAAGTGATCAAAAAAGTAAGGGTGGATTTATTAAAACCAGCTAAAATTACAAAATCCCTAAAATGCAATAAACAATTATATCAAATCTGAAATAAAAGAACCACCCTATTTGTAGTACCAAAATTACATAATAAAACATGTTTGCATTTCTTCTTCTTATATGGAACAATGACCTAATGAAATTACCCATGAACAATGAAATAAAAAGTTAGTCAATCTATCAACTTTATTTTTTTCGCCATTATCATAATTTCCATAACAAATCATACAAAAGCTCCAGAAACGTTTCACCCTTATTATCATATAATAATTGAATATTGATTTCTCCCAGTGGTTTAGTACTATTTATGAGGGCAACTGCATCCTTCGCATGAACATCAGGTTCCACATCATATTGATATAATTACATTTTCTTTCAGTCCTATGGGCCTTTCATTTCTCCCTTTACAACAGGCTTCGAATAGTATGTCTTCTAAAAAACATTCTAAAATATTTCAGTTGTATTGTTTCTGTTATCAAAGCACATACAATATCACTAATGTTTTACATCCACCTGTGATAAAAATGTATTTGAAATGTAAAGATGACATTTCTTGTTATTAGTTCAGACATACCCTGTGATTCAGAACTATGTTTAGTGCGATTGTAGTAAGCCTACTGCTGGCACAGCTCATAGGGTGATATTGCTCAAGGTTAATTACTAATTAAATAAGTGAAAATTCACAACCTGTTTACTGCTAATTAGAAAACCCACTCAAACAAATCACTGGACTTGAAGAGTAGGAGGATATGCCACAGTCACAGCCAGGAGTGTGACAAGGAAAACAGACAAGACACAGAGTATGCATGTATTTCAGTATGCGCACATGTGCTAATTTACAACTATACAAGAAAACAAGTATGACACTTTAAAGGGCATTTATATCTGTTTTTTTTATTTGGCCATAGAAAGGGATGGAAATGGGTGTACAGATTAGCAGGAAAAGGAAAAAGCAGAGGAGCATACATAAAAGAAACAAGGATAGTAAGAATGGGAGTGAGAAAATGGAGGAAGGGTAGTCTTTTCTGTGGGAACGATGCCAATTGTTTTCTTAAGAATGAATGATGAGGAAGGATTTAAGGGAAGATAAAGGTATGGTAACATACTGAGTGTGAGAAGCAGGGGAAAATGACCAAACATATAACAGACAAAGACTAGCAGAGGAGGTGCTGACACACTGAGGGTTGGGGTACACTGGAATTAAAGACACATAAACAAAGGTGTGTCTGGCAGTTGATGCAGAGTATTAAGGCTGTGAGCTGTAGCTTCTGTTGAACAGGATGTGATTTCTTAAGCCCTCATTTGATTACTGTGTGACCTTGAGCAAGTCATTTAACCAAACAGTGGTTTGGGGCAACAGGGAATTTGGGCAGGCTCCTTAATGGTCTCCTGGACTGCAAGCATGGTAAAAACCCATGAACTTATGAAGGAGACAACCCCGCCAATGGGAGATTGGACAAGAAACAGAGGAAGGTAGTGACAAACAAGGAATGGAACACCTGGATGGGAATAGGGTGGGTATGGCCTTATGTATCACATTGTCTGTACAATACCCAGGGGAAGTCAGACAGCAGGCTGACCACCTCCCCACTGGGCCCCTCCTAAGGTGGTGATGATGGTAGGGACAGGCACTGATGTGATACTGTAAGTTGCAACAGAATCCTTTCTAGGTGACTGATGTGGACATCCAGCTGCTGCTCTATCAGATCTCCTACCATCTCTACCAACTCTCTAAGTGTAGCAGATTCCTCTTACCCCAGTGGTGCCACCAGAGGAGAAAACATAGCATTCCCAGCTAGTGAAGAACCACCAGGTGTATTCCTTCTCTCTGTCCTGCCTCCTGACTGCACCCACTGAAGAGCCAGGGCAGCTGCTGGGGAAATGGAGACTGCTGGACTCTAGTTAAATCTTACCAGAGACTGTACTGGTTCTTGTAGTTACATTAATTAGCTCTGCATGATCATTTGCTGGCTTGCCATAGCTGTCATTGGCATAGTTGTGGTGGCTGCTGTACAAAATACAAACATGAATGGAGATAAATAAAATAAGAAACTGAAAATTATTGTCAATAAAAGATAGTGGCAAGGGAAGTACCCAAGTAGATAGTAATCTCACCTTTGATAATCACATTGCCAAAGTGGTTAGAAAATCCTTCTACATGACCCACCTTATCACAAAAGGGTTAACATCCAGATCAAAAGAGGTCATTGTGCCCCTCCACTCATCAGACCCATCTTAGAGTACAACACCCCATTTGGAATGTACCTTACAAGACACCTGCAACAGCTGGAAAGACCACAGAAGTACCTCACCAAGAGGATCAATGGCCTCAAACAGATGATCTATGCAGCTCAACTGAAGAAACTCCAGTTGTATTCAGTTGCATACCGCCTACTCAGAGGTGATCTCTGCCTGACATACAAGGTCATGTCCAACCCAGAATTGATGGACATGCTCCACCTAAAGAAAACCTTATCCCCTCGAGCCACACACTCTAGGGATCTAAACCTCACCATAACAATAAATAGGACATGCTGGAGGGATAGATTCCTGTCCCATAGACTTCCCATGCTTTGGAACAAGATCCCAATCTACATTAGGCAGAGCTCCTGGCTAATATTCTTCAAAAGAAACCTTGATGAGTGGATGGGAAACAGAAAGTTTACCTCAGGGATCACTTCAGTCGCTATGCTGGACAGAGGCACAGGGAACTAATCTAAGGGGGCAGTGAAAGCCAATGCATTCTGGCTAGGCTTATAAATGCCTTCGGGCAGATAACTTCATACCCACCTATGAACCTAAGAGAGGAGAGAAAAAATAAACATATTTTTAAAACATGCATACATAATATACAAGGCAGAATATGAAATACCTGCATACTACTACAGCAGTTAAGCTTTGTATCAGTGTAGTGCCACTAACTGTCTGCAAGCCTCATACACAAGCCGGAATTGTAGTGTGTGGAGGAGAGACATAGGTTGCATTCCTGATGTGTCAGTGCAGATGTACATGGCCGTCGTGGGAAACAGTAATGGTGTGCCTATAGGTAGCCATTATACCACTGAGATGTTGTGTACCTCTGTCATATTATAGGGCCTGTACAAGCCTAGCCATAGCAATTCCCTGGATATTTCTTCCCACAATATTTACTTCCCTGGACCCCTGTCTAGCAGGGCGACTGATGTGATCCACAGGGTGAATTTCCTATCTTTCTTCAAATTGTCAAGGTTCTTTTTGAAGCAGGCCAAGGAGGCACTCTGCTTGACATGTATGGGCAGTCTATTCCAAAGTCTGGGGAGTCTCTGGGTCAGGAACCTATCCCTCCAGCATGTTTTGTTTATTGTGATGACAAGGTTTTGATCCCTAGAGCGTGTGGCTCTGAGGGATTCAGATTTCTTTAAGTGGAGCATGTCCAACAGCTCATGGTTTGACATGGCCTTGTAGGTTAAGCAGAGATCGCCTCTGGGTAGACGATATGCCAAAGAGTATAGCTGGAGTTTTTTTAGATGGTCAGCATAGGGCATCTGCTTTAGACCTGTGATTCTTTTAGTGAGGTATTTCTGCAGCCTTTCCAGCTGTTGCAGATGTCTTGTGAGGTACATACCAAACGGAGTGTTGTACTCTATAATGGGTCTAATGAGGAATGAATACAGTGAGACAATGACCTCCTTTTTTGTGGATGAAAAGCCCTTAGTGATGAGGTGTGCCACATAGAAGGATTTCCTGACTGTTGTGGCAATGTGGGTATTGAAGGTAAAACCACTGTCCACCTGTGTCCCTAAGTCTCTCATCACACTTTCGGTGTTTAGTGTACTGCCAGCTATGTGGTAATTCATGGGTAAATTTTTTTTCCCAAAGGGAATAACTATTCATTTCTTGGCATTAAGTTTGAGCCCATGGCTCTGGCACCAAGCATCTGTTTCTGTAAGGCCCTTTTGTAGACTATCCACATCATTTGGGGATTCAATAATGGCTCCCAGTTTGCAGTCATCTGGGAACTTTGTTAGCCAGAGTCCCTTAGTGTAGGCCTGTACTTCAGAGAAATAGATGCCAAACAAGAGCGGTCCCAGGACTGAACCCTGAGGTACTCCACTTGTCACTTGTCTGGAGCTGGATTTGGAGTCTGCTACTTTTACAGTCTGGGTTCTGTCAGTAAGCCACTTGGCAACCCATCGAGTGATGTAGGGATTTATGACCAACTTAGTAAGTTTATCTACGATTCCAGAATGGGGGATGGTGTTGAAGGACTTAGCAAGTTCCAGATAGGCTGTGTGGACCGCCTTACCTTCGTCCACAGCTCTGGAGACTGATTCGAAGAAGTCAGTCAGGTTCAGGAGACAAAATCGGCCCTTCATGAACCCAAACTCGGTGGGGTTCAGTGTTTGAAGGTTGCCAATGTCTTTGTTTATAAGTTCTATGATAATGTGTTCCATGTCCTTGCAGATCAGGCTCATCAGACTAATGGAACAGTAGTTCCCGGGATCCAAGGTGGATCCCCACTTGTGGCGTGGGATAACTGTAGCTGTGCGCTACTCAGTGGGCATGAAGCCTAAGGTGAGGCTATGATTAAACGTGACACTTAGGTGAGATGCCAGTTCATTTTGTAGTTCATGTAGTACCCAGCCCGGGATGTCATCTGGTCCCATGGATGCTGTATTCTTAGCTATGGAGAGTGTGGTTTCTACCTGTTTGGCCATGATTACCAGAATTTGGCAATCTTTTGGTATTGAGATGAGGGGGATGAAGTTGGCACTAAATCGATCTGCCAGGATATTGGCAATATCCTTGGGATCAGTATATTTAATGCCATTCTGTTGTAGCTCAGAGCAGATCTGAGCATTGCCATTTAGATTCTTGACATAACTATAGAATGCCTTGTGGTTGTCTTTGGAATTTTTGGCAATTTTATTTTCATAACAAGCTTTGGAGGATTTTATGAGGGATCTCAGCTTCTTACTGAGGCTGGTAAGGGAGTTTTTTCCATCCTGGGATTTTCCTCTTTTCTGCAACAGTTTTTTCCTTTTGTTGCAAAGTTTGTTTATGGCAGGGACCACCAGATTGGCTTCCTTTTTTTGGATGAGAGCATCTTAGTTCTATTTAGGATGGCATGATTCATGCATGAGTGGATGTGCTCGTACAGTGCCTTAATGTAGGATTCAACAGTCGAACTTTCAATTCCCATTTGCATGGATGTCATGAAGTTTTTCACTTCTGACTTGAGTAGCATGAAGTTGGCTTTGGAGAAGTTTTTTATGCAGGTTTCCTTACTGGAGGGTGGGGGTGGGATGTGGATGTCAAGGATGATTAGCTTATGGTCAGCCCTGACCAATGAGTGGGTGACCACTGGTGTGGTGCATCTATCTCCCTTGTTGATAATGACCAGGTCTAGGATATTGGAGCCCCTAGTGAGACAATGGATTAGGTGATCCAGGACATTAGATTTTGTGAATTCCAAGAACCATTGGGAAAAGGTGTTGGTACCCGAGTAGTTTTCCCAGTTGATGGCAGGGTAGTTGAAATCGCCCAGTATTAGGGTGTTTGGTTGAATCTTAATATTTTCCAGTATGTTTAAAAAGGTGTAGTGAGAATCTTGGGGCATGGTGGGGGATCTGTAGCAAGCTACAATTTGGATTGCAGTCTTACCTAGTGTTAGTTGCACCTGGAGAATTTCAGATGCATTATGTTGGGCAACTAGCCTGGAGGTGTGAATATCCTTGGTGAATATGGACACTCCTCCACCTTTAGTGTTTCGATCTTGGTTTGGTGGACGAAAAGTGTGGTAAGAGTTGTAGCCTGGTATTGCAGGGGTGCTCTCTGGAACTTTGAATCAGGTCTCAGTTACTGCACAGATATCGATGCTCTCCATTTTTAGGAGTGCCTCGAGAGAGTGCATTTTGAGGTTCAGACTTCTAGCATTGAGTAGCATTACATTCAGATTTTGCATGCTTGTATCTGTTACGGTGGGGAGTTTGTCCTTTGAACCTTGCCTAAAAAAGGCACTGTAGGGGTGGAAAGAGCTTTAGCCAGTAAACTAGTAGATCTATGTATCATGTGTGTAGGTCTAGCATGCATTCAGCAAAATCACTGATTCCATGAAGCCATACACTTAGAAATCCCCACTATTTGCCTAAATTTAGCCTCCTGAGCCTGAAGAAAAAAAATGATCATTAAATTAAATTCCAGTAATAAACACATTCAAAATTCTTTCCATATGTTCGAAGTTATTTTAAACTGCTGTATTTTTGATGCCATGGATTTTGCTTTATATGTTGTTAGTGGAGCTTTTCTCCCTGGACCTCCCCTGAAAAGGGTCTACTCAGCCCAGTTGGACATTCCCAGTAAAGAAAAGCAAATAAAATAAGTAAATAAAATAATCAGGTATCCATATGACTGGGCAGACAAGACAGATACTTATGATACATTTTGGGTTCCCTAACTCTGACCTCATCTTCCCACTTGCTAAGAAGGCCAGGTTAGTACCTCATCCAGTCACTTTAGTGTTGCCAGCACTGCACACCAGAGTTGAGTATGCCAGTAGCATCAGACACCACTCTGGCAAAATTGCTGCACCTCCACAGAGCCCTACAATGCACTGTGCCCTTAGAAAGCATGACCATTCATGAAGTCACATACTGGAGAACTATTTCAAGCCTCTAAACTCCATGCCTATTTACTTTTTTGGCATGTGCAGTAAGACATCTTGATAGCACAACTTGCCATGGTTTGACCATTTTCTAGTGCACGCAAATGTTGGCATGGCAGGGTGGTGTTAAGGTGTGAAAGATGCTATGACATAGGATAAGTAGGTGCATATTGCCTCACTATGGGAGCAGTTTTGGTCTTTAGTGCCTCAGTCACATAAAAATGTAATATGTTTTTTCCCCATGTCGCTTTAAGGGTCATTGACCTGTCTATGTGTTTCATGGGCTCTCATGCAATTGAGATTGGGAGAGCTTCTTAGTGGGATTTGGTCCAGCACAGAAACAGCTATTCAATACCATTCGTTAGCTGTTACCTAAGTAGCATAGCCTTGAATTTATGTAATATAAACCCCCTGAAGCTGCAATAAGACAAGAAGCTTCATCTCTCTCTATGGAAGACTGAAAACAGGCATTCCCTCAGGCTTGTGGAGCTCAAATAAAAGCTCACTTTATTAAATGCTGCACTTATATGCAAGGTAAGTGTACACTTCAAATGTTGTAATTGTTTGCTGCTTTCCCATTACATTTTTGCTTAAATTGCACAGGTACTATGCTTATTCAAAGTTTTGTTAGTGATGTAAGTTGGAGGTGCATTCATTTAGAGTGCTTTGAGGTGTTTCAAGCAATAGTGGGGTTACCTTGCCATGACAGGGATCAAGTCCATGATCAGTTCTGCTGTACAGTTCCACAACAAATCAACTTCTCACTTTTAACCATGCCAGTAATACAATTACACAGGTGTCAGTTGTGCGTGATTACATTGTGTGAGGCCATGGCCAGGTTGCTAACCCATCCTGACAGGTAGGCCATGAGCAGGCTAACACAACTCCTGCACAGCTATACTGTCAGTGTCTGTAATGGTGTGTTTTCCGTGTGGGTGGGGGGGGGGGTAAGGATGCTGTTATGTACTTAGTAATGCTGGAGCATTGATTGGCATCAAGTGACAGGAAGTTTGTGCTATGGCTTATCTATTTAAACTTTTAACTGCTTGTTAATAACTGCATTATAGATTGAGGGTATTCTGCCCACAAAAAGGATGCTGACACTGAATTTTGCAACAACATACCTGTAGGCCATAAATATACATGTCTGTGTACCTGCTTGACTCATTCTGCCACAGAAATTAGGGAGGCATCAGCAGTGACACTGAAGTACACCTGCCCTTAATGAGGTTCTATCTATATTTGCATTTGCTCCACCTGTTTGTATCAGGGGCGGCTCATGCTATCAGACTGCAGGACTGCAGCCCTCCCACCTAGAAACAAAAGAAATAAAAATTGTGAAACATAAAATTTAAAAAAAATGTTTTACGAGTACCAGAACTTCCATGCAGACACACTCAGACTGCCCTACAGATGCCCAGGAATCTGTGCGGTAGACGACCACACAGAACAGAGGAGCTCCTAACTGCTTGATCCACAGACAGGACCAATCAAAGCTCTGGCAGGGAGTGCAGGACCAATCAGGAGACAGGCAAGTTGAGTTTGAAGTGTTGAAGTCAAGCACAGGTTTCCAGGCAATGGTGGAGTTGGACCTTGTTTGTGGCTTGCAGGGAAGCATTGAAGTCAGTCAAGCACATTCCAGACAATGGAGTTTTGTTGCTTCAATCAGGAGGTGTGTGTGTGTAAAATACCCCTGTTAACAGATAGTGTTGGGCAGAGATACTCAGGCTTGAACCCTGTACCTTGGATGCAGGTGGCAAAGGCCTAAATTCCCTACCCACTACTATTTGCAAAAACATTGCAGATTTTTGCCTCATATTTGTTCTGTTCCTCATAAAATCTGTGGTTTCTGTATCTTCAGTTTTCCTTGCAAAGGTTTGTAGTGCAGTGGTGCACTGCTAGTATTGTTGCCTGACAGCTACAGGTTCTTGGGTTGGATTCTTGGCTGGGGTGCTTTCTGTGTGGAGTCTGCATGTCCTCCCATCCCTTACAAAGATGTTTCTGGAGTGCTTCTCCCTTCTCTGCTGAAAATTGGTTTTGTTTTGCTCCAAGTCAGACTAGATTCCTGGTTAACAAATGTTTAAAAATAACAGGCATTTGAATTTCAGGCTTCATATTCTTCAGAAAGTACATGATAAAACAACCTTTTATTGTAGCAATTGTCTAAGTTTATAACATGGATATTTGAAATTTGCCCATATTTTTAGGACTGTATTCCCCCATTATTGGCCTCGTCCAGGTATTTTGTGCCAAGGTTGAGAGCTATGGTGAGAACTGAATTCACTGAATGTTTGGGGGCTGTATTCCCCTCATTACTGGCTTTGTGCCCATATTTTTAGGACTGTATTCCCCCATTATTGGCCTCGTCCAGGTATTTTGTGCCAAGGTTGAGAGCTATGGTGAGAACTGAATTCACTGAATATGTTTGGCAGCTGCATTCCCACATTATTGGCTTTTTTCAGGTGTTTTTTGCTAAGAGGTTGACAGCTATGGTGAGAACTGAATTCACTAAATGGTAGCCATTTAAGTTTGTCTTCCTCTGTTTCAGCTGATTTGGCATAGTGGTATGTTTCTCTGATTGTTTTGCACAGGGTCCCCTAGGTTCAAGATGTGGCAGTGAAATGTATGGTGGTAACACAGCATTTTATTCTAGCAACTTTCCAACATTATACAAGCAATGTTTAAAATGTGTCCCTGGTTTTTGTACCCCCCCCCCCAATAAATGTTGGCTTTTTCCAGATTTCTTGTGCTGCAAAGTTCAGAGATACAGCTGAGTGTCGAGTAGATTTTACAAGGAGCTGAGAGCTGCAGGGGAACAAAAGTTTAGTGCTGCTTATGCTAAATCAGCTTGCTTTGCTAATAGCACAACAGGTAGTGTACTTGATTTTGATGCAGAAGGCTTTGGGTTCTACTCCCACAGTAGGTAGATGCATTGCTGAAACTGTACTGTGTTGTAAAGGGGGTGGATGCTGCAGTCCTTTTTGGCAAAGATATCTAGTAACTATTAACCTATTATCAGTTTGCCATCCATTCCCTACTGCGGTATTACTAGCTTATCATTTTTTTTAATGCATGCAACATAGGCAATTTATTCTTCAAGGGCAACAGGCACTTCATTTGTAGATGAAACAATGACATATAAAGTTGTTTGCTAGCAACAGCCTCTTTATTAGTTACAGAGTTCTTTAATGTGGATTTTACTACTTCAGAGAGTGTGCATATTTACTGATACTGGTGGACTATAGATGGTTGAGTAGACTTTTTATGATGGAAATATTCTGAATTGGGCAGTTTTGTCATTGGTGCATGAATTTTGTTTGATTGTTTACTGGCAAAATGTTCAAAACAATAAATTTAAAATGCCCTCTTAACAACTGTACTGTATTGTACAAGGAATATAATGTAATACAGTCAGGAAGGTGTATCAAAGAGCATGCCTATGTTTCATGTTCAAGGGGGCTATGATTTTGAAAACAGCCCAAAGATAATCTTTATCTTCCACTGGCAAAATGTATTTTCTTTGAATGTGCTTTTTAATGCTGTTTCAATGCATGTGAGTTTTAAGGGCAGAGGAGTGTTAATGCTATGTCTATTTTCATTGTGAGAGTGCATTGCTTTGTTTAACAGATATCTAGTAGGGTTTGTGCTGTAAAATGCAAAATAAAACTTTCAAATGAAATCTAAATCATCGCAGAAGTAAAGCAGTATGCACATTACAGTGTTTATGGTAAATAGGGCAAAATAACCAAGGAATGGGACATTGGAATGGCTGCAGGGGGGAGGTTCCATTCGACCATGATTTTGTGAGGGGGAGGAAGGGTAGCAAACTCAGACAGTCCAGGTTGAATTATACTCTCAGTTGTCTATATTTTTACAGACTGAATAGATATTTGCTTCTTATTTTTGGTTTGTTCCTCATAAAATTTGTGGTTTTCTAGCAAACCATTTAGGAATGAAGTCACTAAATGACAGACATTGAGTTTCAGACGTCATAACCTTCAGAAAAATGCATGCTAATGCAAGACCTATTATTTTATCAACTGCCTTAAGTTTATACAAGAGCAATTTTTAGTAGTGTTTGTATGTTCCCCCAATATATTTGGCCTTGTCCAGATTTTCTGCATTAAGAGGTTGAGAGGTACGTACAAATCGCTTTGTAGAATCAGGAATATCCAAACCTCTCAATTGTCCCCAATTTTGGCTCAAAATGTTGCTCTCCCCTAATAATCCCTCCTCAAAATGACAATTTTGGAAGAAAACGTGGAGGGTTTACAATTATATATAACTGTAATGATCAGAGTTATAGATTACTTTTATTTCAGAAATGCATGTAGATGCTGTTATTTTGTTAGCTGCTCAAGTTAACAGTGTTAATATTAAAAAGTTGTCCCTTTTTTGACAGGTTCTCAGCTGTATTGTGTGGCAACTTTATATTTTTGCATCACATTTTTGGTCTGTTTTTCCTAAAATTGTGGTTTTCTGGCAAATTAGTGGCAAGTCATTAAAGATTGAAGTTAGAAAATAATGGCAGACATTTGAGTTTCAGATTTCATGCCCTTCAGAAAATTTGTACTAATGCAAGACCTACTACTGTTCTATTATCTAAGTTAATAAGAGCAATATTTAAAAATTGTCCTTATTTTTGGGCCTGTGTCCCACTTCTAGTTCTATGTATGGCTTTGTCCAGATTTCTTGCTCTGAATTTGAGAGGTATGAGTGTCAGAGCCATCACTGTCAGCCAGAGACATTTCAAATTATGACATACTTATTGCACCCCACCCCCCCCATTGTAGTGGCTCTGGATGTGTCCAAGGAAGGCAAGGAGCAGTTATGCAGTGTAAGTGTGCAGAGTATTCCCCCATCCAAGGTAGATCACAAATACGACTGTGGCTTTTCATCTGTCCTTGATTTTGCAGAATGTTCTGGTTTTCTGGCATATTTTTATACTGTTGATTTATGCTTCTTATTATTCAGGAAATGCATGCTGTCACAGTGCCCTGTTGGTCTGTTTAAGTAGCAATGATTTAATGACCATCAGGTAAGCTTCTCAGAGATTATAAGATGCAAGTAAGCTTTAATAAGAATACTGTTAAAGAATTACCAGCATTGAAAGCCTTTTCGTTGTTGCCATGCAGAGAATATTTACATAACTAGATAATGTATAAGCCTTGGGTATTGAAATTCATATGACAGTATTTGTAATAAAAGGACAGGATTACAGTATTTTCAGAAGCTCATTACATTTGTTGGAGACTTGCAGTCATCTTTTGTTGGAGACTTGCAGTCATCTTTGCAGGCTTTACCCGTAAACTAAACAGAATGCCAATCTATCATGTGTGGTCTATAACTTGTGCAGGAATCCGTTAAGCAATTTATCTTGAGCTTGTTTCTTGTTTGCTGTTCATTTTTTACTTTCATCATGTCTTCCCCATGAAACAAGTAGATAGTTGTGTCAGGCAGCAGGTCTTTTGGATAAGAAACATTTTTACAAGTGGGGATATCACAGCAATTGCTACTTTCAGCATGTTACTTGGTAATTTTATAAAGCTGAATATAAATTATAATTAGAACTGCAGTGCAAGGAGTAGTGGTTTGAGTTGAGTGCTGCTTGTTTTTATACTTGATTTTGACTGGCATTCCAGTAATGTATTTAAAAAGTAATTTATTTTTTCATGCCTCACAACCTGTTTCTATCTGGTATTAAGTAAGTTGTCATGTAGCCAATGCATTGAAATATTTTTTTCTTCTACACTTTATTTTGTCTTGATTGGACTCTCATAATGACTGTTTGGCACCCAGGGCAGCATATTTAATTAAAGTTCCAGTTGTTGTGGTTTTGAGCATAGCTCCACCCCTTTCTAGTTGGCCACACCCCTTCCCATTGGCCCCACCCATTCAGCTGTCTCCTGCAGCCCTCCTTTAATTTGAAGTCACCAGCCGCCACTGGTTTGTATATATAGTTATATTAACCATCTATGGTTAAAACCCTAAGGCATGGCATCTGGAAGGTCAGCCAGTGGCACTCATCACATGGATGGTAGTCAGCTGTGTAGTGTTGTAGCAGGCCATTGCCTGACATCGTCACCTACTGGCTAGACATGGCAGCTATTCAATGCCACATTTATTGGGGGGGGCACATTACAAAACGTAAGCAAATGTTATCCATGGGTATAGAGATGTTTGTACCATGGCCTGCAGTTATGTATTACAGACACCTTCTTGTGGCACACAGGATTCATATAAGAAATTTATGAGCATGGGTGTATCATACCAACCAATGTGCTCATCATCACAGGCATTTTTCTTTTCCTTATACAACTAGGAAAGGACATGCAAGTTCTCCCACAAATAGAATAAGATCTTGCTGCAAGCTCTCCATCACCATGGTCAACATGGATGATCATCCATGAGAAATTTGTTTGGTCCTTTTGCAAACATGCCTGGTGTGATGCAGTAAATGACATATAGGCTATCCATGACCAGGGCAGACGTTATGAGCAAGTCAGCCGAGTTGGTTAGTGCTGCCAGTCCATGTGCCACCCACATGGCACAGGAGCAGAGGGAGACAGGAGATGCCCTGTCAATCAAATCACCATTTTCAGTGACAGATGTGTTCCCTGTGTCTCTGCATGGAGGTTTTGAGTCATCTGAGTTTACGGTAGAGTCCTGGATATTGGAGCTTTGCTTGATTTCCATCCTAGATTCTGTGTTGGAGATACCCCTGTTTTTTTTTCTGGAATTTTCCTTTCTCTTCACTGGTAGCATCTCATCAGGGTGGTCTGCTGTGGATATGCTGCTGCCCAATGCTGACAGGATGCAGACTATGATAATGATGGCAGTTAAACTTTGGCACAGCCAGGAGTCACAGTATCAATGCTGGATATGGTAATATCAAGTCCAGATCCCCACTGCAGTCAGGGGACATACATAGCCTCTGTGCCTGTGAAATCTGCCACAGCATAGAAAAACAGAATGTCACAGACAGTTCTACATGGGAAAGAATGTCTCTCCTTGTGGTGCAGTCCACATCAAGTATCAGAAGATCACTGTGAAAGGAGAAGCTATGAACATCATGTCAGTGGTCAGTAGTCACAGATGCTATGGGTACTCTGCTTCTCTACCCAAGCTGTCTTTCTTGATGTCAATAACCCAATGAATGTGCAGGTCCATCGTAGGCAATCAGGGTAACAACATCACAGTCCTTGCTGAGTTGGTTAATGTTTTATTGTTTTATGGAGTAAACATAAAGTGGTACTGCACTCTTGAGCGTGCCATTCTTTGGATGAGATGTTAAACCAAGGCCCCTTCTGCCCAAGATGGTAATAGCCTAGGTGGATGTAAAAGACCCATGGCACCTGCTAAAATGAGTAGGGAAAGTTCTCTGATATCCTGGCCAAATGTCACCTCATAGTATAAATGTCATCTTTGGTATCACCTGAAAAGAGGTCACTAGACTAGTGGGACTAACCTGATCAAAAAAGGATAAATAAATAAATAAATAAATAAAGTTAGGGCATCAGAGGCTGAGATGAAATGTTGAGAGAGGAACAGCTATCTGGTGCTGAAAAATGAATCATATTATCTGAAGAGCCTAAAGGTAATTGGAAGGGATATTTCATTGTGGCATAAGTGAAATCAGAAGATCTGAGCAGCAGTAGGACATTGTGCCATAACTAGTGAATGGAGTCAGAACAGGTAATAGCAAGACTGGCTGCTGTTATGCAGGCCAAACTCAGGTACTGAAATGTAATAAGTTATTGTAAAAATCTGCTGATTAATAGCAATTTTAAGAGTGTGAATGTAGTCTGACATGCACTGCAACAGAGGCTATCATTGCTTATTAACAAATGTTTTTTTGACATATATCTCTGGGGTAAATACCTAATCCAAACATGCTACATCTGGGCAATGCTTATCCAGGAAACATAACATGTTAGAAGTTGAATTGCACTTCCTTCACACCTTCATCACTTGGTCATGAGGTAGTGGATTTATATACTAACTTAACAACATATGTGAGTCACATATGTCTCAGAAGAAATAAGTTCCTTTTTCTATTTTGCTTTTTTTTTTGTACTCATAAGCAAGACAAATAATTTTTCACACACAAATGCACGCACACTAGGGTGCTTACTTTATATAGCATGTTGTTGTAAGATTATATAGAACACACACAATAGAATCTATTCCCAGACACTTAAAGTTTAAAACGTATAAAGTGACACAACAGACTGGTGCAGTCTGCAACATAAGTCACAAATACAATTCAAGTTAGAAAGCAGAAAACCTAATCTAGTCTGACATGCTATAATGGAGGATGCTCGTTGACTGAGAAGCTAAACATACATATATCATACTACTGACATCCAGCCATAAGGACTACCTCAGTGTCCATCCATCCATTTCCATACCTTAATCCATCCCTTAATCCATCTATCCATCCACCTATTTCTTTTCAGTACACACTACATTTAATTCAGGTTATGGGGAACTGGAAATTATCCTGGTGAGGAATGAGCATAGGTGCAAGTTTCATATACCTATGCCCACTCAATGTGCACTACACAGATACACACACACACACACACATATGCACACTCAAACATGCACACACACACACACACACACACACACACACACACATGCACATACACATATGTGTACATGTAGGTGTGTGTGTGTGTATGTGAGTGCATGCCCACACACATGTGTGTTTGCATCTGTCTTTTAGGGAAAGGGAAGCGGCCAGTCCATTTCTATAAAATGCAAATTTTGCACATTTTTGCCACAGAGATGTCCAAGTTGTCATGCATTTGAGAGCCTCAGAATTTTTTGTGGTTTGTAGAGGCTCACTTTGTCAGAGTCTGAGAACTTATGCATGCAGAATGTCTGATTTGTTAACACCCTGTGGAATTAAATAGAGGCTGAGTTAAGTGAGGGTGAGCAGGGTTTAATTCCGACATAAATCCTTATACATTTGATTGTGCTATAAGCTGGATTGTAGGTACTCACACCCTATAGCAGTATACCCTGATTAAGAAATAATGGTATCCAGTGTTGAATGAGGTGGGTGATGGGGAACAGAGTTTGATTCTGGGCTATATCCTTGCAGGTTGTGTTGTACTGGAAGGTGGACTCCAGCTTCTTCACAATTTATAGCATTTCTGTTTGACTCTTTTGAGAGATTTGTCTTTGTCATTTGCCTTAGTTCAGTTTTTAGAGGAAGGGCTTAATATAACTTCTTTCATTAGCAAAAGTATTTTGTTAATTTAGAAACTGTCATAATATGTTTAAAAATGAGCTAAAAAGCCACCTAAACAAGCACACAGGGATTTTGGTCTCTGACATGTCTGTTTAGAACAGGAATGCCTGTCTTTCTTGGGTTGCCATTTGAAGATACACCCAAATTTGTGCTTTTATCTTTCCCAATTGTTTCTTTAGCTAAGCATGTAAGTGAAGATTAGTTTGGCAAATGCTGATGATGCAGCTTTGTGCATTCATCCAAAAGAAATAATACATCACATTCATAAGATCAGTTCCTCTTCCAGCAGATAACGCATCATTTCTGTGAAAGCCCCTGTGACCAGCTAAACAAAGACTATAAACATAGACCAACTTGCAGCCAATGAACTGACTCATCCAAATATTTGAGATGCTTTATTAAAAACAAAAATTGCATCACATTACTGAAATTCTTGCATTAGTGACTATATATGATGGGGTTTACACCAGCTTAAATACCTATGTTTGGAACTTCTCCCAATAAACTGGAGATAATTGTCATACAATCTAGTTGTTAAGGGCAACAGACAGTAACAGAAACACACTGTACAGTAAAATTTGCCAGCTCGTGACTGTGACTTTATTTTGTGTCTTATTAGTCAAAGAAGAAAGTTTCCTATGTGCATTAGACATCAATGCCAGATGTTTGCAATAGCATATTTTATATAAATTGTAATAAAAACTAAGCATTTGACCAGAGTCAGGCAATTTTCCTAAGAAAATAAATGTTTGAATGCCAAAGCAGCAACACAGAATGGGGTGACAAAGATATCTTGGCCATTTCAGCATGCCTGTTTCTTTCTGCATGTAAATATTTCCAACAGACCACACCAAGTCTACAACTTTTTTTCTTTTTTAACCTCCCTAATCCAAAAATACAGAGTATTTTCTTCATCCCAGCACTGTATGGCCCTAGAGTCATTATTAAAATGTTTTATAAGAATTCACTATTATGGCTATTCTGCTGGCTGTAGTTTCATTGCATTCATATCTAACTTTCTCCAGCATTTTAATAGAGATATGTCTTTCTAGAACACGGTGTTTACTTTACTTAAGTGCCTCCTTCATTTATTTTACTTCAGGTAATGAAGTCCGTAAATACATTTGCCATATCTCACTTTTTAACTTTAGTTTCTAACACGGGTATTCAGGTCGCCCAGTCCATCATCATGTTTGTTTTTCTGATTGTTTTATTAAGCATAGATAGTGCTCTGTTCTCGTTTTCCTTATGTGATCCAGGTCCTCTACTTCTGCATTGTTATTTTCTTATGCTAGTTTAAACTTCTAGCAGTATTAGGTTTGATACTGGCTTAAATATACAATGGTTAAAATTCTGATAACAGGAATGAGATGTTCAGGCCATAAACATAGGTACTGCACAAGTTTTTTTTTTTTTTTAGTTGCAGTTGGCTGCACAACTTTTATTTTGCTGTTGTTGATGCAACATTTGTAGGCTTTGGTATAGATTATCAGACATATGCCTTCCTTTGCAGATTTTTTGCAGTGCAGCTTATAAACACATTAACCACATTAAACATGTTAAAAGAGAATGGTCTGAGCTCAAATCCTGGAAACCCACTGTTGTCTGTCCTTTCTTCTCTCCTTAGAGCCCTCACTTTTACACAACAGCAATGCCTTGTTTGCTTTCTGCTGCCAACATAGAATGCCTTTTACAATCTTATTTCAGAGCCAATGCTCCAAACTGATTATGTCAAAGAGGTATAGCAGATCTTTTTTGTTTTCCATAATAATCTTCTGTGACACCATGAAAAATTTGATTTTATCATATAACACTCCTGGAAATGGATGAAAGCTTTAGGTTATTGAATGCATAGAAAAGACTGCAGGGATAAACTAATTTTAATCTTGAATATCGAACACATTCCAAAGTGAAATAATATCACAAGGTGGTTGTGATAAAGGGAGATACTGCTAGCACAGCTATCTGGAATTTTGTAAATAATTACATGTCATTGGTGAATATCAAGATATTAAAAACATAAGATGCGTATGTTACAAATGTATTAGAACTGTATGTCATATGTGATGCCCCTGCACTGACCCTTTAATCAAGGAACCTCAATCCTCACTACTGTTGACAGTGAGGGACATACACAATGGGAGGATGACAAGTACACACACACAGTAAAGTACGATTTCCCTTAAGAGCACACATAGATCACAGTCAGTCTAGGGCTTGTTTCTCCCTCTTTCTCCAGATGTCCAATATGACTCCCCACTGGTACAGCTATAGAGTTGTGTCATTAGCCATGGTTCCAAGCCAAGTCCTCCCAACACTTTCTCTGTCCAACCTGTGCTTTGTGTCCCTGCCCAAGTAGCTCTCGCAGACAGACAGACAGACAGACACACACACACACACATACACACACACACACACGCACACACACACACACACACACACACGCACACTTTGAGATTTGATTTATGCACTACACACACCTGGGAAAGGCTGGCACAGGTTTACTAGCTATGCCCCCTTCTGTCCAGACCAAAAGGTAGTTATCACTGCCACCAAAACTCATTATCAGCTACTTTAAAGCCCTTCCCAAAGGGTAACCAATCCTACTGTGTAATGTTACTATTATCCAAATGGTAAGTGTGACCAAGAGCAAAGCTATTTAGGAGTGGCTTGTACAGTGTCACCAAATAAATATGCAGGTACACTAAGCGCTTAAATATGTCTCACAAATATCAGCCATAAAGATAGGTTTAAATATATTTAATAATAAAAAATAAAAGAACAAGACAATACTCAATCAACACATTTATTTCAGAGTTCAGAATCACAGGAAATATTTTAAAATGACATTGCAGGGCAGTCTCAAATAAATACAGAAAACATCTAAATTAATCTTTACTATATTCCTATCTATATCTAAAAGATACTATGCCCTAAATAACTTACTTACAGAGCAAGGCAAATGCAGATGAGTGGATGTTCTTGCTAGGTCCAAGACAAGATACAAAATGCACACAGTCTCTCTCTAAGAGAGTTCTTAAATTACCATCAAACATTACTGCTGGGTCAGTTTGGATGACATCACTCTTTGTTACTTGCTTTCAGTTCCCAGGCTAACAGATACCTTTAACATATCTGCGTGAGAAGTACATATCTCTTAGAAGTGCGGTTGCTAGGAAGTCATAGAGCAATAAAACACTTTACATTTTAAACCTAGTAAATACTTCTCTCTAAAACAATATAAAAAACTTCTAGCTCTAGACATCCTGTCTTCTTGCTGCAATGAAACTAACTTTTATAGCACACCATAATGCACTTAATTTCAATTTATTTACTTGAAGTTTTTTAAGTTAATCTTCTATGTTCCAGCAGGGTATGCTGTGGTTACATACTTGAAGCTCAGTACATAACATACAGTTTTATATAAATCATATTAATATTCACAAATGACATAGAATTATTTACAAAATTTGAGATAGCTTGGCTGGCACTGTCACATCATATAAGATAGTTTTTACAGACATGTATGCTGAAGAGATATTTTGTAGAGTGTTTGTGTTTAAAATATAACCACAGCATGCCCTACTGGAATAGAACAGAAGTGTACATGTGCTATTATAACTGTTTAAATGTATATATTTTAACAGTGGAAACTGGAATACAGGAGGGTAACTTCAGTCCAGCAAAACTTCAGAAAAATAGCTCAAATGCAATTACTTTATGGCATCAAGGAGACACAATGTCTGTGCTGAAAAGTTTTCTGTATTGTCTTTAAGGTGAAATAATTACTAGTTTTGAAATGTGTAGGAAGGTAATTGTTTTATGACTTCCAGGATATGCCTAAGATCTGAGGAAAAGTCCTTGTCTATATATTTTTACAGGTAGATGCTAAATGCTACCAGCTGCCATCAATGGTTGTTTTGGGTCTGCTGCAAGCTAGCCCAGCAGTAATATTTGAGATATTAATTTGAGAACTCTCTGAGAGACACACATCATTCTGTATTCTGTATTCTGTCTTTGACCTGACAACATTCACCACATCTGCCTTGCTCTGTAAGTAAGTTAACTAGGGCATAGTAATGCTCTTAGATTCAATCAGGAATATAGTGAAGCTTAATTTAGATATTTTCCTTTATTTATTTAAGACTGTCCTGCAATGTTGTTTTAAATATTTCCTGTGGTTTTGAACTCTGATGTTGCTGTGAATACATATTTAGTATTGTCTTGTTCTTTTATTTATTATTAAATATATTTAAAAATGTCATTGTGGCTGATCTTTGTAAGATATATTTAAGTTTTGAGGGTACTTGCATATTTATCAGGTGACTTTGTATATGCCACTCATAATAGCCTTGCTGTTGGTCAAACTACCATTTGTATTAATAGTAACTTTACACAGTAAGATTGGACACCATTTATTAAGGGTCTTAAAGTAGCTGATAATGATCTGGCTGGTGGCAGTGATAACTACCTTATAGTCTGGGCAAAAGGGGGCATAGCTAGTAAACATGTGCCAGCTTTTCCCAGGTTTGTGTGTGTGTGTGTGTGTGTGTGTGTGTGTGTGTGTGTGTGTGTGTGTGTGTGTGTGTGTATGTGTAAATCAAACATCAAAGTGTGAGTGTGTCAGCTACTTGGGCAGCGACATGAAACATTGCTTGGACAGATAGGGTGCTGGAGGTCTTGGCTTGGCAACTCAGCTGAGATCTTAACTCTACAGCTGTGCCAGTGGGGAGTCTTATTGTGGATCTGGAGAAAGAGGGAGAAGCCCCAGACTGAATGTGGAATCTGTGCTCTTAAGGGAAACTGCACTTGATGCAGAGAGCTGCATTTGGAAATACTGTGTGTGTACCTGTCATCCTCCCAGTGAACATCCCCCACTGTTGCCAGTGGTGAGGATTGAGGTTCCTTGACTACTGGTCCAGTGGTGGGCATCACAGCAACAACTATGGAGCCTATGTATGTCAAATCAGATCAAAAAGAAGCAACCTTGCTGGTCACTGTCTCAGTGTAAATTCATGGTTCTTCTACAGTAATGTGAAAAAGCCCGCATACCATCATCACCGTCTGCTATTTTGTAAGAACTGTTTTGCTAATACTTCATATTGATTAATTATCTTTTGACAATTCCAAGATCACATCAAATAAATTGAATTTACCATTAGTTTGTTTGTTTAAGCCCGATACATAAAATGTTTTCATCGTTTCTGTGTTTTTCTTTCTTCTTTTCCTTCTTTCTTTCTTAATTTCTTTTCTTTACATTTGCTAACCTGTAAACTTTTTTGTCTTGTTCTTAATAGTTGCATGTACAGTATGTCGTTTTTGTAATTCATACTTGGAGAGTCACTGAAACCGGAGTCAGATTCCTTGTATGTGTGCATACTTAGCCAATAAATGTGATTCTGATTCATTAAACCTGACTGGGAAACTTTCATTTTTCAGTGAAGAGCCAAGTACAAAGCTTCATTAAGTGACTTAAAGTACATATTACTACAAAATAACGTTTTCAGTGCACCATCAGAGATGATAGGCAGTACTGATTATCTAAATATGTAAGAGAACAGTGCATGACTGCATACAGATTGCAACAATGTTATTAGTATAAAAAATAAAGTAAAGTAAAATCCACTGCTCAGCAAGCAAACGCTGTAGTTCCGTGAGGTAGATATAATGTAAGTCACAAAGGAAGCGGAGTACAGCAGAAGTAAGAACAAAACTCCAAATTTAATTCCAAGAATGTGCACTTATAACATACGGATGAGCGCTTTCACCATTACAGCTTCTTCAGATCCTTGTATAAAAGTCACAGTAGACCTCCCCTTATATAAGCAGCTCAATTAATCAACTAAAACAATTTAAACAATTAAAAGCAATGCTGGAGAATTTAAAGAACTCTCCCATATATAAACATGTTAATGTAAAGTAAGACAAAAATATATAAAACTTGCATAGTGACCTAAAACATGTAAATAAACATTCTGATAAGTTAATATTGATAAAATACATAATCAAGAACATATACAAATAAATGATAGTTCATTTTATGTGCCTGCGTTGTCTCAGCTTAGGTTTTATAGAAGCTCTATCATTCAACCCATGCCCCTATCAGCTTTCAAGCGAATGATCCAGTCAGTCTCCTTAGATTCAGTAAGATTCATAGTATTACCACCCTCTTATTCACAACAATTATCTCTAGGACCCGAACAAGAAAGTATGATCATTGTCATTGGTGGTTATATGTTTTGCTAAGGCATTGTGTAAAGTGCCCTTTCTCATGTGGTAAATATGCTCTCTCATTCTATCCCTTAACGGCCGGTTAGTTTTACCAACATAGAAACTCGGGCATGCCTGACAAGTAGCTAAATACACCACATTAGGTGTCATACAATCTGCATCTGCCTTGATGGAGAAAATGGTGTGTATGTATAAACACCTCACTGCTATCAATAAATGAACAGAAGTTGCAGTGACCACAGGGTTTAGTGTGACCAGTGTTCTTCATAATCCTATCATGTCTGGGGTGACTCTTAAGGGAAACTGCACTTGATGCAGAGAGTTGCATTTGGAAATACTGTGTGTGTACCTGTCATCTTCCCAGTGAACATCCCCCACTGTTGCCAGTGGTGAGGATTGAGGTTCCTTGACTACTGGTCCAGTGGTGGGCATCACAGCAACAACTATGGAGCCTATGTATGTCAAATCAGATCAAAAAGAAGCAACCTTGCTGGTCACTGTCTCAGTGTAAATTCACGGTTCTTCTACAGTAATGTGAAAAAGCCCGCATACCATCATCACCGTCTGCTGTTTTGTAAGAACTGTTTTGCTAATACTTCATATTGATTAATTATCTTTTGACAATGCCAAGATCACATCAAATAAATTGAATTTACCATTAGTTTGTTTGTTTAAGCCCGATGCATAAAATGTTTTCATCGTTTCTGTGTTTTTCTTTCTTCTTTTCCTTCTTTCTTTCTTAATTTCTTTTCTTTACATTTGCTAACCTGTAAACTTTTTTGTCTTGTTCTTAATAGTTGCATGTACAGTATGTCGTTTTTGTAATTCATACTTGGAGAGTCACTGAAACCGGAGTCAGATTCCTTGTATGTGTGCATACTTAGCCAATAAATGTGATTCTGATTCATTAAACCTGACTGGGAAACTTTCATTTTTCAGTGAAGAGCCAAGTACAAAGCTTCATTAAGTGACTTAAAGTACATATTACTACAAAATAACGTTTTCAGTGCACCATCAGAGATGATAGGCAGTACTGATTATCTAAATATGTAAGAGAACAGTGCATGACTGCATACAGATTGCAACAATGTTATTAGTATACTCTCAATACAATATGCGATAGCAAACTTGGTTGACTGATTTTTTCAGAATAGATTCATGATTAATGATACAGTATGAACTGCAGGCACTGATTTATGTTATACATGCTACAGTTTAGAGATTATGTTTATATTTATACTAATACACAACACACTCCCAACTAACAGTAATCCTAAGCATAAAAAGTTAAAACTAATTGTACAGGAATGATCGCCCTTGGTATTGACATACGAGTTACTAAAATAGACCATGTTAAAATTTCTTATGTAAGATCCGAGTCATAGATTCACAGGTTTATGCTTGGCTAATGACCATTAGGGCTTTCTCAAACCTAGTTGTGCAACCCAATCCAGTTTTGTCCCACACTTTCTTGAACACCTATATGGTGGAGTATGTTAAAAAAGAGGTTGCCAACAATTGTATGTATGTGTGGATGGCATGTTAGTTAGGGATTAATTTACTTACTGTTGACCTCTGTCCATCAGAGACATAGGAGCCAGGCCAGGGGTAAATTTGCAATTTCCCATCCGATGATCAAGGTTTCTTTTGAACAAGGTCAGGGATGAACTCTGCTTCACATACGTAGGAAGCTTATTCCATTACATGGTGATCCTGAGACACACAAGTCCCTCCAGCAGGTTCTGTTTATTTTGCAGACAAAGTTCAGGCCCTTGGATCTATTGTTCTGGTGGTGTTTGTCTTTTGGATGTGCAAGACATCCATCAGAGCTGGATCTGAGGATGACTTATATGCTAGGCATAGGTCGCCGCTTGTTAACCTGTAGGAGACTGAGTACACAGATAGGATTTTAAGCCGATCTGTGTAGGACAGGGTATTCATACCCTGGATTCTCCTGGTGAGGAACCTTTAAGGGCACCAAGTGCCTGGCTAGTTACATGCCAAAGGGGGCATTGTACTCAATGATGGGTCTAATAAGGGCTAAGTAGAGTGGTACTATTATTTCCTTGGACCTGGACACCATACCCTTGCTTATGAAGAGGCAATATAGAATGATTTCTTATTATTTCAGCTATATGTTGGTTGAGTGCCATATTACTGTGTACATATGTTCACAGATCCATAATTACTGAGTCATCTTTTAGGGGTATTTTATCGTTGAAGTAATTAGCTTGGGTGGTCACTTTACAAAGGGTACTATAATGCATTTCTTTGCCCTAAGTTTTAATCCATGGCTTTAACACCAGTAATTTGCTTGTGTTAGACCCTCTTGTAGAATGTTGGTGCCATGGGGGAACTATGATAGCTCCCAGTTTTCAGTCATACACAATCTTGGTGAGCCAAAGGCCTTTGACATTAGCCTTGACTTCTGAGAAGTAGATGCCAAACAGAAGCCGGCCCAACACAGAGTCCTGGGGTACTCCACTGCTGACCAGTCTCCTTGTGGAGATGGTCCCACCAATCCTGACTTCCTGGGTCTTATCTGTGAACCAGCTGTGAATCCAAAAGTTATGTCAGTATTTGCCTAGTTCTGAGAGTTTGTCAACAATACCTGGGTCGAATATTGTATCAGATGCCTTGGCCAGTTCAAGGTAGGTGGTATGCACCATTTTTCCCTCATCCAAAGCCATGGTGACCCTCTGAAAGAAGTCTACCAAGATAAGCAGGCATGACCTTCTTTAACAAAGCCAAACTGGGATGGGTCCAGTGTCCGTAGGTTGCCTATGTCCTTATTGATTACTTCCATGATAATTCATTCCATGGCTTTGCATATTAGACTTGTCAGACTGATTCGTCTGGAGTTACCAGTGTTTCTTTTAGTGTGTGCCTTAGTGAAAGCTGAGGGTAGGTGTTTCAGTTTGTTGACTTAGTAGATCTTTGAGGTTTGGAGAGGTTTCTTTTAATTGCCTCAGCATAAGAAGATCTATGTGAGTGTGATGAACAGTATGTGTGAAGGATGTAGTGTGTGTGTGTGTTTTTGACAACCTTGTTTTGCCTCCAAGGAAGTATGTACATCTCTCACATACTGGGTTAATTTCTTTAAGAATTAAAAGGTTGTCTGAGTATGAGACAAGTATTACATTGTCTCAGAATGCCCATATCTACCAAGCTGGCCACAGAGACATTAGGAAATTGCAAATACATGTTGTCGGGACCTGTATTAGGGTTGGGCTTGTGATGATATGGGCAAGTGCCAGCATAGCCAGCTGGAGTTTTGTAAAGAATGATATACCCCTTGAATAACAAACTGATTTATACAAGATGCTTGTGTTACAAATGTATTAGAACTATATGTCATTTGTATTTCAAACTGATTTTGTACAGATGCTTGTGCTGAAAATGTATTTGTGAGATTTGCTTGTGCTGAAATGTATCAATAGTGCACCCTACTGAAATGACAAGAAATGTGCATGTATTTTTGTAACTGAATTAAATGTATATGTTTTAATAGAAGACATGAGCACAGCAATGGCTAACCAGCTGTTTTATTTTAAGCAAAATAAGGGAAATGTAAATAAACTGTTAAACCAATAAAAGGCAGCCGCAGTGCTGAAGGGGACAAGAGATGTAGGTCTGGGAGCAACCATTATCTGTTAGCTTGTGTAAAGAATGGGGGAAGTGTTGTAAATGTTTCTGACTCCTAAGCACTGCCATAAAAGCTCTTGCATCTTGTATAAATCAGTTTAATATTCAAGGGGTATATCATTCTTTACAAAACTCCAGCTGGCTACGCTGGTACTTGCCCATATCATCAAAGAGATATGATGGTTTAAAGTCTTGGTTTTAGAGGGGTCATTTGGGTGGTGTCGAGGCCTAAGGCTAGATGATAGATAGTAATATGATCTTAGTGCTGTAGAACACGATCTAGCTGACCTAAGCTTTGTTCTGTGTAAAGCCTTTCTGTGTTACAGGTTAAAACACTAAGTACCAACTTTATAGGTTTAGTACTATACAGAGTACTGTCAACCACAACTGAGTAGATCTCCAAAAGCACACATAATTTATAGCAGACAGCAAAAGCTGAAAACTAACTCCTGTACCCTCTAGCCAATAAGTGACTACACTTTAATTGCCTCCCAACTCAGAAAGTCCAGGTAAACACCTTCTGCCGCTTGATGGATGATCCTGGAATGACTTAATGTAAAAGAACAACAAAAGTAGCTCTCAAATGCAGATTAATACCCAACTAAGTCCCTAAAAAGCTCTCTGGCTGATGAAACAATCTCACTTTAATCCTCTATGTGCATTATCCAGGTCAGACGGAACTGACCAGGCTACTTTACTACTGCCACTAGAATTGCACTTCCAGTCGTCTTAATGTAAAAACACACTCTGGTTAGCCAAAAGTGAAAACTAGCTACAACAGGTAATTGTCACTTTAAGCTCACTTGTGTGTTTCCTAACATGGACTGATCAGGCTATCTTTCTAGTCCCACTAGAATTGCAGTCCCAGCCTTCTTAATGTTAAATCACATTTTAGTTATCCAAAAGTGAAAAGGTACCAGAAACAAGTCTAAGAACTATCTACAAGTAATTGCAAGGTGATTCAAAGGCAGAGAAACCAGCAATGAGGAACAGGCACACTTCAAGGCAATTTGATAGTACACTAGCCGTCTAAGGGGCGGGCATCCCCAGTTACTTCTGTAAGTAACCAGTAAGATTAGCGCAAGAGATAAGAGTGGGAAGAGCTTCTAGGGCCAGGTATACAGTAGGGGCAGGCAGCGCAAAAGCCTCCAAGTTTAAAACCAAAGCTGCAGTATGGAGGGTGGGAGGGAACCAAACTCAGAAAAACACCTAGGCTCAGCAGAGAAACCAAAAAAGCACTGTAGACTCTAGAAATGCCTCAAATGAATAGCTTTAACTTCAGATAAAGAACAAAAATCACAGAAAATTTTGATTTAAATGATAAGGTAAATGCAGTTATAAATGTGCTTAAAATGTACTTATCTGAATGCAAAAATGTAATACAAATGCTTCTGTTATCAGTTACCGCAGTCTCAGTACTGAGTAGGTGGACTGTGCTCATGTAATGTAAAATACCCGAGGGGAGGATGGGTTAATTATCACAGGGTCTAGTTACAATTCGCTACAACAAACTCAGGAAAACACCTAGGCCCAGGAGAGAAACCAGAAAGCATTGCAGACTATAGAAATGCCTTAAATGAATAGCTTTAACTGCAGATAAAGAGCTAAAGAGCAAAAAAAAAAAAAAACTGATTTAATTATGAACGTTCTTAAAATGTACTTCTCAAATGCAAAAATGTGGTCCGAATGCTTTACTTATCAACTTCCAGCAGTCTCATCACTGTCATAGATCACTTTGCATACTTATTAAAATAAGACATTAAAGTTATTATTGCTTGCTTATTTAATTTTATTTATCCTTTGTTGTCCATGTTTTCCTCATTAGGCTAGCAGCCACTTTGGAATTTAAACTCCAGGGGAAATTTGTTAGGTACAATGAGACCATTTAAATCAACCTGTGTTATCACCAAGTCAAGCAGATGGGGCCTTGGTTTAACATTTGACCAAAAGGTTAGCACACCTCTTATTCTGCACTGTAGTGTCAGAAATCAATCTACCTGTTGTGGGAATAGAACCCATAGCCTTCTGAACCAACAAAGTATACTACCTGTTTCACCACTGCATTGTGCAGTTTAAATTGTGGTCTATTAAGTTAAAACAAGAGGTGAACCCTTTTGCTCTTGCCAGATCTTCATCAGATCTCAGTTATATACAGCAGTAATAAGCAATATATACGTTTCTATTTTATATATAAAATGTTATGAAAATTGCAGCAAAGGTTTTAATCTAAGAATACTTAAACAGATCACATCCAATGACCGTGATTGGAACAGAGGTACTAACACCATCCTAGGTTCAAGTTATTCTATAGTTATATAGAAACTGTTTCCATAGTGAACAAATACATCAGCCAGTAGTTTAATGACTACCGTCTCCAGCACATAATCAAATGAGCATGGATCGTTTCTTGGTGAGAGATACTACTAAACTGTGTACTATGAACTACTGTTATGCCAAATATACTGTTATTTTCAGAATAAGCTGCTTGTTACAATAATGCATTGTTATTATAATGCATTCTCTTTGATACACTTAAATCACTTCCATGCAAAACCTACTCTGTCTGCTCCTTTCTATTATCCATCAGTGTTGACTATGTAAATTGATGTTGCCAGTAATTATGTGAATGTTTATGTTTAAACCACTCTGCTTATTGTTTTCATGCCAAATGTAATTTAATAGTTTTACATAATAATTCATTCTCTGTCATTGTTTTCTGTTTGTTAAGGTCACTGTATAAATCATTTTGGCACCCAGGATCAAGTTAAGTAAATCATGTTCTTACCAAACCAGTGCTTTTTTCTATCATGCAAAACATCTGATATTGCCTTAGACAAATTATCTTCATTGAAGTTCTAATGCATATAAATCAGTTTGATGCTTGAAATCACACCAACTACCTCATTCCCATGTACTGCCAATATTTTTTTTCTGTTAGTTATTAAATCAGACCTATTATGTCAAAATGCAGATTGCTTACGTTTCTTATGATACAATTGAATAAATAAACATATAACGTGGAAATCTATGCTTTTTACATAAACCATTTGCAAGCATAACCAACTGAGCATAAATCATTATGTAATCAATAGGCAGTTTTTTATGAAAATAACCCTGGGTTGCTTTACATAAATTGCATGCATAAATCACATTGCATATGTTTATAATTGCTCAGTAATTAGTCTGTAGGAACTAGAAAAATACAATTGAACTGCCATCAGATAATTATTTTATTCATTCTTTAGATTATATTGGATAAAGTACTTCAATATATTCTTTGATTATCCCCTTGTAGTCAGGAAAAAAAACTTTTTTATGTTTATTCTTTGATTATCTCCATGTAGTCAGGCAAAACGACAACTTTTTTATATCTACTGGCCATCTTTCATACTGACTTATGCAACTGCCCTGCTAGAGTTATGCTGGCACAATGTTTTTCTGTGCAGTTTTATGTCCCTCTTATTGATAACCCTAGGATAACATCTGCACTCATTTATCAAACTTGTTCTCTTATCCTTATGTCCATAGCCACATCAGTGGCACAACAGTTAGCACACTTGCCTTTGCTGTAGAAGGTTGTGGGATCTATTCCTACCCCAGGTAGGTGGACTGATGACATTGCAGTGCAGCCTGGGGTGGGAGGGGTGCTGCACTTCTTACATGTTTTGTCCTTCGGATGACACGTTAAACTGAGGTTCCATCTGCTTCAGTTTGTTGCAGTTCCACAGAGTGTAAAAGATCCTACAACACCTATAAAAAAGAGCAGGGCAAGTTCCCCAATATCATGGCCAAATTTGCACTAGTATATAAATACTAGAGTGAGTTGCTCCTGAAAAAAGGCAATTAGTGTAGTGGGACTAAACCGGTCAACAAAAAGTAAATACCTACACATGTTACTACATGACAAAGGCTGGAGATGGCTCGCTGCCTGATACATCTGTTTATTGCTCACTTATGCATTAACAATGTTAAAGACAGCAGAGTGTACACTTCCATACTCCCATGCAGGAATGCAAAGACATCATAAATACATGTTTTTCGAAACTGAGAAACTTTCTTCTGCTTTCTTTTACTTGAGCGAAATGCGGTAGTAATAACTGATCTTTATTCCTACTGACAGTGTGGTGAACCTCAGGAATGATCAAAATTTATAATACACAAGATAATGGAACTTGGGCTCATTACTTGCTGATGAGGCTTTCTCAGAATCTAATATGAATGTGATGACTCTACGTCCTGCAGACTACTTGTCATATCTTTTAATTAGTTTATTATCTCCAATAATAGGATCCAGTGTGGTAAAATTGTGAAATGATGGAGCAAAGCTGAAACCTCCAATATCATTAAATTGCATAAGTTTAGTATAAATCATGAATATATTTTAAGACATGATAAGCATGCAATAAGATTTAGAACACGGTGAACTAAAACAATAATAACATCATATTTACATGGTATACTCTGATTTGATACATTACTGGTCATAAAAGTAAACGTTATTTGAGAAAAGGTATACAATGGTAGTAGCTGAGGATCGCAGCTGTTATAATACATCCTGATAGCCGATAGCTGAAATAAAATGTCAGTTTTAACTGTATAACACAGATCAACAGTAGGATTCCAAAAGTACTTATGCTTGGTATAGCTTAATATTCTAAACATTTACACTACCCCTGATTCTGAAAAAAGGCTCTGAGATTCCTCAAGCCACATAGGCAAATGAAGAATCCCAGAGACCTGTTCCTGATGCTAAAACATGAATTGTTCTCTATGCAGCAAGCCTTAGAAAAATGCTATTGGTATTGAATGAAAAAAAGGCCAAGCATCTGAATAGCTCATGCAATTCACAGTACTTGTTACAGTGTAAAAATTGCTCCACCTGTATGCAGGAGCTAGTACTGGAGGCATTAAAAAGCAGTAATTAATTCTTGTTGTAACTGTTCATACAAACAATTGCAGTGAGTAACAGGTAACAGAGGTGTAGGGGAGGTGCGGGCTTAGGACTGTGTGCATGCCATGCGTTTGGCATTGAAAACACCTTAAACGGTCGTTTAAGTTATTTCAAGTATACCTCTGTAGGACAGCCCCACGCCATTCTTTGCCTGCAGCTCAGAAATGATAATTTAGACACAACAAGCTGTTTTGCCTGTCTGCATGCATTGCCACACCTGACTTTGCCTGTCTGCATGCATTGCTACACCTGACATACAGTTGTTAGACAGATTTTTTTCTACCCGTATGTGAGAAATAGTACTGTAGACAGTCTAAAATATCTACAGTACAAGTTCTGACAAACCGGGGGAGATGTGGGGATGTCTGTCTATGAGTGAACTCAGTACTTATACAGCAAGCCCAGCAGTCATTGAATTATAATGAATAATGAGATTCATTTAAATATATTGTTTTATCCACTCTGGTGGCATAGCAGGATAAAGACTGACTATGACCCAGCCGACCTTCATTTGATTGGTGTTGGTGGCTCAGATGACTGATGAAGCTGCTACTGTTCTTTGTAGTAGGGTAGTTATGTGGGCATCTGCCGTGAAAATCCCTGGTAGAGGCCAGTGACATCACTACTAGGAAGGGTGGATCCAAAGGGAGGTAGGGTGATGACATAGCTGAGTTGCTGAAGAGGTAGGTAAAATGCCATACATCTCCAGGGCATGCCCACCCCCTTGGATGTAACCACCAGAGCCCTGGGGAAAGGGATAGTAATGGGGTATGTTATAAAAGAACCCCTCCAGTGGATTTTAACAGCCAGATATTCAGGATGCACTTAAGATCCATTCCAGTTCCAGTCCCATTGGGTATATTTGGGGAGGTTAAGGGGTGATTGGTAGACCCAGAAATTGATGAGGGGCACTGGGTAGGGGGACACAAGATGATACAGACAGGAAAAAAGATCCTAAAAAAAATAATGTTCTAGAATCTGACTCCCTGTTGCTGGTGTAGCATGTACTCTATAGACTTACGACAGTGGTGTAGTGTTGGTAAGTTGATGGAGCACTCTACCTAGCAGATATGATGTTATACTGGGAGGGACACTGGTATTTACATTTTCAGTAGAGCTGCCAGTGGCAAAAGTCTCACAAATGACTGCTCAGCTTTTTTTGGAAATCAGCCTCTAGTACAAGTGCTGTGGAGATATGCAAGGAAGCACAATTAACTTTGCAGAAGGAACAGTACATTAAATCTGAAAGATACAACTATTTTAGAAGCTTTAGAAGTCTGCAATGGACTGAAAACTACAAGTATGTAATGATTTCAAGTTATATCTGCTTCACTAAAATCAATGTATTGAGGATAACATGTAAGATGGTATGTAGATTATTAATCATACTGGAAGTTAATAATTAAGGGAGGTTCTTCTGTAAGTGTCTTCTAGTATCCAAAATAACTAGCCCAGCTATCTGGAGTTTTGTAACTAATCATATGTCATTTGTGAATATTAATATGATCAGTAGGCTTGGCTTACAAATGTAAGAGAACTATATGTTATGTGTAAATTAAACTTCTGTTACAGAAGTGTGTGCTGAACTATATGTTCTGTACTGAACTTCAAGAATGTAACCACAGTGTACCCTACTGGAAAAGAACAGAATTAACTTGCAAACTCTAAGAAAAATAAGTAAATTATTTTACAATTGTGTTTATCTCAGTCTTACTGAAGAAGACAGGATCTCTACAGCCAGAAGTTCTTTCTATTGTCTGGAAACAGACATAATTACAGGTTTCAAATGTAAAAGTGTTTAACTGTTTTACGACTTGCAGTTTTAGGCAAAGTTGTGAGAGATTAGTATTTTTCACAGAGATCTGTTAGCCTGAGAACTGAAGGCAAGTGACAAATAGTGATGCCATCCAGTTGACCCAGCAATAATGTGTTGTTATTAATTTAAGAACTACCTCTCAGAGAAAGTCTGGGCATTTTGTAGCTTGTCTTGGACCTAGAAACATGCAGTCGTCATCAGTATTACATCTGCATTTGCCTTGCTCTGTAAGTAAGTCTAGGGTACAGTGATATTTTTAGACATAAGAATATAGTAAAGATCAGTTTAGATGTTTTCTGTATTTATTTGAGACTGTTCTGCAGTGTTTTAAAATGTTTCCTGTGATTCTGAACTCTGTAGTCACTGTGCTGAGTTACTGAATATTGTCTTTTCTTTTGTTACTAAATATAGTTAAACCTTTTAATTGTGGCTTGTTTGTTTAGAGATATTTAATCTCTTAGAGTACTTGCATATGCATTTGGTGACACTGTATGGGCCACTCCTAAATAGCTTTTAGTCTTGGCCACACTTACCATTTAGATAATAGTAACATTACAGAGTAGAACTGGTCTACCTTTGGGAAGGGCCTTATAGTTGCTGATAAGTAAGGGTGATTGGTGGCAGTGATTGCTACCTTATAGTCTAGGCAGAAGGGGGCATAGCTAGTAAACCCATGCCAGCCTTCCCCAGGAGTTCCTGTGTGTTTGTATATAAATCAAATCTCAAAGTGTGTGTGTCAGCTGCTTGGGCAGGACACGAAGCACTGGTTGGACAGAGAGGGTGCTGGAGTTTTTGGCTTGACCACTCGGCTGAGATCTTAACCCTACAGCTGTGCCAGTGGAGAGTCTTATTGGGGATCTGGAGAAAGAGGGAGAAACCAGCCCCCAGACTGACTGTGATCTCTGTGTGCTCTTAAGGGAAATTGTACTTTACTGTGTGTGTACTTGTTTACCTCCAATGTGCACGACCCTCACTGGTGCTAGTGGTGAGGATTGAGGCTCCATGATTACTGGGCCAGTGCAGGGGTATCACAGATACAACTATTTTAGAAGCTTTAGAAGTCTGCATTGGACTGAAAACTACAAGCATGTAATGATTTCTAGTTATACCTGCTTCACTAAAATCAATGCATTAAGGAAAACATGTAAGATGGTATGTAGACTGTTAATCAAACTGGAAGTTAATAATTAAGGAAGGTTCCTCTGTAAGTGTCTTATAGCATGTAAAATAACTAGTCTCCATAGAAGAGAGTGCATGTTCATAGCTTTTGTAAGTTTGTACAAATGGTAATAAATGGATGATAATTTACTCTGGTATATTTCAAGTGGGATCATATGTGGACTGCATTTTCTTGATATGAAAAAGGTCAGCTGTATTTTGCTCAACACAGAGACTCAGAGTTTATGCTTTCTTACAGACCTCTGTAAAGTATATAATCCCACTTTATGCACATGCATACATACATGCACTCACAATGACACACACACACACACACACACACACACACACACACACACACACACACACACACACACACACACACACACACACACACACACACACACACATCCATCTTATTATTCTCTGTTACCTTGTTTGAAATGACAATTTCTACTCAGCAGACCTAGGAGACTCCACCTATCTTTTCTTTCAGAATTCAAGAAGGAATCTTAAACAAAATCTACAATTTCATGACTACGGGATTCAAAGGAACAAGACCAGCCATTATGGATCCACCTACCAAACAAGCCTCAGAATTATGATCGGGTTATAACAGGTGGGCTAGTGAACTGCAGTAGTAGCTGACAGCTGTATCATTGCAGTTTAAATGTTAAAAAGATGAAACATAAATATAGTTATGGGGTATTATGTGATTTATTGCTAAGTTCACCAGTGTGTATCAAAAGTTTCCATATGAGGCCACCAGCAATATTCAGGCAATAGAGCTATGTAGTTGCGTGTGCATAGTACAGCATGCATTTTTACTGCTGAATTCAGGTTTGGGCAGAAACTGATATCAAGACTCAGAAGATGACTTGATCAGCTGGCCTGATGAGTTAAGACAGAAGAGTAGGTGTGCCCCTTTCCAGATAATACAGATGCTTCAGTAGGGAACAACATGCCCATTACACTGATGACATAACTCACAATACTGTACATGTGAAACGGCTGAAAGAGAGGCTAACAGGTGAGAAAAATAAGTGCTGTCAGAGAATGAGAAGCCAAGACTCTAAAGCAAGCGTGTGTGTTTGTTTCTGTGTGTGTGTGTTTATGGTAGAGGGGAATACGCAGGTAAAACAACCTAGTCATTAAAGTTGTTTTTTACATGCACATACATGTTACATATTATTCATTATACATAGTATTACATATTATATTCACACATTCATAGAAGCCACGGTGGTACAGCAGTAGCATTGTTGCCTCACTGCAAGAGGTTCTCCTGTTCGATTCACGGCTGGAGTGCCTTCTGTGTGGAGTCTGCATGTCCTCCCCACAGTCGAGTGGCCTCCGAAAGACATGTGTGAATGGACATGCCTTCGCGGAAGGTTGGGCGTCAGGCTGGCAACTCGGCACCATAAAAAAAATCTACTGCCAATCATTAGCAGACCGAAGTTCCACTGTTGTAACCCCTAACCGGGAAAAGCCGAAACAAATATTCACACATTCATACATTTATAGGTATTCCAAGGCCACTGAATCTCATGACCATTTACACCTCATCAGTGACCTCCCTTGGGCTACATTCCCTTTTTCCAGTAGGGCCTTACCAGTCAATTCAGGAGTAAATTTGTGGCCACCCATCCAGTCATCTAGGTTATGTCTGATGCAGAATAATAAGCTCCATGGCTTAACATGCTGGGAAAGTTTATTCCAGAGTTTTGGTAGGTGCTGTGTTATAAACCTTGCACTCCACCCTGTTTTGTATATGTGTTGGAGAAGATTTAGGTCCCTGGTTCTACTATTGGTGTAGCCATAGGACTTGCACACATACAAAAGTCAAGGACATTCAGGTCTCTTATGGCACAGTAAGTGACTCAGATTTATCCTCAAAAGATTACAAAATAAAGGGATAAAGCCTCCATTCTCCCTCTTGTTAGTTTACAGGCTTTAGGTCTGTCATCTTTTGGATTAGGAACCTTTGGGGGGGGTCTTTCTAATTATTTGGCATGTATAATGAGATACTTCCTGAAGAGGGTTTTGTTCTTGATAACTGATCCGGACATTCCTGAAAGGAAATGTTCTTTCCCTTTAATAATGATAGATTTCAGCACATGTCTGAACATGATTTAGGCTTGACATAAGTATCGGAAAGTGACTGATGACAAATTTCTGCACTGAGAATTAAAATTGTCTTAAAGTGGGATGAATATTGCAGGACTATTGAAATGAATTAATGTATACATCAACTCTTTTTAGTTTGGAATAATTTTATAAAAAAAGAACTACAATTTTAAAATATTTAATTAGAAAATAATTTAGTAGGTGGTCTGGGTGAAAGGTTTACCTAGAAGTAGATGTTATTTCACTCCTATACAAAAATGTTTTGTAGATTTGTAAAAAAAACACTGTTTATAGCTCTGACATGCCTTTAGTGGGACTTTTTTATGTCTCTCACATCTTTAAACTCTTAAAGTAAGATTGATGGGTTTGTTATGTGTGGAGTCATTCAGGATAGTGTGCAAAGTTTTTTGCTGTAGCAAATACCGTATGATTTTTTTAAGTGACTGTCTTTAAGGGTGGTCACTTGACAAACTGGTGGAAGATGTGGTTAAAAGTTTTTACATGATTCATTAATGTCAGAATCATGTATTGAGTAGAGTAAAGATTGCATTAGGTATATATTAATAAAAAATGTCAGGTTAATAAATGATGATGTTAATAAATGACATGAGATAGCCCAAAGTAATGACTAGGCATTATCAGTGAAGTTGATTCTATTCTGTAATGCAGTAAAATGGTGGGAATAGAGAAATTTTAGTATTTATAAGGCTATTGGGAGGGTGGGACAGTGAAGGTCACTGGAATTCCTTAGAAGCCAATGATGATTCAGTGGAGATATTGGATACTTAGTAACATATTGCATACTTATTAACATTTACTATCTCCCTCACAACATGGCTTCTGGCCTGATCACACCACTGAAACTGCTCTACTACACTTTCTAGACATAGTTAACCAAAACAGATATTTGGGTAGCCGTGTCTTCATCTTATTTCTAGACCTCTGAAAGGCATTGGTTTCAATATTTCACCCTCTTGTCCTCAACAAACTCTAACAGCTAGGTGTAAATAGTACTACCAGTTCCCTAATTAACTCGATAGGTGTACACAATATGTCATATGGTAGGAGTTTCCTATTCTAGTCACCTACCAGTACAAAGAGGAGACCCACATGGGTCATTACTAGGGCTCTCTTATTTAATATATTCAAAATCACATGCCCAAGGCAGCCAAACATGCAGTAATCATGCAATATGCTGGTGACTCAACTCCTGTTCGCACAGCTGCAACACCATCCCAATTCCAAAATCACACAAGATTTTGAGACCTCAAAAGAGCAATCCCAACTATTCATGAATCCCCAAAAAGGAGGCTAATCACAATTACCTCCACTAACCTTCCACTGACTAGCTCTCTACGCTAAATATAAACAACACCAAAATAGAATGTCACCCACAATGAGTCATTAGATGTCATTGTAGATAACAAACTTAAATCTGACTAGCACTTCAATGATGCTGTCCCCAGAAAATCACGAATTATGGCTGCTTTACAATGTCAGGCCATATCTCACTGACCAGAGCAGGAAGGCAACTGCAATACAGGACCATATGTAAGTACAAGGTAAACTATCCTTGTGGGCTATTTTAAGCCTAACCAATTTTCTTTTCAAAGGTGAGAATCAAACCCTCCACCTCGTGCCTGTAAGGTAAACACCTTATCCATTATATCAACTAACTTTAATCATTATACCACCAACCGTCTTTGTCCTAGATTGCTTTATGCACTATAATTGTCACTAATCTTCAAACTACACCAATTGTAAAAGTTTGACTGTGATAGATTAAAATATATCGATTTGCATCCAACATCCCAAACCAAACCCATCACTACGTTCCTCTTCTGAACCTGAACTGGCTATAGCTACCATAGTAGATATCATATATGCAGTTCATAATGACATAAAATACTACACGATCCTTCAAGCACCCCAGCCATCAGCAATACAATAAACTGGTACAATCCCAATAAAGCCCTTGATCAAAGGACCAACACCTAAAAAAATCCCAAAAATCCAGCAACTCACATGGGGACTCCTTATACTCAGTAAGCATACCTAAACTATGAAACATCATTCTCTTCACCATCTGACAAATAACAACCTCCTCACTTTTAAGATCAACCTCAAACTACATTTAAAGCATGCTAGAATTTGCATGTATTCTGAATCACCTGGATAAAAATACCCAAATACTCAAGATGTCCTATTCTTACTTACTAAACCATTTCTTCCCAACTGGATTTTTATGTCTAATTGAATTGAATTAATTGTATTCTTCCCATTTAAAAACATAGGCACTACTGTTCCTTTATTAGCTTACAACTTTGCCTGAATATAGATGCATATTACATTAATTTAGATTCCAAATGTTGATATTGTTGAGTGTTTAGCGATGCTGTTACATTTATACTAATAATTTGCTGTTTCTGTTATGTACTGTAATGAGCACCAACGTTACATCTTAGAACTTACTATACCTTATATCTTTGTGTGATATTTCCTATTTATTGAATTTTAATGAATTTTAGTACTTTTGTACACCTTTCTTTAGACCTTGTTTAAGCTTAATTAGCCCTCCCCAAACATATGCAAGTCTGCCCCAAATATTCTACCTTTAAAACACAAATAAAAGAATATCTCAAAACTACCTGGATCTGCCCTTTTATTACTCCCAGTTAATCTCCCACCTTCCTATTAACTCCCCACCTTTTCATCCCGCTACCCAGCTCTTTTCTTTTCGACTCTTTAATGGAATTCCTTTTTTCTTTTTTCTTCGAACTTTAGGCGAAGCACAGGTAGACTTTTCAAGTACTGGAATGGTCAATTATCTCTGTATTTCAGCAATGTGTATGTCTTTAAATTTGATTTTTCATGTTCTGACATTTCAACTTTTCTCTGTCTGCATTGTTACCTTCATACCAACATTGTTGCAAACACTTTAAATTGACTGTACTGTATTATTTATGATTACTTACTGGAGTTTCTGAATAATTTAGTTTGTGGAACTTTTCTCCCTGGGTCTCAGCTGAAAACAGGCTCCTGGCCCAGTCGGACACTATCCGGTTAATGTGTCAATAAAATAAATAATAATAATTATCAATCTACTAGTGGTGGTGCTGCAGTAGCATTGTCGCCTCACAGTTAGACGTTGCCCGTTCGATTCTCAGTTAGAGCGTCTTCTATGTGGCGACATGCGTGAATGGGCCTTCCTTCGTTGAAGGTTGTGCATTAGGCCCGGCAAGCCAGCATGTAAAAATCTACTGCCAATCATTAGCAGACCGGAGTTCCGCTGTGGCGACCTCTGATCGGGAAAAGCCAAAAGACTCAAACAAAACAAATCTACTATTTCTTGGAGTGTTTCTCTCCGAACATCCACTAAAAATTAGCATTCTACCCAGTCTGACCTTCCTGGTAAACGAAAGCAAATAAATAAGAACTCCTTGACTAGGTAATTAGGGTCAGTGGGTAGGGTGTACCAGTTGTGTTTCAGGCAAAGCCATTTCTGTGATGTGAAAACAAAGTGCAGATTTTCATCTCACTGATGTCACAATCAGCTGCAAATAACTTCAATGCATGCTGGGGATCATAGTCACTTGAGGTTAAGAGGACAACATCATCTCCAGATAGCAAGATTTCAACCCTAACCTGTCCTAACTCCATACTTTCCTGATATCATGTCCCTGAAAATCACAAGCATGAGAGAATAAAGGAAACCCCCTTGAGAGAGTCCTCTGGCCAATTTGAAATTATTCATGTGACCACTGAGAATACAGATAATGATCACTTCTCAAATACAGAGACTGAAAGGACCACAGGGATAGTACTGGGACTGTATTCTGTTATAGAGCTTCTCAAAAGTATTGTATTTTTTATAAAACACAGACAGGCTCAATGCAAATAACTTATTTATTTTCCCATATCTATTCCTTTTGTTAAACTAGAGGAAAACTGAAAAAAATTGAGATACTGGTAGCACTTAGAAACACAACACGTATAAGATCATTAAAACTCATACTGGCAAACTGTGACAAAAATAAAATATAAAGAACTGCAAATAAAAAAGTAACTCATCAAAGGACATGTAAGGGGGGGGGGGGTCAAACAAAGCACTAGAAGTTAAAAATGGAATGTATCACTTTGCTGCATTTCCAGGACATGAACAAGTTTAACAGAATGACGAGTATATAAAATAAAAGGTCATAAAAAACACTTTTGCTGTAAAACCACAGTAGGATGCAAATACAAAAGAAACAATAGGCAAAGCATATTAGGACAGAATGCAAACAAGTAGAAACCAGGTTAAGAAATGTTTTGTACAAACGTTTGCATCTAACTGTACTCTGGAAATATTGTACCTCCACCCTTCTAGCTTTATACAGTAACCCTCCAACTTGTACATTTTTTTATATATCTATATCTTTAACTGTCTGTCTGTCTATTTATCTATCTATCTATAAATAGATATTCTCCACCAGTTTGGAATAACAGTATCCCTAATGCTTTATTTCTGGTATGCAAATACTAAAAAAAAAATTCAGTATGTTCTTCTGCATCAGACTGTTTGCCTATTTGCCCCAGTCATTGCTGAATGGGTTATTTCATCAGCTTATATAGGTAGGTAGTTAGATAGATAGATAGCTGGATAAAAATCCTGTTTGTTAACCAGGCATAGCTCTCAACCTTCCATTGCGAAAAAAGGAACACACACGCTCATATAATGTGGAACAAATGGGCAAATGTGAACACAACTACATACTAACTAACAACAACTAACTAGAAGAGGTCAGTGGGATGGTTGAAATATGCTGGTTTACTTATAAGAAGATCCTTTAATGAATTAATATGATTAATTTCAATTTACCATGGATTTCACTGAAAAAAAAATAAATATGATGTGTGACTGACTCTTTTTCAATGTGGAACTGGGATTTTTGAGGAACATGACTTTTTTTTACCAAAAATGATAATGCGTTCCTGAAAGAGAGGTACACTTGAGAGGTATGTAACCAGGTAGGCCCACTGGACACACAGTCCCTTTTCAAGGAAAACATGGGAGTATTGTCTGGTTAAGTGACTTGCTCAAGGTCACACAAAAGACAAACAAGGGCTGCAGAAATCAAAATCTGTACCACAGCAACTACAGCTGACAGCACACACCAGTTTTCAACTGTTAGTTTTTGGGTTGATTGAATACATGTACCCACAAGCAAATGGCCTAGCAGATTGTGACAGACACATTGTGGACTGACTGAATGAATGCCTATGTCCAACAGAAAACTTCAAAGCACACAGCACAGAAGCTGACCCACACCATTACATTTCCATTGTAAAATAAATACTTAATTAGAGACTGTATACCTTTATTTTCTGTCAATTGTTTCATGATTCTTTACAAGAAAACTTACATAGTTTGTGAAAAGCTATAGACTAGCTGAAATACTAAGTGGTTAGAGCTTGGTTCAGAAATCAGCTTCTGTTAACAGAACACAAAGATGGGCCTGTTTTGGCAGGACTGAAGACTTACAGCAAAATGGTCCATGTCCTCTTAGTTCACGTGTGAACTGTGGTAGACAGGACATAAAATGTGCAGGGCTGATCACTGGAATCTGAAAACTTTACACACACATATATATATATATATATATATATATATATATATATATATATATATATATATATATGTACACACACACACAGACACACACACACACATTTTTTTTTTTTTACTGACTACCAGTTCTGTCTGCTTTACTGAAATAATAGAAGGAAGCTATGTTATGTTCATGACTTTCTGCAGCTACTATAACTGACTAAACAAAATAAAATAAGAGTTGTAATCATAAAGGGAAGTCTAGTTATTTTTACAATTAACAAAAGCCACCATGACTGAACAAACAAATCAGAATTGTTAATTAGCAGGTCATATATGATTTTTATTTTGAGTTACAGCACTTGTGTTTTATTTTGTAGTGAGCTGGATGAAGTGGTGATGACTGTACCCAAGGGTGAGAGAGTGATGATTGGAGCAGATTTCAATGGGCATATTGGTGAAGGGAGCAGAGGGGATGAGGAAGTGATGGATAGGTATGGTGTTAAACAAAGGAATGCAGAAGGTCAGATGGTAGTGAATTTTGCAAAAACGATGGACATGGCTGTGGTGAATACGTATTTTAACAAGAGGGAGGAGCATAGGGTGACATACAAGAGTGGAGGGAGATGCATACAGGTGGATTATATTTTATGTATTACGGCCAGTCTGAAAGAGATTGGAGACTGTAAAGTGGCGGCAGGGGAAAGTGTAGTTAAGCAGCATAAGATGGTGGTTTGTAGGATGACATTGGTGATCAAGAAGAGGAGGAGGATTGTGAGGGCAGCACCAAGGATCAAATGGTGGAAATTGAAAAAGGGTAATTGTGAGGTGGAGTTCAGGGAAGAGTTAAGACAGGCACTGGGTGGCAGTGAAGAGTTACCGAATAGCTGGGTAACTACAGCAGAGCTAGTAAGGGAGATGGCTAGAAATGTGCTTGGTGTGACATCTGGAAAGAGGAAGGAGGACAAGGAGATCTGGTGGTGGAATGAAGAAGTACAGGAGAGTATACAGAGAAAGAGGTTGGTGAGGAAGAAGTGGGATTGTCAAAGAGATAAAGAAAGTAGACGAGTATAAGGAGATGAGGTACATGGCAAAGAGAGAGGTGGTGAAGGCTAAGGATAAGGTGTATGAAGAGTTGTATGAAAGGTTGGACACTAAGGAGGGAGAAAAGGACCTGTACCGATTGGCTAGACAGAGGGACCGAACTAGTAAAGATGTGCAGCAGGTAAGGGTGATAAAGGATAATGAGGGAAACGTACTCACATGCAAGGAGAGTGTGTTGAGCAGATGGAAAGAGTACTTTGAGGGGCTGATGAATGAAGAGAATGAGAAGGACAGAAGGTTGGATAATGTGCGGATAGTGAATCATAAAGTGCAGTGGATTAGCAAGGAGGAAGTATGGATAGCTATGAAGAGGATAAAGAATGGAAAGGCTGTTAGTCCAGATGACATACCTGTGGAAGCATGGAGGTGTTTAGGTGAAATGGCAGTGGGGTTTTTAACTAGATTGTTAATGAAATCTTGGAAATTGAGAGGATGCCTGAGGAATGGAGAAAAAGTGTTTTGGTACCGATTTTTAAAAATAAGGGTGATGTGCAGAGCTGTAGTAACTACAGAGGGATTAAATTGATCAGTCACAGCATGAAGTTATGGGAAAGAGTAGTGGAAGCTAGGTTAATAAGGGAGGTGATGATTAGTGATCAGCAGTATGGTTTTATGCCAGGAAAGAGCACTACAGATGCAATGTTTGCTCTGAGTGTTGATGGAGAAGTACATAGAAGGTCAGAAGGAGTTGCATTGTGTCTTTGTGGACTTAGAGAAAGCATATGATTGGGTGCCTAGAGAGGAGTTGTGGTATTGTATGAGGAAGTCGGGAGTGTCAGAGAAGTATGTAAGAGTGGTACAGGATATGTACGAGGGTAGTGTGACAGCAGTGAGGTCTGCAGTGGGGGTGACAGATGCATTTAAGCTGGAGGTGGGATTACATCAAGGATGAGCTCTGAGCCCTTTCTTATTTGCAATGGTGATGGACAGGTTGACAGACGAGATCAGACAGGAGTCCCCGTGGACTATGATATTTGCATATGACATTGTGATCTGTAGTGAGAGTAGGGAACAGTTGGAGGAGACCCTGGAGAGGTGGAGATATGCTCTAGAGAGAAGAGGAATGAAGGTCAGCAGGACTAAGACAGAATATATGTTTGTGAATGAAAGGGAGGATAGAGGAATGGTGAGGATGCAGGGAGTAGAGGTGGCGAAGGTGGATGAGTTTAAATACTTGGGATCAACAGTTCAGAGTAATGGTGAGTGTAGAAGAGAGGTGAAGAAGAGAGTACAGGCAGGATGGAGTGGGTGGAGAAGAGTGTCAGAAGTGATTTGTGACAGATGAATACCAGTAAGAGTGAAAGGGAAGGTCTACAAGAGGGTAGTGAGACCAGCTATGTTATATGAGTTGGAGACAGTGGCATTGACAAAAAGGCAGGAGTCAGAGCTGGACGTGGCAAAGTTAAAGATGTTAAGATTTGCACTGGGTGTGACGAGGGTGGACAGGATTAGGAATAAGTATATTAGAGGGTCAGCCCAGGTTGGAAGGTTTGGAGACAAAGCCAGAGAGGCAATATTACGTTGGTTTGGACATGTGCTGAGGAAGGATGCAGAGTATATTGGGAAAAAGATGCTAAGGATGAAGCTGCCAGGTAACAGGAAAAGAGGAAGGCCTAAGATAAGGTTTATGGATATGGTGAGAGAGGACATGCAGGTGATTGGTGTGGCAGAGCAAGATGCAGAGGACAGGAAGAAATGGAAACAGATGATCCGCTGTGGCGACCCCTAACGGGAACAGCCAAAAGAAGAAGAAGTCAACACTTGTGTTTTAACAAAGGCTGCATCATCCACAGTAGGGTTATGTATTGTGACCACAGAAACTACAGGGATAATATACTCCAGTATGCTGAGCTTACATTTCCCACTGGCTGCTCCAGCAAAACGTATCAAAATGGATTCAGTCTCAGATATACCAACTCTCAGATCGCCATACCTTAGACTAAAGGGAATATTCTAAGAAATAACCATCTCCGACTTGATATATGGATTTCCATTTTTTCAGCCATTCAGTCTCTGTATTTTGAGACTTACTCATAAGGCTTCAGTCACTTCAAATAGTTGCTATAATTTTCAGTAGAAAACAGTTAATAGGATCTACTAGACTATGGATTTCATAATTTCCTTTCCCAGTTCTGGCATGTCTAGATCTGAGATTACAATATGCAGGTTTAGAATCAGATGCAACAGTAATGTTGGTGGAAATAAGAATAAACATAATATACCATAATAAAAAATGTATTTAGTAGCAATCACTTTAGTTATGTATGTACGTATATATTTATTTTGATTTTTTAACTGGTAGACTTCAGCTGAGCCAATGACCTTTTTCAGTGGCATCCCAAGAAGAAAAGCTCCATGAAATACAGTAAAATCATCTTGATGAGGCTGAATAACACATATAAAAGGTAGATAATTAGAGAAAGAATATCATATTAAAATCACATTAGAGTAAAATATATAGTACAGTTCATGTTCACATACAATATGATGTTAAATGCACATTATAGTAGAGGAAACATTTACATAAAAATACCAGCTATATTATGTCTAATTAATCAGTATTTAATGTAGGTTCATAGGTTCATAGCTGTGTACAAGGCTAATGGCCCTGGAGCCTTTACAAGCCTAGCCCATAGAATTGCCCTGGCATTGTGTCGCCCGACGTTAATTCCCAGTGCCTCTATCAAGTAGAGCCACTGTAGTGATCCCTGGGGTGAACGTTCTATTTCCCATTCACTCATCAAGATTTCTCTTTGAGAGCCAGTGAGGTGCTCTGCTTGACATGTATAGGAAATCTATTCCAGAGCATGGGTAGTCTCTGGGTTATGAACCTGTCCCTCCAGCATGTTCTGTTGATTGTGGTAATGAGGCTGAGGTCTCTGGAGCATGTGGCATGGAGGGATTGGGATTTCTTTAGATGTAGCATTTCTAACAGAGCTGGGTCAGACATGGCTTTGTAAGTCAAGAAAAGATTGCCTCTAAGTAGGCAATATGAGACAGAGAATAGAGGGAGTTTTTTGAGTCTGTCAATGTAGGACATGTGTTTAAGGCTTAGGATCCTCTTCATGAGGTACTTCTGTGGCCTCTCTAGCTGTTGCAGGTGTCTAGTGAGGTACATGCCAAATGAGGCGTTATACTCGATGATTGGTCTAATGAGGGAAGAGTAGAGAGAGATGATGACCTCTTTCTTCCTGGATGCAAAACCATTGGTAATTAGATGTGCCACATAGAAGGACTTTCTGACCACAGTGGCAATGTGGGGGTCGAAGGAGAGGTTGCTGACAACCTGTGTCCCCAGATCTCTTATAACTTCTTCAGTGTTCATTGGGCTCCCATCAATGTGGTAATTAGTGCGAACTGAATTTTTACCAAAGGGGATGATGATGCATTTTTTTGGTATTAAGCTTAAGGCCATGGTTTCAACACCAGTCACTGGTCTCAGTGGGGCCGTTCTGGAGGATGTCTACATCACTTGGGGAGTTAATAATGGCTCCCAGCTTGCAGTTATTTGCAAACTTGGTTAGCCAGAGTCCCTCCGTGTTGGCCTGGACTTCTGAGAAGTAGATGCCGAACAGGAGAGGAGCCAGGACCAATCCCTATAGGACTCACTCATGACTTGTTGGCAGTCTGACTTGGAGTCTGCTACTTTCACATTATAGGTTCTATCTGTGAGCCAGTTTGCAACCCACCTAGTGATATAGGGGTAGATGCCTAGTTTGGTGAGTTTATCAGTAATTCCTCAGTAGGGAATGGTATCAAAGGCCTTGGCCAGATCGATAAACTGCCTTGCCCTCATCCACAGCTCTGTTGACTGACACAAAGAAGTCAACCAGGTTGAGCAGGCATGATCTACTTTTCAAAAAAACAAATTGTGTGGGATCTAGAATTTGGAGATTCCCTATATCCTTGTTAATTAGGTCCACAATGACATGCTCCATAGCCTTAAATGTCAGACTCGTCAAGCAAATGAGGTGATTATTCCCAGAGTCTGTAGTTGCACTTCCTTTATGTAGAGGGATGACTGTAGCAGTGCGCCATTCAGTAGGGACAAAGCCTGAGGTGAGGTTGTGATTGAACAGGACACACAGATGTGGTGCCAGTTCACATTGTAGTTCATGTAGAATACATCCAGAGATATTGTCAGGTCCCATGGAAGCTGTAATCTTGGCCTTAGACAATGCAGCTTTAACCCTGTGCTGAAGTAATGCTGGGTGCCTGGCCTTCTTCTGGTGTTGTGATTCGTACTTTAGGAGTGGTAGAGATGGGTAAAGTTGGCACTGAATCTATCAGCCAGTATGTTGGCAATATCTGTTGGCTCAGTATAGGAGGTACCACTGTGCAGTAACTCAGTGCCAACCTGGGTATTGCAGTGGATATTCTTGATATAACTATAGAAGGCTTTGTGGTTGTTTTTAGTGTCTGTCACAATTCTGCCTTCACAGCTGGCTTTAGAGGTTTTGATGAGGGAGCTCAACTTTTTGTTGAGGCTAATAAGGGAGTTTCCCATTCTTGGGACTTCACCTTTTTCCTGCAACAGATTCTTCCTTCTGTTGTAGAGTTTATTAATGGCAGGGGACCACCAGATTGGCTTCCTTTTTTTGGAGGAGAGTGTCATAGTTCTCTTGGGGATGGCTAGTTGCATGCATTTATGTATGTGTTCGTACAGTGCATTGGTGTATGATTCGGCAGTCATGCAACTATTTTCCATTAACATGGGTGCTGTGAAGTTAGCCACCTCTGTTTTTAGGAGCCCAAAGTCAGCTTTGAAGAAGTTTTGCATGGTGGTTACCTTTGCAGGGGGTGTGGGTGAGATGTGGATTTCCATGGTGATTAGTTTGTGGTCGGATCTAACCAGGGAAGAATCGACTATTGGTGTAGAGCAATGGTTGCCCATGTTAGTAATAACCAGGTCAAGGATGTTGCTTCCTCTATTGGGGGTAAGAATGAGCTGGTCCAGGACACTAGAATTGATGAATTCCAGAAAGCATTGGGCCAGTGTATTGGTGTATGAGTTGTTTTCCCAGTTGATGGAGGGGTAATTCAAGTCACCTAGTAGGAGAGTGTTGGGTTGGACCCTAATAGTTTCCAGGGTGCTTAGGAACATGGAGTGAGAGTCTTGGGACATGGTATGAGACCAATAGCAGGCTACGACCTGAATCGCCGTCTTACCCATTGTTAGTTGTACCTGAAGTATATCAGATGCGTTATACTGGGCTACTAGTCTGGAGGTGTACATATCCTTTAAGAATATGGAGACACCACTGCCTTGGAGCTTCGGTCCATATTCTGGTCCGAAAGGTGTGGAATGAGTTATAGCCTGGTAGCACAGGGGTGCTTTCTACTGCTTTACACCAGGTCTCTGTTACAGCACAAATGTCAGTGTTCTCCATTTTGAGGAGTGCTTTGAGCAAGTGCATCATGAGATTTAGACTTCTAGTATTGAGCAGCACGACCCTCAGATACATCTAGTACTGAGCAGCATGACCCTCAGATACTTCTAGTATTGAGCAGCATGACCCTCAGATACTTCTAGTATTGAGCAGCATGACCCTCAGATACTTCTAGTATTGAGCAGCATGACCCTCAGATACTTCTAGTATTGAGCAGCATGACCCTCAGATACTTCTAGTATTGAGCAGCATGACCCTCAGATACTTCTAGTATTGAGCAGCATGACCCTCAGATACTTCTAGTATTGAGCAGCATGACCCTCAGATACTTCTAGTATTGAGCAGCATGACCCTCAGATACTTCTAGTATTGAGCAGCATGACCCTCAGATACTTCTAGTATTGAGCAGCATGACCCTCAGATACTTCTAGTATTGAGCAGCATGTCCCTCAGATACTTCTAGTATTGAGCAGCATGACCCTCATATTGCATTTCTTTGTAGCTGTTATGGTGGTAATTTGGTCTTTGGAACATCACCTAAAAAAGGCACTATAGAGATGGCAAGAGCCTTAACCAGTATATGGAAACCCAAGGGTGACAGATGCAGGCCATCTCTGGCAAAGCATCGAGGTCTGTCAGTCATGTCATCCCAAGCAGACAGATACTGGATCCCCTTAGAATGACACCAGAAACTTAGACAAAATTTAGACAATTGTTGAAGTCAATCATTTTTTGCTTGTACAGCAGTATCATTTTTGGGTGATGGTAGAATACTGCTCAAGGCTAGGGTCATAGCTGCCTGGGCTACATAATCCGAGATCTCCTCCATGTCTCTTTTCATGTAGTTCAGGGAGGTGCATCTCAGGTCATTCATACCCACATGGACAGTGACAGAGTCATACTTGTTGTGGAGTGACCTGAGTGCGTGTGTTATGTGTCAGATTCTGGCACCTGATAGACAGCTGACTGTTACCTTCTCCTTATTCAACTTAGTGAGTGGGACATCAGTGTGCCTCACTATCAAGTCACCCATAATTAGTGTATTGGGCAAGCTGTTTTGCCTTAGGGGCTTAGGTTGAGGGGCACACTGTATAGGTGAACTATGTGTCTTGTGGTTTGTGCTGTGTTGTGGTGGTCGAGTGCATTTCTGCCTTGGAGATCTCTGCTGTTTGGGTAGATTTTTATTGAGAGCCACCGTGAAAGTGGGTGTGTGGTTTGTCTTTTTATGTGAGAGCTGTGATGGTGAGTATTCTGGAGGGTTATGCGTTGCATGTGGTGTGGTGCAGGTGTTGATCTTCTCCTCTCCAGTCTTGGCTTGAGAGTGCATGGCTTCCAATTTGGATATATAAGTGCATCTCTCACAAGTCTGAGTGTTGAGAGGTAAGAGGAGAGGGTTGTCTGTGTACATGAGGTAGTTGCTACACTGCCTCAGAATGCCCAAGTTCACCAGGTTAATAGGAGAAAGCACAGGGAACTGACCTTTAGACATGCCAGGAGAGATGATCATTATTACTAAGTACTGGAGCTGTTTCCTTATATATTCATTTTACAGGAAAAATGTCACTGAAGGTGTCTGAGTCTGTACAGAGCACTGCCTAACACTTGAGGGGAAACTAATACGTAGACCCTGAAAATTTAAGAATGAAGTATTTAGGCAGATATTCTGAAGATAGAAATTAAGCAGCACTTACTGAAAAATAAAGAATTAGCTTGTCAAGAATGATGAAAAGAGGGGAGTCGCATGAATGGCTACTGCCTGGCTACTACTAATGCTGATCTCACCACAACTTCACTCTGTTGGGATACAATACTCCTTTGCTTCTTTTCTCACCAGAAGCAAAATGTTAGCACCAATCCCAAGAAGAGAAGATGGCCACAGCCTGTTTGATGATCCACAGTCTTGTCCCAGATGATGCAAGGGTCTGCAGGCTTGTGGCATTTTTCTGGCAGATGCCTCGAGTAGCAACCAGACCAATCAGGTATGTTAAGTACAGACACTCCCTCTCCAACCAGAAAGAGTCAGGAATCGAATCACTCTGCTCCTACTCTCACCAGGATCAGATTATAGGCACAGATTCCAAGCTGTCACCTCTAAAGCAGCTATTAAGCTTTCTAGTGATCAGCAGTCTCCAGGAAATAATGTAACTGCACTCCTTCCCTCGTACAAAGAGTAAGAGACAGGAATAGCCTTATTTATTTACAAAACTAGCTCTGATACTGCAGAAAATAGGAAGAAGGTCTGGAAAAAAAAAAGAACCGGTCTGTGTAGTTGCAGTAAGAATGAAATTTGTTGGTTAGGGAACAATAAGGGGGGTATATGAACAGCAGCAAGGAAACAAATGGGCCAGAAAATTAAGACAGCGGGATTAGAGTGAAGGGTACTTAGGATGATGTTAGAATCACAAGCATGAAAGGAAAACGGGAGCTGTTAGCTGGGATTTGTAGCCAAGACCTCCGCCATTCTGTGCTGCTGTCACTACTGCTGGGCCAGCAACAGCCTCCAGACAGGTAGGTAGGTGTTCAGTTTTCATTTTAGAGCTTTTACTTTTCTGCTGTGAAGCCCTAGCATGGTGATTAAAATAAAATTACAAACATACATGCACAAATGGAGTTGTTAGAAATATTGAGAAGTTACGGGTACACAATCTGTTTTGACAGAGGTGAGCACATCTGTCATGCCTTACTTAGTGAGATTCATAAACAGCTTTATCAGCTCCCCTTTAAAGTGACTAATATAACAAATGGCAATGGGCCAAATGTTGTGAAATGAATGCTGAGTGCTGGATATTTTCAGATGTCATGAATGGTCCACTTTAAATATGTCATGCATTTTTGCAGAATTATGCCACTGAATTCCTTTTAACAATTTCATGCTGTATCATTCTGACCTTTTCACACTCGGCAGTTATTCACTAGACTAGTTCCATTAGTTACAGATTCAAAACACTCATGCACATTTTTATATATGTAAGTTGCTACCAGATGGCTGTAAGCTCAATACGTACATTTCTGCTTGTTTGTTTGTTAAACAAGAGATGCAAAACAGACCCCTTACAGTGATGACATAGGAAGGCCATTTGTAGTGCAAAGTACATTAACTGATCCATTACGATCAGTCAGTTTACACAATTAACAAATAAATAAATCAATAAATAAATAAATAACAGGACAGAATGATCGTTTACTGCAGAAAATACAGAAATAATAAATTCATGTAAGAGTAAAATGAATGCACAGCAAATATAAATATAATGACTTTATATCTAAAAGTGAGAACTCACCCTGGACCTACTAGAGACCACGATTACAAATAAAATTACCCTTAGACATAAGCATGAATTAGCAGAAAATACAATTTAGTAGTATAGTTTACCAGATCCTAGTTCATACGGTACACAGTAAACATGTGGCTAGGAAACTACAAGGCAAAGAAAATCCTTGTCAGAGTCACCTGATCTTCATAGGTTAGTACTAGGCTAACTGCCCTTGTGAGCCATTTTAAGCATAGCCAATTATCCCTTGTGAGACTCAAACCCTGCACTTTGTGTTTGTAAAGCAAACACCTTAACCATTAGGCCACCCTCCCAACCCCCAAATAAGCTGCCTCTGCAAGGCTCGAACTCAGGACCCTGTACACTATAGTCACAGTAGTCAACCACTAAACCATCATAGCAATATGTATGAGAGAGTCAGGAGCATATCATGTAACACAGCAAGAATGCTCAATAAACATTAACTAAGGATGGACAATGACAAGAGGAGGGTGGAGAGAATGAAATTAAGCAAGGATGGAAGCTACTCTGCAGAATTAAAAAGAAAATGGACACATATGGATTGAGGAGAGGTCACAAGCTGTGTATAGAAAGGGAGAACACAGAGTATAGGGTGGACAACAATATGTGCAAATGAGGTAATGTATTGTGGGAGCTGACCGTGAAATATTGTGCAGTGTAAAATGTTTGTTATAAGATCCAACCACTATAAAGTAACAATGATGGGGTAAAAGATTAATTTCCTGATGGCAAGTGAGGCGAACAGTAATTAATAGTGGATGTGAGAATCAGAATAAGATGTGAGGCCAATGAGGAATAAGACCTATAGAGGCAACACCAAAAATGAGTGACATCATAGAGCGGCATGAAACCAATAGTCCTTTCCATTTTCTTCTCACTGATCCAGATTTTATTTTCTGTTTATATTATTTTGTTTAATTTTAAGAAGTGTGATGGTTTCCCCTAATCCCTGTGACCTTCATCTCCACTAATTTCCTTTATTCTTTTTTTTATTTCCTTTGGCTAACATGGAAGCTCTTCTCCTTTCAGTTCTGGAATCACTTACGTATGAGTAAGTTATGTCATCTCCCCATGCCTGCATCACTTTCACAGGAGTCTCTGGTTTCCTTTTGCATTCCAAAGACATGCAAGTCGGTGAAGTGGGAATCCTTAAATTAATCCTGTCTGTGCGTGTTTGGGGGAGGGTGCGTGTTTGAGCATGCACATGCATGTGATGTGTGTGTGTGTATGTGTGTGTGCGTGCATGTATGTGTGTGTGAATCTAAGTGTAAATTTGTCCCCAACTTTGCTGGTACTGTTTGTCCTCTGATTGACACAATCATCAGTAAGGCTTCACTAAACGTTCGATGGGCAGATAAAGCTAAGAAGCCATTAGGAACTGAAAACTTTACTGTGTTTGCAATCTATATTAATATTTTCCAATATCGCCAAATAGTCCTTGATATACACAGCACCTGTGAAGTAGGTAACCAGTGGAATATTGTCCTAAATGGTTTAAGGAGAGGAGTAACTCATATGTTACCTTAAAAGAAGCACCATAAGTAACAGAAAAGGAGTGACTGATGATCAAATGGACCCTCACCATCCTCAAACACTATTTGATATCATGGTAGCATTTATACTGGTTATAAACCATGATCCCCTGCAATGTCTTTACAGACCGAAGAATAGTAACTCAAAACTATCTCAATGGGCATCGATCCTTCAGCCATACGATATCAGAATTTAATATCATCTTGGCTGCAGTTAGCATATTGTGGATAGGCTGTCTGACATGTGTACAGCCTGTTCACTGATGCTCAAAATAAATGGTTCTGTGCTTGGAGGAGAGGGTTAATAAACTTTGTGACTCCTGAGCCAAGGGCTGAACCAGGAAAATATACTGCCATGGCGTCATGTGACAGGTTTGAGAGGGTGGCCTAATGGTTAAGGTGTTTGCCTTACAAACACAAGGTGCAAGGTTTGAGTCTCACAAGGGATAATTGGCTAGGCTTAAAATGGCTTGCAAGGGCAGTTAGTTTAGTACTAACCTATGAACCTAAGAAATGTGACAGAACTGCTTAGGTTCAGAGAATGTGTTAGTAGGAAAGCAGACATAGGATCATTATAAAAAACAATTAAGAACTACAGCCTCTGGGTTTATTTGAGAGCTGTCAGGTCCTCAAGATAGCAGATTCCTGTCTTCCTCAGTCCAGGATCGAGGACAAAGTGTGACACAGATTGTTCAGGGAAGTCATGTCCAAATGGGGGAACCACCATGCAATTTAGCCATGCAGTTTAAAACTGGGAACTGAAAGTTACTTTGCTTGAATTAAACAATGGTATTTAACCTATTTATAGGAACAAGAGAAAACTGACACCTGCAATAAGGACTACTGATTACACAAAAAATATTAAACATATGTACATTAAACAAAAGCAATGTATATAAAACAGAGACTGTGTACTTGTATTTTTGTCAGAGCACTTATTGAATTAAATGAATATGACAGTCCAGTGTTCACAAGAGAATTTAATAAATTCTAGCGCCTCGGCAAATACTGCCTTCAATGGAATACAAAACTCATTACTCAGCTACAATTATTAAGACTGTATTTTTCTGATATTCACCATTTTGAAAGACTGAACCATTTTCATTAACCTCTGAATATAAACCTTGTTTACACTGCAAGCTGATGTCTAGAGAATGTTTCTGTGGCTGGAACTAAGAAAGATGCTATACAGTGCTACTGTATCAAAAATGCTATGGTATACATACTCTAATTTAATATGTTTGTGCAAAAAGAGCTATGATTACTGTACTGTAACTTTAAGAAATCTACCTGCATCAATGGAAACAGCCATATGAACGACCTCTTTTGGAAACCTACCTGCATCAATCGGCAACCCCCTTACGAATGACTTCTTTAGAACACCTATCCGCTTCAATCAAATACTCCACCACGACAGTATGCATTCCTTCACATGCAAGAAAAATTTCATTAAATCCCAAGGCGTAAGGATGGCCAGGGTTTCTAAAGACATGGAAGCATTTTTGAAGAATCTGAACCAGCTCAAAAAAGACTTTCTTGCCAGGGGATATAATAAAAGACTCTTCAATGACATTTTTCTACCCATTATTTCAAGGAAAAGTACTGATCTAGACTTTCCTCACCCAAGAGATTACCAATATGGAGATCCCGAAAAATGCAGGATGATTAATGGAAACAACAACCGGGAACAAACTATCAGCATGATAGTAACCTATTCCATACACTACAAAGATATCACTGAATTAACCAGGAAAATCTGGTCCATAATCTAAGATAACAACACAATTAATAAAATCCTACTACCCAGACCCAAATTCACCATCAAAAGAAACACTAACATCCATGATATGGTGGAGTCCTATTCTAGGGAAGCAGTCAATGTCCAAACTAAAGGCACATTCCCATGCAGTCTCCTTAATTGAGGCTACTGCCAGTTTATGTCCAACAAAAAGGATCTAAATGCTGGTCACAGAAATACATCTCCAGTAAACTAAATGGGAACTGCAACACAGATAAAGTTATTTACAGGGCTGAATGTAAAAAATGAAAAGTCTTTTATATCGTAAATACTGTCAATAAACTGAAAACCTGAATCACCAGACATCTCATGGACTTATGGCAGAGTAAAAACCTCAACGCTCATGTTAAACATGGCAAAGAAGCACCTGGACACAGTGAATTCCTCAAAAGGATCAACGTGACTGAGCTACAAGGACCAACTAATGATAGAAGGAAAAATAATGAACTAGAATGGCAGCTCGGGCTGATGGCATATCAGCCCCCCCCCCCCCCAAGCTGAATCACTCCACATCTATTAAAAGTGTACTTAGACTGAGAAGACTAAACCAAAAAATGTTTTTCAAAACCCTTAATTTCACCTAATTCACCACCTAACTGATACTCTCTAGCTTTTGGTTTATATTAGTTTTAATTTTATCGATATGCATGTTTAGCATCTAATGTGGTAGTCCCTATTGGGCTCATTTATAAATGGTTTCAACAATTCTGCCAATTTTTTCTCTGGCCCTTTCATTACATGTAGTTGTCACATACTGGCTTGTTTTTAAGAGTAATTTCTAATTTTACTTTGTGAAGGTTTTTATGTCTTCAACATTATTTCATTTAATTATCTGTGCCAATTCATCATACTGTTTTTTGGGCTGACCTTTCATGAGGGCATCTGCTTTTTTTTTTTTTTTTTTTTTTAATACTGGTGTTTATTATGTTTTTTGTATGCTGGACTGATCGATTCTAAATTATTTTTATTGTAGTTTCTTCTGGACTAGTAATCTGGTGTATTTTACACAACCATACTTCCTTTTCTAATAAAAACATTTTTAATGCTAGTTCTTAATGAATGTTCCATGCCAAGCCCCACTGAATCATATTTCGTGGTAGTCTTTCTTCCCTGTTTTTCTATTGGCTAATTTTGTATGTCATCAAACAGCCATAGCTTTCCTAATCCATGTCATTTACTAATCGCTAATTGGCTCACAATCTCTTCCTAAATTCCCCCTATCCAATCAGCCATATAACCTTGACCGTACCCGTCATTGGCCCCTCGGTTTTAGAAGGAACTTGCTTCCACCTATCATTTTCCAAGTCTTCCTCCTCTAGTTATACGTTTTCCATACATAAAAGGTACACCACATCACCCTATTCCCTTATTGGCTCACTACTGCTCCCCCATGGCCCCTGTGATTTTTGTGGGCTTTCTCTTCCACCTTTCACTATCCCACTGGGCTTCCACCTACCTAAACCTATCAAGCCACTATTGGCTTACTTCCCACTGTTCTTTATTGGCCCATCTTACAAGCCACCTTTTCCCTGCGGACTGGCTATTGGGCACTCCACAGCTCATTCCCATTGGTTGTCTACCACCAATTCCCACCAATAGAATTACCCCTTCAGAAAGTCAAGCTGTTTTTTTATCCTCCCTGTTTCCCCTGTCAGCCCACATCTTTGAATTCATTTAAAATGGTCTCTCAGTGTGCACTTGTGTTATGCATTGTTTAATTAAGGATACCCTCATTCACATCTGATGAAGGACAAGCAAAAGCGCTTAGGCAAGGGTCCTTTGGTTGCAAACCTTGTTAATTTTTCTTTCTTTCTGAGTTTGTTTCTCTAATGGCCCACCTCACCATGGTCCCCTTTTTTACCATGTACTAGCTACTGGACACCCCACGGCTCATTCCCATTGGGCGGCCACCATATCTTCCTTTCAATATGACTATCCCCTCTCTATTCCAAGCTGTTAACTTGTTCAATCATTTCCCTAATTTTGTTTTCATTAACAATGGTCTCTTAGGTTTTATGTGTTTGTTTTGATGTATTTCCTTACATTTTAAATATGAACGTTATTATAAATACCTTGATTTCTTAGGCATGTGATCTGATGAAGCATTAGTGAAAGTGCCTTGACAATGTTCTTCTTTTTAGTGCAAACCATATTAATTTTCACTCTAATCTGGCAGAATTGCTTTGCAATAATCTGCCCTTAAACTTAAATAACCACTTCAATGTTCTATTGTTCAACTTTCTAAAATATTTTTTTTCTCCAAACTCCTTCAACCCCCTAAGATAGGGCATAGTTGTCTTTAGTGTTCCACTTATCACTCATATGATTGGTCAGACTTGAGACCAACTTATTAAATAATTTTTATGACCATAGATGAAATAACCAGGCTGCCATTCTCCAATAGCACAAAGCTAATCAATTTTTATAACCTATGAGCTTCCATCCCATTGGTGCCACTCCCACCACAAACCTTAATGTAATTCTAAAAAACATATCTATGTACAATATAAATGTGGGTTCTCAAATTCTTGTTTTGTTATTTAAAAGCACTCATCTGCCTAACAAAATCTTACCACAAAGTCTGTTTTTCCAGAATTATTTGTAACTCTTTTTAATTGATTGATAACATCTTTAATTGTAAAAAACAATGGTGAATAACTGTTATTGGACTTCTAGATGGCTTTAAGCTAATGGCAGAATAAGCTAAACCAGGATACATAATTCTGGAAGACTGTTTCACCTTTTAACTCTTGTTTTAGACCTCCGTAATCCCACATCGGATACGGTGGTTCCACTTAGCTGTTGGACTCCACTCCAGTCATCAAGGGTTCCATCTGGTGTTATTTCTATTTTACTTGCATACTGTAACTCTGTGGAAAAATCTCTGTATTCTGTGTGTGTGTGTGTGTGTGTGTGTGTGTGTGTGTGTGTGTGTGTGTGTGTGTGTGTGTGTGTGTGTGTGTCTGTGTGTGTGTGTCTCTCCTAAACTGTCAAACATGCTCACCAATAACTCTTCAAGATAGTTCCCCGTAACAACAGCATTATATATTACTGGGATCCATGTCTCTTTGAGACATCCAAGCTTGCATCCCAATTGCATTTCAATACTACCTCATAAATGACAGCTTAGGTGCACACATTCTCAAAACATAAAGGCTTGTGTCCATCAATGTCTGAGCAGGTGGCAACTATAAAACAACAGTTCTGAAGGGGAGCAAACCTTCCTACAGCAGCATGGAGGATTATCCTCAAATCATCCATGCATCATTATTATTATTTGTACTCTAAGGTCACTGCACCTTAGACCAGCAATGAAACAGTTGTCTCGCTCTTTCTCTTACTCTGTGAGGCTGAATTATAAAACACACATTAAACACTGTTCAATGAGAACTTGAATTTTGCACCCACATGAAGTGAGCAACAGAAAACAAGCATGTGTCACCTTCAGCTATCATGCTCAGGTTGTTGTCAACTGAGTGATTAGACAGACCATTTGATGAGCTTGTAAATCCAATGTTCCTCAGGAAAAAGAGTTCAGTAGCACTGTGTCATGGATATTTTCGGCATGGCTGCTGAGCTCTCAGATAACAGCCACTTGATTTGTCTGCTTGCAAACTATTATGCTATGAGTGCTAGCTACGAAACAGACGTGAGGTCTGAGAAGCACTCTGCAAGGATTTAAACTGCACCCTGATGAAAAAGCATCAGAAACTGACAAACTAAGATGAAAAAAAATGCTGAACACTTAGGAAATGTGTAAAGTTAAGTGCTTTCATTCTTAACAAGTGAAAAAAGAACAAAAGCCCTTATGTTTAAGTTTCCCAGTTATTCAGCATTTTACCCATTAGATATTCCTCTCTTAATTCAAAACTTAAAAAAAATTGATAGCTTATGATGTCAGGTGTAGAGGTTGCTCCAATGATACTGCACCATGATACTGCTTAAAAAAGATCAAACAAACAATAGAAACAGCAGAGAGACATATAAGACATATATACAAGTATCATCACTTATATGCTTCTCCAAAATCAGAACCAAACAAATTGCACCTCTAGTACAAGAGATTCTTCTAGACACTCCCTCTGGTCCTGATAACCTCGGCCTTTGATTTCTCTGTCACTGTAGAGTCACCCCACTAAAACACATCTACAACCTTAGCCACAAAACTGCCACCATGCCCTCTGACTGTAAATAAGTCTTTCACAACCCTTCCTCAGCCTCCAAATTATTTCCCAACTCAAGACTTCCTAACCTTGGTAAAATCCTTGAAAAAATCATTTACAACCAACTCAGCACTTACCTCAACAAATGCCATGTACTTTCTGAGAAGCAGCATGTTTTTGGGCAGGTAAATGTGCCACAACTGCTCTCTGGACACTCAGTGATGACACCCTTACTAACATGGATAACGGTAATCTCACTGGGGCAGTATATACTGAATCTGCCCAATGGTTCAAAGATTTCCTATCCAAACTTTCACAGTTAATATTTGGCCTGCTTTATCACTTTTTCAGGATTCCTCAGGCATCAGTTCTTGCTCCAACAGGATTCTCCATTTTTATAAATAAACTGCCTCTTGCCCTATATCATCTGTAACTACTCCCTTATGCTAATTACATGGTTATATGCCAATCTAACCCTTCTTATAAAATCATCCAAAATTAACTTCAAGCTAGCCTTCTACCTTTAATAATTGCTCTGTTCTAAAGAACTACTAATCTACCATAAAAGTAAAACAAGTCCATAATTTTAGCACAGAGAAAGGGCTAAATAAAGCCCCTGTCCCTCTCCATATCAAAGACCTAGAAAGCAACTTAACTGAGTCCACCACATCATTTAGGTACCTTAACATTTGGCTTGACCTGTCCTTCAACTTCGCAGAAAATCAAAACAAAAGTCAACTTCCTCCTATTCTGTGTCCAAAAGATAAAGAATTTTGACTTATAACCTGATAGAACACTCTTAAAATAACTTGTCCTATCTGCACAACTAGAATATTGATCACTTAATGAGAGCTACTCTTCGTTTGGCGACAGCACCAGACAGAGTATTTTGGCTGAATTCCAAGCCATCTACTGCTGAAAAACTGAAAATAAGTAGTTTTTATTGCACTTCGCTGTTTTTTATTAAATTACTGTTTCCTTACTGTTATTTTTGTTATATTTTTGCACTTTTAATACTGTACTGTTACTACTGCTTTAAGTAGTTGTTATATTGTATTGACTTGATTCAGTACTGCTGAATCTGGATTCTGTAGTTTTCTTACACTGGAGTACTATACCAGCCATCTTACATTAAGATTGCTTTTATCCGCACCCTTGTGGCAGAAGTGTGTGGATGTAGACCCATCTGAGTTGGGGATTGCTGGAGGAAGGCTCATTGTGAGCTTTCACGATTGGTAGTTTGCCATATTCTTGTGTACTACAGCTAATATTTAAGCTTTGCATTTGTGCACTGCTTATACTTCTTAACTGTACAGATTTTCACAGAATGTACAGATTATTGCCTCATATTTTTGGTGTGTTCCTCCTAAAATCTGTACTTTTCTGGCAAATAGCTGAAGATTGCAGTCATTGAATGACAAATATTTGAGTTTAAGACTTCACATCCTTCAGAAAATTCATGCTAATGCAAAACCTCTTATTCTATCAACTTCCTAAGTTTGTAAGAGCAATATTTAAAATCTGTCCCTATTTGTCCCCCCATCATTTTAGGCTTTGTCCAGTTTTTTGCTCCAAGAGGTTGAGAGGTATGGTAGTGCTGCTGGCTCTGAAGCTTTGCATTTGTGCAGTGCTGCTGTCACTGCAGTGGTGGTTGGCAGTGCTCCATATAGATGCAGACAACTTGCAGACAGGTTTTACCTTAAACAGCCATCAGTAAAACCAATCCCAGCACTCTGCTGCTCTAGGAGCAGCCCAGTTGCACACAGAGCAGTGTTGTTTTATTGGATAACCATAGACTACACAGACACAACTCTCACTCTTAATCCCTGAGCTACCAACGTGGCCCAGTCACAACAACCCAGTCCATTCCCAAATAAAAAATACAGTACAAAACTGCTATTGTTGATGGGCAGTTTCCGGTCATCTCTTTGACCAGCCTGGTGGGCATGGGCATCCTGAGGCAATGTAGTAGTTGTCTCATGTATACTGACAACCACTTACTCCTAAAACAAATTAATACTATATGTGAGAGATGTAGTTACACTATGAAACTGGAGGCAAAACTCTCACATAGAGGTAAATATAATACCAAATAGGTTGTCAGCACACACATACTACTTCCCCACTAAAAAAGGGCGTGACACACAAACCCACATATGTGGAGGTACTCCTAGGTTCATAGTTCATAAGTGTTTACTAGGCTAACATCCACAAGGGCCTTTTTAAACCTAGCCATGCATCCCAAAAATCTGACAAGTTCTGGTACCCGTGGTAAGTATAAGCAGGAGATAGGGAGATGGCATAATGGTTCAGGTGTTTACCTTACAGAAGAAGAGGCCTGAGAGATGAACCTTTTATGGGCTGCTTTTGTCCATTAAAGACATATGTGCCAAACCAGGGATGAATTTCTTGTTCCCATTCAATTGTCCGAGTTACACTTTAATTGTATTAGGAAGGAATTCTGCTTCACATGGATGGGGAGCCTGTTCCAGAGAAGGGGTAGTCTCTGGGATACATGCCTGTATTTCCAGCAGGTCCTATTTATATCACAGGCAAGGTTTAAGTCTTTAGAATGATTCTGGTGCTATTTGTTTTACAGATATGCAGGAGCTCCATCAGAGTGTGTGCTGACAATCCCTTGTATGTCAGGTGTAGATCTCCCCTCAACAGCTTAGCCTCAACAGCCTGTAGGATTCAGAATACAGGCATAGAGCACTGAGGCTTTTTTGGGCATTTACTTTTCAGAAGTTAAGGCCAATGTCACTGGTCTCTGGCTGACTAAATTTGCAGATGATTGCAAATTAGGAGCTGTTATTGAATCTCACACTGACACAAATTTTCTCTAGGAGGGACTGACGCAGGCAAACAACTGGTGTCAGAGCCGTGGACTAAAACTAAATGCTAAGAAATGTATAATAGGATCCTTTGGGAAGTCATCGACCCCTGGTAACTATCATATTGACAACACACCCCTTAGAACTGCCAGAGTAGTCAGGAACTTAGGGACACACATAGATAGTAATCTAGTCTTTGACGATCACATGTCTACAGTGGTGAGAAAATCATTCTATGTTGCGTAACCTATTAACAAAGGTATGGCATCTAAGTCCAAGGAAGTCATTGTTCCACTGTGTTCAGCATTCATTAGACCTATCATTGAGTACAATGCCCCCTTTGGTATGTATCTAACCAGGCATATCCAACAATTGAAATGAATACAGAGGTTCCGCACTAAAACAATACAGGGCGTAAGTAAAATTTCCTATGCAGACCACCTCAAGGCCCTATCCTTGAATTCTGTCTCCTACAGTCTTCTGAGGGTAGATATATGCCTGGCATACAAGGAATTGTCAGACCCCACTCTGATGGACCTCCTGCATATCCACAAAACAAACAGCACCAGAATTACCCATTCTAAAGACTTAAACCTTGCCTGTGATATAAATAGGACCTGCTGGAGAGATAGATATGTATCCCATAGACTACTCCATCTATGGAACAGGCTCCCCCTCCATGTGAAGCAGAGTTCCTCCCTAATCCAGTTCAAGTTCAACTTGGACAATTGGATTGGAAACCAGAAATTCATCACTGGTTTGGCACCTATGTCTCTAATGGACACAGGTAACCTGTAAATGGTTCTTCTCCCAGGCCCATGCTTACACTTATCAAGGGAACCAGAACTTGTCAGAGATTTGGGATGCATGGCTAGGCATAAAAAGGCCCTTGTGGTCATTAACCTAGTAAACTCCTATGAACCTAAGACAGTCTGCTAGGACATGTTACTTACTCCCTGTAATTTTTTAATGAAGAATCTCTGTGGGCATTCCAATTGTTGGACATGCCTGGTTAAGTACATACCAAAGGGGGCACTGTACTCAATGATAGGTTTGATGAATGCCAAAAACAGTGGAACAATGAGTTCCTTGGACTTAGATGCCATACTTTTGTTTATAAGCTTCACAGCATGGAATGATTTCCTCAGTACTGTAGACACATGATGGCCAAAGGCTAGATTACTGTCTATGCGTGTCACCAAGTCCCTGACTACTAGGTCAACTCTTAGGGGTGTGTTGTTAATATGATAGTTACCAGGGGTAGATGACTTCCAGAAGAATACTATTATGCATTTCTTGGCATTTAGTTTTAGTCTATGGCTGTGGCACCAGTTGTTTTTCTGTGTCAGCCCTTCCTGGAGAACAGTTGTATCGATGGGCGATTCAATGACAGCTGCTAATTTGCAATCATCACTAGTAAATTACCAAAATCCCAGAGGCCTCCCAAACATAGCCTTCAGAAACCACACACAACTAAACTAACAACCACAACACATACAAACACACACACACCAGTGTCTCATCAAACAAGCCCATAATGCATCTCACCACTAAACCCAATGTACTAGTCATAGGTGATTCCACAGTGGGACTCATGGATGTCCCTATCGCTGGGCTGTACAAGGAAAGGGTTACTGTTAACTTAATGTCAGGTGCCAGGAATTGTCAGGTCACTCAAGCACTCCGGTCCCTCAACCACAAGTAAAAGTATGACTATGTCATAGTCAGTGTGGATGTGAAAAAACGGAGATGTACCTCCTTGGACTATATGGAGAGAGTCATGACTGTGCTCTCAGATTATATGTCACAGGCAAGTATAAGCCTAGCCATAAGCAGCATTCTATCATCACCAAGAATGACCCCACAAAACAAAAATGATTGACTTTAAAAATTGGCTAAATTTCTGGTGTCAGTCCAAGGGGAACCAATACCTATCAGCCATGGAAGATATGGTTGACAGGCCATGCTGCTTTGCCAGAGAAGGTCTTCACCTGTCTCCTGTAGGGTTTCAGATACTGCCAAAAGCATTAGCCAACCCTCTTATGCCTTTTTTAGGTTAAGTCAAAACAACCAACCTCCCAACATAGCAAAATCTTCTCTGGTTAAATTCAAGTAAGTCAGTGCTAGGAGTCTTAACAAGAAACTGCATTCCCTGTTAGCACTTCTCACCTTGGTAGATGCTAGCATCTGTGCAGCCACTGACACATGGTTCAAGGCCACTGAAAATACCAAACAAAAGGCACTGCAGAGGTGTGGCAGTAAATCACCAGCCCAGAAATTGAAAAAAAACTTTAATGTTCTCAAATGAAGGCAAAGGCAAGCAGGAACAATATAAAATTAAAGTAAATGCTTAATTAGATCACTGTGTTTTTCATCCTTCCTTAAGATTTCATCAGACAATAACATCATATCTAGTTAAGCATTTAATTTAAGGATCTCAGCCTAGCCTCTGACAAGAACATATCATGCTGGAAAGATAGATAAATCTCCCAGAGACTAGCCTTCTTCTTGAACAAGTTCCCCTTTCATGTAAAGCAGATCCCTGACCTGACCCACTTCAAGTGCAACCTGGACCAATGGATGGGTAATCATAAATTCACTCCTGGAGTGGTGCCTATGTCATTCATTGGCAGAGGCAGCCAGTAAGAGGCAGACAATAGTAAAGACCCTACCATAGGTGCATACCTCTAAGATTTTAGCTCACATATCTATTGATAATTGTGTTATTCAGGATAAATATGGCTAGGCTTATAAAGACCCTTGGGACATTAACATAATAACCTCCTATAGATTCATAGATTAGTACTAAGCTAACTGCCCTTGCAAGCCATTTTAAGCCTAGCCAATTATCCCTTGTGAGACTCAAACCCTGCACCTTGTGTTTGTAAGGTAAACATCTTAACCATTAGGCCACCCCCCTATGAATCTATGACCTGCCCCTTTTCTCCATGTCTTACTAAAAACACTACCACTTTACAATCTCTAAGAAAATCTTCAATTTCGTCACCAACCTTTAAAGCAGGAAAACTGCAATGCCAGGAAAACAGTTTGGGATAAGAATGTGATGTAAAAGAACTTGACCTAGAAGGAGTGTATAATATTTGGGAATTGATGAAGGATCAACAATAAAAGATGAACAAATGCGAATAAAACTTAGGAAGGAATACTTTAGAAGACTTAAATTAATCCTGAAAACAGCATTGACATTTAAGAAAAAAATTCAAGGTATAAACCAATTTTGCTCTTCCTGTCCTAACTTACAGTTTTGGAGTGACTGACTGGCCCCAAACGTGTTGGATAGATTAGAGAGAAAAACAATTTGGATGCTTCATGCACACCAAATGATTTTTAAAACTCAGAGTATATACCAAGATTATATATTCCCCATTCCAAAGGAGGGATCGTCCTCCTTGAAATTGATTATATGTATAGATTTGCAATCGTGGGAATCCACACATATCTGCTGACCACACAAGACCCAAATGTAGTGAAAGTTTTAAAACATGAGGAGAATAAATCTTAGATGACTTCTCTGCTTAATCTAGCAGAAGCATATCGGCATCAAGCAGGAATGGAAATCAGACCAGAAGTAGATAAAAATTAGGCAGCAACTGAATGTGCAAAAAAACAAAAGAAAGAATATAAGGTGAAGGACCAGATGAGAAGGCAAGAAATGTGGAAAAAGCATAAATATAGTTGCAAGTATAGAAAACTTCAGGAAGAACCTCATGTTGATCAGGAACGAACACAGGAATGGTTAAGGAGAGGCGAATTCAAACCAAGAGATGAAAGGTAAATATTGGTGGTCCAAGATAGTGGGCTGCATACATGTTGGTTTATAAAGTCTATTGAACATGTAGGAGAAACAGACAAATGTAAGTTTTGTAAAACCAAATTGGAAACAGTTGCACACCTCGTTACTGGTTGCGACATACTAATGGTAGAAGGACTGTATACTGAAAGGCATAATAATGTGGCAAGACTGTTGCACTGGGGATTGTGCAAACATTATGGTACTGAAGTGGCTGAAAAACACTGAAATAGATTGCCCATACATGTCAAGCAGAGTGCCTCTTTGGCCCTCTTCAAAAGGAACCTTGACGAGTGGATGGGAGAAAGGAAATTCACCCCGGGGATCACATCAGTTGCCCTGCTAGACAGGGGTCCAGGGAAGTAAATAGTGTGGGAAGAAATAGCCAGGGAATTGTTATGGCTAGGCTTGTAAAGGCCCTAGGGCCGATAGCCTTGTACCAACCTATAAATGAGCCACAAAGCATCATCGAAAATGAAGAAGTTACATCACATGGGATCATCCATTACCAACAGTTCGAAAGAGAGATGCTAGAAAACCAGATATAGTGGTCCAAGAAAAGAAGACAAGAGTAGCATTGATCATTGAAATTGCCACACCCAGTGACTACAGTGTCTTGCTTACAGAGAGACACAAAGTCATAAAATATCAGGATCTGCAGGCAGAAATGAGAGCAATGTGGAAGAAAGATACTCATACAGTTCCAGGAGAAGTAGGAGTAACAAATCTTATAAAAAAGATTTTATAATCATATTTAGATATCTTACCAGTACATGTAACCCCATATGAATTGCAGAAGGAGTCATTACTGGGCACATTGTGGGTGCTGCAAAGAGCACTACTGGCTGACAACAAAGATTGAAGCAATACTAATTTCATGAACTTTAATCATACTTTGACTTGGGAATGGGGTCCATTCCCATCATGGTATTAGAAACCCAAAAGACTTTGAGAAATTAAAAAAGTGTGAACATCATTTCAACATCTTGGAAAAAGCAAATGGATACCCATACAGGGTAAAGCCAACCTCTTTCTTCTAAGTTACACCCCTAACTGTAACTATGGGACTAGCTACATCCAACCCACACTAACCTAAGAAACCAGTTCACTGTCATAACTCCATCCACTAAACATCACTCCACAAACCACAGCTTCTATGTTCTTGGCCCTGAACTGTGGTAATTATTGCCATCGGACCATACTGAAATCAAAAGAGTGCATGCAGTTTAGACCTCAGTTCAAACAATACTTAAATAAACAACATAAGTGCACATATCAGAACACAGGCTATGTCCCCTTAACTCCCATGGTTGAGCTATTACCCTCATTCTAGAAAGACTTGGCTGCTTAATATTTTGTCAAATTATTGATAAATCTGTCTTTTGGAGCTGTCTGGAATTCAGCTGCAGCTTCATGGCTCTGTTTCTGTAATCCCTGATACAGACTTCATTTTAAAACAGTGTGGGCTGAGTATGCCATTTCCAGCCTCTGCTTTGCTTATATGTCAGCACAAGTATAGGTTCATAGGAGGTTACTAGGCTAATGGCCCTAGGGCCCTTATAAGCCTAGCCAAGGTCAACCCTGGTTCCCTTAAGAGTGTAGAGATATGCAGATCTAAATCAGCACTAACTACTGCTTTCCAAGAAGGCACAGATGAAACCCCTGGGGTGAATTTGTGGTTTCCCATCCAATCATCTAAGTTACACTTAAAATGGGTTAACAAGGGGCTCTGTTTAACCTGTATTGGAAGTTTATTCCAGAGGAGAAGCAACTTCTGGGAGACATATCTGTCTCTCCAGCAAGTCCTCTTGATGTCACGTGCTAGGTTAAGGTCTCTAGAGTGAGTGAATCATATACCATTTGACTTACGAATGTGCAGCATTTGCATTAACACAGGATCAGGTTGCTCTGTATGCAAGGCACAGATCGCCTCTGAGTAGTCTATATGATACAGAGTATAGTGACAATGATTTCAGTCTGTCCACATAAAACATTTGCTGAAGACCCCAGATTTTCTTTGTGAGAAACCTTTGAGGTCTCTCCAGTTGCTGCAGATGCCTCTTTAGGTACATACCAAAGGGACCATACTCTGTTATTGGCCTGATAAGGGAATTATTACAGGGGAGTTATAACCTCTTTTGTTCTGGAAGCTATGCCCTTGCTTATGAGTTGAGCAAGATACACGGCCTTCCTTATCACTGGTGATCAAAAGTAAGGTTGCTGTTAACCTATGTGCTCAAGTCTCTCACCACTGATTTACAGCATAGGGTGTTGTTATTAATATAGTAATCTGCAAGGACATAGCCTTTGCACTGAGTTTAAGAGCATGACTTTGGCACCAATCACTGGTAAGTCCTTCTTGTAGAATGTTGACCTCCTTTGGGAACTCAGTGACTGCTCCCAGTTTACAGTTTGCAGTCATCAGCAAACTTTGTCAGCTACAGACTTTTGTTTATGCCTGTACTTCTGAGAAATAGATTCCAAACAATAGGGGCCCCCGGCACTGATCCCTGTGGAACACCACTGTTAATGGGTCTGCTGGTGGGGGTGGAGTCCCCTATTTTGACTGTGTGTGTTCTGTCAATCAGCCAGTTTGCAACCTACCTGACAGTATATGGGTTTACCCCCAGCTGGGTGAGTTTTTCAATGATGCCTGAGTGGGGGATTGTGTCAAAGGCCTTGACCAAGACGAGGTAGGCCATATGCACAGATTTGCCTTCAGCCAGGGCTTTGTAATACTCTTGAAGAAGTCCACCAGGTTCAACAGTCATGGTCTCCCTTTAACAAAACCAAACTTGGTCAGGTCAAGTGTTTTTAGGTCTCCTATATCCTTGTTGATAAAGTCCATAATGATTCTCTCCATGGCCTTGCATATAAGGCTGGTTAAGCTAATGGGTCTATAGTTCCCAAGGTCAGTTGATGCTCCCCTTTGTGCAAGGGGATGGTGGTAGTTGCTTTCCAGTCAGCAGAGACAAAAAACAGTGCTTAGGCTGTGGTTGAAAAGAGTACCCAATGGTGTTACTCCTGTTTTAAACCATTTAGAGTACAGCCTGGAATGTTAACAGGTTCCATAGAGGATGTGTTTTAGCCTTGGAGAGAGCAGTTAAGACCTGCTCTTTAGAAATACTAAGCAGAGAATAGATTGTATAAATGTTTTCGGTTATATGTGGTGGGAACAAGGGAAGAGGTTTTCACTGAACCTGTCCGCTAGCAGGTTGGCTGTTTTCACTGGCTCAGTGTATGCAGTACAATTCACTACCAGTTCAGCACAAATCTGGTCTTTTCCTTTAAGGTTTTAGATGCAGCTAAAGAATGCCTTATGGTTATCTTTAGCTATGAATGCTAATCTAGAGTGGTAGTTAACTTTATTTACTTGTTCAAGCTAAGAAATGTGTGTTTCCAATTCTGCGATTGTTCTTTCTTGCTCTTAGACAGCAATTTCTTCCTCTTATTATATAACCTGTTTATGGCGGATGTCCACCAGGCAGGCTTGTTTTTTCTTGAGGATCTTGCTTTGGTCCCATCAGGAAAGGCTGAGTCAATGCAATTGCATAGATGTTTACACAACGCATTGGTGTATATCCCAGTATAGGTGTCCTTGCTGTCAGTGGGGATAGGAGCTTTGAAGCTATTAATGCCTTCTCATAAGAGGCTGCAGTTGGCTTTGCAGAAGTTTTTCAGCCCAATTTTTCTTTTTTAATTTCTCCAAATCTTTTGAGTTTCTAATACCATGATGGGAATGGACCCCATTCATAAGTCAAAGTATGATTAAAGTTCATGAAATTAGTATTGTTTCAATCATTGATGTCAGCCAGAAGTGCTGTTCGCAGCACCCGCAGTGTGTCCAATAATGACTCCTGCAATTGGTATGGATTTACGTGTATTTGGCAACATATCTAAATATGATTGTTTTTTTATAAGTCCTGTTGCTCCTACTACTGTTGGAACTGTCTGGGTATCTTTCTTCCATATTGCTCTAATTTCTGCCTGCAAATCCTGATATTTTATGACTTTGTGTCTTTCTGCATGCAAGACACTGTAGACACTGGGTTTAGCGATTTCAATTATCAATGCTACTTCTTTCTTCTTTTCATGGACCATTCTATCTGTTTTTCTCGCATCTGTCATTTGAACTGTTGGTAATGGGTGATCCCATGTGATGTAGACTTCATAATTTTCTATAATGCTTTGCGGCTCAAGTTTCCAATGTTTTTCAGCTACTTCAATATTATAATGTTTGCACAAACCCCAGTACAACATTCTTGCCACATTATTATGCCTTTCAGTATACAGTCCATCTGCCATTAGTATGTCACAGCCAGCAACGAGGTGTGCGACTGTTTCCAATTCTGTTTTGCAAAACTTACATTTGTCTGTTTCTCCCACATGTTCAATGGACTTTGCAAACCAATGTGTATGTAGGCCACTATCTTGGGCCACCAATATTAACCTTTCATCTTTTGGTTTGAATTCGCCTCTCCTTAACCATTCCTGTGTTCAATCCTGATCAACATAAGGTTCTTCCAGGAGTTTTCTATACTTGCAACTATATTTATGCATTTTCTTTCTTGTGATCCTTCACTATATATTCTTGCGTTCGTTTTTTTTTTTTGGATCATTCAGTTGCTGCCTGATTTTTATCTACTTCTGGTTTATAGGTTCATAGGTTCATAGGTTTATACTAGGCTATCTGCCCTGGGGCATTTACAAGCCTAGCCAGAGTGTGTTTGGCTTTTGCCACCCTTTTAGATCGGTTTACTGTGCCTCTGTAGAGTAAGTCACAGAAGATAGCCCTTTTAAGGTTAGTTTTCTGTGCCCTAGTCTAGCAGGGACACAGAAGAGATCCCAGGGGTGAACTTACGATCTCCCATCCACTCATCAATATTTCTCTTGAAGAGGGTCAGTGAGGGGCTCTGCCTAACATGGACTGGGATTCTGTTCCAGAGTGAGGGCAGCCTCTGGGATATGAATCTGTCCCTCCAGCATGTCCTATTTATTTCTGTGCTGAGGTTTAAGTCCCTGGAGCGTGTAGCTCTAAGGGATTTGGATTTCCTGAGGTGGAGCATGTCCATTAATTCTGGGTTGGACATGGCTTTATACGTCAGGCATAGATCACCTCTGAGTAGGCCGTAAGCAACTGAGTACAGCTGGAGTTTCTTTAGCCGAACTGCATAGGGCGTCTGTTTGAGTCCCTTGATCCTCTTGGTAAGGTACATTTGGGGCCTCTCCAGTTGCTGCAGGTGTCGGGTAAGGTACATCCCAAATGGGGCATTGTATTCAATTATGGGCCTGATGAGTGATGAGTAGAGGGGCACAATGGCTTCTCTTGTTCTAGATGTGAACCCTTTCGTGATAAGGTGGGCTATATAGAAGGTCTTTCTAACCACTCTGGCAACGTGATTGTCAAATTTGAGGTTTCTATCTACTTGGGTCCCCAAATCCCTAATTACTTCTTCCGTACTTAATCGATTACCACCTATGTGGTAATTTGTGGGCACTTTGTTTTTCCCGAAGGGGATGACTGTGCACTTTTTGGCATTTAGGTTAAGGCCATGGCTCTGGCAGCAGTTATCCATCTCTGTGCAACCCTTTTAGAGTATACTTGTGTCAGCCGGAGAGTCGATTATGGTGCCCAGCTTGCAGTCATCTGCGAACTTGGTCAGCCATAGTCCTCCCGTATTAGCCTGTACCTCAGAGAAGTATATACCGAACAAGAGAGGTCCCAGGGCTGAGCCTTGTGGGACGCCACTTGTAACTGGTTTGGAGTCTGACATGGCACCTGCAATACTGACCATGTGGGTTCTATCCCTGAGCCAGTTTGCAACCCATCTTGTGACATAGGGGTTGATATTTAAGCTGGTGAGCTTATTTATGATGCCCGAGTGGGGTATTATGTCAAAGGCTTTTGTGAGGTCCAGGTAGGCCGTGTGGACTACCTTCCCTTCATCTATGGCCTTGGTAACTGTTTCAAAGAAGTCGACCAGGTTCAAGAGGCAAGATCTGCCCTTAACAAAGCCAAATTGGGTGAGATCCAGTGTCTGGAGGTCACTAATGTCCTTGTTTATGAGTTCCATGATGATATGCTCCATAGCTTTGCAGACCAGACTAGTCAGGCTTATAGGGCAATAGTTTCCTGGGTCCGTTGTGGCACCACCTTTGTGGAGCGGGACTGTACGCCATTCCTTGGGTACATATCCTGTAGCAAGGCTGAGATTGAACAGTGACTTTATGTGAGAGTTTAGTTCTTCTTGGAGCTTGTGTAAGACGCAGCCCAGGACACCGTCTGGTCCCATTGATGCTGTTTTTTTTGCTTTGGAGGGGGCAGCTCTCACCTGTGCATTTGTGATGTCAGGGAGGCTACATTCTGTTGGGATAGACATTTGGTCTTTTGGGGGAAGGGGGGGGGGTTTGCACTGAACCTGTCTGCCAGGATGTTGGCAATGTCTGTGGGATCAGTGTATTTTTTGTCATTTTCTACTAACTCAGAGCATATCTGGGAGTTGCCCCCCAGATTCCTGACATAATTAAAGAAGGCCTTGTGATTATCTTTAGTGTCTTGTGCAATTTTTTTTTCGAAGCTGGCCTTAGATAATTTTATGAGGGATTGTAGTTTCTTGCTAGTACTGATCAGAGATGCCTTCCCTTTTTGGGATTTTGCTCTGTCATGTAGTAGCTTCCTCCTTCTGTTGTATAGCTTATTTATGGCCGGGGTCCACCAGACTGGTCTCCTGCCTTTGGAGGAGTGAGTCTTGGTTTTATTTGGGATAGCACGATCCATGCATTCCTGTAGGTGTCCATAGAATGCATTTGTAAAGGATTCTGCTGTTTGGGCAGTATTTTCCACTGGCCCAGTGGCTTTGAAGGATTCCACCTCGGTTTTGAGAAGTGTGAAATTTGCTTTTGAGAAATTTTTGGTTTGATTCCCATTCCCACTTGATGCCGTTATGCTTCTGCTAGACATAGAAGGGAAGTCATCTTAGATTTATTCTCATCATGTTTCAAAACTTTCATTATGTTTGGGTCTTGTGAGGTCAGAAGATATGTATGCAGTCCCACAATTGCAGATCTATATATGTAATCAATTTCAAGAAGGCCCATCCCTCCTTCGGAACGGGGAATATATAATCTCGGTATGCACTAATCTTTAAAAATCATTTGATGAGCGTGATGCATCCTTCTTGTTTTCCTGTCTAATCTATCCAACACCTTTTGGGACCAGTCAATCACTCCAAGTAAGTAAGGGCAGGAAGTGCAAATTGGTTTATTGCTTGAATTTTGTTCCTAGATGTCAATGTTTTTTTCAGGATTAATTTAAGTCTTCTACTGAGTTTTATTCACATTTGTTCATATTCTATTGTTAATCCTTTATCAATTCCCAAGTATTTATACACTCCCTCTTGATTAAGTTCCTTTATATCACATTCCTGTCCCAAACTGATGTTTTCTTGGTGCTGCAGCTTTCCTGCTTTGAAGGTTGCTTTTGCACATTTATCAAGACCAACATTCTTATATCATCTGAAAAAAGTTTTAACAACTTGCCATTGTGCTTTCAATTCCTCATCTGATGAGCTATACATTTTTAAATTATCAACAAAGAGAAAATGAGAAGTCTTTACACTTTGTTGCTTTCTGGGTGCCAAATTATAGCCATGGCCTAATCTGTTAAGCAAACACCTTAATGGGTTAAGGACAAGGCAAAAACGCAGCAGTGACAGAGTCACCCTGGAATATTCCCTTTTGGATTTTTATCCCTGGAATAATAATTTGTATTTTATCATGGCTTAACTGCAAAGTGGGTTGCCACTGTTTCATGGTTGCTGTGATGTAATTTATCAGTGTATAGTATATCTTATACATTTTTAAGCACTCTTTTATCCATAAATGTGGGATACTGTCAAATGCTTTTTTTGTAGGGGTGGGAGGTTGGCATAATGGTTAAGGTGTTTACCTTACACACACAAGGTGCAGGGTTTGATTCTAACATCAGGTAACTGTCTAGGCTTAAAATGACCCACAAGGGCAGTTAGCCTAGTACTAACCTATGAACACCCTCTGTAGTCAGTCCATACCATACTTGGATTCTTGTCCTTTTACAGTTCTCCACTATGACTTTATTTAACAACAAATGATCTTTTGTTCCGTATCACTTTCTTTTATTGCCATTTTGTCCTATTTCTATAATTGAGTTTTCTTCTAAATGACTATAAAGTCTGTCAGCATCAATTCCAGCGTATAGTTTATATGTTGTTGGAAGGCAAGTAATTGGTCTATAATTTTTAGGGTAGCTTGCAGGACCATTGATTTTCCTGTTGTTCATCAGGTCAGTATCAGTTCAGGGTGCGCATATAAATAGTTCTTACTCGTGGCTAAATCTTCATGCATAGATGTTAATACTTTTAACCAGATGTTAGGTCCTGCATCTGGGCCTGGGGTTTTCCATTTAGAGGCTTTTCTTAACTTTGTTTCAATCTCTCTGGCTGTTACTTCATCCCATTTCATATCCTGTACATTTGAACTTCTTATTCTTTCTTTTACTTCTTCTATCATTTTAGCATATTTGTTATGTTCCACAGGATTTTCATGGATACTTATCCAAAATGTATATATTTCTTCTTTGTTTGGTGGTCTTTCAATTCCTTTTACCTTGTTTCCCAACGCTCTATAAAACTTTTTTGGGTCATCAATACATTGCTTATTTTGTACTTTTCCTTTACATCTATCTGTGTATCTTCTAAGTTTTTCTGCCTGTGCAGATATTTTTAGTTCATTATTTGTGATAATGCATGATTAATCCTGATTCATTACAATACTGCACATTGCTTTTATCACGTCTGTCTTTCTGAGTATTTTTGTTGATCTGTTCCCTCTTCTATACTATTCTAACAGTGACACTTCTTGCCTTAATTGCTTTATAGTTTTCTGTATTCGATACTTTCATGATGGTATTCGATTTCTCCCCTTCCTTTCCCTTACTACCCTGTGTTCTTGTGGTAGAACTTTATCAGTTATTAATTTAGCTGCACAGTAATATATCCTGTTTACTTCTGTTATATCACATGGATCTCTATGGACAGTGCTAATTACTGTGTTCATATGTTTTATCAAACTTCTGACTTTGTGGATTTTATTGACCTTCTGCAATCTATTTCTTTCATTGATCTTAAAATATGTCTAGCTAACTCTGTTAAATCAAGCAACTCTTCTCTTAGCTCATTTTCTTCTAAACCAAGGGCATCTTTTTTGTTCTCCATTTCCTGTGGGAGTTCTATAGCAAGTTCTATAGCATCTTCCTGTGGCACATTCTCTTCAGTTTCATCCTGTGGCATCTGTTGCACTGTCATATGGGAACTCACTGGCCTATCACTCCTCAACATTGACTGCTTCAGAGTTGCCACAGCTTCCTGTTCCTTCCCTTGCTATCCAGCTTTGTGAGCATTTATACTGGTTTCATGTGAAAGCTCCAAAGTATCTTCATCTGGCAACTGATCTTTTGCTTCTTGTTCCACTTTCTCCTTAATTTGGATGTCCATTGCTCTATCCTGCTGTGGTGTTTTCGGAGTTAGATTTTCTACACTTAATCCTTCACCTCGCAGGTACTCCATAACCTCAATTTCTATTTCTTTAACTTCTCCATTAATAATCTTTTCTACTTTTCCTCTTTATCTTCTTATTTTTTGTATTGTAAAGTTTTCCATGTCCAGATTCCTTTGCCTGTATTTCTCTTCAAATGTCTTTGGTGCTGCTCTTTTTGTATTGATTAGTTTTGCTTTCGCCTTTGCATAAATATTACACCATATTAAATCGCTTTTTCTTTCCCATGTCCATTTTCCTTTTCCAGATGTCTCCTGATCTTCCTGTTTCTCCTTACTTTGGGGACTCATTCCGTCGTGCTGTGATGTAACCTGTGTTAGACCTTCTACACCAAATCCTTCACTTCGCAGGCATTCCATAATGCCTTCTATTTTTTTAACTTCTACTTTACTAAACTTTTCTTCTACCTTCCCTCTTTGTGATATTATTTTTTTTTATTGTAAAATTTTCCATATCTGGATGCCTTTGCTTGTATTTCTTTTTAAATATCTTTGGGGCTGCCTTTTTTGTATTGATTAATTTGGCTTTCGACTTTGCATAAATATTGCACTATATCAAATCTGTTTTTCTTTCCCATGTTCATATTTCTTGTTTATACTTTTCAAAAAATCTCTAGGTTTTGTTGTTTATATTTTTGCACTTTCTCAGATGCTTCTTTTCCAAACAGATCAAAGTTTCTATATAATATTTTATAGACATCTGTTGTATTAATGAACACAGTTTTTCTTGTGGTAGTATTCTTCTCCTGAGAGGGATTCTGATGCTATTGTTACTCCAAAAGAGACTGATTTGTGATCAGACTTCACTAGGGAGGGCCGCACACTTGTGGTGGTGCACCGTTCCACCATGTTGGTGAGTACCAGGTCTAGAATGTTTGGGTCCCTTGTGCGGGTGCCAGCTATCTTCTCCAAGGCATTTGAATTAACAAAGTCCAAGAACCTTTGGGCAAGTGTCTTTGTGTACATATAATTTTCCCAATCTATGGATGGGTAGCTAAAGTTACCCATAACCAAGGTGTTTGGTTGTATTTTGAGTGACTCAAGTAGATCTAGGTAAGCAGTATGGATATCATGGTTCATGGATGGGGATCTATAGCTGGTGATAACTTGGAGTGGGATCTTTCCTATAGTTATTTGCACATGGAGTAACTCTAGGGAATCATTCTTTTTAACCAGTCTGAAGGTGTATTTATCTTTAATGAATGTCGGTACTCCTCCTCTTTAGTTTTCACATGTTCATTTTGTCGTCTGAACATGTGGAAGACATTATATCCCGGTATGGCCGGGGTGTTCTCTTTGGCCTTGAACCAGGTCTCTGTGACTGCACAGATGTCTACATCTTCCAATGTGAGGAGTGCTTCCAGTGAGGGCAATTTCAGATTTAGACTTCTAGCATTTAGCAGCATAACCTTAAGGTTGATTTTTGAGGATATTTTTATGTCAGGAATTTTGTTTTTGTGACATTACCTAAAAAAGACACTATGGGGGAGGCAAGAGCTTTACCCAGTAGCCTAAAGCCTAGAAGTGACAGGTGGGGACCATCTATGGCAAAGCATTGAGGACTATCAACCATATCATCCCAAGCTGACAGGTACTGGATCCCCTTAGAATGACACCAGAAACTAAGTTAATTGTTTGGCTTAATTTGGATGGTGCCATGATGCAGCGGTAGCATTGTAGCCTCACAGCAAGAGTTTCTCCGGTTTGATTCTTGGCTGGGGTGCCTTCTGTGTGGAGTCTGCATGTCTTCCCTGCATTCATGTGGGTTTCTTCTGGGGGCTTCGGTTTACTCCCATGTTACAAAGACATGTATCTGGAGCATTTCTCCCCAGGCAGCCACTGAAAATTGGCTTTGTTCCAAGTCCAACTTTTCCAATAAACAAATGTTAAATAAATAAAAATCGTTGAATGTAATAATTTTTTGTCTGTATTGAGGCATCATCCTAGGTAAAGGTAGAATGGTACTTAAGGCTAGAGACATACTCGCCCGGTACACATAATCAGAGAGCCTCTTAGAAATTATGTTTTCAGTATAAGAATTGCTGAGAGATGTAAAACTCAGGATCATTTGCACAGATTTCAATGTTATGTCATTTTTTGCAAACATCTATAATATTACTGTTTCTATAGCTGGGTAATTGAATGTTTTTAGTGGTGCCCATTAAATGACCATTTTATTATTTTTTTACAAAACACAAGATTAAGCCTAAGCTGAATTATATTTGCTAAATAAATTCTTTGTAATGGTAATGACACTCATTGTGACCACACATGCAGAGAACCATTCATTTTTGATCTGGAAATGTTACTAAGGCTGTAAGTATGCCTTTATAAGTTAACTTCTTCCAAGATGCAGTTATAAAAATTCCATTTTCATAGATTTCAAACATGCCTTTCAAAGTGTTGATCACAAAATCATCTTAAATAAACACTAAAATTCATCTTTCTGCTCTCGTACTATTACTTGGCTCTTCAACTATCTCAACAAAAGAAAGTTTTCCATTGTCAGCTCTTCCAGTGATCTTGTTATAGGCACTTTCTGCTCTGGAACTCCTCAAGGCTTTCTGCTGCATTCCATTCTGTTCTCTCTTTTCATGGACAACATTGCCTCCATAATACCTCCATTCACTGTTACCCTCTGTGCCAGTGATCTTGTCTTGTATAACCCTGATCCATATATCATCACCCTACTAAACTACCTTCAATTTGACTTCAAGGAGCTCTATTACTGTCTTATTAATAATTAAAAAGCAAACCCAAACTCAGATAAATGGTCAAAATAATCAAAAACTAAGAACCATAAACAAAAAGAATGCTGACTGGATGTATTCCAGTGAAACTGAATGCTTCCATCTCACTTTTATTAGATATTTCAGAATACAAACACATAATGCAGTTTCCACCTAGTACTAGATAAGAAACCTGTTCCATTACAAAAACCAGGGAAATATGATTGAATGCAGGAAGTTGTTGTGGCAATTGAGATTAACTTCTGTGGTATCTCCAGGTTTAAATGAAGACATATATGTTAAATGTGTCTAAAAATGAGGGCCACCAAACTACAATAACACCTTTTGCTTGGTACATGTTTTTATGTGTTTTTTGTATATTTTATTTGGTAAATTCCTTTAAGTGTTTACACACATGATTTATTGGTCACATGACTTAGATCACATGGCTTCTATGGCTATTTAAAGGTTTGTTCAGCACTGTGTGTTTGTATTCTGAAGTCTCTAATAAAAGTGAGACAAGAGCATCCAATTGCACTAGAAGACATTTGGTCAGTGTTGTTTTCATTTATGGTATTGACTTACTGATAACAAACTTCTGAATTTTAACAAAACAGCTGATGAGCTTTTTGGTACTAATTTAAAACCTCACTGCAACTTCAAGCTATTTACTCATTCTGCAGATAAAAGCACTATCCAGCAAGAAAACCAATTCAAATAATATAAATATCTCAGCCTTGTAGTAGATCTAGGAGTTGGCGACAGTTAACACGATACCCTGACCCCATGTTGAAAAAAATGGGAAGGGGGGGGTGATGATAATGATGATGATGATTCTAGTAGATCCATTGCTCACCATTAAAAACATACTGAAAGTACATGCATTAAAGTCACACAGATATTCAAAATCTCCTGTGCAATTTCTAATCACCTGATTCTCCAGGCTTGTGCTGCTGTAGGTAAGAACATTCTCATACCTGGACTTGAGTACACTTTTCACTGCTGTAGTTAAGAACATTCTCATACCTGGACTTGAGTACACTTTTCACTGCTGTAGTTAAGAGCATTCTCATACCTGCCCTTAGCTCTTTTCACTATTCTGACAGTTCTACCACTGAGCTAGTGAAGCAGAACACGTGCACTATATGAGAATCTGTCAACACCATATGCAGAGTCATTCACATTTCTCCAAAAGGTGGACATCACTGCTCTGTACTAAAAAAGCCAGCTGGCTCCCATTCACAGCACATGCCTCCTTCGTCTTTTTTTTAACATGCAAACTGATCAATGGCAGGTACTGCCCACACACTCAAAAATAGCTGGCACTGACAGATCTTTCCTCTATGATCTGCACAGTAACACTATAACTATTTTGCTGTCCGCATACATCATTTTCATAAATCAATTGGAGAAAAAAGCTTTTCAAATGTTGTCTTAAGAAATACAATTTGAATGTTTTAGGAAAAGGTTTTTTGAGCATCTCAGAAAAGCCTGCAAATGCATGCACGGCTAGGCTTGAAATGACCTCCAGGTCGATAGGCTACCTCCTATGATCCTATGTGCTGGGATATTCTCTTCCAGCTCCACTCTTTAATTCCCTCTAAGTGAATCCATCCACATCTTCAAAAACAAAATGTTACTGCAAAATTCTCTTTAACATAGTAATACATAATCAGAATTAGCCTGTACCTAGTTTTTCATCTTTGTCATGGATGTTTGAAATCATTCTCTGGCAATGCATGGAAATGCAATCAATGCTCAGATAATGCATCTTGACTTGAGCATTAGAATGCAACTTATTCATTTGCACATTGTGTCTTTTTTTGTATATAATGTATTTCTAAAACTGCTGTGCATAATGAGAAACGTTTAGTCTTACTAACTCAGATTATAGCTTTCTGAATATTTTTGTATACTTTTAATACATTGCTTATGTATTTATAGATTTTAAGTTGCATTGTGCCAGACTGACTGAAAAGGGCCACTGCATCCATGCATGCACCTGGTTAAGAAATTAATTTATCTTTCAGTCATTCAGTAAATATAAATGTGTAGGAATTATCCTTCTCAAACAGGCTCAGTTGTTGTTAGATTTACCTTAAATATGGTTACGGAAGCAATAATGCTTGACAGGATGTGTGTTATTGTGTAAATAACACTCACCCAGGGGTGTTCTGGGGTTCAAAACTGCAGACAGAAGGCCTCTACACCCCTAGAAGGGCATTATTTATACAGTAAAACACACCCTGGAGGGCATTATTGTGCTTAGAGAATGATCTGCTTGTAAATTTGTTGTGTTTTGCTTACTTATTTATATATAATTTTTTATTACTATATTATTTTTTAATATATTTTTGATGTAAAATAGTTCTGCCACCTAATGTTTCAAAGTTGCTGTAGTATATTCAAATGGTGTTGGAGGAAGCATTTCACATCCATAATATATCATTTTTAAAAATATATATATATAGATATTTGCTTTATTTTTTGTCCCCTTACTGCTAAAATGTGTGGTTTCTTGCCAGTCATAGGGGACTGAAGTCACTAAATAATGACACACATTTGACTTTTAGACTTTACTTCCTTCAGAAAAATCATGTAACACAAATCCTGGTATTCAACTTACTTTGTGATTTTTCTAAGAATGGCATTTAAAACCTGTTCCTATTTTTCAGCCTATGGTCTCCCTTTATTTAAGGCTTTATCCAGATTTCTTGAGCTAAAAGGTCAACAAGTATGCAAACCTCTTATTTGTTGCTCCCACTGGTCCATCTATCTCACTGTCTCTCCTCCCCTCTCTCTCTCTCTGTTTCTCTCACTCTCTCTCTCTCTCTCTCTCTCTCTCATACACATACACACACACACACACACACACACACACACACACACACACACACACACACACACACACACACACACACACACACACACAGTCTTGCACTTCAGAAATTGCATGCTAACACAAGTCGTATTATTCAAGCAACTTTATGATTTTATTTTAACAGGAATATGTTCCTGTTTTGAACCTTTGTTCCCACTTTATTTAAGGCTTTATCCAGATAACTTGACCTAAAATGTGAGAGGTACATAAACCTCCTCAATGCTGTTGCTGTCAGTGCTCGATCGCTCTCACTCTTCACTCTCTCTCTCTCTCACACACACACACCTCGCTTTCATGAACGCAAGCAGGCATGTTCTCACAGGCAGACAGAAACATAAGCACACACAAACAGAAACATATCAATATCCACACACATACTTTTCCTGTTATATTATTTTTTTACACTCACTAAACAGCAAAAGCACTGCTTAGTGAATGTAAAATAATGGCTCCCTCACTCTTGCTTTCTCTCACATGCACACATACACTCACACATACAGACATAAACATGCACACATACACTCACACATACAGACATAAACATGCAAACATACACACAGGTTTGATTTTCAGTTTTTTTAAATGTATTTTACACTTGCTAAACAGCAGATGTGCCTGAGCTCCACGACAATTTGATATGCTGCCATGAATTGTCAGACTCGTTTTTAGCGGATATTACTTGTATGTTAACACCCTGCTGGGAAATGATCGTTCTCCAGTCAGGGTGCGATCTATGGATCCCCCATTCTCCAACTGATGTTATTGTATAATACAAATGCTGTAAGAGGATAGGGGAGGATTAGCCATTGTGGATACCCCACCCCACTGGTGAACATTTAATCATATTCAAATTAGGTACACTTTTGCCTCCACCAATTAAAACACACACCAACACCTGGCTATTCTGACAACTCCCCTCACAAAGCCCTTACAACCGGGGCAAAGCTTTCTGTAAAACCATAACAATTTAACTGCAAGAATGCTCATCCATCTGTGAAGACTAAATAAAACAGTTTTTCTAAAAACTGCACTAGTTGCCTTATCTATCTGGAGAGGATGGGGTAAATAAGCTAATAATGATTGGCTGATGGTCAGTCTTGTTTGTATCCTAGTGTAAGTTTTGGTTTATTTATGTTGAAATCCAGGTCCCTGGATTACAGGTTGGATATCATAATTTGCCTTCTATGAATAGATCTTTAATATTGTTGTTGCGCCCTTGACACCTGTGGACTGTTCTGCAGGTCTTTGAGATTATTTGTTGAAAAATTATAAACTTCCAAATTCGAGGTAGCATACAGCTTACATTCACCAGGAGATGCACGTCTAATTGACGTCTGCATTTTGGGAGTTTTACCTTATATACTGTAACTGTTTTTAATGCATTCTTTTGCTGTTTATGCATATCACCATGCTATTTATACAACTTGCCTAGATTAGCACTTCTTATGACATTGTATACAAAATATTTATTTGAGCAAACACAACTATTGCCATAAGGTTAATCCTTGCCAGTGTTGCCACAGCAAAATGACTTAAATTGCTTTGCTAACTCATTCATAAATAGAATATTCTTCCAGTTTTGGTTCAATTCCATGGCATAGTTTGATGCAGTTTCTATGGAAGTTGCAAGTTTTAATGCTTAATTAAAAGTTTTAATCTGATCTCAATAATGACAGTTTATGTCATTTAAGTTTAATTTAATTTAATTTAATAAGTTGATGTTTAAGTATGTTCTTATTTTATATACCATTCATGATTATGTCTCTCAGTGTATCAAAGTTGCTTCCTCTAAAATGGTAATACCCTGACAATCCAATGAGTTCTGCTGGGTATACATTCATTTTTATTTAAGCCACTGAGTTATTACAGAATGATTATGTCAAATATTATCTTGAAAGACCTTGGATCATGGCTTTCCTGATTCAAACGAGCTGTGTGAGAAGTTATATGTTTTATGCTCCTTTGTATAAGTCTTTCACCATGTTTTCAATTCTGCTAGCTTCACAATACAGCTTTGTTTTTCTGCATTTCCAATTTTTTTACGCTGGTATTTAAACTGTTAACTAATGCTACATGTCACCACTATTTTGGGACTCAGTGTCAGACCCAAACTCTACTTACTTTTTACAGTATACAAGTTTCATTTTGCAGCAAAAATTACTTTTTTTTTTTTGCATTCAAAAGCATATCTTGTAGGTACTTAAAAGAGATCTATGAAATATGCCTACCATATCTTTGAATATAATTAATTCTGACATTTATGAATGTTTGTATTATGTTTTTAATATTTTTTAATACAAGACAAACTACTTCAAATAATGCAATAGCTAAAGCATATTTTACTTTAAATAAATATTTTGTTTTAACACATTTTTCTCCAGAAATGTAAGCTTGTATTTTACTTTGAGAAATACACTTTTTGCTATGGAAGACTAAATATGTATCCTTTCACAGTCACTTATCATAATATTCTGTTATTAATGAAAATATTTCTTCACAGATTTAACTGAAACAACATGTGCGTACCATGAACCCCATTCTTGATAAGGTCATACTATCTCATTATTTATTTATTTATTTATAGGATCATAGGATTATAGGTGGTTATTAAGCTATCAACTCGGAGGTCGCTTCAAGCCTGGTCATTTAATACCATAGATACTCTAGTCAATGCTCAGGATTGTATTTAGCAATGACTGCCCATGTCCAGGAGGGTTGTGGGCACTATTCCCAGTAAGAATTTACGGTGCCCCATCCACTCACCCAGGTTCCTTTTGAACAGTATCATAGAGGTGCTTTGCTTCACATGAATTGGCAGTCTATTCCAAAGATTTGGCAGTCGCTGGGAGACAAATCTGTCCCTCCAGCACACCCTAGACAAGTCACAGACCATATTTAGGTCCCTGGAACAGGCGTCTCTAGTCCTGTTTGTTTTCAGATGTGCAGCAAATTCAGTTTGCGTCGGAGATTGCTCTGTAAGCCAGGCATAAGTGGCCCCTATGAAGCCTGTATTATACTGAGAATAGTGACAGGGACTTTAGTTGGTCTGTGCGAGGCACATGCTGGAGTCTCTAGAACTTCTTTGTTAGAAACCTCTGAAGTCTCTCCAATTGCTGCAGGTGCTTTGTACAGAAAATGCCAAAAGAGGCTTTATACTCAATTATGGGCCTGATTAATGATGAGAATAGAGGGGTTATAACTTCCTTTGCTCTAGAGGTGATGCCTTTGCTAATCAAGTGTGCTATGTGGAAAGCCTTCCTTACTACAGTAGAAATGGTGGTCAGAGTTTAGGTTGCAGTGAGCTTGCGATCCCACATCCCTTACCACTTTCTTAGGTACGTAGAGTATTGTTGTTAATCTGATAGTGTCAAGGGACATTGTTTATGCCAAAGGGAATGATGATGCATTTCTTTGTATTCAGTTTGAGACTGTGACTAAAACACCAGTCTCTGGTCTGCATAAGATCCCCCTGAAGTATACTGACATAATTTGGGGATTCAATAACTGGACCCAGTTTGCAGTTGTCCACAAACTTGATCAGCCACAGCCCTTTAGTTTTGGCCTGAACTGAGAAGTATATACCAAACAGGTATATACTCCCACTGGGAGACCTCTTTTGTGCTTAACAGCACGTGGAAACAGTACATCTATTTGTACAAAAGATACTTGGATGACATCTTTATTTTGTTCAAAGGGGACGAGTCACTAGCGGGGGAACTAGTAGAATTTTTTAACTCTACAACAGAGTTCCTGCAGTTCACTATGAACTTTCAAACCAACAACATCTGTTTTTTGGACATTACTCTTAGTAAACACCAAGATCAATATATATCTAAGATTTACCGGAAAAAAAAACATTCTCCGACACATATTTACACTTCTCAAGTTGCCACCCTAAGCACCAGAAGAAATCTGTGGTGAAAGGCCAGTTGGTCAGGGTGGCTAGGATGACTACACTTGATGAAGATTTTTTGAACGAATGTGACAAATTGTACCAGATGTTTCGTCATCGTGGTTACCCAGACTCCTTTTTGGTTGGGATCTTTAATGAAGTAACCTCAAAAAGAGAAAAGGGCATTTACAAACCAATTTTGGGGGTATCAAACATGAATACACGAATACACAGTCAGTTGAGAGACACGGGGAGGTGAACAGTACCATAATTACTGAGGGTACCCATGTTCGGACTACCTCTAATGGTATGACCACTAGGAGTCATAAGAACTTCATGACCACATTTACATTTACATATTGTCCACAAGCCTTTAAAATTTTGAAGGTCCTTAGTAAATACTGGTTTTGTATATCCACAGTTAATGAAACTACACAAACCCTTGAGTTGGGACCTATTGTTACTTTTAGAAAGGGTACTAACATGAAACAGCTTCTCGAAAGGAAACTAACAAGTCAAAGGTTTAAAGGAGGCACTTTCAAATGTGGAACTTGTAGACATTGTGCTTATATTAACACATGCGAATCATTTAAAATAGGTATGGACACTTTTGTAATTCAGAAGAAATTCAACTGTAATAGTAGGAGAGTTGTCTATTTAGCCCAGTGCAACCAATGCCCCGCATTTTATGTGGGTAAAACCGACAGGCGCCTCAAGGACAGGGTGTACGAGCACTGTTACGCAATTAACACCAACAAAGAGGATAACGCCCTCGCAAAGCATTGTAGCAGGAATGAAGGGCACTCTTTTAACTTTATGGCAATCGATCAAGTCCAGATAGATGGCCACAATATGTGCAATGACAACCTGTCCAAACTCCAATTGGAGAAGAAGGAACTCTGTTGGCAATTACGTCTGGGGGCACAAAAAACACCAGGACTTAACGAGGCCTGTTCAATTATGTGTCTCTTAAAACTGAAAAGTTTATTGAGATAAATTGAGTTTAGTTGGTGAGAACAGAAAAACTTTCTGAAAAACTATCTGAAATAACTTTGATGTAAATTTTCACACAAATAACAACTGAGTGAAATTTGTTATCTAAAAAATTTTTTTAAAAAAAATTTTCTAAAAAATATTTAAATTACTGAATAGATTTGTACGTCTATACATTTTCAACCCAAGAGTAGTTTAAGGGCCTTGGGTTTAAGAATGATTAACGTCAAAATATGTTCGGTCCTAATGGCCATCATTTCCGGACGGATTAGTAAATGACAGTAGAGATCAATAGTACTGACTAAAACCAGTAGAAAGTCTAGTTAAGATAAACTTTGTGAATATAATTTTAAGGTGCTTGTGTTTTTTTTATGTGACTAATAGTAAGAATTTTGTCTATTAAACTTTTCATATGAATCCCGTTAGTAATGCTGTTCATTAAAGGGTTTTTTTGCGAGAGCTCTAAAGTAAGTCGGTGGACTTGTATTATTACCACCGCTATTAACACCTTCACTATTAAACTTTATCTGTTTATATTATCCATATGGGCCCAAATTTGGACACACAGACACTTCTAACTCCTTTTAAGAACACACCTAACGTTTAAAAGTATCATAAAGAGTTTACCTCGAAACAATAACCTGTTATGTCATCTGTAAAACTTGGCAGGACATGTATCAACACACCTAATTTATTTTTACTTTTATCTTTATCTTTAATATGGGCCGTATCAGCACCAATTATTAGTACATTAGATATTCCCTGCATGTCAACGTCTTTAAGAACACCCTAAAAACTTTAGTGAAGTACTTTAAGAGTACTTTTAGAGCACTCGACGTGAAATTTGTTAGTGTTTCCACCTTTTGTCGAACCGCACTAAAAGAGCCTTGGAAAGTTTTTATAGACATCTTACAAGTGACTTGAAGTCAACATTAAAATGTTTTTTATACACCTTTTAAAAGCTGTTTTTAAACTGAGATATTAGCGATATTTGTTTTTGTAAAAGTGAGTTGGTGTAAGGTTTTGTGTTTTAATATGTTGGACTAATTACTTAATTAATTGCTGAACCATGTACTCTTCCGAGTATTTAAACGGAACACTCAGTCAACAATCTTTGTTTGTCTGAAGAAGTTCGGGCAGTGTTCCGGACGAAAAACACTGGTTCAAGGTGTTTTACGTGATTTGTTCTAACTTGGATTAACATACAACTTGGATTACTACAAAGTTCTTTTCTTGTTTACGTTACCTTGTCGAACTCAATAAACCTGGTTTTACAACATTTAAAAGGTTGGTCTCGCTAGTGCTTTTATGTACTGATTGGTAAAGCACGGTAGCTGATTTCGAAGCCGTTCATCTGGGATACACTTGTGGAACCTCCCTCTTGTGGATTTTGTTGATGGTCAGTCTTGTTTGTATCCTAGTGTAAGTTTTGGTTTCTTTATGTTGAAATCCAGGTCCCTGGATTATAGGTTGGATATCATAATTTGCCTTCTATGAATAGATCTTTAATATTGTTGTTGCGCCCTTGACACCTGTGGACTGTTCTGCAGGTCTTTGAGATTATTTGTTGAAAAATTATAAACTTCCAAATTCGAGGTAGCATACAGCTTACATTCACCAGGAGATGCACGTCTAATTGACGTCTGCATTTTGGGAGTTTTACCTTATATACTGTAACTGTTTTTAATGCATTCTTTTGCTGTTTATGCATATCACCATGCTATTTATACAACTTGCCTAGATTAGCACTTCTTATGACATTGTATACAAAATATTTATTTGAGCAAACACAACTATTGCCATAAGGTTAATCCTTGCCAGTGTTGCCACAGCAAAATGACTTAAATTGCTTTGCTAACTCATTCATAAATAGAATATTCTTCCAGTTTTGGTTCAATTCCATGGCATAGTTTGATGCAGTTTCTATGGAAGTTGCAAGTTTTAATGCTTAATTAAAAGTTTTAATCTGATCTCAATAATGACAGTTTATGTCATTTAAGTTTAATTTAATTTAATTTAATAAGTTGATGTTTAAGTATGTTCTTATTTTATATACCATTCATGATTATGTCTCTCAGTGTATCAAAGTTGCTTCCTCTAAAATGGTAATACCCTGACAATCCAATGAGTTCTGCTGGGTATACATTCATTTTTATTTAAGCCACTGAGTTATTACAGAATGATTATGTCAAATATTATCTTGAAAGACCTTGGATCATGGCTTTCCTGATTCAAACGAGCTGTGTGAGAAGTTATATGTTTTATGCTCCTTTGTATAAGTCTTTCACCATGTTTTCAATTCTGCTAGCTTCACAATACAGCTTTGTTTTTCTGCATTTCCAATTTTTTTACGCTGGTATTTAAACTGTTAACTAATGCTACATGTCACCACTATTTTGGGACTCAGTGTCAGACCCAAACTCTACTTACTTTTTACAGTATACAAGTTTCATTTTGCAGCAAAAATTACTTTTTTTTTTTTGCATTCAAAAGCATATCTTGTAGGTACTTAAAAGAGATCTATGAAATATGCCTACCATATCTTTGAATATAATTAATTCTGACATTTATGAATGTTTGTATTATGTTTTTAATATTTTTTAATACAAGACAAACTACTTCAAATAATGCAATAGCTAAAGCATATTTTACTTTAAATAAATATTTTGTTTTAACACATTTTTCTCCAGAAATGTAAGCTTGTATTTTACTTTGAGAAATACACTTTTTGCTATGGAAGACTAAATATGTATCCTTTCACAGTCACTTATCATAATATTCTGTTATTAATGAAAATATTTCTTCACAGATTTAACTGAAACAACATGTGCGTACCATGAACCCCATTCTTGATAAGGTCATACTATCTCATTATTTATTTATTTATTTATTTATAGGATCATAGGATTATAGGTGGTTATTAAGCTATCAACTCGGAGGTCGCTTCAAGCCTGGTCATTTAATACCATAGATACTCTAGTCAATGCTCAGGATTGTATTTAGCAATGACTGCCCATGTCCAGGAGGGTTGTGGGCACTATTCCCAGTAAGAATTTACGGTGCCCCATCCACTCACCCAGGTTCCTTTTGAACAGTATCATAGAGGTGCTTTGCTTCACATGAATTGGCAGTCTATTCCAAAGATTTCGCAGTCGCTGGGAGACAAATCTGTCCCTCCAGCACACCCTAGACAAGTCACAGACCATATTTAGGTCCCTGGAACAGGCGTCTCTAGTCCTGTTTGTTTTCAGATGTGCAGCAAATTCAGTTTGCGTCGGAGATTGCTCTGTAAGCCAGGCATAAGTGGCCCCTATGAAGCCTGTATTATACTGAGAATAGTGACAGGGACTTCAGTTGGTCTGTGCGAGGCACATGCTGGAGTCTCTAGAACTTCTTTGTTAGAAACCTCTGAAGTCTCTCCAATTGCTGCAGGTGCTTTGTAAAGAAAATGCCAAAAGAGGCTTTATACTCAATTATGGGCCTGATTAATGATGAGAATAGAGGGGTTATAACTTCCTTTGCTCTAGAGGTGATGCCTTTGCTAATCAAGTGTGCTATGTGGAAAGCCTTCCTTACTACAGTAGAAATGGTGGTCAGAGTTTAGGTTGCAGTGAGCTTGCGATCCCACATCCCTTACCACTTTCTTAGGTACGTAGAGTATTGTTGTTAATCTGATAGTGTCAAGGGACATTGTTTATGCCAAAGGGAATGATGATGCATTTCTTTGTATTCAGTTTGAGACTGTGACTAAAACACCAGTCTCTGGTCTGCATAAGATCCCCCTGAAGTATACTGACATAATTTGGGGATTCAATAACTGGACCCAGTTTGCAGCTGTCCACATACTTGATCAGCCACAGCCCTTTAGTTTTGGCCTGAACTGAGAAGTATATACCAAACAGTAGGGGGCCCAGCACTGACCTTTGTGACACCCTACTGGTGACAGGTCTGCTGGTTGATGTGAAGTCACCTACTTTGATAGTATGTGAGCAAGTTGGCAACCCATCTTGCAACAAATGGGTTTACATTCAGTTTGCTAAGTTTATCAGTAATGCCAGAATGTGGGATTGTGTCAAAGGCCTTTGCCAAGTCAGGGTATGCTGTGTGCATAGATTTGCCCTCATCAATGGCCCTGGTCACATTTTTGAAGAAATCCACCAGTTTTAACAGGGAGGATCTGCCCTTGACGAAGCCATACTGGGTCAGATGAAGTATTTGAAGGTTGTCTATGTCATTATTTATGAGATCCATGATGATACATTCTATGGCCTTGCAGATGAGGCTGTTCAGACTTATGGGGTCTATAATTCCCTGGGTCTGTTGCTAAGCCGCCTTTGTGGAAGGGAATAAATGTTGCAGTTCTCCATTCTGCAAGAGTAAAGCCTGCTGTTAGGCTGTGTTTGAATAGGGTACTTAATGTTGATGCTAGTTCATGTTTTAGTTGGTTTAGAAAACAGCCTGGGATGCCATCTTGCTCCATAGAGGCTGTGTTTTCTGCCTTAGACAATGATTTAATGACCTACTCTACAGATTTGTAGGGTGGGTGGGGGGTTGGGGTGCAAGGTTTGTGATAAATCTGGAGGGAATAAGGGAGCCAATTTTTTGCCATATCTGTCCACTGTCAGGTTTGCTATCTCTGCGGGATTAGTGTGTGTGTGATACCATTAGTCACTACTTCAGCACATGCTTGGGTCCTACATTTTAGGCTACGTACATAGCTGTAAAAGGCCATGTCATGTCAGTGAGGAACGCATCTATTATGTTTGCTCCTCCTCTTGGGGTTTGAACAATTTGTTCAAGGGCATTTGAGTTAACAAAGTCAAGGAACTTTTGCACTAGTGAGTTAGGGCTTGAGTAGGTTTCCCAATTGCTGGTGGGATCATTGAAATTGAATTAGGCCTTGTGTACATCATCATCCATGGAGGGGGATCTATACCTAGCTATAACTTGAATGGGGGTCTTACCCACAGTAAGTTGAGCTTTTAGTGACTCCATGGAGTTGTCCAGTCTAACAAGTCAGGATGTGAATTTATCTCTAATACAGATAGAAACATTGCCTGCTTTGGTTCTCACATGTTCATTTTGTGGTCTGAAGGTGTGGAAGGTATTATAGCCTTGCAAGGCTGGACTACTTTCTGAGGCCTTGAACTAGGTTTCTGTGACTGCACAGATATCTCCATCCTCCAGTGATACTAATGCTTCCAGGGTGTGCAGTTTTTGGTTTAACTCCAAGCATTTAGCAGCTTAACCCTTATTTTGTTATGATTGGAAATTTTCTCGTTGGCAATTTTGTTTTTGAAACCTTGCCTAAAAAAGGCACTATGGGGAAGGCAAGAGCCTTTGCCAGTAGCCAACAGCCTAGTGGTGCCAGATGCAAACTGTCTCTGGTAAAGCAGTGAAGTTTGTCAACCATGTCATCCCAGGCTGACAGAAACTGGATCCTCTTTGAATGACACCAAAAACTAAGCCAAATATTGAAATCAATCATTTTTTTGTATACTGTGGCATCATTCTAGGTGAGGGTAATATGCTGCTCAAGGCTAGGGACATACCTGACTAGGACACATACTCTGAGAACTCAATCATGTCTCTTTTCATAGTCCATTAAGGTATGTCTCAGGTCATTCACTCCAACATGAGCTATGACAGAGTCATAATGATACTTGTTGCTGAGAGACCTGAGTGCATGCGTGATCTGATGATCCTGGCACTGGACAAGCAGATGACCGTGACTTTCTCCTTATCTAACCTGCTGAGTGAGGCATCCATGTGTCTCACTATGGAGTCTCCAATGACAAGAAAATTTGGTTTATGAGTATTACGCCTAAAGGGCTTGGTAGGTGCGACACTGCAGTTGCTATGTGTCTTGGGTGTTGTGGGAACTGTGTAAGTTGTAGCAGTCGGGTCTTTTGGAGGTCTCTGTTGTTTCAGTAAGTTTTTTGAGTGGACTTCCATGTACATTGATTTATGTGTTAGATGCATACTATGTGCATGAGTAGCGGTGGCTGAGTTGACAACCACTTCAGTGATACTGTTTTGAGTACTAGAGAGCAGGGATTCAAGATTCTTGGTGTATATGCAGCTCTTGCACTCTGTACTAGAGTGAATTATTAGTAGAAGGTTTTCAGTGTGCATGAAGCATTTGCTACACTGCCTCAGGAGACCCAAGTTAACAAGGGAGTCCAGCTGCCATAATGCTAGGTTTGAAAAGCTGTTATCACAAAGGGGGTGCTTTCAGGACTGATCTAGGAGGTGCTCTGCAGATGGGGTATTTGGCTAGTGGTTTAGTAGGTCACAGCTCACTAGCAATACTTCTTAGACCGACAATGTACTAAAGATGAGGACTGCACTCATTTTCTACAGCTGTATTTAAGGGAAAAATTGTCAAAATTATCTGTCCGGCTCTGGCACACAATTGTGTGACAGTGCACGGTGCTGTGTGATGTGTAAACAAGCAGAAACCCACTGAAATGCATAGCTTAAATACCAGAAGCTAAAATCTTAAAGGTTCTAGTCAGCACACTTCTCTCACAAGGGTGCAGAAAGGCCCCTTCCAATCAAAGATGGCTTGGAAAATGTGCTCACAATACAACAGCTACTACAAACAGACCCACATGCAGCAAACCTGTATCTGGACTATGTTACAGCTACTAGCTAGACTAATTTATTTGGGAAGCAGTAAACTAACCTGGTTAGTTCCACTTTATTAACCACGTTAGTTCTACTAGGCCATTGGCTTCTTTTCAGGGGGATACCAGGCTGGTATTTTTGATGACTAGGGGGTAATTTGGCCAGGTCACTGAACCTCCCCTACTCTTTTCAATAATATTATGGGATCGTTTGCATTTACCTGTTCTACCACCAACTCAGACAGATGGGGACTTGGTTTAATGTCTCATCCAAAGGATGGCACACTCAGGAGTGCAGTGCCCCCCCCCCCCTTTGTGCTGCACTGCAGTGTCAGTACTGGAAAAGTAATCCAACTATCTGGAGTGAGAATAGAACCCACAGCTTGTGACACTACTGAACTACTTAGATTTATGTTTGCATTAAACTATGCATAATCTGGTTTTCCAAAAAGAGTTATAAGGTTGCCTGTTTGTAACAGAGGTTTATTTTTAATGATCCTTTTGTTGCTTTTAAAAAGCTATCACAAAACTGGTTTTCATATTTGCCAACAAAAGTTTTTTTTCTTCTTAATCAGAAACTTAAGCCAGTATTTTTTTCTCTCTTCCTCCAAGGGTTTGTATGGAGATACCAAAGACCTCCTATACATGTAACCCCCCCCCACTGTCAGTATGTTGAGCCTCTCCAAAGCAAACTTCGACAAAATGACTTTACTGAAATGAAGACCAAAAAGGAGTGTATAATAAAAGGGACTGTTTTGTGGCCATAGATAGGTTAGTTGGTACTCTGGGCAGAACCCAGATGGGCACCTGTCTGAACACAAACTTGAGGACAAATATCTTCCAAAAGTGAACACAAATAAAAGATATTCCTAAGTCAGAGATTGTCCCCCACACACACAAAAAGGTCTTACTACCTTTATAAACCAGATAACTGTCCAGCTTTAAGTGATCTTGTCCAACCTTATACAAACCTTATATCTCTTAAGTCAGCTAACAAGGTACTACTCAAAGTTAACAAATCACATAACTCATTCGGTGACTCTTTATACAGTTGTATTGGACTTGCTCCTGTTCACCCCCAGACTAGCCTGTTTTTCTACACTATAATCATGCTTGCATGCTTTTTCAACTGGTTCTCATAGCCAGCCTGACAATGATACATCCTACTCATTCAGTTATTCTTTCTGGTACCTCCTTAGTCACTTGTCCCTCAAAAAAAATGCAAGTGTAAAGATCAAAAGTGCTAACTATTATTTGTACTACACTTCATTTTATTTCCTTAGAACCTATTTTTTACTGTATATGATGCATTTTAATATGTTTTGTATAAACTAAGATATCATCTTTCTTATGATGTATTACTATACTGTATGTACTGGAGCTTTTCTCCCTGGGTCTCCGCTGAAAATGGGTTTTTTGCTCAGTCTGACAAATATCTGGTAAACAAATGTAAATAAAATAAATAAATACATGTTGTATTGTGGACTATACCAAGAAGCTTATACAGGTTCAGTGCTGTATTTAACTCAAGTTAACCTATACATGCATTCATTTCAGCAAATACAAAAATCAACAGTGGCTGCTGAAAAAATACTGATTGGCAGTTCTTCTTAACCCAGCACAGCAGCCATCTTTATCCTACCTCAGTTATGGTACTACTGTTGCTAGACTTCATATAATCAATGTTTGATTAGCAGCTCAAGTGCTTGGGAAGCAAGCCAGTGAAAGATAAGAGCAAGTACCCACTGTTGGTTTAGTCATTGTGAAGGGGGTCAGTTGTGCCACCACAAGAACACTACCTTGGTTAAGACCCAATATTGCACTCCATTGCATAGGTACACAGGAGCAATAGGGTAACTAAAGAGTACCGCAATCCAGTCAGGCGTCACAAGTATGAGGAAGAATGCAGTCATAAGAAGGTTGGCACAGACAGGTATCAGATGTCTGAGGAAACAAATACTCATAGGGAAACTAGCATAGCCAGGCATTGGATGTATGAGGAAGCTTGCAGTTATAAAGAGGTTGGCAAAGACAGGCATTGGAAGTTCAAGAAAGCAGGCAGTCAAAAGAAGGCTGGCATAGACAGGCAACAGATCTGTGAAGAAGCATGCAGTCATTAGGAGGTTTGGCACAGATAGGCATCAGATGTGCGAGGAAGCTTGCAATTATATGGAGGTTGGCTTAGCCAGGCACTGGATGTGTGAGGAAACTTGGAATTATAAGGAGGTTGGCTTATCCAGGCACTGGATGTGTGAGGAAGCTTGCAGTTATAAGGAGGTTGGCATGGACAGGCATCGGATGTGTGAGGAAATGTACTCATAAGGAAGCTGGCATAGTATGTAGATGATTCCACTGTTATCTGCAGAGCCCCCTCCCTCCTTGAACTCCTATCTAAAACCTAGAGTGCCTTCTCAGACATAGAGTAGTTCCTCAAAGAAAGACAACTCGTAATAACCCTAACAAAACAAAGCTAATGATATTTTCCAATAATAAAACCTCAGAGAACCTTCTTCTCCACTTCACATACTCTCCTCCAATGGCACTATAATTGCACCAGTAGATAGCAGAAAGTTACTTTGTGTCACAATGGACTGTGCCCTAAAATATGACAAAAACATAGCTCTTTCCATAAAAAAGGTACATATCAAACGTGGCTGCCTATATAGGTCAAGAACATTCCTCACCCCCATCAACTAGACAAGCCATAGCCAGAACACACATTTTGTCCACTCTACTGTATGCCTTCCCCATCTTCACTAATCTTAGAACATCTGAACTGTCCAAATTAGAGATATGCTACCATAAAATAGCTCGTTTTGCTAACAGCCTCCAAAACAGAACCCATTACTCTATAGGTTCATAGATTAGTACTAGGCTAACTGCCCTTGCGAGCCATTTTAAGCCTAGCCAATTATCCCCTGTGAGATTCAAACCCTGTACCTTGTGTTTATAAGGCACACACCTTAACCATTAGGCCACCCTGAAACATCTACGGTGGATGAGCTAACTAACATACTTGCTCTTAACTAACTCACAATTGCTCACAACATCTTACACCAGCCAGAAGCCTGTCCAACACTAATGAACCTAGTCCAACCTTACAACGCAACCCGTACCCTCCGCGCATCCAACAAACTACTTTAAAGCCTAAGAAATCCAGCAACACTTTTTGTGACAACTTATTTGCAAATTAAATCGGAAAAAATGTGAACATTCCCCAATATATACTAAATACCTCCAAATTCAAACTTCTTCTTAAAGAACATTTAAACAATAATTGGCTCTGTTCCTGTGTCATGCCTGAATAACTTTATCTCTCTTCACTTTGCCTTAACTGATACCTCCCGTTACATCTCCTCTTAACCTTCTCTCTCCCCAGTCTTCATATTACCTAACAGCAACCTCTTACTAAATCTCTTTTTCCACTGACCACTTTTGCATCTTAAACACATTCTGCTAAAGGAGTATAGCTTGCATTTACCAAACATTGGTAGCACTGTAGAAATATGTATACATTGTAACTGCGTCAGCTTGTTAACAATCCTATTAATAATGCTTAATGTCTAACTTTTTTGGAAATACTGTTTAATCTGTATATTGAAATATCTGTTGACTGTAATTACAGTTTCAATCTTTTAATCTGTTACTAAATTTTTGTTGTATTCTTGGCCCCCCTCCGGGCCTCCACTGAAAATGGGCCGCTGGCCCGAACCAATGAACAAATGTAAAATAAATAAATTAACTAATTAGATGTGTGAAGAAGCTTGCAGTTATAAGGAGGATGGCAAAAACAGGCATCAGAAGTGCAAGGAAGCAGGCAGTCAAAAGAACGTTGGCATAGACAGGCCTCAGATGCTTGAGGAAACATGCAGTCCTAAGGAGGTTGGCATAGCCAGATTCTGCACTGTTCCTGTAAACTGAGAGGATGACACTGTTAGGAGAAGGTCCTAAGCTCTTGCATAATCATGGCTGCAACTCCTGCCTCTATTGCTTTCCTTCTGGTATCTTGCATTAGCTGGAGTGTGAAAGAATGAATGAATGAGTTGCCCAGGTACATTATTTTTTATTTGCCTTAGCATTATGATTCCTCCGACCATTAAATATCACACCTGCTAATACGTATTGAAATTGAGGAGAAACAGATTGCTTCACTTAGCTGTACTACAGCAGAGCTGGATGTAGACAAGCTCAAACATGCTACATTTCATAGAAAGCATCTACCCTAAGAACCAGCATCCTAACCCCCAGTGGATACCAGCAACAAAGAGTTAACAGACAATTCCAAACAAGCCACCTGTTACTGAAGTGAGGTGACACTGACAAGTTGAGAAACACAACAGTTACAGAAAGTGTCAATCATTTTTAGAAAATAGTGCATGTGGCAGAAAATGAAATCTTAGTAGGAAACAACAAGTTTCGTACACTGCTCTGTACCAGTGATGTATGATTGGGGTGAGGGTGAAGAATCAGACATGTCCCTAGCAGTTCCATGTTGGGGGTGTAAAGCATTAACCAATGAAGAGTCGCACATTATACCTGCACTACAGTAAGAAACATTATTACACAGATGTAAGCCCTGCACTGCAGTAAGAAACATTGTTACACAGATGTAAGCCCTGCACTGCAGTAAGAAACATTGTTACACAGATGTAAGCCCTGCACTGCAGTAAGCACCATTGTTACACAGGTGTAAACAGGGGAGCTGGGGAGGAATAGGGCCTGAGGGGGGTCTCCAACTAGTCTGTGAAATATGCATCATTGAACCAGTTCTAGCTGGGAAACATTTTTCTTATTCCTAATATATAGCTGCTCTATTCTGGCCTAAAAATTAGAGCACCAAACACATACAAGTTTGTCCTGCACTACAGGTCATGTCTACTGCAGACAGGTTGTAAATACAAAAAGTAAATCCTACAAAAAATATTGTTGCATTATCTGACTTTGTAGGCTAACAATGCAACATAATTTTACTTAGGAGACTCAGGACAGGGGGTTGTACCATACAGAATGTGAAACATACCTACATATGTGGCCTGCATCTGCCTTTATGTGAAAACAGATTATTTTGATTAAGAAAACATACTACATTCAACATACAGTGTCTCCCAAAGTGAAAAATGCAAGCTTTCCCCATCCTTAAGTTAGACATCTGATTCGTAAGTCTGCACAGAGACTTACCCTTGGGTTATCCAAAGAATTGCAGTAGGTGGATTGGAGAATCTAAGCTAGCTATAGATGTTAACTGCATGTATGTGTTTGGTATGGAAGAATGACTACAGCAGGGCTAGCCACCCTTTTTGTTACTAATCAAAGATCCTTTTATTTTATGCATCTGCTAACCAAGTTAGATCAGGATAGACACAACTCGACCTTTTCAGGAGCAACCCAAAGGCACTATCTAGTCAAGAAATTTACTGGGAGTCACGCAATAGACAAATGGAGGTGAACACTGTCTACCCTTGACTAGTGGAAACAGCTTGTTAGCAACTGAAAAATTGTATCCCCCTGTGCTGTCAGACAAAACATGATGTGGAACGTTCTAGGCTGTGTACTTATAATTCATCTGTGGGAAGATGCTTGTGGGTGTAGAGGAATAACACCTTGATTACACTCAAAATGTCCCTAATTTTTCTAGTGCCTCTGGTGTTGGGGGACTTCTCTGCAGAGGTGACAAAAATAATCGGGCAGAATCTGGTCACCTTTCTTTGCAGGGAGGGCCATGGACCACATACTGAGGGTGCAGACTCTAGGAAGAATCCTTGGGAAGACTGCACATCACCAGACATACTTTAAAGAGAGCACATTCATTCGGAAATGTACTACTCTTAATTCTTTTGGACTTAATTTAGAACACAATTAGAAAACACGTTGTTTAACTCATTATCTTGTTGGGTTGGTTGTTTTTAATTATTTTATAGCTTATTAACATAGCTCTGAACTGTGTAGATTTTCGCCTGATATTTTTGGTCTGTTCCTCATAAGCTTTTTCTGGAAAATCACTGAAGACTGAAGTTACTAAATAATGACAGACATTTGAATTTCAGACTGCATATCCCTCAGAAAAATGCAAACCAGTGCAACCCTGTTATTCTAGCAACTTTCTAAGTTTCTAATAAAACACCTTGGTTACAGCTTAACTCTGATTAAAATAACCTTGAAAATAGTTCAAACTTATTTATTGATTGATTTCATCTTCTTTAAAAGACTTCTTCAGACTAAAAAACAATGAAGTTTATAAGAAAAGTATTTACAATCTGGCACTGATTTTCATCCTTTGCCCCCACATTGTTTTTGCCTTTGTCCAGATTTCTTGTGCTAAGATGATGCTTGTTAATTGTTTGTTAGAATAAAGATGTCATTTTTGTATTAGAATAATGATGTCATTTTTGTATTAGAATAATGATGTCATGTTTGCACTATTTATTTTTTTCTCCTTGAAAGGTGTATGAAAAGACAACTGGAGAATAACTATTAATTTATACTGTTGAAAGTTGTGTCATTTATTTTTAATTGTAAGATTAGACTTACAGAACAAAGACAATAGGGGTCATGCCCACCCTTCAGATACTAGTCACACTAATCATCAGATGCTCAGTGTTAGTTAAACAGATCCATCTTTAAGTGTTCCAAGCACTAGCCCCTCCCCAGAGCTGGGAGTATCATGTCCACTGAAAGGTTTGGAAGTAAAAATCCAGACTGGAGCAACTTAACAGAATGACATCTGCTGGCTTAGTATGTTGGGGTGAACGCGTAATGAAGTCACATGTATCACCCAATATGACATCAGTTAGCCCCCACCTACACTGACATGACAAATCAAATGGCTGTCTACTACACGCTCCTCCTTCTCCCCTGTCTCAACGCATCATGTGCCTCTGTCACTAATCAAAGAGGATTCTGGGTCATAATGATGGCTCCCTCTCTCTGTGTCACAGAGTTGAGGTTAGAGGTCATGTATTAAGAAGTGAAAGTTTGAAAGCATAAAAGTAAAAGCAATTATTCAGATACCTCCGTAAAGGGCAAACAAGCTCTCATGAAATCCCTTGGAATTATGTAGCATTTTTCAAAGCTTATTCCAAATATCTGAGGCATACATTTGCCATTATGGAAGTTACCGAAACAAGATGTGAATTGGGAAAGGAGGACACATCAAAAAAGAACATTTCAATGCTTTAACACTTAATACCCAAGTGTCTACATTGAAAGTTAACAAGCCAGTTGTGTTACAAGTAGAAGACATACAAACAGATCTGCCGTATTGATTCTGGAAGTAAATTAGCTATTCATGTATGGGATTAGTACCTTTTATGAAGTCCAGGAAAATATTTGCTCAAATAGCTGCTTGAAATATTATGTGATTGTGAAAAATTCTATGAATCTATTTATGGGAACAGTGTTATAGGTATATAGGTAGGTACTAGGCTATCTGCCCAAAGGTATTTATAAGCCTAGCCGGAATGTGTTGGCTTTCGCCGCCCCCTTAGATTATAGGTTCATAGGTAGGTACTAGGCTATCTTCATAGGTAGGTACTAGGCTAACAAACCCTTAAAGCATTATAGTGTATGTACAAGAAATCATTGTACAAGTCACCACCAAGACTGTGGAGAACACCATTGTGATAATATAAATCACTTTGGGGTATAAGGCAAAGCAAAAAAGGAATGCACATACCAAGCATTAGTCACAAAAATAGATTCATATAGCAAACAGAAATATTTGTGTTTGCCACAACAGCAAGATGCTCTTAGTTGATGAATGGCAGTTAATTGAATAATTCAACTTTCTATGACTGAAAAAAAATGTCAAGACTATGCATGATTTGTATGTTATTAGCTATGGAGATTGTTTATGTGTTTCTAAATGTGTACTTTCAATATATCCTGTGGAATGGAGTGTAGGAGTATTCTCACAGCAATTAACTAGATCACATGGTCTTAAATTCCAATTACTAGGGACTATAAGGAACTAGCCTGGAGGGCTAATCTCAGGAAGTTAGACTCTCATTTGGAGGATCATCTATGAAAGACCTGGGAGCATGAAGTATGAGCTGTGTTGTATATCCTGTGGGAATGCCTTCTAACTGAGCTGGAAACTGGACTTGGGAGAGCCTGCAGTCTTGGGCTTTTGTTTTCAGTGTTGTCTGTGTCTGGATGGGCTGTGTGAAGTGAGCACTGCTATGAGAAAACTAAAGTACTCCTTGCTTTATTTGAATGTACAAAGCCAAGTTCATTGGAGTACTAAATAATTCTCCTGCTTCTAATGTTTTTTGGGCTCTCTCTCTCTCTATACATATATATATATATATATATATATATATATATATATGTATATATAAGCTACACAAATTATCAGGAAATGCATAAACCCAAAATAAAATAGTGATTTATTTCATGGTTTACATCTATCTATCTATCTATCTGTTTATCTGTCTGTATACACACATACACATGGTTTACCTTTATATTACCGATATGCACAAGTTCGATCCCAAGAAGGTCGAAATTGCATTTTCAAAATCACAGAATATCGAAAAGAAAAATGGTCCGAATTTGCAATGAGCAAATATACATTTGTATTTGCTTATTTCAGATTCAGCATTTCAGTTGCAGATCACAGTATAGTAGGGATCGGGAAATTAACCCTTTCCCTTACTGTAGTGCAATCTCAGAATTAGTATATTAAAGCAGGGGGTTGCAGGGGGCCACAATGTGTAGTGTAATTTGTAGTTCATTAAATCTGGTTTTCCAGATTTTGATTTTCAAACTTTGGTGACGTTTGCAGTTTAAAGACGCACAATAATGCGTTCGTAGTTGTCATTCACGATAATATAAAGTGAACCCATGCACACACATATGTATATGTAATCTGAATATATATATATCTTGTAAACCTATATCTCAGCTGTAATCTTAGCCACTGTTATTCAAGGGTAATAGCTGCTAGCTCAGCTATTAAAATACTTGCTAGTCTGCATGGCACCAATGATATAAGTGTTGTAGCATTTAACTAAATAATTTCATTTTGAACTATAACTGTTTACTACTATTGTTAAACAAAACCTATCTATACTTCTTGTAACTTGCAATTAATTGTTGATTTTATTGTGGAGCTTTTCACCCCGGGCCTCTGCTGAAAAAGGACCTGTGTCCAGTTGGATTTTCCTGGTCAACAAATGTAAATAAAAATAATAAAATAATAATATTTCTATGGATTTACTTATCTTTATCGAATGGCACAAATATCAATGTGCATAATGCTGACACCAAATGACTGGCATTATGCACATTGACATGCTGCTGGGCATGCACACACAATAAATCTCGGTGCAAGCAAAAAGTGAAAAACACAAAACGAAAGAAAGCATTATTTTTTTGTAGGGGGAGAAGCCCCCCCCTGCACCCCCCATACCTCATGCTAATTATATATAGTAACTCCAATACTGAATAATTCTTGGGGAAAGGGCAAAAGTCACCAACCTCAACAACTATCTAATCTTTTGTTGACAGGTGTCAGCTATGTGTTTAGTTGACCAAACTGAGTCAAGTAATCAGATGTCGACCAGCCCACCATTTGACAGAAGTAACTATATATATATATATATATATATATATATATATATATATATATATATATATATATTTATATATATATATATATATATATATATATATATATATATATATATATATATAGATATGTAGTTACATATTTTATATTTTATATTTTACACATTACATTTTTTATACCATAATATCTGTAATTATTAGTTGTTTGTGGATCATGTGAGTTTTGAATTTGTATATTTAAGTGAACTGGTGTGTTGGCATATTAAAACTGTAGTATGATGAATTCCTGTACTTTACAGGATGAAAGAGCAGGTGTGCGCCCACACACAGACACACATACATTCAGGTATAAGGCTTAAATGCAACACGTTAATAGTAGTCATAGTAAAGTGAGATCAGTCATGTACTAATCTGCAAGGTCCGTGGCATATGCATTTGAAGATTAAGATTTGGTGTCTTGTGGATTTCTCCTTACCTTAAGAAACACCAGATTTAAAGGAAGAACATACAAGTTGCACAGACTGTTGCAGTGCAATTGTAAATAATCCCACACCTCAGTGTTGCAACCCCTGTGCAGAACTGCTTTTTTACTGACTTTTTCAGTTTTAGTTTTCACAGAGTGCACACACGAGTGATCATGCATGCATACACGCATGTACACACACACACACACACACACACACACACAAACTAAAGCACGACTAAAGTAAAAGTGTTAGCGTTAGGACAAAAGTAGTCACAGTACTTTGTATTAGACAAGATTCAATCAAAATAGCTGCTCAGCTTTCTTTTTAGATTTTTTAAATGTTTTAATTGCTTTCATATGACATAGATTTAAAGGTTCATCTGGTTATAAATATTTATGTACATCTGTCTATCTATCTGTGTATCTATTTATGTATGGATGTATGTATTTATTTTATATACATGTATATATCTTGACCTATCGGTTTTAAGATGGTAGTTTAACCTAAAATCAAAAAAATTGCAGATTGCAGCTGCTGTAACAAAATACTACCCACTTGGTTCTTGACTAAGATTGCTTTTGTCCTTTGAGGTGGAATTGCTTTATTAAGGGAAGCTAAGATGCATCTGTGACGACCGTGCCCTGGCCCAGCAATCAAGGAGCCTCAATCCTCACCAGTAACACCAGGGAGGTCATCTCATAAAAGAGGAAAGGATAACTAATACACACAGTAAAGTACAATTTCCCTTAATTGCACACAGAGATCACAGTCAGTCTGGGGCTGGTTGCTCCCTTGCTCACCAGGTCCCCAATAAGACTCCCCACTGGCATAGCTATAGGGTCCAGGTCTCAGCCTAACTGGGCAAGCTAAAACCTCCAGTACCCTCTCTCTCCAACCAGTGCTTCATGTCCCTGCCAAGTAGCTGACACAACACGCACACACTTTGAGATAAGTATTTATACAACTTCATAGACACTTCTGGGAAAGGCTGACACAGATTCTCCAACTATGCCCCTTTACCCAGACTCTATGGTAGTAATTACTGCCACCACTCAGTTAATAATATCAGCTACTAAAAGGCCCTTAAAGGGTGTCCAGTTATTACTGTGCAATATTAATATCCAATGGTAGCATGGCTAACAGTCAAGGCTTACTTTAGAGTGGCCTATTACAATAACCTCTATAAATATGCAATGTACTCTAGAGCTTATCTCTACACAAATCAACCACAGGTAGAAGGTTTTAAAAATATTTAGTAATAAATAATTAAAACACAAGACAAAACTACTATACCACAGAGATATCTAAGAGTTCAGAGATCACACAGAAACTTAAAATGATACAGTAGGACAGGTCTGATTTCATAGAAAAATACCTAATTAATCTTTACTAGCTTTAAATATTCCTACAAGAAATCACAGTGCTAAAACTTACATGTGACAAGGCAGAGTGCTGATAAGTTAGGTGTTCAAAGTCAAAATGATAAGTTTGATTCCAAAGTCAAAATGCTTCAGTCTCTTGTGAGAAATAGTATTTAAACATTACTAACAAACATGTTTGCTGGGTCCCTCCCCAAAGTACATCATTTTTGACACTTAGGTTTTCCCAGGCAAGCAAACTGCATTATTTAGCAATCTAACACCTGCATAGAAACTTACAACAATAGAAGACATTTTACATGTATATTCTAACAGAAACTAGAGCAATAAAGCACCTTCCACATCTAAATTCTGGTCATAAACTTTAGCCTTAAAACAATGGGCATGAAACCTTCATCCGGCCACACTGGAGCTGAATTGTAAAACATTAAAGAGATTCATAACATCTTTTCAACTTACAAAGACACATTTGAAATACTTGGCATGGTTTTCCTTACAGCAGATGGCAATGTTGCAGCAGTCTTGAAGTTCACATTTAACAGTGTTTTCTTACATTTAAAAACACAAAAGCCCATATTTTATATTTATTTATACAGTTGATAGAATTATGTATCAAATTCTACTTGACTAGGCTGGCAGCGTTCGCCCATCTCCCCAGTCGTCACAGCTTCCATTGCTGCCATTTCATTCCGTAGTCCATCTCTCCAGCATTGACTCCAACTGATTAAGGAGGAACATACAGATGTAGAATTGATGATGATTTCCTTGGTAGGCCTTCTGCTCTAGCAGGCTCATAAAATGAACCATATTTAATCCTGAATATTTTGACCACTATCCTGCAGACCACTGGCTGAACCTGGTGTCTATCCTCAACCTCCATTGCAATGATTCATTCCTGAATTTCCAGACCTAAAGCAATACTTTTTTCTGTTGTCTTAGAGGAGACTTTGACTGGGTTTCAGCTGCAACAGTTACAAATAGAACTATGATGCTTGGTTCCCTGTGATAACAACAAGTCCATCTTCAGAATGGGATATAATACTTTTGTTTCAGAGTATGTATGGTTCAGGGCCACAGAACAACTATAGAATTGAATATGATGATGTAAATGAAAGAAAAATGTGTCACTGGAATCGATATATATACTCCAGGATCACATGGTCCAGATTCTGTTCCTTCACGGCTGAGTCTTAATGTTTAAATTATTTATCAATATGTTAACTGCTTGAGTGAAACTCCCTTCCAGCCATCAACCAGGCTCAACGCAGAGCATATAAAATTGTAAGAATACAAAGAATATAGATTTTCACAAACAAATCAAATGACAGTAAAACACAGACATAGTTAAGACAACAGCAAAAGTATATGCGAGTAGTGAAATTGGCATTGCTAGGTACATTCTATATAAAGGACAGTTTAGAGAGCCCTATTGTTTGTTTCTGGTCAGTTGAGCCATGCATGAGAAGAACAAGAAGATGAGTCACAGCCATAGCTATAACTCATTTGGGGTGCCCTGTGGAGTTTCTCAAACTGGTGTACCCCTCAGACTTCAACCTGAGGAAGTCAATTGTGCAATGCTTGAGAAGAGCAAGAAAGTAAGTCACAGACTAGTTCATTTGGGGTGCACTGTGCAGTTCCACAAACTGGTGCACCCCTTAACTTCAACTTGAAAAAAAAATCTCTGAAATTGCTGCAAGCTGCTTGCTACAAGCTTGCAACAGTGTATTTGTTACATACAGAGTGTTTTGTTGCTTTAGCCATAACCAAAATGCTGTATTGGCATTTATTTCTGAAGCCACAATGTTCTCTCTACTTCAGAAATAAATTTTATCTCTGCACCCCTGTACATACATACCTCTTAACTTGTGAACACAATAAATCTGGACAAAACCAAAAATAATGGGGGGACAAAGGCCCCAACATGGGGACATGTTTTAGATATTGCTCTTATAAACATAGAAAGTTAATATACTAGAATGTCTTGCCATAGCATGTATTTTATGAAGGCTGTGAATTTTGGAACTCAAATGTCTGTTATTAATTAGTAACATCACTCGTGAACAATTTGCCAGAAAACCACACATTTTATGAGGTACAGACCAAAAATAAGAGGCAAAAATCTGGACATTCTGCAAAAATCTGGTCAGATGAGAGGTATACTTCTCCACCATTTGTACCAGCAGATTGTGCCCCCCAACTACTTGAACCTGTGGCAGCCACCCACTTTGCCTAACCCTAATTATAGTTCTGGGGTGAGTGTTAGATTTTTCTCCCTTTCTCCCTCTTCTCCAGGTTTCTGCAGTTTCGGAATTAGATTTATATTTGGGGTAGTGTAAGGGTTTGCCTCCACAGTGGGGGTGCAGGACCCCCTGCAAGAAAAATGTTTTTCTGTTTTGCAATGTTGAGAGTGTCATTGTCAACCTCCCAAGTTCTTAGATGTGTTCAGTTAATGCTGATTAAACAACATGCAGCTATTTATAATAATTCCAGACAGTTTAAGCAGTATAACATGAGTTTACATTTGTACAAAAGCTTTATCATACCTTTACATAGAGGCAATTGCACAGCACCATTCAGTCAGAAAAAGAGTTCAGTTTCATTTTTCCATCCCTGTTAGGTTTTTCATCTCTTAATGATTTGATTTTATGTATTCTGCCTGCTATGTCTGTTGCACTTCATTTCCTATTATTTTTATTTATTTATTATTTTATTACAAATATACGCCTTTAATTTGGAATACTATACAATACTATCTGGTTTCAAATACTATTGTTCTAAGATGAACAAAACATTTAATAACTTTCTTGAAAATCAGCCACAGAGAGAGGAACAAGTTAAACTACATTAAAATTATTTTAAAAACTCTATTTCAAGGATCAGTTTTGATACACATACAGTTAATTCACAGCAGCATTGCCTTTGTATGGATTTAATTTAAAGTTTAAGTGTGCAAATGATTCCGTTGTCAGATGTGCTACATTAATCTTAGCACGGTGTGACTGTAAACTGATATTGTTACATTTATATTTGCCTTGTGAATAAGTATGCATGAAAAAAAATTTGTTTAAATAACCTGACATTTTAATGACAACCAGGATGTTATGTGTACTGGACTGTGAAATGTAGTTTTCCATCTGACCTCTTCTAATCTGAATTTGAATCTGAAGTCTTCCATAGACCACAGCTCTCGGGATGCTTCTTAGAAATGTTTTCTTACAGCTAGTACAGAAGTTCTTTGAATGTATTCCTTGGATGTGTTCCAAGCAACAGAAAAAGATAAATGTCTGACTTTGGATGGTAGACGAGTGCTGTTAATTACCATCTACATAACTTTCTAAGTTCTTAATTGTAGAAAGTGTTTTTTTATGACATCTATGTGATTTTAGAAGCTGTCCTAGCATGCACTGTACTAGGTCAAAACTAATGACAATGAAAAGAAATTCATATCCAAACAAGTAGCCATCCAAGACTGAATGAGGTAAATGTTTTTCTGAGAACGTGGCTTAGTAAATATAGTAACAAACTAAGATTAGTACTGAGGGTTTCAGTATAACTGAATTGTGTAATCTTTGTCTGCAGGATATGAGGCTAAACAAGGCCATCCAGAGCAAAGTTTTTGTATTATAATTGGAAGCCATGGATCTCAGCTAGTCAGCCCAGACTTTTAAATGTAATATCCTGATCTCTGCAGCTGAACAAAGCAGCAAGGTAACCGCTGATGTTCATCATTCAGTCACTGTTGCAGTAGCCTACGGCCTATGAGGCATCCTGCCAAGGACTAGATGAGCTGTCACCAAAGCCATGGACGAGGAGAAGAAGGTGCACACTGCCTACCTTGACCTGACCAAAGCCTGTGACACTATTCCCCACTCGGGCATAATAGATAAACTCTCTCAACTAGGCATGAATCCATATGTTACCAGATGGGTAGCAAACTGTCTCACTGATAGAACCCACGTAGTCAAAATAGGGGAAGCCACTTCAAGCAGTAGACCCATAACAAGCAGTGTACTCCAGGGTTCTGTCTTGGGGCCTCTGTTATTTGGGACGTACTTTTCTGAGGTACAGGCCAAAACCAGTGTGCTATGGCTGCAAGCTGGGTGCTGTCATCAGTTTCTCTAGTGATGTGGACATCCTCCAAGAGGGTTTCACTCAGACAAATGACTGGTGCCAGAATCATGGCCTCAAGCTTAATACTAAAAAATGCATCATCATCCCCTTTGGAGAGAGTGATGTCCCCACAAATTATCTCATTAATAACAATGTCCTAAGTACGCAATTAGTCGTGAGGGATTTGGGCACCCAGGTTGATAGCAGCCTGACTTTTGACTACCATGTTGCTTCCACTGTATAGAAAACCTTCTATGTGACCCATCTCATAAGTAGAGGTATCTCATCCAGGGACAAGAAGGTCACAACATCCCTGTATTTTTAAACAGGACAGAATAAAGTATACTCAGAACACTGCTTACCCTGAATCACCCAAATCACAAAACTGGGGGTGTTGTTAATGATGAAAATGCTTTTTTACATGAGGTGCAGTACCCCCCATTGAGGAAGTCCGAGAGGCTCCAACAGAAGTACAATATGGAGAACGCAGCTCAAGGGTCTTATACGACCAACAGAGGTTGAGGGGGACAGACAATGAATTAAAGGGGGACTCGGAGGGGCAGTTATCAGGGCAGGAGATGAACCTTGAAAACACATGCCCTCCATGTCTTATAATGAAGAACAGTGCTGGGGATTTTAATGTGTTCAGCTATTCCTCAGTCCCTATCGATGAACTTGCCTGTGATCTGCTATCCAGGGGCATGACTTTTGTTCCAGAGACTGAATGTGATCTTGCTAATACTATAATAGATTTAAAATATTTTGTAAGAAAACTGAACCTGAATGTTTTATTTAAATCTGAAGATTATATCAGTAATCCTTTACATATTTCTAGCACGTACAACCCCCCACTACATCCCACATTGCAAATGTTTGAGAAGTTATGTGAATTTGATTTAAGGAATCTAAACAGAAATGGAAGAGGCAATAACTTAAATGTTTATGAATTAGAATGTTTGCAGGAATTGAAATGTAACTCTGGTCTCAGAATTATTAAATGAGATAAAGGGGGAGGGGTTGTGATTATGGATATTATGGACTACAAATAGAGAATGAGAAATGTATTGATGAGTGGGACATATGAGAACAGCTCACTTATAATCAAATTCATAATGAGCTCAATGATCTGTTTATTGAAGGATCCATTTCCATAGATGAACTAAACTTCTTAACAGTATTGTACCCAAAGACACCATGTATTTTTGTACTACCAAAAATACATAAATCTTTACAGGACCCCCCTATGAGACCCATTGTTGAAGGGCGTGGTACTATAACTTACCCATTTGCAAAATTTTTAGACATCAAACTAAAACCTTTGTAAGCTAATGAAAATTCTTTATTTAAAGACTCATGGGATTTTTTGTAGAGGATTAACCAGTTGAAAATTAATGAAGCAGGGATTTTTATAACCTTGGACATGAAAGACCTATATACAGTGATACCACCCGATCTAGGTGTGGAATGGTTTTGTGAGTACTTACATGAGAGAGGAATTCCTCAACCAAAAGTAAATGTTTATGAACAAATTTTAAACCTGGCTCTTCTTCTTCTTCTTCTTTCGGCTTTTCCCGGTTAGGGGTCACCACAGTAGATCACCTGTCCACTCATGATTGGCAGTGGAGTTTTACAGTGTTGATTTGCCAGCCTAGTGCCCAACCTTTCACGGAAGGCACACATGCACGCACTCACACCTATGGCCAATTTAGAGTATCCAATCCACCTACAACATGTCTTTGGGATGTGGGAGGAAAACGGAGCACCCAGAGGTACTAAGGAAAAATTTTATATTTTTCAATAAAGAATACTTTCTTCAGACAAAGGGGATTGCTATGGGCTCACCTTGTGGGGGCCTGTATGCGAACATAGTCATGCTCCAATGGGAGAAAAAGTTCTTAATAGAATCAGTCTTTTATGAATATTATAGACTTTATATTCATTTTTTGGATTAAATTTTTGTGTTTTGGGTTGGCCCGCAAGGGATGATTAATGAATTCTTAGTGCATATTAACAATTCTACCCAATTTATAAGTTTCACCCATACTGCAGGAGTAAGTGAAATTGCATACTTGGATGTTAGATTGGTAAAGAATAGCTCTTTAGGTGTGTTCCAATCTGAAATTTTCCTTTAGGAAATGTATTCTAATAGCTTCCTGCATTTTAACAGTGCTCACCCCTACAAACAGAAAAAGGCCATCGTAAAGGGGCAATTTGTAAGAGCTGCCCACATGATTACTTGTTTTGAAACATTCCTCAAAGAATGTGAATTATTGAAAGAAATGTTTGTTAAAAGGCATTATCCGACTATTATAATGAATGAGTTACTTATTGAAGTAGTAAGTAAAAGAAAAAGAGGACACTTTAAAGCCATCCTTAAGCAGGATATAAATGAACCACATTTACTTACAGGGATGGATGACCTTAATGGATATACAGAGAGAGAGATGAGCTTGAGGAATTAACTGAGACCATAGGGGTAACTGATGCTAAAGTGGTAGATGCTACGGCCTATCATTGGTCCAATAATGTGGAGGTGAAAACTGAGGCTGTAGGAGTAGCATACTCCAGGTCAGCATTGGTTACCGCCTATAATAGGTCCATTAAAATGATTGCAGACATTGTAGATAAGATTTGGGCTATTGTTAGATCATGCAACGATGTTCAAGAATGGGTGGGTGAAAAACCGAATATAGTATTCGGGAGGGAGCGAACCCTCAAAAATATTCTTGAAGCAAAAATTAAGAAACCTATAGTAGGCTATATGAAAAAATATGGGTCATGCACATTGTGTACACACATTTTAGAAGGACCCTCCTGTGTAATAAATGGGACTATGATAAAGATAAAAAGAAAGGTTCATGCCAGACTGAGAGAGTGGTATATTGTGCTTTGTGCATGAAATGCCCAGCCTACTACACTGGAAAAACTGAAAGGAAGCTTAAAAGTAGAATATACGAACACCTTAGAGATATAAGATTGAAAAAAGAGATGCATGCCCTTACAAAACACTGCAATGATTTCCCTGACCATATTTTTAAGTTTATGATTCTGGACGGACTTGAAATTGACTCAAGGGGTGTCCCATGGACGCTACAATTAGAAAAACAGGAGGCTATATGGCAAATTAGAATGAATGCAACAAGTTGGCCCAGTATAAATGATTCCCTGTCTTTACCGTGTTTTCTCAAACTGAAGGCACTAGATAGATAAATAGATAAAAAGAGATGTGTGTATGTGTATATACATGTAAATACAGTTTATTTTAAATGTTAGGATGATGAATATTTTTATTGCAACATATTATGCATTGTATGGTTTACAATGAGAGTGTTATTTATCTTTTATACAGTTTCTATACCTTTAAAAAAAAGAATTATCCAGCTGTTGAATAATTTATGAGATTCTAATCGATAAATGTACCTTATTGGTGGAGAGTAATTAGGGATTGTCTTTTACTGTTTTAAAAAGGGACTGCTGACTGTGTGCTTTATCTTGTAAAAGTCTCTGAATGAACAGAGATGAAAGTGCTTGATTTATTGCTGATTTATTGCTGCTATTCAACTTATTTTATCAACTTATTTTATTATTTTTCCACAAATAAAGTGCTCTTTGAGTTAAAAGATTTGGCTGTTGCCCTGCATCTGCTGCCATGGACTTTGTCTTGGAGTTTCTAGTTTCATTTTGCTGATTCCTGTATTCTTCCCTTATAAAGCCCATTACTGAGTACAACACCCCTTTTGGCATGTACCTCGCAAAGCACATGCAGCAGCTGGAGAGACCACAGAGGTTCCTTACCAGGGGAATCCAGGGCCCCAAACATTTACCATACAGAGATAGGCTAAAAGCTCTATCCCTCTACTCAGTTTCATACAGACTCCTCAGCAGTAACCTCTATCTGGCGTACAAGGTGATTTGGACCACACCTTGATGGGACTGCTGCATAGCTGCAAATCAAGCTCCGCTGGAGTAACCCACATGCTCGGCCTTGACCTGGTCTGTGACATCAACAAGACTTGTTGGCAGGACAAATTTGTGTCCCAGAGACCCCCCCATCCGTGGAATAGATGCCCTTTCCACATCAAGCAGAGTATCTCTTTACCCCTTTTTAAGCGCAACCTGGATAACTGGATGGGAAACAGAAAATATACCCCTGGGATTCCACCCCTGTCCATGCTGGACAGGGGCATTGGGTGCTGATTTGTCAAAACATGGGCAAAACTCTTGGCTAGGCTTATAAGGGCTTCAAGGCCAGTAGCCTAGTAACCTCTTATGATCCTGTGGTGTTAAGTGTAAAGATGAATAGGGAAGCTTGGTAGTCATGAACACAATGATACATGATCATTGAACAGGAATATCCTACAGTCCTGTCCTTCTACCCCACCCTGGAAACAGCAGGAGCTTGCTCGCAGTCTTTCAAAGAATGCTGCTCTGGAGACATATGATATGCATTCCAAACTCCCTTTCATTGCTCTTTGGATAGTCTGTCTGTGTCACCACACAGACTTCAGTAATTATAATCCCAAGTATAGTGTCAATAATTAAGGGATTATGTTATCTCCAGTGACTGGTGTCCCTGATGTCAGCAATCAGAGATCTCTGCCCACTTCTCCCATACATCTGTCCAGTCAGCTTGCCTCCCAAGTCTTTATACTTGAAGCTCACTGTCCATACTCCCAAGATCCTGTCAGTTTATGGAATACTAAGTCCACCACCTCAGAGACCATAGAGGTGATTGGTAAATGTTCATAAACTTACAACCTACAAAATGGTGATTAAAATATCCCTCCTCAGCTATTGCTTCCATGTCATGTAACTTACAATACTTCTGCTACTCTAGCCAGCAAGTAAGTAACAGCCTCCCCACTTCCTCCTGCAAATAATGCTCTGAATTTGCCCTGAATAACAATTCTGTTCAAAACTGCATCTCTTTTGCATAGCGTGAGGTGGGCTTTTTAGAATGTCATGCCAAGTACCTTCAATTGCTCATTAGATGAAGCCTCCTTCTCACTTTCTTGAGCCTGTCCTATTGGGTCTATATTACAACATTGAAGGGTCTGTTAAGTGAACACCCTTTGATCGACATGTAAATGTCACACTATGAAAACTTTGAATGGCCAAGTAAGCAATTTTTTTCAGAGGGAAAAAAATCGCTTGGCCAATTAAAAAAAAAAGAAATCAAACCCTAAGAAGTGGGGGACTTTGCCACCCCCCCCCCGTAACTATATATACCAACTATGAGATCGCACTACAGTGGGGGAAAGGGCAAATTCCTGATAACAGCCAAGTGATTTTTTCCCCTTGGAAAAAATCTGCTTACTTGGCCATTCGAACTTTTCGTAGTTCAACATTTACGTGTCGATCAAAGGGTGTTTGCTTAACAGACTCTTCAACATAAATGGGACCCATCCTATTGTCCCCTATCAGCTTTATGATTTAGTACAACAAAGCTACATAAAGTCTGGACATCTTAACATAATCTCTACTAACATTATTACAGTCATTTGAATTACTAATTAATTATGAGCCCTAACTCAGGCAAAACATGTAGCTGAGTGTTTGTATTCTTAATTTCATACAAACCTAAATGACAATGATATAATCAGATACAAAATAGTATTGCAGTAGAATACTAATGATGACAACTTTCACTTCAACACTGAATCGAAGTGTTATTTCCTAAACAGGCAAGGCTGTAACCATGGACTGTAATTAAGATTCCAGTTAATTCAATTTAAATGCCCTCAACAGCCCCAAATTCACTCTTCCAAAACAACAAATACATGAACACATACAGCCACATCTCATGAGGCCCATACTTCTAAGCCCATAAGACAAGCCAACATATGATCCAACATTCAGGTAATTGGAGATTCCACTATCAGACACACTGATGTCCCTCTCACCAGGCAGAGTGGGGAGAAATTCATGGTCATTTGATTATCAGGGGACAGGATCTGCCACATTATGTACACACTCAGGTCACTGGAGCACAATTACCAATATGACTCAGTCATAGACCATGTAGGTGTAAATGACCTCAAATGTACCTCCCTAGGCTATATGAAGACAGATATCATGGAACTCTCAGAATATGTGTCTCAGGCTGGTATAAGCCTAGCTTTGAGCAGCATTTTACCTTCTCCGAGGATGATGCCACAAAAGGAACAGAAGCTGATTGACTTTAAAAACTGTCCAAGTTTTTGGTGTCATTCTAAGGGGATATAATCTTTGTCATCATGGAAGGAAATGGTCAACAGACCACGCTACTTTTCCAGGGATGGTCAGCATCTTTCCCTTCTAGGCTTTTGAATATTAGCTAAAACACTGCTCTCTCCCACTGTGCCTGTTTTAAGCAATGTCAAACTGAAATCTAAAGGTGACACAGATCAATGCCAGGAGTTTAAACAAGAAACTCTATTCCATACAAGCTCTCCTTACTCTAGGGGATGCTGATGTCTCTGCAGTCACTGAGACATAGTTTAAAGCTATAGAGACAACACTGGCAGGGCAAGACTATAATGTTTTCCACACATTTAGACCAACTACTACACAAACAGGGGCTAAAGTCTCGATTTTACATTAAAAATAAATATACCTCAAAGCTGGTCAAACAGGACAATACACTTGAGCTTCTCCATGTTCAAATGACCACAGGCAAATCCCACACCACTTCTTTGCAAAGTATAGGTCCCCCTTTATGACCTAGGAAACCTATAACATGTATTTAAATTTACTGGAAACACTCACCATCCAACCCAATACCATATACATGAGTGACTTTAATTACCCCACTGTTAACTGGGAATCATATATGACACTGAATGTGCAGGTACAGAGATTTCTGGATTTTGTAAACACTAACTTCCTGGACCAGAATTTCAATATGCTGACTAGGGGTGCAAACATATCGGATCTGGTCCTCACTAATATAGGAGAATGCTGCACATCCCCTAGTGTAATGTCCTCTCTGTTAAAGTCAGACCACAAAACTGTTTTCCTTGAAGTAAGAATAAAAACCAGAACCCCAGCTAACCCTGGAATGTTAAGAAATTACTCTAAAGTTACCTATCTACTATTAAGTGATAACCTGGCAAAATTCGAAACCCCCTTTAACCCTGTGAACACCGATGGACCCAACCCAATTTGGTTTCATCAATGGCAAATCATTCCTACTCACCCTGGTGGACTTCTTTGAGAAGGTGACCAAAGCAATGGATGAGGGCAAAATAGTTCATATTGCCTACCTTGATCTGGCCAAGGTATTTGATGCAATACCCCATGCAGGTATTGTGGACAAACTTCAGAGGTTAGGTATAAACCTTATGTCACTTGCTGGATAGTCAACTGGCTCTCAAATAGGACCCATAAAGTAAGAATTGGGGAGACCACCTCTACAAAGAGGCCAGTCACGAGTAGTCTCACTTAGTGATTGGTCCTGGGATCACTGTTTTTTTTGGCATTTACTTTTCTGAAGTCAAGGCCAATTTCAAGAGCCTCTGGCTGACCAAATTTGCAGATGAATGCAATTTATAAGCAGTCATAAAATCCAACACTGACTCTAATATTCTCCAGGAAGGGCTGACACAGACAAATAACTGGTGTCAGAGCCATGGACTAAAAGTAATTGCCAAGAAACACATATTAATTTCCCTGGGGAAGTCATCCACCCTTTTCAACTATCATATTGATGACACACCTCTAACAGTTAACCCAGTATTCAGGGATTTGGGGAACACATAGTAATCTAGCCTTTGGCCATTATGCATCTACAGTAGTGAGGAAATCATTCTATGCTGTGCAAATTATAAACAAAGGTATGGCATCTAGGTCTGTGGAGGTCATTGTTCCACTGTACTCAGCATTCATAAGACCTATCATTGGTCTATGATGTTCATCCACCTTTCAAGGAGCAGGAGATTATGACGTCCCAAATCTCTGCAATATCATTGCAGTCAGACCTGGAATTGCCTAACAAGCTGTGAAGCTAGTGGTCTGGCCTGAGGGGCAGGTGGCTTGAATGGCTTTAAGCTATCTGGAGGGAGAGGGTATTTGTTTTTTCAGCACTGTGCCTCCTATTGCTGAGGCTGGAGTGGAGCATTAGTGTCTCATTCGTCAAATGTGCACGCAGAGGGGAAGGCAGATGTCAACACATCAGCAGCAGCAGTGCCCATGAGTGTGCAGTAACAAAACTTCACAAGCCTTCCTTGGAAAACACTAGAGCACATAGACATCTTTGTAACTGTGATGGCATGGCACAGAGTTGGGACATCACAATCTCCTGCTCCTTGAAAAATGGTTGAACACTGTAGACCAAGGCTTGCAACCCTAGTCCTGTGGGACAAGCCAGTCAGTCTAAAGGAAGGATTGGGATTGTAGAAGCACAGTCCATCTGCTGATTGTCTGTCTGCTGATGGTCATCCTGGCACATGGATCCAAAATTTGAACTATAAAAAAAAGAACCACTTGAAAGTCAAAGTTTGCATCTACAGGTCTTGATAACAAGTATGTCAGTCTACACACATGTTCATTACTTTTTACTGTTTCAAACACAGAAGCTAGTTTGTTGATAGTTTCTATATAAATACATATTTACATAAGTAGTTCTGATAAAGCATTGCTATGTACTAATGGTGACATATGTGGACTTCACTAATGGCATACATAAGCAAGTTACATAATGAAATCTAGTATGGAACAGGAAAACAGTTTTAAAGGACTTGAATTTAAAAAAACTAATGAGATCAGATTCAATAAACCCTACATGGTCCGCTAAGTAGAGGTAGCTCATTGTTTTGTATTCAGTAAGCGGTGCAATCACAGTAAACACCGTGGCATGGAGGCGCTATTCAAGAAGCTGTAAACCAACCATGCAGACTCAGTGCTGGTTTTCCCTGCAAATTCAAAAAACTTTTGGAATACAGCCATTCAAAGGAGTCTACACAAAAAGAATGTTAGGAGCTGCTGTTGTTTTAATCCATGTGTATGTCCAACAGGCTGAAGTCTATGCTGCTGTTGCTACTAACAGACAACAGTGATGAAGGAGAAGAGTTTTCAGACCATGGTTAACTTATTGAACCATGCATGTGGTGGAAATTGCAGAGCACTACAGCTCAGATAAAGACACACAACAGGATCTCTGCAACCTCTGTCATCCTCAACTCAGACCCAGGGCAAACAGAGGGGAACCATTACCATTGGAGAGAAAGGTATGTGTAGCACTTAGAATTTTAGCTACAGGAACTTTTCAGAGACCAACAGGGGGCATGCTAGGGGTTACACAGTCATCAGTTTCCAGGATCCTCCATCAGACCCTTAATGTTATCCTCCAACATGCAAGTGACCACATATATTTTTCCCGTATTCCCGAGGACAGGGCCACAAATATAAAAGAGTTCTACCCTGTAGCACACTACCCTGAAGTACTGAATGCCGTAGATTGTACACACATAGAAATCAAGGCACCACCCGGGGAACAGGGAAGGGTCTACATAAATAGAAAGGGCTTCCACTCTATTAACTGCCAAGTCATGTGTAATGCTAAAGGAATCATCTTGAATTTATATGTTGGCAACCCAGGCAGTTACCATGACTCACATATCTGGCACACCTCCCAACTGTAAATCCAAGTTAAAAACCCAGCAACTACCATGGCAGCAGTAAAATTAAAAATAGTAATCAAAAGTATTCAGATAATCGTTCTTAGCAGCTGACATAAAAACAATGATGTTTAATAGATAAAGGTTAACACTTTCACAGTAAACAGATTGCTTTTTCAGACCTAAAATCAACACATCCCTAAGCCCTTAAAAAGCATCAGTAATTAACACATCCTGCGATACATAATAATCAGTTAAATACCAGAAATCAATTACGTAAACAAGAACCACTTCCATGAGCTATGCATATTGAAGCTAAATGAACAGAATAATACTTACTGATAAAAGACCCATAGTTAGAAAAGCTCATCATCTAAAAGCTGCATCCATAAATATTTAGTCCTACAAACTAGGTGTAAAGAAAGTCATATAACTTTGAATAATTTAACGCATCTGTGAAATCGTGTAGCGAAGACATCATTGAACATGGGCATATCTAACATCTAAAGAACACTATTATCCAATCAGCATTAAAGTTAGATAAAGACTGACACTTTATCAAACAAACGTAAAAAGCAACAAACTTCAAAATCATGCACATACTAAATGGTTAATAATAATAAACTAACAAACTCTAGACATAAGCAAGTGCAAAATACCCCAAACTAAATCTGTGGCGCAATCGGTCATATAAAATGTCAATGGGGAAGTGATCCTGCTTTAAGTATAGGTTTTAAAGGGTCTATATTATATCCTCGAACGCTTAAAAAAGCGAACGCTGATTGATCGAACTTATTTTCGCGAAACTGCAAAATATCGAAGCAGCAGAAACTTGAGTTTTTTCCTAGGGAAAGAATTTGGTTGTGCGTTTCTGTTGCTTCGGTATTTTCAGTGTTATGGTGGAAAGTTACCGGTCGGATTCAGGTAAGTGTGCGATTGTGTGGATGTGAGTGTTAGGGTGATTTAGGTGAGTTAGGGTTAGGGCTCGGGTTAGGTGTGTGTGCGATTGAGTGGACATGAGGGTTAGGGTGGATTTAAGTGAGTTAGGGTTAGGGAGCGGGTGACGTAAGTCTGCGATAGTGACGGACCTTAGGGTTAGGGTTTGGGTTGAGGTAAGTGGGTAGTTAGTGGTGTGTGTATAGATTAGTGTAGGGTTAGGTATCAGATTTTAGGTGTATGTCTGTGGATTTCTGTTTGTTTGGTGTGCTTGTGTAGTGTGTATGTGTTTTGGATCAGCGATTTTTTTCCCTTGGAAAAAATCGCTGATCTGACAGTTCGAGATTGTAAGCTTTCACTTAAATTAGGTCAATCAATCAGTGTTCGCTTTTTTAAGCGTTCGATGATATAATATAGACACGGTTTTAAAGAAACAACACCGTTCAACCCTGGTGCCTTGTAAGATTGCATTGTAGCATCCACCTCAGGTCTATATTAGAACACCGAATAGTTTAAATATCGAATGGCCTAAAGGCTGAAAATGACAGACCTTGAGCTCGCTATTGTAGGGAGCTGCTCCCTCCCCCGCTAATTATGTATACCAACTCCGAGATCGCACTACAATGAGGAAAGTACAAATATTCTGATCTTCACTGTACCTAAATCTCAATATAACAGTTCACTGAATGGCATTTTCACTGTAAAATGCCATTCGATTAACTGACTCTTCGATCACGTAATATAGACCCATCCATCTCTGCTCTATGGACTCAGTCTTATTTTTATTGTCACCACCTCTCAAACCTAGAAAAATTAATTCAACAACAAAAAATCAAACTTGTTTTGCTGGCGAAATTCATTGACATCTGTGGCTAATGCCCTACTCACCTTGTTATTCCTAATACCACTTAAATGTTCCAAGGTCCTCTCTTTTAAACATCTATTGGGTTTCACTCTGCAGAATATATAACAGATTTAACAGAAAGTATAATACACCAAATCCTTTGCCTTGCAATCAGCATAAAATGAATGATCAATATGATGATGTAAACTAGGGTGCTCAAAGCAATTATTAGAATAAATATATTTGTATGCCTTACAACTCTTGAAAGGGACAGTCCACCTACTCTGAGATGAAAAGGGATGAATAGCTGAACCAGAATGCTTATAACATAATTGCCTCTTCAGAGAAAGATTGTTCTGAAAACATAATGTTGGTGTTTCACCAACCACTTCTTTAAGCTCAGGATCACTGAGTAATATCCCCCAGTTTTTCCTAATGTTGTCACAAACTAAATTAATATCACTGGAATAAGTTAAGAGACACCTCAGCTCTCTATCCTGTTGTGAATGAACATCATTCCAACAAGAGGGCGGTGGTAAATTGGAAAAATAAGGGCTAGCTTTGTCCAGCCATTCAGAACTAACTTTGGATATACGGACATCAAACTCTCCCAACTGTATCAGATGTTCACTAGGGTTGATACTCCACAGGGTCAATTACTGGAAGATGCAGGCTATGCACTGGAACCATGGCTGATGACGCCCATCAGAAATGCACTCACACCCACTGAAGAATGCCATAATGAGGCACATGCTTGAACCAGAAATATCATAGAGTGGGCTGCTGAAGTCATGGTTCCACTGTCTAGATACATGTGGGGGGAGCCATGCAATAAAATACACATACATGTACTGAAATCTTCACCATCTGTGCCATGTTTCACAACATCATCCTGAGAGAACAGCTTCAGCAGGATCAACAAGGGGAAGGACACACATTCCACCACCAATGCCAAGGTCACCTCAGCCACACAGGTGAGGAGTCAGAGGGGCAAACAGCAGCTGCTGTGGGTGGAGGCAGACATAGGTATTCTTAATATGCTCTCTCATTGGCTAAGAGACAATGCATAGCATACTCACTCACCACCTAAGGGGGTAAAACCTTCATCCTATGCACATAAATATAGTAACATTGCTGCCAGGCAATGCTCACAACCTTTACCTACCTATGTAATGGCTGTGCACTGCTAACATCAGACCTTCAACCTGTGCCCATACATATAGTAACATTGATGCCAGGCAATGCTCACATCCTTTACCTACCCATGTAATGGCTGTGCACTGCTAACATCAGACCTTCATCCTGTGCACATACATGTAGTAATACTGATGCCAGGCAATGCTCACATCCTTTTCCTACCCATGTAATGGCTGTGCACTGCTAACATCAGACCTTCATCCTGTGCACATACATATAGTAACATTGATACCAGGCAATGCTCACATCCTTTACCTATCCATGTAATGACTGTGCACTGCTAACATCAGACCTTCATCCTGTGCACATACATATAGTAACATTGTTGCCAGGCAATGCTCACATCCTTTACCTACCAATGTAATGGCTGTGTACAGCTAGCATCAGGCTTACTCAGCCCTGAACTAAAACTGCTGTATTTACAAGGTGAGTGTTGAACCTTGAGTGTAATAATACAAATGAATGGCATATCCTTGCATGTTGACACTTCGTAGTGTAAGTAAGTAAAAGATGAGTGATTTGTACAGCAATGACTTTAACATGTGACAACAGTGAGTTATGTGAATACATGTGTCCTCTATCAAGTAATAGGCCTCAGACATCAAAGATTCACACATTCATACCTCTCAAAAGTACTGACAGTCACCGAATGTCCTCAGTTTGGCCTGATACCTTTTTACTGGAAAATCATTAAAGAGAGACGTTAAAAAGTAATGAGACAAGTTTCGGTTTCACACTTCACAACCCTCAGAAGATTCTTAAATATACTGATGCAAAAAAAATTTCTGATTCTATGAACTGTGTAACTTTCTAAGACCAAACTATTTCAAAAGTACAATTAGCAAAATAAACACTACTAAAAACTCCTGTTGTCCACCACGGCAGTAAAACTTGATAATAAAATCAAAACTTTAATAAAAAAGAATATAACATAAAGCAAGCAGTCCTCAGTCTTCCGATAAGCGCTTTCGGCAAGTATGCCTTCCCCAGATCATAAAAAAAGACTGTTCAGCTTTTGTATTTATAAGGCATCACAGCCATTCATCTGTGACACGTCCTTGTTGCAAACCAAAAGGAGGCCAGCTAGCAAAGTGGTATAATTTCCTTCATTATAATTAAAGGCGCAGTACTTCTTTTTACTATGAGATTGTATATGAGAAAACTAGTAGCTATGTATGTGACTACATTATATGAATGAAGCATCATTCAAGTAAGCTTGCTGATCGTATTCCTTCTATTCCTAAGCGCAGGTTTTAATGGCACAATGGTATTCAAGCCTGGTAATCTGTTCGCTCTTAAATTAATTATCCAGCATGTTTCCCTTAACTCTGTGCGATTATGAACATCGCTTCCTCTTGTGGTCTGACAGACAGCCTCTATGGCCTTAAATACAAAGTGATGAGAAGGATGCTGTACTATATGGGCTGCTAAGGCATTATTGGGATCTTTCTGTTTGATGTCCCTTAAATGTCTAAGGATACGTTCCTTAAGACGTTGATCTGTTTTGCCAATGTAGAAAGCACTACATTGGCAGCAAGTCACTAAGTATATAATATGGGAACTAGTACAATCAGCATAAACATTAAAATTGTACTGTTGCCTGGAGTATGGATGTACAAACGTATTGGAGCTGTCAATGGAGTTGCAAGCTTTGCATCTCAGGCATTTGAAAGTGTCCTTTCTGTTAGAATTGGGCCTATTTCTTTCAAAACCATCTTTGTTGCAAATGAGACGTTTCAAATTCTTCTTATTCTTATATAGGAATCTGGGCTGTTCCCCTACGATGTCTTTTATTTTGTCATCAGTTGTCAATATTGGCCAAAACTTCCTAATAACTTCACATACTTGCTTATTGTCAGCAGTGTATGTTAACAAACATTTAAGTTGCTGTGATTGAGTTTTAAAATCCAGACTCTCATGATGACTCGATGTAGGTTCAGAGAAGTAGGGACGTCCCTTTCCTCTCCTTAATTCCTGTAGATCATGCTTCAGTCTTAAATTTTTTCTTTTATAAGATCTTTTACTTAGATGCATCTCAATATTTCTCTGTTCTGCTACAAAGTCTTCATTCTCAGTACATAATCTTGAAGTTCTTAAGATCTGATTCTCAAAGATGTTATCCAAGATATGTCCCAGGTGCAGATAATGATTTCTCCAGGTTTCTTTTTTATGAATTCCTGTGCTGATACCTCTATTGGGGTGTAAATGGATCTTTACATCCAGAAATTCTATGGTCTCCGAAGAGTGTTTGACCACAAACTCTAGAAAATCTGTGCTCTCGTTGATGAAGTTAACAAAAAGGTCCAATTGTGTAGAGCTGCCTCTCCAAAGGATAAAGACATCATCCACAAAACGACCATAGTACACTAGATATTGTTTCCAGGTACTAGATAACAGTTCATTATATTCCCACTCAGCCAGAACCAAATTGGAGTAACTATTTGTGCACGGGGTGCCCATAGCCACACCCCATGTCTGCAAATAGAAAGAGTCCCCATGCATGAAGATGTTATTTTCCAATACGAGTTCCAACAAATAACATATTGGTTCTGCTTCCATACTGTTCCTTGCTAAGAAAGATCTTATTGCTTGTAGACCATAGTCATTCGGAATCACCGTAAACAAACTCTTGCTGTCCATTGTCACTAGTAGCAAATCTTCATATTTTTTAAGACCCTTGGTAACTAAAAAAAGTTTTTCCAGAAAGTCTCCTGAGTCCTTCAGTACAGTTCCTGCTAGTGGCAGGGCCTTCTTTAATTCATTCTCCACGTACATGGAAACAGGTTCAGTTACTCACCCCCTTCCAGAAACTATGGGATGTAGGGGTGGGTCAACTGGATCCTTGTGAATTTTGGGGAGTCCGCTGATGTATGGAAACATAGGTTTGGGGCAATCAGAGAACTCATATAGTTCTTGTGAGATGTTTGTCTCTATCAATAGGTCATATAGGTGGCTGCAAAAACAATCTACCTTAGTCGTAACTTCACTGTAACTTAGCCTCTTATACGTTCTTTCATCATCCAACATAGAGAGCATTTTGTGCCTGTACCATATGGCTTCCATCACCACTATACATCCTCCCTTATCAGCAGGCTTGATGACCAAACTATCTGTTTCCTTTAGCTGCTTCAGCATCTCATTCTCATTAGTGGTTTTAAGTTGAAGAAACATCCTTGTCCTTTGGTTGTGTTACCCCTTAATTTGAAGATTTCATCTTCACATAATCTCCACTGGTGGAGGATTAGGGGGAACAAAGCTACTCAGTTTTGCATAAGGTAGCCGTCTACTGTTATTAGCTTGTCCAAAAGTACACTTTAATGCAAGGTTCCTGCAAAACATTCTGATATCCAGCACAAATTCACTAATATCAGACGGTCAGACCACAAGAGGAGGCGATGTTCATAATCGCACAGAGTTAAGGAAAACATGCTGGATAATTAATTTAAGAGCGAACAGATTACCAGGCTTGAATACCATTGTGCCATTAAAACCTGCGCTTAGGAATAGAAGGAATATGATCAGCAAGCTTACTTGAATGATGCTTCATCCATATAATTTATTCACATACATAGCTACTAGTTTTCTCATATACAATCTCATAGTAAAAAGAAGTATTGTGCCTTTAATTATAATGAAGGAAATTATACCTCTTTGCTAGCTGGCCTCCTTTTGGTTTGCAACAAGGGCGTGTCACAGATGAATGGCTGTGATGCCTTATAAATACAAAAGCTGAACAGTCTTTTTTACGATCTGAGGAAGGCATACTTGCTGAAAGCGCTTATCGGAAGACTCAGGACTGCTTGTTTTATGTTATATTCTTTTTTATCAAAGTTTTGATTTTATTATCAAGTTTTACTGCCGTGGTGGACAACAGGAGTTTTTAGTAGTGTTTGCCTTTTCTTTTCCTCGTTGTTGTCCTTCACAGTGTAAGAAAGCTTTTTACCAATAAGCAAAATAACGTCACAAACCCAGATATACTAAGCACTAAGTCAGCTATGCACCCTGAGCATCAGACACAAAGCTTATGTATCCCTGAATCGAAAAGGTAGAAAACAAGGATATGGCACAGTCATCATCACTTACACAGGGTGTTGTGTATGTGTAGGGTAGGAAGTCTAGGCTGAGCATACCTCTCAGCTGTACAGACTTTTACAGAATGTCCAGATTTTGCCTCATACTTTTGATCTGTGTTTCATAAAGTTGTGTTTTTCTAGCAAATTAGTGTCAAATCATTAAAGGCTGAAGTTAGAAAATAATGAGAGACATTTCAGTTTCAGATTTATACCCTTCAGAAAATTCATGTGAATGCATAAGCTGTTATTCTATCAACCTCTATGTTTGTAAGAGCAATATTTAAATTTTCTGCCTATTTTTGGGTCTTTGTTCCACTTTTATTTATGGCTTTGTCCAGACTTCTAAGAGGTTGAGAGTTATGAGGCTGACACAAAAGGTAAGTGAGTGCGTGTGAGTAAGAAAGAGAAGTAGGCAAACATTTGGATAGAGTAGCAAATGGTCAGTGAGACAGAATCAGCTTTAAGCTTCACCATTGAACCATGTAACAGTTGTGTGTGTGTCGGAATGGGCCATCCAGGTGAAACTGGTATGTGAGTGCCTGCAAGAACACAGCCAAGCTCTGTGCTAGCTCCACATCTTGGTATGTCAGATATATGTGAGCCATGCATGGTGGACATGGCTGTTCAACATTGTTGTATCCATCCATGAGAACTGGATCTGCCAGTAGTTACACTGGCATGTTCATGCCCTCAGTCAAATACACCGCTGCTACCTGAAGGTGACTGATATCAGCTGGATGTGCTACCTCATGAGGATGCCCAGGACCATGACCCCATGGCCTGCCATGTCTGGGTGTGGACACCTCAACTTCTGACAGGGCAGTAAAGTAGTGCCATTATGGGAGCATAATCAAGTTATGACCACATCAGCTAACATCAGATGATGTGGCTGATATTTATTTATTTAGTTCACATTTGTTGATCAGGATAGTCTGACTGGGACAGAGCCCTTTTTCAGTGGAGGAAGGGGGAGAAAAGCTCCAATGTACAATAGATAAATGGAAGATTATAACTTTCAGTAAATATGCAATACAATGAGAATTGATTGTCAAATGCATTTACAATAATGGAGGCAAGAGAGAGTTAATCACTATTAATGTTAGTAACAGATCATTATAAAAGTGACATATACTCAAGGGATAATATAACATTCATAGAGTGTTACATGCTTGAAAGATAGCATATGGTGGTAAGACCAGCCAATTAGTAGGATTATGTGGGGGTGGAGTTAGAAGGAGTAGGTTTTAAGAATTGATGTGTGATGTTAGGATCATAGTATAGTGGAGGTCCTAGTATGAATAGTGTGGTAGCCTGTAGAGAGTCAGGAAATTGTCTACTTAGGAGGTAGGTAGGAGAAAGGTGGCTTGAAGTAAAAAGGCAGGAAGTGGGTGACAGGAAGAAGGTGAGGAAGATGGAGTTTGCAAGGTGTAAAGTGGAAAGTATGAGATGGATCTTGGAAGAAGAAGAGAAAGGTGAGGGAGAAGAATAGTGACCCAGATTAAGACTCGGTTCATGGGAGGTGAGATCACAGGGACATATCATGAGGTAGGTTAGGTATTGTTTGAGTGAGTTCTTGAATTTGTAGGTCAGGGATATGCTTCTTAGAGTCAAGAGAAGTTTGCTTCAAAGGATGGCAGGAGAGTAGCTGTATAAATTCTGTCCTGCAGATTTGTTAGGTTTGTGAATTTGCAGCAGGCATTGATCAGAGCTCCTAAGAGATCAGATGGGAGTATATAGTGAGACTAGTGAGGAAATACTTGGACAGGAGGAGGGTTTATTGAGAACTGAGTGGATTATGAGGAGTTGTGTAAGTTTGAGGTGGTTTGGAAACACAAGCCAGTTAAGTGACTTGAGGGCTAGACAGTGGTGTGATTTGGAAGGCAAATTAGTAGCAAATCTGGCCACTTTGTTATAGGTAGATTCAAGTTTGGAGAGTAGAGTAGACTGGAGGTTAGCAAAGATTTCTGAGCTATAGAATAGGTTGGGAAGGAGGTAGGAATTGGCTAGTGTTATTCTAGATTCAGAGGTGAAGAACATTTTGTTTCTGTAAATGAGGCCAAGCTTTGATGGGTTTTCTTAATGCAGCGATGGATGTGAAGATCAAATTTCAGCTGGTCATCTATAATTACTCCGAGGAGCTTAGTTTGGGTTTCTGGAGCTTTATGGTGTTGTTGAATGAAGAGATGGTGAAAGAAGATTTAAGATGATAGAGGGATTTTATGAGAAAGACTAGGAGATTTGTTTTTGGGGGGTTAAGTATGAGCTGGTGTCTTGTTAGCTAGGTTTCTGTGAGGTTGAAAGATTGTGTGAGGGTTAGTAGTTCAGTTGGGTTATCAGCTATGGATATAATGGTAGACTTGTCAGTGTACTGTATGAGGGATGACTGGGGACAGGATTTGTGGAGTTCATTGGTAAAGGTGTTAAAAAGGAGAGGTCCAAGGACTGACCCTGTGGGACACCTGTTTTGATGGGGAGAAAAGGGGAGACAGCAAAGAGCCATTTGACAGATTGGTGCTGATCTGAGAGGTAGCTGCTTATCCAGGATATAGTTATTGTGGAAAGATTAAGTTGAGAGAGTTTTGAGAGGAGGATAGGGTGTGAGATAGTGTCAAAGGCTTTGTACAGATCTATGAATAGGAAGGATATGAGTTTATTTTTATCTCTGGCTAGGGAAATTGTGTTGGTGAAGGAAATGAGAGCAGTGGAGGTGCTGTGGTGTGGGCAAAAGCCGTGCTGGGTAGGGGTGATCAGGTTACACTGTAAGAGGTGGGCCTTGATTTGTTTGTATACACAGTGTTCTAGAATTTTGGAGAGAGAAGAAAGTATAGCAATGGATCAAAAGTTTGATAGTTCTGTGGAATTGCCACCTTTGTGTATGTGTATTGTATAGAATTTTTTCCATAGAGTTGGAACAGTTGATTCAGCGCTAGAGTGGTTAATTAGGATGGAAACTGGGTATGCCACAGATGTTGCAGTGAGTTTTAGGAAGAGAGATGGCATGTTGTCTGCAGATGGGGAGCAGCATTTGAGCTTGAAGAGGAGTTTTTTTAATGTATCTTGTAGGAACTTGTTTTAGTGAGAAGGGGGAGTTATCTAGAGGGGCCATTGTAGGTGGTGAGGGATGAAGTGGTAGAGGAGTCTGGATAAGTTGACTTATGGTGTCAATGAAATAGGAATTAAAGGTGGTTGCAATTTCAAGGGGTGAGTTGTTGGGGCAGGGGATGGCTGTATATGGATTTCCTGGGCGGAGAATTTGGTTGATAGTGTTCCAGAACATTTTAGGTTTTCTGGATTGTGTGGTCTGGGGTTGATGGTAGAAATTCTTTTTATCATGATTAATGTCTTTTAATGAGATTTCAGAGTTCCATATAGGTTTGGAAATGGGGGGGAGATTTAGTCTTGGACCAAAGTTTCCAGGCAGAATCATGTTTTTTGAATAAGTGTCTGAGTTGAGTATGTGAGCCAGGGTGAGTTGTGGGATTTGACTCTAACAGAATGTGGAGGGGCAAGGGAGTTGAGTATGCTAAGGAAGCTGGAGTTAAAGTATGAAGCAGCATCATCAAGAGGCAAAGTAAAGAGGGTGGTCCAGTCTATTTCAGAGAGAGAGAGTTATTGAATGAACCAGGGTTGAAGGTGGACAGTTTCTAGCAATCTTTGAATTTGTGGGGTTTGGGAATGTGGGGGGAAAGTCAGAGGGTACGTATTGGGCAATGATCGCTGATGGAGTCAGGTAGTGTTTCAGTTTGAAGATAGAGGTTGGGATTGGTTACAAGAATCCTGTCAATGATGGAACTGGAATTGGTGGATTTGTTTTGGAATGTGGGAGAGGAGATGAGTTGGTTGAAACCCAAAAGGTTAATACTGGTGGTGGGGGTATTAGTGGTAAAGGTAAGCCAATTGATATTAATGTCACCCAGTGTAATGGTCTTATTGGGGATATGGTTAGATAACCAACTGAGAATCTGTTCTAATAAGGGTATGTTATCACCAGGTGGTATGCAGATGGCAACTATCAATATGGTTTTGTGAATATTGGGTTTAAAACTGGCTATTAAGACCTCAGCTGGATGGAAGGAGAGAGGAGTATTTGGTGGGGGGTTAGGGTTAGGAGGTTAGAATATAGAATAGCAACACCACCTCCTTTCTTATGGGATCTATCTAGGCAAAGAATGTTGCATCCTGGTGAGAGGAATTCTTTATCTGTGTTGTGAGGTTTAAGCCAGGTCTCTGAGAGAGTAACTATGTTAGGGAAGTATTGAGATATCCATGAATAAAATTCTGTTATCTTATTTAGGATACTTTGAATGTTGATAGAATAGAAAGAGAGGTATTTGGGAGGAGAGTTAGGAGTGTTCAAGGGAGTTTTTGGGGTAGTGGAAGGAGCAGTTAGCATGATTTGTGGGGTGGGGTTGGGGTGAATGTCACTGGAGAGTAGGAAAATGTTAAGTGAATGAGGAAGATGAGATATAAGTGAGTAGGGGTGATACATTTATGTTTTATTCTGATAGGTGTGTGAATTGTGAGAGGCAGTTTGATTTTGGGGAGGTTGAATTCAGATGAATATGGTGAGGGTGCTGTAGGAAAGGGGTAGTGTGTGTTGGAGTGTGTAGGGTAGTAAGAAGAAGTTGAAGAGCTAGGGTGCAAGATTAGATGAGTGTGAAAAGAGGTTAGGTAAAGGTCAGTAACTAGAAGGAAGGAAGTGATAGGGGGAGAAGTGAGGATGAGGAAGTATAGGGCATGGTGGTAGGTGTGATGTTAAGTGAGAGAGAAATAGAGTTTTGGAGATGGAATGAAGGAGAGGGAGTGTACTTATAAGTGAGTGGGGTGAAGAGGAGACTGAGTTTGAAAGTTATATAGTAGGTGTACAGGGTAGGGGAGGAGGAGGGAAAGAGAGGTAATGATAGGTCAGGGTTATGGGAAGTAGTAAGTATAGGAGGGGTGGAGTGAAGTAGGTGTGTAGAAGGGGGTTCAGTTGGGAGGGTAAATTTTTGATAGGACAGGATATGCAGGAAGTGAGGGTTAGGAGGGTTGGGGATGTGGTGGTTAGCTATAAAGGAAATTGATGTGGGGTGGGTGGGAATGGGGGTAGGGGAGCAGCATGATCCTGAGGGTAGCGAGGATGAATGGAGCGGGATGAGCCAGGATACAGCAGACAGCAAGATATAAGAAAAACAATGTGTAGTTCAGCAAAGAAAGCTGAAAAAGCTGTCACAATGCACTGGAGCAAGCTAACTCCGTAGTGCAGGGCAAGTTTATGGAGTGAGAATGAGTCTGTGGGAGTGAGGAAGCAGACTGAGAGTTAGGAAGATCGGGAGGTGAAGACAGTAGGGATAGGAAAATAACCAAGAGGAGAAATAGTAAGAGAAGCTAGTGAGGTCACTGGAGTATCTTGGAAGGGGGCAGAGGTCTGGTACAGGGGTCTGGAGGTGGCCTTACAAAGAAAAAAAATAAAGCAGGAAATAATTATTTACTACACATACTTCACTCAAGGTAGAAGAGTGTGGAGCTGAAGCCTTCAGGTTATGCTGAGGTCATTTTAGCTGGTAGAAGGTGGGAGGGAGGTAGCTTGCATTGGCAGTAGTGAACAGACCAGGCATACAACCTAGAAAAAAAAGGAAGAAGGCAAATGTGAGTAAATGAGAGATACAAATAAAGAGGTGTAGTGTTTCAGATCTTGAGGAGTGCAGTGGGAGGCAGGCTAGGGGAGAAAGATAAGAAGGAAAAAGGGGGCTGAAGTTTTGTCAAAAATAATTGGCAGTGTAGCAGGAGTGGAAAGGATTAAATAGTGAAATAAACAAGGCACACTATCTATTCAAGGCTGTACAGCTTTAGAACAATATCCACTATAAATAATGCAGCAAGCAAACACACTATAGTGCTGACCACAACCAGTATGGTAACATTCCATTCACTTTTACTGCACAGATGTGAAATTGTTATGCCACTTATAATGCAATTAAGAGAGATTCAGCACTTACATTATATAACAGTCAAGTGTCAGGTTAATATAGCAAATAAATACAAGTTGTTAGAGTAAATGGGTATGTGCAATCTCACATCGCCCACATGGATGCTGCCCCTTCCCAGCAGATATTCCATCACAGACACCACCTGTTCCAATTTGTCCTTCATCCGATCCAATGAATTGGCAACACAGTGGAGACAGTCACTCATGTCACTCTGTGCCACATCTATAACCAAAAGCATTTCTCTGGATAACCTGTTGGAATGTGCCTACACCTTCACGATGGCCCTAAACATATGTCCAGTAGCATGGGAAGACACTCCTGGATCAGGTGGAGGATGCACAGCAGGCCTCTTCTGAGCACCCATAACAACCCTCCTGAGTGGCCCCTTTCCCACACTTTGGCTATGGCCAGAATCAACAGGCAATGAAGCTGCAGTAACCACACTACCCTGATCGAGTGTCTCACCCTGCACCTGTCCAATGTCTGATGGCTCACTGGAATTGGTTGGCATAGGCCTACTAGCTGTGTCCAATGGAATTACAGGGAATGCTGAATATCAACCTCAATGTCAGATTTAACCACTGCACCCCCCCAAATGGGACTCTGTTTGGCCACTATCATCATAGTCTATTGATACTCTGACATTAGGTAGTAGGAATGCAACACTTCCACTAAGCAGCAAACACAGAAAAAACATTAATATCTGAATTACTATTGTCCAATATATGCTAATAAGTTAACAGTGGTGCCACTGTTACAGACAGTGCATCAATATATACAACAGTTGTGGCACCCATATCACAAAGTAAATATTTGAACTGCTCATTAGTACTGAGATAAAAATGTTTGGATTACCATGTATAGATGATTGTAGACTCTGTATGCTGCATGGTCCTGAAAGAAGTTAAGCAAAAGATAAAAACACCATCATAACAATGAACAGTAACACAGGGAGTTAAAACTTATTGCCCTTTATATCTCCATTAAAGATACTTTTAACAAGAACTTGGATGCTATGTGTATCAGATGTAAACATAGTACAGGCACTCCCATGGTGTTTGTTGATAATGGATTGCAACAGTGAATTATTACTGGTAGGGAGAAGAAAAACTTAACAGCAGTTCAGACTGTCCTACCTCCAGTAGGTGGGTCAGCCAGGTTAGACTTACAATGAATACATGTACAAACAATTGGCATGTGTTTTGTTAGTACTGTGAATGATGTTGAAGTTAGTTGTATGCACAATGATTTTAGTGCAAAGCTGTTTGTGTGGCAAAGAGGGATAATACACCGTTACTGTGTTTTGAAGGTTCATTGGAATAAGGGTTCAAATCCAGAGCTGTGTAAAAATATTTCATGTGTACCAACATAAATTTTGTAGTGTTGTTTATTTAACAGATTTATTTTCTTCATTTCTCATAATTTTCCCTATTGTTTACTTATTTATTTATCTATTACTTTATTTATTGTAGTGCCAGTGTTTCCATGGTGTGTGGCTTAGCACAAACAAGAGAAATGGATAAATGCAATTAATGTCAAGTTTAGCTGTGTTTATCTCGTTTGCATGATGTTTAATAGTGGGCAAACCTAGTGGCCCATACAGGAAGCAGACAGAACACCTGTAGACATTGTAAAGGTCAAAAGGGATACATTGTTGCAGTGTTTGCTTTCCATTGCGCAACAGCACTTAACGACATTGCACAGTGATTAGCAAGCTTTCCTAACACCTGCAGCCATCGAGCACTACAGACAGGAAGCAGACAGTCAACAATTTCAAAATGGATACAGTGCATTAATTTTTTTGGGAACCATGCAAACACACTAAGTGGCATTGTGCTGCAGTTAACACACAGAATTTAAGAATGATTAGTGAATTATGTAACTATTTCACTATTCCTGTGGCAGCAGGTGTAAGTGCAGGACTGTAATACAGATGGTCCTGGGTTGTAATACAGGATGTGTAACATATTTTTAAGGTTGTGACAATTCAGTTTATAGTAATAAACAGGAAAATACCCAAGGGTTATTTCATTATTCTTGTGGCAACAGGTGTAAGTGTAGGGCTGCCATACACATGGTCCAGGGCTCTCAAACAGGACTTTCCAGACATTTTTACTGTTGTTCCATCTCACATTATAATAAATATCACTTATAACACTTTATACATAATTACAAATAGTGGAGATGATATGAATTATATGTTGTTGTTGTTCATCCATCATTGTCGACGATGACCAATGACACCACGTCAGGGAGGTTGACTGAGTACGGTGTAATTGTCTGTGGCTGATGAATCCGATACAGACTTGGAAAGCTCTGCCGCACGTTGGGCACAAGTGGTCATTTGAGTTGGATGGCAATGAGTTGGCTGTGGATTTACACATTTCACACTTCCTGTGTGCCTCTGCGATCCTGCTCTGCTCATAGGAGATAGCACCTACATATGAATTATATGTATGAGAGATAAGTACACTCTTAGTATGTTTTTAAGGTTCACATGTATGACTAATGGTATATTGTCTACTATCTTTCTGTAAGTATAATTCTGCTATCCAAATGTGGATAGCCTTCACACTTAAATAAGATACATACAAACATGATTCTATATACAAGGACCATGTCAAGTCACACACATACATAGTTAACATCTCAGGATGGGCTTCACATTTAAATAAGATGCATACACACACATGATTCTGTATGCAAGGACCTTGTTAAGTCACACACATACATAGTTACCACCTCAGTGTGCCATCTGTTTTTATGAATGATTCATAAATATGTCTGAGAAGCATTTCTTCTGTGGCAAAGATGGAAAATAACTGCTATCGAATAAAATGTTTTGTCACTTATGAATAGGTTTGAATCACACACTGTAAAAATCAGTTTTAGCAGTGTATAAAACCAAACATTTGTCAGGTCATGAAATTCATGCCCCCAGTGTATGGCTGAAAAATTAAATTACCTAACAATTACAGCAGCAGACACCCCTCAAAATAATGTCAAGTGTCAGATTAACCTTCCAGTTTCAAAAATTGTTTTCCTTTCAGTTTGGCACTGTTGCTCTTTGCTTAACACCATGTAAATGCAGTTGACATCTTTGCTCAGGTTTGCACACTACCAGTAAATAACTGGAATTTGCAAGAAAGCATTATTTTCTACTGCTATTGCTTTGGGATTAGACATGTCTAGTGTAAGAGGGGAAGTTGCCCAATTTAGAGCACAGAGGTGGGGTGTTCAGGAGTTCAGAATATTTATTGAATTCCTGGTAATGCCCAAAAGGCAAAGGCTTATGCAGAGGGAAATATTCTGGTTTCCAGTAAAAGTTCGAGGCTTGGAATAGTCTGGCCAAGGTTGTACCCAGTGCAACTGTTATTCCACACACTGGAAGACAGTGTAGGCATCACTTTATGACCTAAAAAGGCAGAAGGGGATACCCTCAACCAGTGGTTGGATGAGTTTCAAATAGCAACATCCCACAGCTGTGTAATTATGCTAATAAAGAGAATTTATAGTACACAGAAAGCTAAACATAGGCAGGACTGGTGTACATAAGGTTCTTCTTTTCTTTACACAGCTAATTCTGACATTGTGGCACATAGGTAGACTCATGCTGCCATATATTCCCATATATGGGAATGTGTTTTCATTAAATTTGTACTCGTTGAAGGCTGTTGTGGCCGAGGCGCTAAGACAGATTATAATAAATTTTATCGGTTTGGAATCCTTGTTGTTTTGTGGCCTTACTACTGGTATTCTACCAGTTTTTGCTTGCTGTTCATTGTTATTGGATATCTATGGATTCAGATTCCTTGCTGAACATTCCCAGGGTCTTCCGAGAAGACTTAACTGTTACTACTAATGCTACCACTACCCCACTGGTTCCTGGTGGTTCTGGAATTCTAGGTGTATCGGGTATGGTTTTGCAGAAAACTATGGACAATTTTGTTGTCTATGGTTCTTCAGTTCCTGTTTCTCAAGCTGCTCCTCATGTTTCTAATGTGCCACCTATTCCACTTGGTTCTCAGGTTCCACCTGTGTCTACTCATTCTATTGGAATGACTGGTGTTTCAAAAACTGCTCAACCGTTATTAAATGGTGAGTCTACCTCTGCTAACTTCACCTTAAAATTTATGGAAGATAGAAAGTAGAGATACAATAATCCATTTGGGGGCATTGGTGGAAATTCTTATGGTTCATTTTCCCAGGAGATACAGGACAATATGGATAGTTTTGAAAAATTGATTTTCCGAGAAACTCGTTGTCATTTTAATCTTTTGGGATTAATTAGATATACAGAATTGAACATTGCCCCTCGAGGACTAAGGGCTTTTAAAAGCCCAGCAACTCCATTTGATACAGCGGACAATATTGATTTAATGTTTAAAGATTGTTGGTTATCTATGGCACATACTTGTGCCATGGAATGGGTCAATATTCTGGTAGAAAGGGAAAAGTTATTGCATATGAAGTTAAAAAATTAACTTAATGAGATGCATATGCAATTATTGAATCAAGTAGGTGACTCTAAAATTAATGATATTTTCAAAACTTTGAAAGAGAAATTAAATAAGTTTGAAAATGAACAAGTTCATCTCAAGTTACATAAAATCAAACGAGATATCCATGATTATGGAAATGGGCGGGCCTTTCTTTGGGGAAGTAAACAAAGTTTCCGTCCAGGACAGACAGGGAAAAGAAGTAACAAAAAGCAATTGTATGTTTCTTTTGCTTCCTCTGATGGCATAGGTTTTACTACTGATTCAGAGGGTGAAGTACATGACTTCCTCCCATTGCCTGTTGCACAAAAACCTGAAGTCCATCAACAGCGTTTTCGTCAGAACGAAGAAAACATTAAAAGAAGAAACAGGAAAAAAGGAATTGGTCTCAATTTTGCGGCAGGTGAAGGACAATTTAAACAAACCTATAAACGAGGTAGATGGAACTGAATTGAATAATGTTGAAACTTATTTTACATCTGTAAATGTTCCCAACGTAGTTAATTTATCTGGATGTGTCTTAACGGATGAGCAGATTGCTGTTCTCCATTTGGGTCTAAAAATTTGTACCTACTGTTACACCTAGACTTTATTTAATTAAACAAGAAATTTTTAAATTAGTTAGAAAATTGCATCTGAAATGTTTTGTTTGCACAAGGGGATGAGCAGTTGATTAAACATAGTTTTGAATGTAGTTTTGAAACTGATAGCAATGATGATAGTTTCTTTTCTTGTTTATCTGATGACTTTGATATTTCTACTTCTCCTAATGCTTATTCTTTATCGAATACCACTTGTATTTATTATCGGAGCAAATTTATACCTCCCTACATCAATAATACTGTAATACATTTTTCAGAAATGGTGAATTTTTCTATACAAGAACTTGTTGATACATGTGATAACAGTTCTTGGCGATATAATATGACTAAAAATGAATTGTTTGCTTTAAAAAGTCTTATGAACAGAAGTGATTTAATTATTAAGCCTTCTGACAAAGGTAATAAAATTGTATTGCTTCATTATACTCAATACTATAATATGTGCATGCAACATTTAAATGATGTTTCAACTTATGTGAAATTGTTAGATATTTGAATGCTATGAATGATTTTACACTATTAATTGAAAAGAGTGTATGTTTGGGTTATTTTTCTCAAAAAGTTCTTGATACCAAATTTAATTTGGAAAATTGTAAGTTAGCAACTTTTTATTGCCTTCCTAAACTACACAAAAATTTTACAAATCCTCCTGGACGCCCTATTGTTTCTGCTGTGAATTATTTTTCTACAGAACATAGGTATTGTGATACATGGTTATTTGTTACCTTATGTAGAAAGGACTGAGTCCTATATTAAAGATTCTTTTGATTTAATTGAGAAAATATCTAATATATTTTGGATAGAGAATATGTTTTGGATTACCATGGATGTGGTTAGTTTATACACGAATATTAGACATAGTGATGGAGTACAAGCTTTGCATTACTTTCTTGGGGATAGTCCCACTTCACATTACATTATTGATTTAACTCATTTTTGCTTATTGAATAATTTTTTTAGTTTTAATGAGGGGGTTTATCATCAATTAAAAGGTACGGCTATAGAGGCACCATTTGCCCCCATGTATGCCAACCTTTTTATGTCCAAATTTGAGCTGGATTATATTTATACTAATGTATTTGTACAACAACATATTTTGTTTTATTTTCGATACATTGATGATTTGATTTTTTATGTAAAGGGGGACTAAATGAAGTATCAACTTTTTTTTCTGAAATAAATGATAATACATATAATATAAAATTTGATGGTTTACAATGTGGAACTGAAGTTAATGTTTTGGATATTCATTTATCAGGAGAGAAAGATGGTCATATTACTACTACAATTCATCGTAAATTTGTAGATGGCAACCAATATTTATTTGGGACCAGTTGCCATCCGTCCCATACATTGAAATCTTTACCTTATGGGGAAATGATTAGGCTATCTAGGCTTTGTAAGGATAATTCAGATTTAGAGAAACAAATTAATCAATTATTGCACATGTTCTTGCGGAGGGGTTATAGAAAAAAATTAATTTGTGAATCAGTTGATAAATTAATACAGTTAAATTTAAATAAAAAAATTAATAGTGGAAAAAAATTACAGAAGCTAACAACTCTACTTTAAGGGCTGAAGTAACAAAGAGGGCTAATAAACAAAAAATCTTTTTTTGTGACAACTTTTAATTTATTAAGTGTTGAGATTTGGGACCTTATTAAATATTATTAGAAATTTTTGTTACGAGATGAATTTTTACATAAATTCATTTCTGATGTTCCCTATATAGCTTATAAGAGAGGACAGAACCTGGGGGATAAATTAATTAAAGCGTATTATGTCTCTCTAGTGATGAGACCTGCCCTTTCTTTATCAACTTATGGTACTATACCATGTTATAATTGTAATGTGTGTTCCTTTATCAGACTTAATTTTCTTAGGATCAATGGAAGAATATTTAGACCACATAGTTGTTTTATGTGCCATACACTGGGCATGATTTATTGTCTTAAGTGTCCTTGCGACTTTTTCTATATTGGGGAACATATCCGAGACATTAAAAGGGGAACCTTAGAAAGTCCTTTAGCATTGCACTTTATAGAAAAACATAATGGAAATGTCAATTTATTGCAAGCAACTATTCTTGAACAAGTATTTATTAAGAAGGGGGATGAAAGATTACTTAAAAGTATTTTGCTCTATAAAGAAACTGTATTTATACTGAAATTTAATACATTGTCACCGATGGGCTTAAACAGAGAAGTTAAATGGAGAAGTTTACTTTAAATTTCATGCTATTTAGTTTTTATTGTGTCTTTGATTGTATTTAATTGAATATATATATGGGAATGTATTTTCATTAAATGTGTACTCATTGAAGGCTGTTGTAGCTGAGGCACTAAGAGATATTAATAAATTTTATCAATTTGGAACCCTTGTTTTTTTGTAGACTCATGCTACTCATCTGGAGAGACTGAGGGAAACAAGTGGTATGTTTGTATGTATGCATCACAAGGGAAGTATTATTTTAGCTTTAAAAGTTAAAGAGAAATGTTTTTGTTTTCTATACAGTAGTAGCAAAGTTAGCATGCATATCCTAGCAATAAAAGCAAAATGCATGCATAACTCTGTAGCACAAAACAACTTTAGGAATCAAGTGTAAGACTGTAGTCAGCGGTTGTGGGGTAAAATACCATGAGTAACAACTATACACTACTGCAATTCTTTAATAATATTATATGGATTAAAATCTATACAAGTGGCATAAATGTCCTGTTGTTAACTGTAATCTGTATAATTGGACCAAGCATATGTGCAATATATACACATTTCAAGGATTACACATTTCAAGGATTACTTTCTGTAATCCAAAAGTATAGTTTGTAGTTGTTAGGATGTATACCTAAATGTAATATTTCAGATAGAATAGCTGTATAATTTTGATAATGCATTGTATGCACATATGATGGTACTAATTTTATCTCTTTTTTTCTCTTACCTCACCTCTTATCTCTTTTTTTATTTTTTGTTACATGTTGTCAAAATGTCTCCATGTTATCAGTCTGTAACAAATCACTAAATGCTTCACAGCACAGTGACTTAGGCCAATCCCATTTGGTCAGCCTGCCCCTGCTCCACTGGCTACAGCACTGACCCTGGCAATACTGCCTCTTCCCGTGCACTAACTACACCCTCAGGTAGCACTGCCCTGACAGCTGGGGCTGTGATACCATTCGGGATTAATGGCAGAGGTGGCGATTGTATTACCCACCAGGAGATGCCAGGGTTGGTACATAGGTTTGTGCACAGCACCACTGCTGTATGCCTGTGTTGGATGGAGAGGCTATTCTCCCTCCTGGTCCATTGGAGGAGAAGACATCATATACTCCAGCAGTCAGCTGAGTAAGAAGACAGTGATGACAGTCCTGGAGTTGAGGCCTAGATTCTCACTGCCATCATGTTTGATGGGCATGAGCTTGTGTTGTCCTCTCCCTCACCCCAATCATGGTGCATGGTGTCCCCCAACCTTTTGTGTCCATTACTGTCCTTGTGTCTTGTCTTGTTTGTCATGTTTGTTTGCATTTGCTTCCTCCCCAAGTTACCTGACCCAGAAATACCAACATCCCTTACCCAGCATTCCTCTCTTACTGAAGTAAAAAAAAATGTGCACGTCTCACAAAAAAAATAATCTCATACATAGCTCTCCATTTCACACATGTTCTTGACACACTTGATTTGGTCCAGTTGTCTATACAACATGATTGTGTTATTATCAATCCTCTTTGTGGAGGTGACAGTCCAAATTCAGCTAATATTCTGTGCATATTTTCAGTTTACACTGTTGAAGAAATGGATAGCTATAGTTCTTTCCTATCACCCTCCTGCACATATTGCTTTTGCTTTCCACTTTGTTCTTCCCCCTGCTTGCCTTCCTTTTCACCACTTTCCTATCTACCCCATTTTAATACCTATAAGTGATAAAGACATTCTCTTTAAAATAAAGGCACCTAGTGATCTATATATCCTTGGTGAAACTTCTGTCTCTGCTGCTCATATCAATTATCAACTGCTGCTTGCTGCTTTTTACAGTATAAATTTTTTTTTTTGCTTTGCCTGAACTAACTTTTACTAGAACTGTTGTGGATCTCTTGAGTTTTTTACATGATAATGTTAAATGTATTTCATTGCTGTGATCCTGCTGACATCATATCTTGGCATTTGCTGTACAATGCTTACCCTATATCAACTCAACCTCTTTGGCTTCAAACAACTCAACATCAATACCACTAGAAACAAATAAAATAAACAATAAAGCTTCTACCTTAGACTGGATTCACAATCAGCCTTCTCAACTGTTGAACAGTAAACTTCTGTGTTTGGTGTTAATTAAATCTTAACTTTCACATCAACAACAACACAACAAACTTAATAAAATAAAAAAGATTGATCCCTATACAGAATAATCCTTCCTCACACCTGAAACTAACTAACCCTAGCCAAACACAATCTATCTTATTTCTTTTTTTTTGTATCTCCTATTTATACTAATCTATCTAAAAGCAACCTTAAGAAACTCACATCATATTATCACAATATTGCCCGCTTTGCCACCACATCACATTTAGAGCTCACCACTGTTTTTTCTTCAGGTAAAAAAAATATGAATAATCTTCCATTCCTGTCCCTCTTTTGCATACTCTCCACTATTTAAAAACAACTTTTAATACATCTTAACAAATTCTGGCTTTGCTAGCCTGTTGGCATCCTTAACTCTATCATAAACTTTTCTTATCCACTTGGTTTTTCAAAACCTTTTTTATATACTTTATGATCTCATACCTTATTATATTGTTTTGCTAGGATTGTTCTGATAAGTTAAAATCTTTTTATCTGGTCAAAAATTAGAATCACACACAACAGACTTAAGTATGAATAAAACCAATGGATCCCTTCACATTTTGGCCTCTATTTTTGCACAGAGTTTGGTAATGCCAAGCAATAGTGAATGGCTCTTTCTTGGTTTAGTTACCTCTACACAACGCTGTTTAAACATGCTGTGCTGCATCAACACACAGTAACACATGGTGAATGTAGTGTAAAGTATAATTTCATTGCATTATTTCTGCTTATTTAAAAGCACTACATACACCTAGATTTGAACCCTGTATCATCTGGGCTCAAAAAGAAATGTATCAGTACATTTACACCTGATACCACAGAGTCAGGTAAGCAGCAGGTGTGTTTCATACACTCAGTACTAAATCTTATAATTTTAGCAATGGGCCTTGCTTTTGCATGCTACTTAACTATGCGCAAACAGGGAAATCAGTAGAAATGTGTATCTCGCATGTGCACTTTCTCAACTGGAATGTCCTCTCTCTGGGCCAGTAATCAATGAGCCTGAATCCTCACCACTGACACTGGAGAGGGTCATTCACTCGGAAGAAAAATGGATACATCCAGTATTTCCAGATGCTGCTGTCTGCATCAAACACAATTTCTCCTAAGAGCACATAAGAAACACACTCAGTCCGGGGGCTGGTTTTCCCTTTCTCTCCAGATCCCCAATAAGACTCCTCACTGGCACAGTTATACAGTTGAGTCCTCAGTCGATTATCCAAGCCAAGTCCTACACCGCTCTCTCTGTTAAAACAGAGCTTTGTGTCCCTGCTCTAAGCAGCTGAAACACACACTCTTTGAGATTTGATTTTCTCACACAGACATACACACACACACACACACACACACACACACACACACACACACACACACACACACACACAGACACTCCTGAGAAAGGCTGGCACAGATTTTTTAGCTATTCCCCTTCTGCCCAGACAATAAGGTAGTTACACTGTCACTAGACACGCCAAAGACAGTTACTCTAAGGTTTTTACAAGGGTACCCAATTATACTCAGTGAAATTAATATTAAGACCAATTATAGTGTTTGACCAATGCAGTAAAGCTTTCATGAGTGATCACAGAGTCAACAAATACATATGAGTACTTTCAAATGTTAAAATATTCTCTAAAGGACCAGACACAATGAAAAGTTTCAATATATTTAAAGGACAACAATGGGAGTCTATTATTAAATTCTCAACTTCTCTGTCTTTTTTCGCGGTATATATTGTCCCTGCTATGAATAAACAACAACACAGCATTTAAAATATTTTAAATTGACTATTTCTCTCCACTACAATAGTACCTTACTGTACTGTGGTGGTTTCACTTTCAAAAAACTTTTATCTCACCCTGGAAAAGTCTCCAATTCATTGATGTCATGCAGGCCACTGAATATGGGTAGTTTTCTGTTGAATTCCCTCCACAAACTGATGTCACCATGAACGTCCTAAAAATCTACCCATGCTATGATGTCACAGCTCCCTGGTCCTTCCCCTACCCATACAGAAAGTAAAGGCTAGAACAAAGAAACAGTACATGAGTCAAGTCTCCTGCTGTGAGCTGTCAATCATAGCAGGTAACAGCTTAAACTACCCTTAGCACTTTGACAGCTATGGAAGTTAGGGGTGAAGGGGGATGGGAGGATGAGTCAAAGTAGTACAAGTCAGACACAATGACTGCAGTTTAGCCATTCTAAAAAGAAGCAGCAGTAAAAAGCACTTTGAAAGTCTGTTCTGTGGCATGTGTACTATTTATTTTTCAAGTAGTCATTGAATAGCATGAAATGTTACTTAAAACTGACCAAAAGACAGCAATATATACATTTAAAATCAATGCAGTGACAGGTGCTTTAGGAAGAAAGAGGCCTGCATTATGGGATACCTAGAGGAAGACTAAACAATCAGAATTACTTCAAGATGCCAGACCCCATTTGGCCAGACTCATAAATTACATATAACAATATTTAAAAACGTGTAAATAGTCCCCGAGTGGTGTTAAAATGTAGGAAACACTGAACCATGTTGAAATAAATGTTTTGAGTCTGTGGGTGCAGTTCTCCTTTAATAATAAATAATAAAAGAACATGAAAATTCTAAATATCTATTTACAATAAAAAACAGCGTTTTAAATAACATAGATTAATAGATTCCCAATGATACAGATAAACAGTACTTAACAAATCTCATTATATTTTCCTGACTGATCTAAAGACTTACTATTACTACAGCAAGGCAAGATGAAGTAAGTGAGGGTTCTTCTCTGTCATCTTCCAAAACCAGACTACAGTGAGACTTCAATCTCACCTAGTATTAAAATTGCTGGATTACAGAATGACATCATATACACCTGGTCATCTGACTTCTGGTTCCCATGCTACCCCCTTGGCTCGAAGCTCTCAGGATTTAGCACGTATGTGTCAATAACACTCACACACACGCACACACACACACACACACACACACACACACACACACACACACACACACACAGCCATGCTAAACTCTGCTACAGCTCCTGAAAGTCATAAAACAATCTGAAACCTTCACCCTTCCACAGTAACAATTAGTTCACCCCAAAGACAATGCAGAAAGCTTCCTTGTACAGACTTTTTCGCTCTGGCTTCATTGAGAACTGTAAGATACAGTCTTTATGGCCTAAGCGAGGTAATTTAATTCCAAACTATTTTTAAAGTTAGGTGGATTGAGATTAACCTGTTCTCTTTCAGTATCCTCTGTTAAAACTTATACATTTAAACAGTTACAATAATACATTTGTATTTCTTTTATTGTCCAGCAGTGCAGATGTTTGGTACAATTTTAACACAAGCAGCTTTATAAATGCATTTGTCAACACACACATCTGTACAAATCAGTTTAATATACAAATGACATATAATTCTTTACAGGATAAAAGCTAGCTGTGCAGGCATATGCTACACATCCACAACCCTATTTCTCCTGGCATAGCTTGGCAATACCTCACATCATCGCACTGTCACACCAACCATCGCACAATCCTGATACTCACTGGTGTGCTATGCATAGTGGACAGTAACATGTATCACTTTTGTTTACTGTCCATTTAGCCTTCATGACATGAAAATACATATCGAAGCAAAAAAAATGAAGGTCCTATCTAAAAACATGTCACATATTGAAAATGCAACCATCTGCTACCTCCCTCCATGCACCTGCAACCCTGGTCTCTCAGCACTTGTTCACAAATGTATCAACTACACTGCATAAATTAATAAGAAATGTTGTGTGATATACCATGAGTATTTTTAAAATGACAGTACACATTCATATTTTCCAATACTTGTAGTAATGTGGACACCTGTTTCCATATAGTTTGTAAAGCTGTCTCTTAAAGTATACCTGCACATTGGAACACAACCACCAAATACTACACATTGCACTTTCACCAATCTGGTAACATGCATTACTTCAAATATCTTGGCAGTTGAACATGCCTTTGTATCAATTTCATGCAAGCCACCGTACATCTTCTCTCCAACACCCATTGCTGATGTCATCCACTATAAGCTGTCCTGCAGCCTTGTAAAAGTCAGACTTGTGCTGTGGTGCTTGCTTAAAGTACTGAGTTCTGTAGTCTGTGTACTTACATAGGTAATGGCTCTATTCTCTCTGCAGTCAACTGGGAGGTGTGTGTGTGTGTGTGTGTGTGTGTGTGTGTGTGTGTGTGTGTGTGTGTGTGTGTGTGTGTGTGTGTGTGTGTCTATCTAGTCAAAGGAGCATAAGTGTGTATCTGACAGTTGCCACTCCAATCCCATGGATTGCCAATATTTTGACACTTGCACATGCCTACACATGCATTTCAAGCAGGCCACCCAACACCTGCTATACAACATCCAGTACTGATATCAGCCACTATATGTTGCCCTGCAGTCTTGTAAAAGTCAGACTTGTGCCATAGCACTTGTGTAAAATACTGAGTTCTTTAGTCTGTGTACTTAGGTAGAGGTTATGTTCTCACTGCAGTCAAGTGTGTGTGTGTGTGTGTGTGTGTGTGTGTGTGTGTGTGTGTGTGTGTGTGTGTGTGTGTGTGTGTTTAGTCAGAGGTGCATAACAGTTACCACTCCAATCCCATGGATTGTCAATATTTTGACACTTGCACACGCCTACAAATCCATTTTATGCAGGCCTTCCAACATCTTCTCTCCAACATCCAGTGATGATGTCATCCACTATAAGTTGTCCTGCAGCCTTGTAAAATTCAGACCTGTGGTGTGGTGATTGCATAAAGTACTGAGTTCTCTAGTCTGTGTACTTAGGCAGAGGTTCTGTTCTCACTGCAACCAACTGGGCGGTCTGTGGGGGGACTATATATTCAGAGGACCATAAGTGTGTATATGACACTTATCACTCCAGTCCCATGGATTTCCAATATTTTGACACTTGCACATGCCTATGCATCCATTTCATGCAGACCTACCAATATCTTCTCTTCAACATCCTGTGCTGATGTCTTCCACTATAAGTTGTCCTGCAGCCTTGTAAAAGTCAAACTTGTGCTATGGCTCCTGGGTAAAGTACTGACTTCTTTAGTCTGTGTACTTAGATAGAGAGGGGTTCTGTTCTCATTGCAGTCAACTGGGACATGTGTGTGTGTGTGTGTGTGTGTGTGTGTGTGTGTGTGTGTGTGTGTGTGTGTGTGTGTGTGTGTGTGTCTACCTAGTCAGAGGAGCATAAGTGTGTATCTGACATTTACCACTCCAGTCCCATGCATTGCCAGTATTTTGACACTTGCACATGCCTACAAATCCATTTCATGCACATCCCCGAGCATCTTCTCTCCAACATCCAGCGCTGATTTCATCCACTATAAGTTGTCCTGCAGCCTTGTAAAAGTCAGACATGTGGCATGCCACTTGTATAAAGTACTGAATTCTCTAGTTTGTGTACTTATATAGGTAGGGGTTCTGTTTTCACAGCAGTCAACTGGGAGGTGTGTGTGTGTGTGTGTGTGTGTGTGTGTGTGTGTGTGTGTGTGTGTGTGTGTGTGTGTGTGTGTGTGTGTGTGTGTGTGTGTGTGTGATTGTGCACTTGCTTAACATTAGAGAGCATTTTACAACAGCATGTGGGACACTGTTATTGACATTCTCTCCTCAATGGACACTGCTGATATCATCATCTATAAACTGCTGTCTGATACTCTTCAAGTCAGACTTGATCAGTGGCGCTTGCCTTAAATGCAGATTCTCTATGTGGTGTACTTAGGTTAGGGTTCTGTTCTCACTCCAGTCAGCTGAGGTGTGTGTGAGTGTTTGTGCACTTGCTTGACATTACAGACAGCATTTTAGACGAGCATGTGGGACACTGCTATTACCATCTTCCTTTCACCAGACTCTGCTGATGTCCTCAGCTATAGCTGATTTCCAGATGTATAATATTTCCATCAGGACACGGTCAGGGACTGGCCTATAGGATAGGCACAAATCATCTCTAAAAGATATAGATTACAGTGACAGGGCTTTCAGTCTATCCACATATGTCATAGAGTGGTTTGTATAGGTTCATAGGTTCATAGGTTCATACTAGGCTATCTGCCCTAGGGCATTTATAAGCCTAGCCAGAGTGTGTTTGGCTTTCGCCACCCATTTTAAATTAATTTTGCTATGCCGTTTTTCGAGGTTAGTATACTGTGCCTCTGTCTAACAGTGACACAGAAGTGATACCCGGGGTAAACCTACGATCTCCCATCCACTCATCAAGATTCCTCTTGAAGAGAGTCAATGAGGGACTCTGCCTAATCTGGACTGGGATTTTATTCCAGAGTGAAGGGAGTCTCTGGGTTATGAATCTGTCCCTCCAGCATGTCCTATTTATTTCAGTGCTGAGGTTCAAGTCTCTCGAGCGCGTAGCTTAATGGGATTTGGATTTTCTGAGGTGCAGCATGTCTTTTAATTCCGGTTTGGACATGGCTTTATACGTCAGGCACAGATCGCCTCTGAGCAGGCGGTATGCCACTGAGTAGAGCTGGAGTTTCTTTAACCAGGCAGCATATGGCATCTGTTTGAGCCCTTTGATCCTCTTGGTGAGGTACTTTTGGGGTCTTTCCAGTTGCTGCAGGTGTCTGGTAAGGTACATCCCAAAAGGGGCATTGTACTCAATTATGGGCCTGATGAGGGATGAGTAAAGAGGCACGATGACCTCCACTGATCTAGATGTGAATCCCTTCATGATTAGGTGGGCTATATAAAATGTTTTTCTAACCACTTTGGCCACGTGGTTGTCAAATGAGAGATTGCTATCAACTTGGGTCCCCAGGTCCCTAATTACTTCTTCTGTACTTAATGGATTACCACCTATGTGGTAATTTGTGGGCACTTTGTTTTTGCCAAAGGGGATGGCTATACACATTTTGGCATTTAGCTTGAGGCCATGGCTCTGGCACCAGTTGTCTGTTTCTATGAGGCCCTTTTGGAGGATGCTTGTGTCGGCTGGAGAGTTGATTATGGTGCCCAGTCTGCAGTCATCTGCGAACTTGGTCAGCCACAGTCCTTCCATGTTGGCCTGTACCTCCGAGAAATATATACTGAACAAGAGAGGTCCCAGGACTGAGCCTTGTGGGACACCACTTGTAACTGGTTTGGAGTCTGACATGGCTCCAGCAATTTTAACCATGTGGGTTCTGTCCTTGAGCCAGTTTGCAACCCATCTAGTGACATAGGGGTTAATATTTAAGCTGGTGAGCTTATCTATAATGCCCGAGTGGGGTATTGTATCGAAGGCTTTTGCGAGGTACAGGTAGGTTGTGTGGACCACCTTCCCCTCATCAATGGCCTTGATGACTGTTTCAAAGAAATCAACCAGGTTTAAGAGGCAGGATCTGCCCTTAACAAAGCCGAACTGGGTAGGATCCAGTCTCTGTAGGTCCCCAATATCTTTATTTATGAGGTCCATGATGATCCTTTCCATAGCTTTGCAGACCAAGCTAGTCAGGCTTATGGGGGATAGTTTCCAGGATCCATTGAGGCACCACCTTTGTGGTGAGGGACCATTGTTGCTGTACGCCACTCTTTGGGTACATATCCTTTAGTAAGCCTGCGATTGAACAATAGTTTTATGTTTGGATTCAGCTCTTCTTGGAGTTCATGTAGGACGCAGCCCAGGACACCGTCTGGTCCCATTGATGCTGTGTTTTTTGCTTTGGAGAGGGCAGCTCTTACCTGAGCATCTGAAATGTCAGGGGGGCAGCACTCTGCTGGGATAGATATCTGCCCTTTTGGTGGGGGGGGGGGAGAAGTTTGCGCTGAACCTGTCAGCTAGGATGTTGGCAATGTCTGTGGGTTCGGTGTATTTTTTGTCATTTTGGACTAATTCTGAGCATATCTGGGAATTCCCACCGAGTTTCCTAACATAACTAAAGAAAGCCTTGTGATTATCCTTAGTGTCCTGTGCAATTTTTCTCTCGAAGCTGGCCTTAGATGATTTTATGAGTGCCTGTAGTTTTTTGCTAATACTGATCAGAGATGCCTTCCCTTTTTGGGATTTTGCTCTATCATGTAGTAGCTTCCTCCTTCTATTGTATAGTGTGTTTATGGCTGGGGTCCACCAGACAGGACGTCTGCCTTTGGAGGATTGGGTCTTGGTTTTATTTGGGATTGCATGATCCATGCATTCCTGAAGGTGTTCATAGAATGCATTTATAAAGATTCTGTGGTCTGGGCCGTATTTTCCACAGGATTCCACCTCAGTTTTGAGGAGTGTGAAATTTGCTTTAGAGAAGTTTTTCACTGTGGTTTTCAGGGCAGGGGGTGGAGTCGGGATGTGAATATCCAGTGAGATTAGTTTATGGTCTGATCTTACCAGTGAGGGATACACTTCTGGTCTGGAGCACAGAATCCCCATGTTGGTGATGATCAGGTCCAGTATGTTTTCCCCTCTTGTGGGAGTAGTAACAAGTTGTTCCATAGCATTTGAGTTTATAAATTCTAGGAACCTTTGGGCTAGGGTGTTGGAGCTAGAGTAATGCTCCCAGTCTATGTTTGGGTAGTTGAAGTCGCTCAATATAATGGTGTTTGGAGAGACCTTCATATTTTCCAGTGTTCTCAGGAAGGCCGAGTGGGGTTCCTGGGTTTGGGAGGGTGGTCTGTAGCAGGCTATAAACTGGAAGACAATTTTACCCACTGTTAGTTGCACATGGATAGTCTCTGATGCTTCGTGCTGTGCCACCAACCTGGAAGTGTGGGTATCTTTGTCGAATATTGATACTCCCCCTCCTTTTGTGGTTCGGTCCAAGTTTTGGGGCCGAAAAGCATGGTATGAGGTATAACCTGGTAGTGCTGGGATGCTCTTGGGAGCCTTGAACCAGGTTTCTGTTACTGCACAGATATTGATGTTCTCCATGCTAAGGAGAGTTTCGAGTGCATGCATCTTGAGGTTTAGACTTCTGGCATTGAGTAGCATTACTCTTAGTTTCTTATCCCTTGTGATACCTATGGAGGTGGGTTTGTCTTTTGAGCCTTGCCTAAAAAAGGCACTATGGGGGTAGCAAGAGCCTTTGCCAATATCTGAAAGCCCAGGGGTGACAGGTGCAAGCCATCCCTAGCGAAGCATCGTGGCTTGTCGAGCATGTCATCCCAGGCTGACAGGCATTGGATCCCATTTGAATGACACCAATACTTAAGCCAATTGTTGAAATTGATCATCTTGTTTTCATATTGTGGCATCATTCTTGGTGAGGGTAAGATGCTACTCAAGGTCAGGGTCATACCGACCTGGGCTACATGCTCAGAGAGCTCCTCTATGTCTCTTTTCATTTAGTCCAGGGAGGTACGTCTCAGGTCATTCACATCAGCATGGACAATGACTGAGTCATATTTGTACTTGCCTTGGAGTGACCTGAGTGCTTGTGTTATGTGACGGATTCTAGCGCCCGACAGGCAGCTCACCGTGACCTTCTCCTTGTTCAGCCTGGTGAGCGGGACATCAGTGTTCCTGATGATAGAGTGACCTATTACAAGTGTATCAGGTGTGTTGTTTAGCCTTAAGGGCTGTGACTGTTCGGCACACTGGCTTTGTGAGCTATGTGTTGCACGTGTTTTGTTTTGGGGTAGCGGTTGCTTGGGTGTCTGCTTTGGAGGTCCCTGCTGTTTAGGCAGATTTTTATTTAGAGCCTCCGAGTATGTTTTTGTGTGTTTATGTGTTTGGTTTGCTGTCGTGGTAGGTCTATGTAAGACTGGAATTGTAGTGAGTGTGGTTTCCTTCTCCTCCTGACTGGTTTCGCCAGTACTGAGTTGAGAGAGCTTAGCCTCCAGTATGGCTATATGGTTGCATCTCTCACATGTGTTGGAATTTGTTGGGAGGAGGAGAGGGTTGTCTGTGTACATGAGGCAGTTGTAACATTGCCTCAAGATTCCCAGATTCACCAGCTGGACCAGAGGAGATTGACAACTGACCTTTGGATATGCTAGAATAGTATTGGGAATTCCTTTATAATTGAAAAAAAAGGGCCAATGGGGAACAAGGTACTCAAGGGGAGGTTGTGAGGGTGTAGTGCTATTAATTTTTTAGTGCTGACTTATATAATTGCTTTAGTGAGCAAGTGCCAGGTAACTTAAATGCAATGTGTTACAGGTAACTTAAATGCAAAATGACAAACAGTAACTTTCTTTCAAGTGAAACAAGGAAATAAGTACAGTAAGCAATGCAGATATCACTAGGGATCCACAGAAGCGCTGAAAAGCCGCGTTTTAGGTTGAATTAGCGTTTCAGGGAAATAACAAGCAAACAAACAACAAGCAAACAAACAAAGCTAGATTCAGCAGGCCTGGATCTAGTCTATGCTACAGCAAACAAGGTGTACCAATTTCAGTGAGAAACAGTTCTGCCCTGTATTTTCTTGGTGAAAAACCTCTGTGGTCTCTCCAGCTGCTGCAGGTGTCTGGTGGGGTGCATGCAAAAGGGAGCATTATACTCTATTAGTGCTCTAATGAGATTTGAGTACAGCGCTGTTGTATCATCCTTAGATCTGGATATGATGGCTTTACATATGAGGTGCACGACATACCCTTTCCATGCCACTGTGGGCACTTGGTGGTTGAACTTCAGATTGCTATCAGGTCTTGCAACACTGGGTTTCAGCATAGAGGAGTGTAGTCAATGCTGTAATTAGTAGGGAATTCCACTTTGCAGAAGGCCAGAATAAAGATATTTTTGTATTTATTTATAGATCGTGTGGATTTCTCACCAATCATTTGTCTGCGTTAACCCCTCCTGTAGTATGTGAGAAAGATCCAGGAAAGGACCACCATGAAACAGAACATAAACAAAGTTTATTCCAAGTACATAAAATAAGCGCTTTCACGTGCTGCCAAGGCACGCTTCCTCAGATTTCATCAAACTGCTAAAATTCAAATAATATATATACCCCAACTAATCCAATTAAAACATTTAGCTAATTAATTAATTGATTAATTAAGCAAAATTAACCCATTATAATACATTATATATTCCTCTCTATATCATTTCAGTGTAATACTACATTGAATTCAGTGTAGTAAAACCAGTAAAGTTGTTCTAAGAATAGATCAAATATCATATTCATACATCTATTATCAACATGGTCTTTGAACATATACAAAATATATGAAATATAAAGAATATAGAAAAATATGAAAAAAAATGTATATATATATATATATATATATATATATATATATATATATATAAAAACAATCAATAAATAATGAATATTAAAGAATAAGTGAAAACATGACTTTTACTTTCACTAATACTTCCTATTACATCATAAGTGCAGATGACCTATACTGTTCTCAAATAAATTAGTTATTATAATATCAATCTATTCAATATCAAAATGTATGTAAAAATATATATAGCTGTTAAGAATATATAACACGTAAATAAATAATTCATATAATATAAATTTCATGATAAATATTCATTCCATATATGACAATGATCTGTAAAAATCAATAACTTTTTGTTTTATTAACTAACTAGCTACCTACAAGCAGCAAGTATGGGTTTAACACCAACAAACTGGTTGAGACCAGGATCCATATGTGCTCGTAATTTAAAAATCCAGCATAACTCTACTGACTCTAAATAATTCATTTTATCTCCACCTCTCTTGCTCTTAGTAACCAACTGTAAAACCCTACATTTAAAGCAATGGTCCATGTAGACTGCAGTATGTTTAGCTAATGCATTCTGCCGATTCATCTTCCTGATGTCATACACATGATTATACATCCTGTCTTTTAGTTTCCTTGATGTCATTCCTACATAAAAGGATGTACATTTCATACAGGTCGCTAAATAAATCAGATTCATATCTTCACAGGTTGCATAAAACCTGGGTATAAATGTGGAATCTAATACAGGATGGGCAAAATATTGTTCATCTGTAATATAATTACACATTCTACATTTATTACATGGAAAGGTACCTGACTGCATCCGTTTTCCAATTGTCACATCCTGCTCTATATGAGTATGTTCTATGCATAATATCATCTTTAAGTTCTTGCTATTTCTGTATCTGAAGGTGACTCTCCTATAATATTTAATATACTGGGGTCAACGGTAAGCACATGCCAATTCTTGTTGATGATATCAACTATTCTTTTGTTATCATTAGTATATCTAGTTGTAAATGCAATTCTAGAACCATCAAAAGCTTTTTTGGGACCAGCAGAATTCATACCTGTCCAGGTTCCATCACTATTCGATGATCCTAAAATGGATCCCTTGATTGTGTTTACCATAGTACTATTATATCCTCTTTCTGAGAACAATTTCTCCATAGAGTCCAATTCTTCATGCATGTCTAAATCATTCTTGCAAATTTTAGTAATCCTTATATATTGACTTTTGACAATATTAGAAAATACAAAATGAGGGTGCATACTACTGAAGTGCAACAATGCATTCTTCCAACATGGCTTCCTATATAGGGAAGTGGATAAATGACCCTGTGGATCTTTAGTAATAGTTATATCTAGGAAATCAATCTTTGTATAAGATGATTTCAAAGTGAATCTTAAAAAATCTGTAGTTGTCTCCAGATATCCTATAAAGGCCTTTAGCATATCCATACTGCTTCCCCAAAAAAGCAGTATATCATCCAGAAATCATCTGTATAGAAGCATGTGTGGCTAGAATGCACTGTTGAATAAGAAAGTCTTCTCCCAGTAGTGCATTACAAGATTTGCATAAGAATTAGCACATGGGGTGCCTATAGCGACACCCCATTTTTGTGCATACAATGCATCATTAAACATAAAAACATTATTAGACAACACAGTATCTAATAAAGTACATAAAAGTATCTGTTGTTCATTACTAAATCCATCTGTTGAATTTAGAATATCTCTAATAGCTTCGATCCCATAATCATTCGGGCTCGAAGTAAATAGGTTCTTAACATCAAGAGTTACCAAAATACAGGAAGATGGTAGTTCCTGTACTGATGTACTATTTAGTTCATCTAATAACTGATATGTGTCTTTTAAAATAGTAGGTACACTTCTTGTCAAGGGTCCTAATATAGTCTCTATATATACAGATATTTTCTCTGTCACCCATCCTTCTCCTGCCACTATGGGTCGCATTGGAAGGGGAAAGATATTTTTATGGACCTTAGGTAAGTCTTTAATGTAAGGAATTAACGGAAACTCAACTAAAAAATAATTGTACAATTCCTGGGTAATCTGTCTACACATTAACAAATCATATAAATCATCATATACCTTCCTAACTATTTTACTGAAGGTTTTATGATTAATCTTGGTGTAAGTATTCACATCTTTTAACATTTCTGTCATTGCTTCAACATAATTAGATGTATCAAGCAACACTATACCCCCTCCTTTATCACTTTGTTTTTCCCAAAGGGGATAACTATGCACTTTTTGGCATTTAGCTTTAGGCCATGGCTCTGGCACCAGTTATCCATCTCTGTGAGACCCTTTTGGAGGATGCTTGTGTCAGTCAGCGAGTCGATTATGGCACCCAGTTTGCAGTCATCTGCAAACTTGGTCAGCCATAGTCCTCCCATGTTAGCCTGTACCTCAGAGAAATATATACCAAACAAGAGAGGTCCCAGGACTGAGCCTTGTGGGATGCCACTTGTAACTGGTTTAGAGTCTGACATGGCACCTGTAATTCTGACCATGTGGGTTCTATCCCTGAGCCAGTTTGCAACCCATCTTGTGACATAGGGGTTGATATTTAAGCTGGTGAGCTTATTTATGATGCCCGAGTGAGGTATTGTGTCAAAGGCTTTTGCGAGGTCCAGGTAGGCTGTGTGGACTACCTTCCCTTCATCTATGGTCTTGGTGACTGTTTCAAAGAAGTTGACCAGGCTCAAGAGGCAAGATCTGCCCTTAACAAAGCCAAATTGGGTAGGATCCAGTGTTTGGAGGTTCCCATTGTCTTTGTTTATGAGTTCCATGATGATACGCTCCATAGCTTTGCAGACCAGGCTAGTCAGGCTTATAGGGCAATAGTTTCCGGGGCTGGTTGTGGCACCACCTTTGGGGAGTGGGACTACTGTTGCTGTATGCCATTTCTTAGGTACATATCCTGTAGTAAGGCTGAGATTGAACAGTGACTTTATGTGAGGGTTTAGTTCTTCTTGGAGCTCGTGTAAGACACAGCCCAGGACACCGTCCGGTCCCATTGATGCTGGTTTTTTGCTTTAGAGAGGGCAGCTCTCACCTGTGCATCTGTGATGTCAGGGAGGCTACACTTTGTTTGGACAGACATTTGCTCTTTTGGGGGGGAAGGGGGGTGGAGTTTGCACTGAACCTGTCTGCCAGGATGTTGGCAATGTGTGTGGGTTCAGTGTATTTTTTGTCATTTTTCACTAACTCAGAGCATATCTGGGAGTTACCACCCAGGTTCCTGACATAGCTAAAGAAGGCCTTGTAATTATCTTTAACGTTTTGTGCAAATTTTCTTTCGAAGCTGGCCTTAGATGATTTTAAGAGGGATCACAGTTTCTTGCTAGTACTGATCAGAGATGGCTTCCCTTTTTGGGATTTTGCTCTATCATGTAGTAGCCTCCTCCTTCTGTTGTATAGCTTATTTATGGCTGGGGTCCACCAGATAGGTCTCCTGCCTTTGGAGGAGTGAGTCTTGGTTTTATTTGGGATAGCACAATCCATGCATTTCTGTAGGTGTCCATAGAATGCGTTTGTAAAGGATTCTGCGGTTTGGGCCATATTTTCCACTGGCCCAGGAGCTTTGAAGGATTCCACCTCGGTTTTGAGAAGTGTGAAGTTTGCTTTTGAGAAGTTCTTCACCGTGGTTTCCTTGGCTGGGGGTGGGTATGGGATATAGATCTCAAGTAACAGTTAGGGCTTAATTCTTCTGCACCACAGATCTGGCCAAAGTTAAAGCACTTCGGCACCAAACAGGATCATATGTTATGAAAGAAATCAGTACAGAATCACTCACAGGTCAGCCTGGTAGAGTTCCACTATAGAATAGACTAAATAAACTTATAAAAAAGTAATTTTAAAGATCATTTTGTTATACCAGAAGATTCCATGTAAGACACTATACTTTCTAATGCACTGTGTCTTAGCCTGGAAAAGTATATCTTTTCGGTAACTCAGTCATACTGCAATTTTAACATTCCTAGCAAATTATCAGTTCTCACAAAGAAAATATATTGCATATGTAGTTCCCTGTCTGCATGCTTATTTCAAGAATTGTTATGCTCTTTTTGCCCAATCTCTTTCTGACCATTAAGCTCCATCCACCCCACTTCCCTGCTATCCTGAGATACTGGCTACAGGATGCAAGAGTCAGGGGTCTCAGGTCACATTCCTGTCAGGATTAAGGACATTTTATCTTGTGCTCCTAACTTCTCCCCTTGCTGGACAGCATATGCATTGCAATGACTATAATGTTGGTTTCCTGTATAACTGTGCATTTTCACACACCTACTAATAGTGACACCTTCAGATGCTGCTCTTGTCATGGGTCATATACCAACTCTTTCTCCTCCCAGCTCGGGCAAACTAAGGCTAACTAGTCACTTCCACTCATTCCCAACCAGGTCTTCCACTGCCTGGGCCACTAACGGAACACAGGCCATCTAAGCCGTAGCCACAGCTTTATGCTTTATGCCATGGGGTTGTCCTACATCTAAATTAGGCTTCATAAATTTCATTTGCAAAAATGTGGCATACACATATTCATCTCAAAAGTTACAGAGCAGGACACAGTCGTAGTTTAATCATATCCTCCATTAAGGAGAGAATTAAAATCCTGCATTCATCAAGACAAAAGAGAAATGTTGAGTATGTGTGAATTATTTCAACGTGCAGATGTTTTAGCCTTAATAACCCAAGTGCTGTCATGCGGTCATGGAAGTACTGAGGACTACATGGCATATCACTCACAAATATAAGTTTAGTTCTCATTTTGTCAAGAACATAGCAAGCAGAGCATATTGGTGTTGACAGTATCAATAATTCTAGAAGAAAACCGAAATGTTGCTAAAGTATCACAATTAAATCTGCATAATATGCTTATCATTTAAGGTTGGAATACACGCACACACACACACACACACACACACACACACACACACACACACACACACACACACACTCCTACCTAAGTAGCATTTACCTGAACTAAATAATCCAAGAGTTTCCTTCCCATCCCACTCGCAGATCCATTAGCAGCAGCAGTGAAAGCAGCCAGCAGCACCAGTCATTTCCTTCCCAGCTCGCACTCGCAGATCCTAAGCGTTTCCTTCCCACTTGCAGATCCATTAGCAGCAGCAGTGAAAGCAGCCAGCAGCAGAAGTCATTTCCTTCCTCGCCCACACTCGCAGATCCTTCCTGCTTGCAGATAGTAAAAGCGGCCAGTCATTCAAAATGTCCTTCCCGCTCGCAGAAAGCACGTGAGCCCTTGAGCTCAATTCTGACAGGCTGACAGAGCTAATGTCATCATGCACGTGATGGCGTCAGCTCAAAACCACGAAAAAAAAAAAACAATTTAAAACAAAAATCTGGAAAAATTCAGAAATGAAGGGGTGCCACTCGGGAATCGTGGCACCCCATTATTTCAGCCCAAAACTTGGTAAAAAATGAGTAATTCGGTATGATTGGGAGGTATGCCTAATATACAAGAATCAGCAAACATGGTAAGCGAAATGCCATATAGTTTAGCCTGAACTGTTGAGAAGTAGATTCCAAACAGTAAAGGGCCAAACACAGATATACCAGTGGTGACAGCTCTAATGGTAGAGGTTGATTCATCAACTTTCACAGTGTGTGTTCTGTCAGTGCACCAATTAATTAACCATCTAGTGACATAAGGGTTTATCCTCAGCTGGGAGAGGTTCTCAATAATACCTGAGTGGGGGATTGTGTCCAAATCCTAGGCCAGATCAAGATAGGCAGTATGCACTGCCTTACCTTCATCCAGGCCTGTCACAATATCAAAGGTAACCTATAGCATGACTCAGATGATGCACCTACCTGACACAGTTGAATACACACTTCAACACACCCTCTATATGAACTATGTTCCTGTAGAAGGGTGTACATCAACATGCATCCATCTGAGTTGAGGAGGGGACAGCACCTGATGCATGACTGTATTGATACATCCTGACTCTCCTTGTATGAGGTAGATCAACATGTCATCATGGACCTTTTCCAAATGGACACTAGTACTATCCAAGTTGAGTGCAACAGACGTGTTTGAGTTGTTAATGCTACATCTGTGACTGTTGCATCTGTTAGATGTCCTCAAAGAGGTCATTAAGGGTGTGATGACAACACTATCATCCTGTGGAGCTTGACCAGGCCAAGGCATTTGACAGAAATCCAAAATAAGGTATCCACTCAAAGCTGTTAAATGTGGCCATAAACACCTATATCACCAAGTGGGTAGACTAAAGGATTATATATGTGGCATCTAAATATGTTGAAATGTATGATGTAACCTATATCTCGGGCTCAGTGATGAGGTCCGTGCATCAAGGCTGTTTGCTAGGTCCTTTCCTGTCCATTGTTTAAATCACAGATGTCAAGAATGACATACACATACTGTGTCCAAACAGCTGTCTGGAGGACTACAGATTGTGGGCAGTCATTGACTCCAACTGTTATATTACGTAAGAAGAAACAAAAACATAGGGGGATTTGTTACATTATGAAAACAAACACACAGCCCAAGGGTAATGCAGACATCACAACCTATAAGCAGACAAATTGGTATGTGACCTGTGTCCTGGTATAGATGGTATGTGGAACATCCACCAGCATGTGGCCCAGTGGTGACTGCTACCTTGTATGGAACACAGCTACTGAGTATGAGCTGGACATCCACATCACAGGCCATAATATCTTCACCACACCAATAACTGAGTGCAATGCCCCTTTCTTCACGTACCTCCATACACATCTTCCAATGATGTGTAACTGAAATGTACCACCTTTGCCACAGTGAACTGTCACGCATCTTATTGGTCATACCACGTATCCATTTTGTTGCATAAAAATGACTGTCTAATGGTACAGAACCCCCATCAAGGTGTTCTACCAGATAAGTGTGATACCTGTTCCAGTGATGCACGTAGTACATACATGGCTGTTTAACAACATTGATGGCATGGCGCAGCTTCACAATATGCACTCAACTCTGATTGTATATAACATCCCTGACAGGTGTCCTCTTTATTGTTCATGTCAAGATTCTTATACCACAAAGACATCTTCTCCATTTTTATGTTACCTTCTCTGAGAGTCACATAATATACATTTTCACCGTGCAGACCATGCTGTACCATGTTGACATGTGATTAGTGTTCCTGCTACAACTGTCTTCCATTTACATGCCCTCATCTGCTGTACATTATGATGTTTTACTTGTTCTCTTTCCCTGGGTTCATTCCTACAATTCATCTCTGTGCGCCTATTCGATATACACACTTCTCCCTGAATACCTATTTTACATGACAATCCTTGTACCCTTACAGATCATTTATACAATATTGGTACAGAATGCCTGCAATGGGATTCCAAAGTACTGTGCACTGTACTCACTGGCCTGTACTATGTTTGGATCATATACATTACCTTGTGATAAACCCTTTAAATCATTGTGGCATTCTGTACCATACCACTAACCTAGTTTGCTCAAAAGTAAACAAGTTTGCTGTCCGTGTTGCTTTTCACAGTTTCCTGGCTGGCAACACTGTTGCCAGCCAGAAAACTACACTTGTTTATGTTTAAACATGGTGCAAGACATGAATATGTAATTAATGCTACTGCTCACTGTGCAAACACATGAACGGAAAGCCTACATGGCGTTTATTGAATCCCATGACAGTTTAATATAAATACATGTTATTTTGCAGGTTTACTATCAAAATCTTGCAACTGACAATTGCGAGTGTGTATATATGTGACCTGAAATGTCGTAAAACACATTACCGATTGTTCACATAACCGGAAGTAGGACAATTCAGGAATGTCGACTTTACCGAAAATACCTACACTTCTGGTTGTGTGCTATGAACAGTTTGCAGGAGTGCAAGCTCCCCTGTGCCCCCCACACCCTCTGCTACTTATATATACAAACTCCTAGATCACACAACAGTGAAGGAAAGGGTCAATTTCCCGATCCCCTCTATAGTGCAACCCCTGTTGAAAATAACAAATCCACAAGAACGAATGCACACTAGCATTCACTCTTGTGGATTTGTCATTTTGAAAATCAATGTTACAACAACTCAGAACATTGCCTTTCACTTTTCCAGGTCACATAACTGACATGTGACATTTTGATGGTAAACTTATTTTGCATATAAGTAATTTAAAAACAAGAAACCCATTTTGCAGGTAGCACTCACTGCCATACAGTACAGTTGCCACTTCAGATAACTTTGAAAGAAAAGAGAAACAAAGAAAGAAATAATGAATGAATGAATTAATTAATTAGTAAGGGCCAAAATGAGGAGGGGAAAGCGATAATAACAACCACCACTAGAGCGTTCATTTGAAGGACAAGCATTTAGCAATTTGACATTTTTTTTTCACTTTTTTACTAAACAACATTCCAATACATGAATAATAACACCACACATGCATAGCAGTGGTGTTGCAAGGCAGAAAATATAGTAATTATACCACACTCAGAAAAAGTACTTAGGTCTAAATTGCTTGAATAAGAAGAAAATAAATAACTATAATGTCTACATTACAAGTTAATAACAGAACTTTATTCAGTCTATAAACAGTACCATCTCCATATTTTGAAAGTCTCCAGTAAAAAAGTTGAGGTAAAGGACTTTTAGTGGGGAATTGCTTTGAGTACGATGTGCCATGCCCCCCCCCGAAGTTTCCTCACCTAATACAAGAGTTGTAAACTAGATAATGAGAAGCTGAATGTACCCCAGAAAGGCAAAATGGGCTTAGACCCCTGCTAAGCTTCTTGTTGAATTGGTGGTATCTGCCATCTGCAGCAGTGACTTGGCAATCACAAAGTCTACAGATGAGTTGTTCATGAACATAGATGCTATAGATAAAAAATAAAAACTGACAAACTACTGACAGAAAGGTAAAAGATGAATGGAATAGTACTCGATTATATGGCTCGTACAGACATGGGAATGAAAGATATGGTCTTACCTTCTCGCCTGGACACCCTCACAGAGGTGAACAATGATTTAATGGTGGTGAAGCAAACTGAATTGAATATTTAGAGGCTAAGTATTTAGATACGGAGGACAGGAACTGGTACAAGAATTTTAGATTGAATGGTGAGCTGGAAAAAGACGAGAAGGGCTTGTGCGACTTTTGTGAGGCAGGTGCATTTGGACAGGATTTGCATCCATAAAGAAGATATTCAAATGCAGAAGGAACATTGCATCTTTACCCATGATATCTCCAGGCTGTATTCTCCAAGGCCCATTACAACCAGGATTTTTTACTCTTACTTACTACCAAAGTTATAAACACCAAGGAAGACTTGGAAAATAAGGGATGTATGTTTTACATTGAAAATGAGTATTCTCAAGAAATATGCATCACATGGGTGGCCTTCAGGCCTGCAAGGAAGTTATGCAGGTTAAATAAATGGTACTTCAGGCTACTGTACTCTGTGAATCGGAAGGTATGGCTCCTGATAGGTTCCATTACATATGTTCCACATACTAATAAAGTTAATTATACAGCTCTTGAGCTTTTTCCACTTTGTATAGTGATACTCAGTTCCTCCAATAATTCTAATCAGAATGTTAGGCAGACCAACAGTACTGCCTGGGCTACATGAAAAACATTTTATATATATATATATATATATATATATATATATATATATATATATATATGAGTTCATTTCATCTAAAGTTCATTCCATCGAAAGTTCATTACATCGAAAAGCATTTTCCCCCTTCCCCAATGTTGTGCGACCCTGGAGTTGATATATATAGTTAGGGGGGGTGTGGGGGGGTGAAGCCCCCCACCTAAAATGCTTTTCGATGTAATGAACTTTCGATGGAATGAACTTTAGATGAAATGAACTTTCGATGAAATGATAGGTAACCATATATATATATATATATATATATACATATATATATATATAGTATTTCTAATGATACCCAAACTTAAACTTAAGAAAGGACACTTTTTTTGGACTTTTGTCCCATTATAGCAATAAGACTGTAAAGAGGAGTTTATTTGTGATAAATGCCATGTTGTGTGTAGTCGTTTGATTGTAATGTTGCTGAAGTTAGGAATGGTGTTAAAACCTGCAGGATGTTTTTGTGAGAAAATGATCACTGACTTTTCCATATTATTGTTCTGTATAAATCATATAGTGAAAACTGTTGAGTATTTAAAAGATACCAAATACAAATTCTTCCTTTATGATATAATATTATAGAAAAGTTAAAATCCTTAAAAGAGGCAGAGACTTGGATGGAGGAACTATGCTCACTTACATTGACAAGGGTCTCATTTAGTAGCAGATACCCAATTGCACCCTACTGTAGGGTTGAGTCCCTAACTGTGATCAAAGAGGGTTTATCCTCCTTCTGTCACATATCCCTAAATATTGTACATTTTTAAAATAATTTATATTGCTATGTTGTCTTACATGTTTGACAGTTTGGTGATTTGTATAAGCAACACTTCAGTGTTTAATGAAGACACCAGCCATTTGCTGTAGATGATTAACAGAACAGCAGTCAAAATAAGATAAGAAAGAGACGATCTGACTAGGGGTAGCTGGTGCAATAAAATAACATGGATAGCCAAAAGCATTTATTCTGTCATAATATGGTCCAGTGTAGATACCTGAGGTGGAATGTGAACAGGATTAACAGCCCAGATAAATGGGCAAAGATGATATCAAGATTTGCCCCAAAGAAACACCAAACTGTTTGAGTCATACTTGTAATATCAAGGTAAATAAAGAAGGACAAAAATTCTGGTAAAAAACTAGAACATTTCAAATTTTGTCCCAACTGGTAAACCAGGAGGACATATTTACACTGATAAAAGGTCTTTAAGTGGGGTGATTGTGTACTTTAGTATCACCTTTTATCCCTCCAAGATCAGCTACTCAAGAGATAGTTAAGATGATGGGGGTATGGGCCTAGTTTTTGATGGATTTAGTTCTATAATGAGTGGACTGGAATGCGTATTTACTGGGAGGAGTGGGAGGCACAGTCAGGACCAAAAGCATTTCACATCCCTTCCTAGAAATCTAATTGCTTCACTTGGCTGTCAACTTATTCATATACTTGTTACTGTTCAAGGTTTGCCTCCTTTTCCTGTATAGACAAAGTCTTACTTTCAAAGATGTTTACTGTCTTTCAGGACTTTCATAAACCTTTATTTATATATCTCACCATGCAGCTATAAGCAGATGTAATAAAGCAATGCAGGAAGACCTTGAAGAACATTGGAAGCTGAGTTTGTTTTACTGTCAAGGAGAAAGAATCAGTTGAGGCTTTGGTGAGGCAATATTTGAGGGCTGGATTGGTCTAGCTGAAAATCCCCCCAGTAATTTTAGTCAACAGTGAGAAGGTAATAAGACAGGGAGTAAGTCAATTTTAAGGAACTGCATAATGAACAGACAAAGGTGAGTGTGTGGGGGTCTATATCACATAGTCGAAGTTTAATAACTTTGAACACGGAATGTTCAAACCATCCTGTTCTAAGTTAAAAAACTTTGACTACGGATAAAAAAAACAAAACAAAATAAACTGTTGTAAGCATGGGCCGAAGCCCCCCTGCACCCACTATGTGGGGAGCTGTGCCCCCCACCTCCCCGCTACTTAAATATATCAACTCTGAGATCGCACCATATTGAACATAACTGAAACCTCCCCTTACGTTGATTTCCATTGAAACGCTCAAACTTCTGCAAATTCGAACTTATGGTCTTGGCCATATGAGGTTTGAACTTGCAGAAGTTTGACTATCTGATACGAACCCGTGTGTGTGTGTGTGTGTGTGTGTGTGTGTGTGTGTGTGTGTGTGTGTGTGTGTGTGTGTGTATGTGTGTGTGTGTGTGTGTGCCGTGCTTAGAACCTTCAAGAAGAACTACTAAGTTACCAAAGCAGATGTATGTATTCCAAAATGGAAAGTTATCAAAAGGGGATAGACGATTTAAATGGAAATAAATGCATTATAAGATTACAAAAGAGGTCAGGCCCTTAGAACTTTGGGGGTTTGACAGTTCCAGTTGTCCCCTCCAATCATACGTTTTTAATCCTTTACTTGAAACAGCAAACAGTGAGTAGGGTAGTTACTGAACTTATACAATGCCCCCAGGATCATATGTTCATAGGATGATACTAGGCTATTGGCCTGGAAGCCCTTGTAAGCCTAGCCAAGAATTTTGCCCATGTTCCCTCAAAGTCAGCACCTGTTTCCCCTGTCCAGCAGGGACACAGGTGGAATCCCAGGGGTATATTTTCCGTTTCCCATCCAGTCCTCCAGGTTCCTCTTAAAGAGAGCTAGAGAGGTACTCTGCTTGACATGGAGAGGGAATCTATTCCACAGATGGGGGAGTCTTTGGGACACAAATCTTTCCTGCCAACAAGTTTTATTAATGTCATAGACCAGGTTAAGGCCCATTAGCTTGACAAGCCTTATCTGCAAAGCCATGGAGAGGATCATAATGGACCTCATAAATAAAGACATAGGGAATTTGCAGACTTTGGATCCAACCCAGTTTGGCTTTGTCAAAGGCAGATCATGCCTTTTAAACTTGGTTGACTTTTTCGAAACAGTCACCAAAGCCATTGATGAGGGAAAGGCAGTCCATACAGCCTACCTCGATCTGGCTAAGGCCTTCGATACAATACCCCACTCGGGTATCATTGAAAAACTCATCAGCTTAAATGTTAACCCATACATCACAAGATGGGTTGCAAACTGGCTGAGTGACAGAACCCACAGGGTCAGAGTTGCTGGCGCCATGTCAGACTCAAAGCCTGTCACAAGTGGTGTCCCACAGGGCTCAGTCCTGGGCCCACTCTTGTTTGGCATCTACTTTTCCAAGTACAAGCAAACACAGGAGGGTTATGATGTCAAAGTTTGCAGATGACTGCAAACTGCGCCATAGTAGAAAACACATCTGACACAGATATCCTTCAGAAGGGTCTCACAGAAACGGATAACTGGTGCCAGAGCCACGCCTAAAGTTAAATGCCAAAAATGCATAGTCATAAAACAAGGTTACCCCTAGCTACCAAATAGGTGGCAATCCACTGAGCACAGAAGAAGTTATCAGGACCTGGGGACCCAGGTTGATAGTAGTCTGTCATTCGACACCCATGTAGCTAAAGTAGTTAGGAAGTCCTACATTGCCCACCTTATCATGAAGGGATTCTCATCTAGATCAAGGGAGGTCATAGTCTCCCTTACTCATCACTCATCAGACCAATGATTGAGTACAATGCCCCATTCGGAATGTATCTGACCCGACACTTGCAGCAGCTGGAGAGGCCACAAAAGTTCCTCACCAAAAGGATAAAGGGTCTCAAAATCTGTCCTATGCTGCCCGACTGAAAGAACTCCAGCTCTATTCAGTCGCCATCAGAGGTGACCTTTGCCTAACATACAAGGCCATGTCAAACCCAGATTTGATGAATATGCTTCACCTCAAAAATCTAGATCCATCAGAGCCACAAGGGCGGAGACTTAAACCTCGACACGGCTATTAATAGGACGTGCTGGAGAGATAGATTCATCACCCAAAGACTCCCTATGCTGTGGAACAAAATCCGGTACATGTGAGGCAGAGCACCTGGCCTTGTTCAAGAGAAATCTTGACCAATGGATGGGAGATCGCAGATATACCCCAGGAATTACCTCAGTGTCACTGCTCGACAGAGGCACAGCAAAATAATGGGTATAGTTCCCCATACTAAAGGCAATGGGCTAGGCTTATAAATGCCCTCGGGCAGATAGCCTAGTATGAACCTATGAACCTATGAACCTATGTGGGTTGCGTGAGTAGAGTTTGTCTTATGGCTATGCAGCAACTCCACCAAGGCTGGGTCTGAAATGGCCTTGTATGCCAGACACAGGTCACCTCTGAGCAGTCTGTATGAGACTGAATAGAGAGGGACATGGCTTTTAGCCTGTCTTTATAGGATAGGTATTTGAGACCCTGGATTTTCCTGGTCAGGAACCTCTGTGGTCTCTCCAACTGCTGTATGTGCTTGGCAAGCTACATGCCGAAGGTGGCATTGTACTCAATAATGTGTCTGATAAGGGAGGAATATGGATGTTATGACCTCCTTGTTCCTGGATGAAATACCCTTATTTATGAGGTGGGCCATATAGAAATCCTTCCGTACAATTGAGGAAACTTGGTGGTAAAAAGTCAGGTTGCTATTAACTTGGGTGCCCAAGTCCTTCAGGGCTGATGCTTGGTACATTGTTATTAATGTGATAATTAGTGAGGATGACATTTTCCCCAAAGGGGATAATGATGCATTTCTTTGCATTCAATTTGAGGCCATGCTTCTGACACCAGTCATTAGTTTGAGTAAGGCCATCTTGGAGGATAGTCACATCAACAGGGGAATTTATGACAGTGCCTAGCTTGCAGTCATCTGCAAGCTTCGTCAACCGCAGATCACTGGTGTTGGCTTGCCCCTCAGAAAAGTATATCCCAAACAGTAAAGGCCCCAAGAACGATCCTTGGGGTACACCTAATTCTCCAGCTCAGTTATTAGAAGGGTTTGTCTCTTATTTTTCTAAACGGTATTCACCAGAAATCTCTTTCCTTATTTCTTTCTTTCTCTTCATTTACTGGGAAGTTATGACTGGGGTTTATAACATTTTCATTGAAGGCCTAGGGAGAAATGCTCCACATATTAGGTAAGTACATTTAAAGACAAAAAATATGGCATTTTATAAAATAAATTGAGTTTACATGAAAACGCAATTATATGAATACATCTAGAACACATTATGCAACATATAGTAGCCTACAAATTTTCATGAGGTAGTTGGTTATAGAGACATTGAACAGATTGACTGTGGATATTTTATGTAATGTGTTGGAACTACAGAGAAGGGTAGCAAAGGCAGTAAGACGTTTAGCAGGAGGACGAAATTAAGAGGAGAAGCAGTTACATGAAAGGGTCCATATTATATAAACTAAGCATTAAAATGTCGACTCACCTTTGATAGACACCTATTTTTCAAAGCTGCACAACATTGAACGGTCAAATCATCGATTTCTTTCCAAGGGAAAAAAAATCGGTTGGCCGTTCTTTTAAATCTGCCCTTTTCCTGACTGTAGTACAATCTCGGAGTTACTATATTTAATTGGGAGGGTGTGTGGGGGGTACAGCCCCCCCACATTGGGGGCTATGGGGCGGTGAAGCCCCCCAGTTTAATAGTGTTTGCTGTAATGCAGTGTGTGTGTTTGAACTACCGATTTCTTTCCCTTGGAAAGAAATCAGTAATTTGAGGGTTCGATATTGTGCAGTTTCCAGAAATAGGGGTTGATCAAAGGTGAGTCGACATCTTAATGCTTCTATATAATAAAGACCCACATGAAATACTGGGTATATTGAGGTATTGAGTTTGTATAGCAGTATATACTTAGCAGACATGACACTGGCACTTCACTCTCAAGATAACCTCATGTGCAAAATAATAACTGAGGATGTGTGTACCATTATTAATGCCCAGATTATGGGGAAAACACCAGGAAAGGATAGGTTTCCTCTTGAAGGATATATTTGTAGACATTTGATTACCAGGAAACTCCAACTGTGTAGAAGTCCATTTTCAGAGGAGGCCCTGGAAGAAAAGTTCCAAAAATATAAGTGGAGAGGAGGTAAATGGTTAGAAACAACTTACTTTACTCACCAATTTGTAGTAAGGACAGGTATTGTCAGAGGGAAACTATCATATCAGTTATAACCAGTTCAGGTAAAGACCCTATTAGGCCTGCTTCCTATAATCCAGCGCCAGTGCTAAATAGTGATTCTAAACTTTTTTTATGTCTCTTTTGGCACATAGAGTTGCTTGCCATATCGCCTTTAATTCATATAGACCAAATCACATTTGACCCAACTAAAGCTATTTATTTATTTATTTATTTATTTATTTATTTATTTATTTATAGACATTTGTTAACCGGGTTTGTCCAACTGGGCTTGTGACCCATTTTCAGTGGAAACCCGAGGAGAAAAGCTCCAGTAATACATTTTAAATCAAGTACAATTTTAAACAATATTGATATAATAGCAGTTATAGCAAAACGATTTGATAATATCCTAAAGATTGTCTTAATGATAGTGGATGCAGAGAAAACTAACACTAATGTCCTGATTGCTAGTATGGATGCTGAAAAAAAGCCTTCATTAGGATGGACTGTTTGTTTTTTATTTTGTACACTTGATTCCCCAAGGCATTCACATCTTTAATTAATAATAATAAAACCCATTTGTTGGCTAGGTAGGCCTACTGGACTCGCACACAGTCCCATTTCAGGTACAACCTGGGAACAATGTTATGTTAAGTGACTTGCTCAAGGATACACAGCAGGCAAATAACAGCTGAAGGAATCAAACTTTGTAGCACAGGATGTACTACCTCAGATTCTTAACCTTTTGCAAAAACCTGTACTCTGGAACATCTGTTGGATAAAGCAAGGTGCAAGATTTTCACTTAATTTTCAATTACTTAGGGAACCAGAAGGGAATGCCACTTATCCCCACTGTTATTTGCTAGCTGTCTAGAGCCCCTAGTGCTTAAAAGTAATAACTCTGTTTTTCCTAGGTAGAACATGGCTATAAACAAATTGAAATTGGTGCTGAAGGGAGATGACTTAATTTTGCTCTTGACTAATCCAGATGAAGATCTTTCCACTAACACTTAGTTACTGTGTCAGTTTGGTTTAATCTCAGCATATACACTTCACATAGCAAAGACTGAATTTAAGTAAAAATTCCACTGCAGGGTCTTTAACACCAACTTTTCCTGGCCTCTCTAGAGCTAATCAGATGTCATATCTGAGAGTTCATCTCACTCTTTCCAGATTTCAAAGGAAATATAAGTTGAACAAGAATTGAATAAAATGAGAGGAATTCATTAGGAAACAGGATTTAGTATGTTTGAATATGTCACATGGTGTGTCCTACCATTAGTGTTTTGCATGCTGAACAACATCTCCCAGGGTGTTTTACCCCAATACAGGTACAACAATTGAAGAAACTTTCATTAGATTTTGTTTGAGCTAAATCAACACACAAAATATGGTTTGAGATCTTGCACCTCTCATCAGACATGGGGAGCCTGGGATTTCCTGACTGGGGACATTATGCTAATGCATTCAGAATTAAAGAAGGCATGGCACTAATGAAAAATGGGGATACTCCAATATGGAAGGACATACCGTTATTTACAAATAGAGGCACTGATGCATAATATTGCCATCAGAACAGAGCTTAGAACACAGGATAGCCTTGAACCTAATTACAGGGCTAATATTCACCCTTAGGTAGGATTTTTAAGGCAACAGGAACCCTTGTTTGGAAGGTACACCTTGCATCCATACAGAATGATAATACATTCAAAGCATTTCCAAAGCAGGTACAGCAGCAGCAGTTTAAGAAATGAAGGAACTAATATTTTGTGACCAGCTAATGGAACATGGAGTGCTTACCCCAGACCAGCTAATGGAAGATGGAGTGCCTATCCCCAGACCAGCTAATGGAAGATGGAGTGCTTATCCCCAGACCAGGTAATGGAAGATGGAGTGCTTATCCCCAGACCAGGTAATGGAAAGATGGAGTGATTATTCCCAGACCAAGTAATGGAAGATGGAGTGATTATCCTCAGACCAACTAATGGAAGATGGAGTGATTATTCCCAGACCAGCTAATGGAAGATGGAGTGATTATCCTCAGACCAGCTAATGGAAGATGGAGTGATTATTCCCAATATAGTTTTAAAACTACTTTTGATCTGGATGAAGACCTGGAACATTACTACCAGAAGCTTGCCATCTGTCAACTTGTTACACTTTTTTAACTGATAGATCCATGGATGGTATACTGAAAGGTGCTGTTGTAGAGATTTATAGGGTTCTTACAGGCAATTAAACACAGTTTCTGGAGACTTTTAAAAAACAATTAAGGAGATACTTAGAGATTATAATAAGTACAGAGCACTGGACTAACCCTCTTAATGCCCCCAATATACAACTAAAGCTCAGAGATATTTGTTCTTTTGTGGTAATGCTTGTCCAAGTTCTTTTACACCACAGGCCAGTTGGTCAGGAAGTTCCCAGCAACTGCCTCTCCTCAGTGTTGGAGAAATAAGACCTCTGATTTGGGGGACTGGTTACAGATATTCTGACAATGCCCTGTTTAACAGAAATTTTAAAGAGAGGCTTTACCAGAAAGGCTCATCCAGACTCTGCTACACTTTGCTGTGAAGGAAAGGTTAGTTTGCTGTTATTTTTTGTATTTCTGTATTGCCTTTCTATATTTTGAATACTGTAGTTTGTTTTCTTTACCTTGTGTTTTGCTTGCATTCTGTTTTAACAGCATATTAAAACTTCAAAAGAGACCACAGCTCTCTGTTCTGAGTCAGACAGAATTTTTTCCCTCCCTCCCCACCCATTTAAGTTGTCTTGTTAAATACCACTGTCTTTCTAGTTGCCCGCCTCTTATGTTAATCTGACCATATATCTCATTTCTCTCTACTTTCACTGGCTTATGTGAGTAATCACAAAACCATCACTTTTGAAATCCCACCCTTCAATTATTTAAATTTATTGGCCATCCTACAGTATTTCATAGTACCAAAATACAAAAGTAACCACCACTTTCAGTCCATCTTGCTGTTTTAAAAATAGTAACTCTCCACTAAACCTTAACTTTTAAACAGGGAAAACTCAAGTTACCTACTTTCATATCTAACTTCTCTAGTGCACACTGCAGAGTGCATTCTTTTCAATCTTACCTTTAAGCATCCCTGTTACTAGCACTTTCTCTAATACCTAAAAGATCATCTCTACTTGACTCCAAGTAGACTTTTCTCTATCTGTTAAACCTAGCACTTGCTCCTACAGTACTTATTACCTTGATACGGCACTCTTATAGATAGCACCCCAAAAGGCAAACCCCCATTTCTCAGTCACCCACGTCCCCGAATCTCTTTTAAAGTTTTTGTCTAGTCCTTCTAGCATGTCGAGGGATCAGTTGCTAGTGTCCTCTCCTGCTCAGCTGGTGAACCTGAATATTGAGGCAATGTTACAATTGCCTCATGTACACAGACAACCATCTCCTCCTCCCACAAAACACAAATACATGCGAGAGATGCAACTATACGGCCAAACTGGAGGCTGAGCTCTTCAACATAGGACTGGCAAGACCAGTCAGGAGGAGAAGGTTACCACACACACTATAGACCCAGTCTCACATAGTACCATCACAACCTCAAATCATACACATAAACACACAAAGACATAGCTCTGATCAAAATCTACCAAAACAGCAGAGGCCACCAAAGCAGACACCCAAACAACCACCACCTCAGAACACAACACCTGCAACACATAGACCTCACAGTCAGAGTGTCAAACAGTCACAGCCCTTAAGGCCAAACACAATGCCAGACACACTAGTCATTGGTGACTCCATAGTCAGACACACTGACGCCCCGCCACCAGACTGAGTAAGGAGAAGGTCACAGTAAGCTGCCTGTCGGGCGCTAGAATCCGCCACATAATGCAAGCACTCAGGTCTCTCAACAGCAGGTACAAATACGACTCAGTCATTGTCCACGCTGGTGTAAACGACCTGAGACGCACTCCTTGGACTACATGAAAAGAGACATTGAGGAGCTCTCTGATTATGTAGCCCAGGCAGGTATGACCCTGACCTTGAGCAGTATCCTACCTTCACCAAGAATGATGCCACAATACAGAGATAAGATGATCAGCTTTAACAATTGGCTTAAACTCTGGTGTCATTCAAAGGGGATCCAATGTCTGTCTGCCTGGGATGACATGCTGGACAAGCCACGCTGCTTCAAGGGACGGCTTGCACCTGTCACCCTGGGATTCCGGATATTGGCAAAGGCTCTTGCCACCCCATAGTGCCTTTTTAGGCAAGGCTCAAATTCTAAACCTACCACCCTAGAACACAAAAAGGAAAAACTAAGGGTAATGCTGCTCAATGCCAGAAGTCTAAATCTCAAAATGCACGCACTCGAGGCCCTTCTCAGTATGGAGAACATCGATGTCTGTGCAGTGACAGAAACATGGTTCAAGGCTCCTGAGAGCACCCCAGCACTATCAGGTTTTACCTCTTATCATGCTCCGCCTCAAAATCGGACAATACCAAGAAAGGAGGGGGTATCCATATTCATCAAGGACACCCACACCTCAAGACTGGTGGCAACGACGATGCATCGGAGACCATCCAGGTGCAATTAACCATAGGCAAGACTGCTCTGCAAATTGTAGCATGTTACAGGCCACCCTCACAAACTCAGGAACCTCACATGGCCTTCCTGAAAACACTAGAGGGATAAATGTATCACCAAACACCATCATACTAGGTGACTTCAATTACCCTAATATAGACTGGGAACACTACTCAAGCCCAAACACCCTATCCCAAAAGTTCCTGGAATTCATAAACTCAAATGCCATGGAACAACTAGTCACCATCCCACAAGAGGAGAAAACATACTTGATCTCATCATCACGAACATGGGAGCACAATGTTCAACACCGAAGTATACCCTCACTGGTGAGATCAGATCACAAACTAATCTCACTGGAGGTCCTCATCCCACCCCCACCTGAAATAAAAAGACCACAGTAAAGAACTTCAAAGCCGACTTCACACTTCTAAAGACTAGCGTGGTCTCCTTTAAGGCCCCCGAGCCACCGGAAAACAGTACTCAAGCCACTGAATCACTTACAAATGCCTTCTACCAGCACCTGCAGGACTGCATGGATAAGGCAATCCCAAGCAAAACAAAGACTCTTTGTACCAAAGGCAAGCGCCCAGTCTGGTGGACCCCAGCCATAAACAAACTCTACAACAAAAGGAGGAAGCTACTACAAGATAGAGCAAAATCCTTAAAAGGTAAGACACCCTTGATCACTATAAGTAAAAACTAAGAGCTCTCATAAAATCATCCAAAGCAAATTTTGAGAGAAAAATAGCTAAAGACTCAAAAGACAATCATAAGGCCTTCTTTAGCTATGTTAGAAACCTGGGAGGAAACTCCCAGATATGCTCAGAACTAGTTCAAAATGATGTGAAGATTACTGATCCTACAGACATTGCCAACATACTGGCTGACAGGTTCAGTGCAAACTTTCCCCTCCCCCAAAAGGAGAGATATCTATACCAAGCGATTGCAGCCCCCAAACATCTCCAATGAGAACTGCTCCAAAGCAAAAACACAGCATCCATGGGACCTGATGGTGTCCCCGGCTGTGTGCTCCACGAACTCAACGAGGAATTAAACCCACAGCTAGGACAGCTGTTTAATCATAGTCTTACCTCTGGATACGTACCCAGGAGTGGCGACTGCAACTGTGGTCCCACTTCACAAAGGTGGTGCCTCCACCGACCCTGGAAATTACCGCCCATTAGCTTGACAAGCCTTATCTGCAAAGCCATGGAGAGGATCATAATGGACCTCATAAATAAAGACATAGGGAATTTGCAGACTTTGGATCCATCCCAGTTTGGCTTTGTCAAAGGCAGATCATGCCTTCTAAACTTGGTTGACTTTTGAAACAGTCACCAAAGCCATTGATGAGGGAAAGGCAGTCCATACAGCCTACCTCGATCTGGCAAAGGCCTTCGATACAATACCCCACTCGGGTATCATTGAAAAACTCATCAGCTTAAATGTTAACCCATACATCACAAGATGGGTTGCAAACTGGCTGAGTGACAGAACCCACAGGGTCAGAGTTGCCATGTCAGACTCAAAGCCTGTCACAAGTGGTGTACCACAGGGCTCAGTCCTGGGCCCACTCTTGTTTGGCATCTACTTTTCTGAAGTACAAGCAAACACAGGAGGGTTATGGCTGACAAAGTTTGCAGATGACTGCAAACTGGGCGCCATAGTAGAAAACACATCTGACACAGATATCCTTCAGAAGGGTCTCACAGAAACGGATAACTGGTGCCAGAGCCATGGCCTAAAGTTAAATGCCAAAAAATGCATAGTCATACCCTTCGGGAAAAACAGGGTTACCCCTAGCTACCAAATAGGTGGCAATCCACTGAGCACAGAAGAAGTTATCAGGAATCTGGGGACCCAGGTTGATAGTAGTCTGTCATTCGACACCCATGTAGCTAAAGTAGTTAGGAAGACCTTCTACATTGCCCACCTTATCATGAAGGGATTCTCATCTAGATCAAGGGAGGTCATAGTCTCCCTATACTCATCACTCATCAGACCAATGATTGAGTACAATGCCCCATTCGGAATGTATCTGACCCGACACTTGCAGCAGCTGGAGAGGCCACAAAAGTTCCACACCAAAAGGATAAAGGGTCTCAAACATCTGTCCTATGCTGCCCGACTGAAAGAACTCCAGCTCTATTCAGTCGCCACCGCTTGCTCAGAGGTGACCTGTGCCTGACATACAAGGCCATGTCAAACCCAGATTTGATGAATATGCTTCACCTCAAAAATCTAGATCCGTCAGAGCCACAAGGGCGGAGACTTAAACCTCGACACGGCTATTAATAGGACGTGCTGGAGGGATAGATTCATCACCCAAAGACTCCTATGCTGTGGAATAAAATCCGGTATATGTGAGGCAGAGCACTGGCTCTTGTTCAAGAGAAATCTTGACCAATGGATGGGAGATCGCAGATATACCCCAGGGATTACCTCAGTGTCACTGCTCAACAGAGGCACAGCAAAATAATGGGTATAGTTCCCCATACTAAAGGGGTGGCGTAAGCCACAAAACTATGGGCTAGGCTTGTAAATGCCCTCGGTCAGATAGCCTAGTATGAACCTATGAACCTATGAACCTATAAAATGCAAGGTGACTGTTTCACTGGCTGTATTTCTTATTGGTTACTTTTGGAATTGCCAAGTGGGATGAGTAGAGTTGGCCACTGTGAGCCTGATTTGCATATTGCAAAAAACGTATTACTAGGAAATGGAGGTCAAACATTCCTATCTTGATTTTGGAAATGAGAAAGCTTGCATAGGAATTGAAAGAGCTTGAGCCATCTTCAGATCCAAGACTTTCACATTCTGGGAACCTTCATAAATAGGGTCTGCTGGAGCACTGGCTAAAAGAAGATGCTTGCTCTGAATTGTAACTTTATTGACTTAATGTTAGGAACAGTCGGAATGAAAGGTTAAATTAAGAAATCTCCTGGACCCAGTTATTTGTATTTAAATTCTCCTTATCCTTAACAGTATAATATATTATTACACATCTGAGAGATATCGTAACATGTATTATTACACATCTGAGAGATATCGTAACATATATTACTACATATCTGAGAGATATCGTAACATATATTACTACACATCTGAGAGATATCCTAACATGTATTACTACACATCAGAGAGATATCGTAACATATATTATTATACATCTGAGAGATATCGTAACATATATTACTACATATCTGAGAGATATCGTAACATATATTACTACACATCTGAGAGATATCCTAACATGTATTACTACACATCTGAGAGATATCGTAACATATATTATTATACATCTGAGAGATATCGTAACATATATTACTACACATCTGAGAGATATTGTAACATATATTACTACACATCTGAGAGATATAACATAAATTACTACACATCTGAGAGATATTGTAACATAAATTACTACATATCTGAGAGATATAGTAACATATATTACTACACATCTGAGAGATATCGTAACATATATTACTACACATCTGAGAGATATCGTAACATATATTACTACACAACTGAGAGATATCATAACATATATTACTACACATCTGAGAGATATCGTAACATATATTACTACACATCTGAGAGATATCGTAACATATATTATTACACATCTGAGAGATATCGTAACATATATTACTACACATCTGAGAGATATCGTAACATATATTACTACACATCTGAGAGATATCGTAACATATATTACTACACATCTGAGAGATATCGTAACATATATTACTACACATCTGAGAGATATTGTAACATATATTACTTCACATCTGAGAGCTATCCTAATGGCCAGAGTCTCAGTACACTTTTTATGGTTAAAATGTTCACCTTATAGACACAAGGTGCAGGGTTTGATTCTCACATGGGATAATTGGCTAGGCTTAAAATGGCCGACAAGGGCAGTTAGCCTAGTAGTAACCTATGAACCTATGAATTAAGAAATATTTGTGCTGACATCTTCTGTAACTATGGGAAGCAAAAATTACCGTAGGTTTGTTTGAAGATGGTATATAATATGATTTATTTTCAATGCTTGTAGATGTTTTCTTTTGTACAGTATAATATTTGCATTAAAATAAAGATGAGTTTGGCAAAAAGAAAAAATTTGAGGAAGACATGGTTGTTATTGAGGTAAGATGAGAAAGAATAAATTCCATGCTGATCTCCAAGCATTGAACTGCTTTCTAAATTTGTATGTCATCATCAGATCATAGGATCATAGGAAGTTTCTAGGCTAATGGCCCTGGGGCACTTACAAGCTTAGCCAAGTTCTACCCTTATTTCCATGATTAGCACCTATTGCTCCTGTCCAAAAGGGACACAGGTTGAACTCGCAGAGTGAATTTACAGTTACCCATCCAATCATCTACATTGCGTTTGAAGAGGGCCAATGAGGTGCTGTGTTTGACATGAAGTGGGACTCTGTTCCATAGGTGTGGTAACCTCTGGGAGACAAATCTGTTCCTCCAGCAAAAAAGAACACACTGTGAACAAGCACCAACACTTCACTCAGTTTGATGAAGAAATTTATTTCTTCATCGAGCTGAGTGAAGTGTTGGTGCTTGTTCATAGTGTGTTCTTTTTTTCAGTTTTACATTTGTCATTTCATGTTCCTCCAGCAAATTCTATTAATGTCACATACCAGGTATGGTTTCCATGGTGGTACAGCGGTAGCATTGTTACCTCACAGCAAGAGGTTCTCCCATCCGATTCTCGGCATGGCCTGGGAGTGCCCTCTGTGTGGAGTCTGCATGTCCTCCCCTTGGTTGGATAACATTCGAAAGACATGCATGTGTAAATGGACATGCCTTCGTTGAAGGTCGGGCATCAAGCTGGCACCTCAGCGTTTTAAAAAATCTACTGCCAGTCATTAGCGGACCGGAGTTCCACTGTGGCAACCCCTTACCGGGAAAAGCCAAAAGACAAACAACAACAACTAGGTTAAGGTCTTTAGAGCAAGTAACTCAACTTGAATTGCAGATATGAAGTATTTCCATTAAAGCAGGGTCAGAGATTCGCTTATATGCAATGCAGAAATCTCCTGTGAGTAGTGTGTATAAAACAGAATAAAGTGACAGTGATTTCGGATGATTCACATAAGACCAATGCTGAAGATCTTGAATTTTCTTTGTGAGGAGCCTTTGTGGTTTCTCCAATTGCTGTATGTGCTTGGAAAGGTACATACCAAAAGGGAAGTTGTAGCTCAATATCGCCTGATGAGAGAAGAGTACAGGGAGGTTATAACTTCATTTTTTTCCAGACGCAATGCACTTACTTATGGGATGAGCAATACAGAATGCCTTTCTTACCACTGTGGAGACATGGTGATCAAATGTACGGTTACTGTCAACCTGTGTGCCCAGATCTCTCACCACTAAGTGCATACTTAGGGTGTTGCTATTGATGTGGTAGTTAGCAGGCACATTGCTGTTACCAAAAGGAAGGATAATACATTTTTTTGCATTGAGTTTAAGGCCATGACATTGGCACCAATCATTTGTTTGTGTAAGATTCTCTTGTAGGATGTTGGCATAATTTGGAGATTCTATGACCATTCCCACTTTGCAGTCATCAGCAAACTTTGTCAGCCACAGACCTTTAGGTTTTCCTTGCACTTTGGAGAAATAGATTCTAAACAGTAGAGGTCACAGGGCTGATCCCTGTGGAACACCACTGGTTACAGGTCTGCTGTTGGAGGTGGATTATCATATTTTGACTATATGGGTTCTATCAGTAAGCCAGTTAGACCCATCTAATGATATAAGGGTTGAAACCTAGCTGGGTGAGTTTGTCAATGATACCTGAGTGAGATATAGTGTCAAAATCCTTGGCTAAGTCTAAGTAGGCTGTATGCACAGATTTCCCCTCGTCCATGACCTTTGTGACTGTCTCAAAGAAGTCCATCAGGCTTAACAGGCATGATCTCCCTTTGACAAATCCAGACTGAGTAGGGTCAAGTGTATGGAGATTACCTATATCTTTGTTGATAAGGTCCATGATGATTCGCTCCATGGCCTTGCAAATAAGACCAGTCAAGCTAATAGGTCTATAGTTCCCAGGGTCAGAGAAAGCACCACCTTTCTGCAAAGAAATAACAGTGGTAATTTTCTGTTCAGCTGGGACAAAGCTGTTGCTTAGACTATGATTGAAAGAATACCCAATGGTGTTGCAATTCTTGTTGGAGTCCAAGTAGGACACAGCTAGGTATGTTATCAGGTCCCACAGATGCTGTGTTTTTGGCCTTAGAAAGGGTATATATGAACTGCTGTTTAGAGTTACAAGGTAGGGGACAGTTGGTAGGGATGTCATGGGATAGCTGTAGTCGGGACAGGGGAGTGAAGTTTTCACAGAACCTGCCTGCCAACAGGTTAGCTATGTCCACAGGCTCAGTATATGTGGGATCATTAATTACCAGTTTAGCACAAATCTAGGCCTTTCCTTTTAGGTTACAGATGTAACTAAAGAATGCCTTATGGTTGTCCTTAGTTGAGGAAGATAATCTGGATTCATAGTTTGCTTTGGAAAACTTCACAAGAAGACGTATTTGCCTGTTTAAGCTGCTGAAGAGGTGTTTCTAGTTTAGGGCTCACTTCCTCTAACTCTTAGACAGCAATTTCTTCCTCTTATTGCAAAGTTTGATAAGGGCAGTTGTCCACCAGGCAGGTTTGCTCTTCCTTGAGGAGCTTGTTTTGATCCTATCAGGTATGGCAGACTCAGTGCAGTTACACAGGTGTTTGTATAAAGCATTGGTGTAGAACTGGGCATAGTTGCCAGTTCCATTTGAGGGGGGAGGTGCAGTGAAGTTGTTTATACCAACCCGTAAAAAGTTGTAATCTGATTTAGAGAAGGTTTTAGTTTAGTTGCTGGTGGGGGGGGGGGGGTTCAGGTGTGATATTTACTTTGAATGAGACTGATTTGTGGTCATATCAAACTGGGGAAGACCTCACAGTGAGGATACTACAGTGGTTCCCCATATTGGTAAGCACCAATTCCAGGATATTGGCACCCCTTGTGGGGGTGTCAGCCAGCTGGTCCAGGGCATTGAATTTGAATTTGAGGACTCTTTGGGGAAGTGAGTGTGAGCACGAGTAATTTACCCAGTCAATAGATGGGTAGTTAAAGTCACCCAAAATCATTGCGTTCAAATGTATCTTGATAAACTCAAGTAGATCCAAATAGGCATAGTGGGTGCCCTGATTCACAGAGGAGGTCCTGTAGCTGGCAATGACTTCAACAGTTGTCCTACCAACAGTTGATTGCACCTGATGTATCTCCAGTGAATCATACTATTTAACCAATCTGGAAGTGTATTTATCTTTAATGAATATTGATACACTGCCTCCTTTAGTTTTCATGCCATCAGTTTGTGGTCTGAATGTGTGGAAGGAGGTGTAACCCAGTATGGCTGTGGTGCTCTCCACAGCCTTGAACCAGGTCTCTGTGACTGCACAAATGTCTGTATCTTCCAAGGTAAGGACTGCTTGTAGTGAGTTCAGTTTTATTTTAAGACTCCTTTCATTTAGTAGCATAACCTTGAGGTTGTTTTTAGATGGAGTTTTTATGTTGGGAATTTTGTCCTTTAAACACTGCCTAAAAAAGTCACTATGGGGGTGGCAAGAGCCTCAGCCAGTAGCTGAAATCCCAGGGGTGACAGATGAAGACCATTTCTGTCAAAGCATCGAGGTCTGTCATCATCATCAACCCCCTTTTTCTAATTTTTACATTCATATTGGGTGTCACAACAACTTTAGTGAATGTGGCCAAATCACCTAGAGATAATGTTTATACTGCCGAGTGGCTAGCCTGCTGTGATAGCTTATAATCAGTAGCAATAGTGGTAAAATGTTTACAAAATGTATTTATTGTAAAGCATACAAGTGTGCAGAGATATAGTATTTTATAAACACAGTAATGTAACTCCAGTAATAAAAAACTGGAATGTTATAATTAAAGATTTTGTTCTGTCACACAGTGCTACGTGATGGTAAATAGAAGATCAATGCCAAAATAAAAGGATGATGTTTGCCATGCCTCTCACCCTGCAAACATTGAAAACAAGAAAAAAGGCCTTTGAAAAGTAAGCACATCCAGGTAAAACTCTGGACAATGTCAAACAGCACATAACTCTTCGCACTTCCAGTAGAATGTGTGATACCACGGGAAAATGCATGCTTAAAAAAGAGAGCGTGACAAAAATTATGGAAAAATATTATCAAGGAGACAATGTAAAATTAATGAACTGTACTAAAAGACTACCACACAAGATCATTTTTTTTTGCTTCTGAAAAAAGGCGATGTGAATTGTGTGTCCACTTTCTTTATTATTAATCTTTGCTATTAATTATAGGTGACACTAGTATGTTGGTCATGTTGTGTAGTTTGCTGTGTGCAAGACAGCTTCAAAACTTACATATGATAAGGGGAGGTAAGGAATTTTGTGAAGGGGTAAATTAAGCCTGAAAATAGGGACATTCCTCCAGAAACAGGTGTATCGTGTGCAAGGATAAAACAGGCTTGAAAATAATTAAGTTAACCAAGCTTGCAGGAAAGTTATTAACTATTTTATAAGTAAATAAAATAGTTACCCATCTCCTCTGTTCAGGGCCCAGCATATACATATCAGCTGAATACTCTTGCACCTAGTCTGCAGTAAGTTCTGTTTTCTTTTCTTTTTTATCTCTGCTCACGGTAACCAACAGGTATAGTTATTAGCCAGTTTTAAGAAAACAGTTCTCAGTTTATATAGACTGATAATGTAACATGAAAACACCTAATATTTATCTTACTATTATCACAAAAAAAAACTCATGTTAAATGGAAATTATCTGTCTCTCCTCCAGTGGGATTCCAAAAGCATTTCTCTAAGCTGTTCCAAGATGCCTCATTGTAAGGCTGCTTCATAGAAAGGTGTTACAGTGGAATGTCTCAGAGCAACTTTTACTAAAGTCATCAGAATCCCACTATTATATTATTAGGCACAAGTAACCTGCTTAAGAAACACAGCACACTATAAGTGCTCATAATTAGCTTTGTCTAAAGGGAACTTCCTGGTTGTAACTTAAAAGATCAAATGATCTAGATATAATAAGTCATATTCAATTGTAATTCATTCTATATGTCAGATTATATCCTTGCAGCTAAAGACACCTCACTTTATACTGATCATTTGCCTTATGCATTCATTACTGTGTTTCACAGTTCAAATACCAATGTGCATATTGTCATTCACTATAGACAACGTTATTTCTCATTATAAAGGCCACATCATATTTTTGACCACTCATCCTCTTATAGATGCTTACTATGCTTGCTGTCTAAGGGATCATAGAGACGCCTTGCCCAATTTCTCAGCCCCTCCCTAAGTGTTTGATTAAGTAACTTGCTCAAGATTACACATTAGGCAAATGAGAGCTTAAGGAATCAAACCCTGTACTACAGGAACTATGGCTTAACATCATTAACCCACTGCACCAGCTGCCAGATAAAACAACTGCTAAGCCCATTAATATATTTAAAAATGCTGTCACAAATTAAACATATAAGCCAGCTGTGTACTCCTACACTAGTAATCAAACATCTTATTTTTCTTTGACTAAGGCGAATGATGATGAGATGATAAAGATGATCATGATAAGTAAATATTTAAAGATATGAATGATAGGTTTATGTATTTAATACTGCAAAAATCAGTAAAACCTTGACTATTTGTGAACCCTGGATGTTCTGACAGTAAGTTGATCAATAGAAGACCTCACAGACTAATAAACAGATCTGGTTTACCTAAGCCTCTGGATTCAGAAACAAGGGTTGCACGGCTGCATAATGGCAAACTAGATCAACTGAAGTACCACAAATGTGGCCTGAAAATTGTCGAATAGCACCACAGTGATTAACTGTAAGGAATGTGCCCACAAAAAAATCCACAGACCATGGTAAAAAGGAGCACTGTATGACAGTGGTCATGTGACTTCAGGATTACAATACTGTGTGTGCAGGTGTCACTTATTCACATGCATATTTATTTATTTAACATTTGTTTTACCAGTAAACTCTGACTTGGAACAAATCCAATTTTCAGTGGAGGCCCGGGGAGAAACACTCCAGATGCGTGTCTTTGTAACATGGGAGGAAACCCACACAAACGCAGGGAGGATGCAGACTCCACACAGAAGGCATTCCAGAGCAGAACCGAACCGGCGAACCTCTTGCTATGAGGTCACAGTGTTACTACAGCACCAGTGTACAGTCCACCACAACACATGGTTGTACTGATATGAGAATTGCTGAAAGTCATAACAAGTGCTTCTCAGTAAAGTCCTTAACAATTTATTGGCATCTATCCACAACCACCCTTTTCTTATATTTATCAAAATGGGGTCAGGATGTCACATCAACAGTGACAATCATCTAGAATCAATGCTCACGTCACAGGGTGGATAGTCCTGCCAAGTTTTTTCTTCCATACCACACACATACACACACACACACTCGTGTGTGTGTGTGTGTGTGTGTGTGTGTGTGTGTGTGTGTGTGTGTGTGTGCATTTGGGATTCCTGAATGTAGTCAACACAGCAAAATGTTGAGAGCTGCTCAATAAACCACAGTTGGTCGAAATATGCAGATGATTGACATGTGTGCTAGATCGACAATACCTGTGAGCAGTATATTCCCTTACTCCGGCAATTGTGCGATATCTGATATATTAGTACATATAATTAGCAGGGGAGTATGGTGGTGCAGAGGGCCTTGTCCCACATAAAAAAGCAATGTTTCTTTTCTTGTTTGTTTGTTTACATGCTGCAAGGACTGTTCTTGTGCAAGAGCAGTTGTCTTTTGATGTTGCATTATCCACCCTTTGTAAATGAATCCCATATTATTATATATACATACATACACACACTTAAATATATAGTGAGACAAATGAAAATGTTATGTAAAAGGGTAGAGGGGAAAGAAAGTAAGGGGGAGTTATGGACTGGAAACTGGATACAGGGATGGCAGTGGAGGACACTAACTACAGGCAAAGACTGCAGGAGAAGAGCTATATAAAAGAGGATGGACACTAAACTGAAGCACAGACAGAAGGGAGAAAAGATGGTGACCGGGAGAATCAGACTACAAGTAGGAGAGAGATTTGCAACCCAAGAAAGGGAACAGCATGATGGGATATATGATAGGGTAACAGCTGATCTTCACACTGCCCAGTGCTGTACCAGCCAGAGGTCAGTTATCTCTTTCAGTGCCCTCTCTGCTGGATCCAGCAATTGGTGTCTGATTGACAGGAACAGACAGGATTTTATCAGTACTAGTTACAATAGGATGCTTTTCAGCTGACCTGTGCAAACATCCAGCCACTAGTCCATAGGTTCATAGGTTGATACTAGGCTATATGCCCTAGGGCATTTATCAGCCTAGCCAGAGTGTATTTGGCTTACACCACCCCTTAAAAAATGGGTTTTACTGTGCCCTATTTTTGGTTACTTTATTGAGCCTGCCTAGCAGTGACACAGAAGTGATCCAGGAGTGAACTTACGATCTCCCATCCACTTGTCAAGATTTCTCTTGAAGAGAGTCAGTGAGGGGCTCTGCCTGATATGGACTGGGATTCTATTCCAGAGTACTGGGAGCCTCTGGGTCAAGAATCTGTCTCTCCAGCATGTCCTATTAATTTCTGTGTTGAGATTCAAATCACTTGAGTGCATAACTCTAGTGGATTTGGATTTTTTGAGGTGGAGCATGTCCATTAATTCTGGGTTGGACATAGCTTTATAAGTCAGGCACAGATCACCTCTAAGTAGGCGGTATGCAGCTGAGTAGAGCTGGAGTTTCTTTAACCTAGCAGCATAGGTCATCTGTTTGAGACCCTTGATCCTCTTGGTGAGGTATTTTTGTGGTCTCTCCAGTTGCTGCAGGTGACGGGTAAGGTATATCCCAAACGAGGCATTGTATTCAATTATGGGCCTGATGAGGGATGAGTAAAGGGGCACAATGACCTCCTTGGATCTAGATGTGAACCCTTTCATGATGAGATGGGCTATATAGAAGGTCTTTCTAACCACTTTGGCAATGTGGTTGTCAAAGGAGAGATTACTATCAACTTGGGTTGCCAGGTCCCTAATTACTTCCTCCGTACTTAATGGATTTCCGCCTCTATGGTAGTTTGTGGGCACTTTGTTTTTCCCAAAGGGTATGACTATACACTTCTTGGCATTTAGTTTCAGGCCATGGCTTTGACACCAGTTGTCTGTCTCTGTGAGACCCTTTTGGAGGATGCCTGTGTCAGCTGGAGAGTCAATTATGGCACCCAGTTTGCAGTCGACTGCAAACTTGGTCAGCCATAGTCCTCCCGTGTTGGCCTGTACCTCTGAAAAATATATACCGAACAAGAGCGGTCCCAGGACTGAGCCTTGTGGGACATCACTTGTAACAGGTTTAGAGTCTGACATAGCTCCAGCAATTCTGACCATGTGGGTTCTGTCCTTGAGCCAGTTTGCAACCCATCTTATGACATAGGGGTTGATATTTAGGCTGGAGAGCTTATCTATGATGCCAGAGTGGGGTATGGTGTCAAAGGCTTTTGCGAGGTCCAGGTAGGCAGTGTGAACTACCTTCCCTTCATCTATGGCCTTGGTGACTGTTTCGAAGAAGTCTACCAGGTTCAGGAGGCAGGATCTGCCTTTAACAAAGCCAAATTGTGTAGGATCTAGCATCTGTAGTTCCCCAATTTCTTTGTTTATGAGTCCCATGATGATCCACTCCATGGCCTTGCAGACTAGGCTAGTCAGGCTTATGGGGCGATAGTTCCCAGGGTCCATTGAGGGTCCACCTTTGTGGAGTGGGACCACTGTTGCTGTACGCCATTCCTTGGGTACATAACCTGTAAAAAGGCTGAGATTGAACAGTAGCCTAATATGAGGTTTTAGCGCCTCTTGGAGCCCCTGTAGGATGCAGCCCAGGACACAGTCCGGTCCCATTGATGCTGTGTTTTTTGCTTTGGAGAGGGCGGCTCCTACCTGAGCATCTGTGATGACAGGGAGATGACTCTCTGCTGGGATAGATAATTGCTCCTTTGGGGGGGGGGGAATTTGCACTGAACCTGTCCGCCAGGATGTTTGCACTGTCTGTGGGTTCAGTTTATTTTTTGTCATTTTGGACTAACTCCGAGCATATCTAGAAGTTGCCACCCAGGTTTCTAACATAACTAAAGAAAGCCTTGTGGTTGTCTTTAGTGTCTTGTGCAATTTTTCTCTCGAAGCTGGCCTTGGAAGATTTTATGAGGGACCGTAGTTTTTTGCTGGTACTGATCAGTGATGCCTTCTTATTGAGGGATTTTGCTCTATCCTGCAGAAGCTTTCTCCTTTTGTTGTATAGTTTATTTATGGCCGTGGTCCACCAGACAGGACGTCTGCCTTTGGAGGATTGGGTCTTGGTTTTATTTGGGATTGCATGATCCATGCATTCCTGAAGATGTCCACAAAATGCATTTATATAGGACTCTGCTGTTTGGGCCATAGTTTCCACTGGCCCGGGGGCCTTGAGTGATTTCACCTTGGTTTTGAGGAGTGTGAAATTAGCCTTGGAGAAGTTTTTTACTGTGGTTTTTTGGGGTGGTGGTGGGGTCGGGATGTTTATGTCCAGCGAGACTAATTTGTGGTCTTATCTTACCAATGAAGGGTGTACCTCTGGTGTAGAGCACAGTGCCCCCATGTTTGTGATGACCAGGTCAAGTATGTTTACACCTCTTGTAGGCATGGTGACCAGTTGTTCCATAGCATTTGAGTTTATAAATTCCAAGAAACTCTGGGCTAGGCTGTTAGGGCTTGAGTATTGTTCCCAGTCTATGCTTGGGTAGTAGAAGTCCCCCAACATAAAGGTATTTGGAGAGACATTCATATTCTCCAATGTTCTCAGGAAAGCCACGTGAGGTTCGAGACTCTGGGATGGTGGTCTGTAGCAGGCTATAAACTGAAATGCAGTTTTGCCTACTGTTAGTTGCACATGGATGGTTTCTGATGCTTCATGCAGTGCCACTAACCTGGAGGTGTGGGTATCCTTGATGAATATGGATACTCCCCCTCTTTTTGTGGTTCAGTCCGAGTTTTGGGGCCAGAAAGCATGGTATAAGGTATAACATGGTAGTGCTGGGGTGCTTTCAGGAGCCTTGAACCAGGTCTCTGTTACTGCACAGACATCAATTTTCTCCATGCTGAGGAGAGCCTCGAGTGCTTGCATTTTTAGGTTTAGACTTCTGGCGTTGAGCAGCAATACTCTTAGTTTGTTTTTCCTTGTGTTGTCTATGGAGGTGGGTTTGTCTTTTGAGCCTTGCCTAAAAAAGGCACTATGGGGGTGGCAAGAGCCTTTGCCAGTATCTGAAAGCCCAGAGGTGACAGGTGCAAGCTGCCCTAGCGAAGCAGTGTGGCTTGTCGAGCATGTCATCCCAGGCTGACAGACACTGGATCCCCATTGAATGACACCAGAACTTTAGCCAATTGTTAAAATTGATCATTTTGTTTTTATACTGTGGCATCATTTTCGGTGAGGGTAAGATGCTACTCAAGGTCAGGATCATAACAGTCTGGGCTACATGATCTGAGAGCTCCTCTATGTCTGTTTTCATGTAGTCCAGGGAGGTATGGCTCAGGTCATTCACACCAGCATGGACGATGACAGAGTCATATTTGTACTTGCTATGGAGTGACCTGAGCGCTTGTGTTATGTGGCAGATCCTGGAACCCGACAGGCAGCTCACCATGACCTTCTCCTTGTTTAGCCTGGTAAGTGGGACGTCAGTGTGACTGACGATAGTCACCTATTACAAGTGTATCAGGTGTGTTGTTTGTCCTTAAGGACTGTGACTGTTTGGCACACTCATTTTGTGAAGTATGTGTTTCATTTTTTTTGTTGTGCTGTAGAGGTTGCACAAAACCAGTCTCACATAAAGCTATCACAACAATGAATCAAACACATAAACACACAAAGTCATACTCGGAGGCACTGAGCAAAAATTTACCTAAACAGCAGAGGCCTCCAAAGCAGACATCCAAGCAACTGCCACCTCATGACACACCACAGGCAACACATAAACCACAAAATCAGTGTGCAAAGCAGTCACAGCCCTTAAGGCCAAATACAACACCAAACATACTTGTCATAGGTGACTCCATAGTCAGACACACTGACGTCCCACTCACCAGGCTGAACAAGGAGAGGGTCACAGTAAGCTGCCTATCGGGCGCTAGAATCTGCCACATAACACAAGCACTGGTCACTCCACAGCAAGTACAAATATGACACAGTCATTGTCCATGCTGGTGTGAATGACCTGAGACGTACCTCCCTGGACTACATGAAAAGAGACATAGAGGAGCTCTCTGATTATGTAGCCCAGGCAGGTATGACCCTGACCCTGAGCAGTATCCTTCCTTCACCAAGAATGATGCCACAACATAGAGACAAGATGATCAGCTTTAACAATTGGCTTAATTTCTGGTGTCATTCAAAGGGGATCCAGTGTCTGTCTGCCTGGGATGACATGCTTGACAAGCCACGTATTTCGCTAAGGGACAGCTTGCACCTGTCACCCTGGGATTCGGATATTGGCTAAGGCTCTTGCCACCCCATAGTGGCTTTTTAGGCAACGCTCAAATTCTAAACCTACCACCCTAGAAAACAAAAATGGGAAGAAACTAAGGGTAATGCTGCTCAATGCCAGAAGTCTAAATCTCAAAATGCACTCACTCGAGGCCCTTCTCAGTATGGAGAACATCGATGTCTGTGCTGTGACTGAAACCTGGTTCAAGGCTCCTGAGAGCACCCCGGCACTATCAGGTTTTACCTCATATCATGAGTTCCGGCCCCAAAACCCGGACCACACCACAAAAGGAGGGTGTATCCATATTCATCAAGGATACCCACACCTCCAGGTTGGTGGCAATGCACGAAGCATCGGAAACCATCCAAGTGCAATTAACCATAGGCAAAACTGCTCTACAATTTGTAGCATGCTACAGGCCACCCTCTCAAACTCAGGAACCCCACACAGCCTTCCTGAAGACACTGGAGGGTATAAATGTATCTCCAAACACCATTATATTGGGTGACTTCAACTACCCGAATATAGACTGGGAACATTACTCAAGCCCCAACTTTCTAGCCCAAAGGTTCCTGGAGTTCATAAATTCAAATGCCATGGAACAACTAGTCACCGTTCCCACAAGAGGAGAAAATATACTAGATCTCATCATCACAAACACGGGACAAAATGCTCCACAAAGTATATCCCTCATTGGTGAGATCAGATCACAAACTTATCTCACTGGAAATCCACATCCCCCCACCCCAAACAAAAAGACCACAGTGAAGGACTTCTCTAAAGCAAAATTCACACTACTCAAGACTGGTGTGGTATCCTTCAAGGCCCCGAGCCAGTGGAAACCACAACCCAAGCTGTGGAAGCCCTTACAAATGCCTTCTAACACCTCCAGGACTGCATGGATCAGGCAATCCCTAATAAAACCAAGACTCTTTCCACCAAGGCAAACGTCCAGTCTGGTGGACCCCAGCCATAAACAAACTTTACAATAAGAGGAGAAAGCTGTTACATGATAGAGCAAAATCCATAAAAGAGAAGACACCCTTGATCATTATTAGTAAAAAATACGAGCACTCATAAAATCATCCAAGGCCAACTTTGAGAGAAAAATTGCCATAGATTCAAAAGACAATCATAAGGCCTTCTTCAGCTATGTTAGAAACCTGGGTGGAAACTCCCAGATATGCTCAGAATTAGTCCAAAATGATACAAAAATCACTGAACCCACAGACATTGCCAACATACTGGCAGACAGGTTCAGTGCAAACTTCACCCCCCTCTCCCTCCCAAAAGGAGAGATAACTATCCCAGCGGAGTGTAGCCTCCCAGACATCTCAAATGTGCAGGTGAAAGCTGCTCTCTAAAGCTAAAACACAGCATCAATGGGACCGGATAGTGTCTGCTACATGAACTCAATGAGGAACTAAACCCGCATATAAGGCAGCTGTTTAATCTTAGCCTTACCACAGGATACGTGCCCAAGGAGTGGCGTACGGCAACTGTGGTCCCACTCCACAAAGGCGGTGCCTCTACGGACCCTGGTAATTACCGCCCCATAAGCTTAACAAGCCTCGTCTGCAAAGCTATGGAGAGGATCATAATGGAACTCATAAACAAAGACATAGGGGACTTGTAGACATTGGACCCAACCCAGTTTGGCTTTGTTAAGGGCAGATCATGCCTTTTGAACTTGGTCAACTTCTTTGAAACAGTCACCAAGGACATTGATGAGGGAAAGGCAGTCCATATAGCCTACCTTGACCTTGCAAAAGCTTTCGACACAATACCCCACTTGGGTATTATAGAGAAACTTACCAGCTTAAATGTAAACCCATATGTCACAAGATGGGTTGCAAACTGGCTAAAGGACAGAACCCACAGGGTTAGAGTTGCTGGCGCCATGTCAGACTCCAAGCCGGTCACAAGTGGTGTCCCACAGGGCTCAGTCCTTGGCCCCCTGTTGTTCGGTATCTACTTCTCAGAAGTACAGGCAAACATAGGAGAACTATGGCTGACAAAGTTTGCAGATGACTGCAAACTGGGCCATAGTGGAAAGTACATCGGACACAGATATCCTTCAGAGGGTCTCATAACTGGTGCCAGAGCCATGGCCTGAAGTTAAATGCCAAAATGTATAGTCATACCCTTCGGGAAAAACAAGGTAACCCCAAGCTACCATATAGGTGGCAATCCATTAAGCACAGAAGAGGTTATCAGGGACCTGGGGACCCAGGTTGACAGTGGCCTTTCTTTGACACTCACATTGCTAAAGTGGTTAGAAAGACCTTCTACATTGCCCACCTGATCATGAAGGGATTCACATCCAGATCAAGTGAGGTCATTGTTCCCCTGTACTCTTCACTTATCAGACCATTGATCAAGTACAATGCCCCATTCGGGATGTATCTCACCCGACACCTGCAGCAATTGGAGAGACCCCAAAAGTTCCTCACCAAAAGGATAAAGGTACTCCAAAATCTGTGATATGCTGCCAGACTGAAGAAACTCCAGCTCTATTCAGTTGCTCAGAGGTGACCTGTGCCTGACATACAAGGCCATGTCCAACCCGGAATTAATGGACATGCTCCACCTCAAAAAATCCCAATCTACCAGATCCACTAGAGCAAGCAACTTAAACCTTAGCACGGATATAAATAGGACATGCTGGAGGGATAGATTTGTCACCCAGAGACTCCCTATGCTGTGGAATAAAATCCCGGTCCATGTGAGGCAGAGCACCTCGCTGGCTCTGTTCAAGAGAAATCTTGACCGGTGGATGGGAGATCATAGGTTTACCCCGGGAATCATCTCTGTGTCACTGCTGGACAGAGGCAAAACAAACTAATGGGCACAGTATTTTTTAACATAAGGGGTGGCATAAGCCACAAAACTTTGGGCTAGGCTTATAAATGCCTTAGGGCAGATAGCCTAGTATAAACCTATGAACCTACCTATGAACCTATGTCTGCTTTGGAGGTCTCTGCTGTTTAGGCAGATTTGTATTTAGAGCCTCCGAGTATGTTTTAGTGTGTTTATGTGTTTGATTTGATGATGTGGTAGGTCTATGTGTGACTGGATTTGTGGTGTGACTGTACATGGCTACCTTCTCCCCCTGACTGGCTGCACCAGTATTGCATTGAGAGAGCTTAGCCTCCAGTTTGGCTAAATGGTTGCATCTCTCACATATATTAGTATTTGTTGGGAGGAGGAGAGGGTTGTCTGTGTACATGAGGCAGTTGTAACATTGCCTTAGGATTTCCAGATTTCACCAGGTGGACTGGAGAGGAGACTGGCAACTGACCTTTGGACATGCCGGTATAGTATAAGTAACTCCTTTAAGGTTGGTAAAAAGGACCAATAGGGGAACGAGTATTCCTAGGGAGTATATGAGGATGTAGTGCTATTCGTTTTTGAGTGCTAACTTATATAATTGCTTGTAAGAGTAGTGCTAGTTATAGATTTAGAATAATGTCTTTACTTGAGAGAATAGATCAGGTCTAAGAGAAAAAGTGAAGAGCAGACTTTGTGGAGCCGAGAATGGTTTAAGCCTGGCTAAGCGGCGTTTTTATACAGGGAACTTTAAAGAGCTACGACCAATAAACTACAAGATTCTTGGTCACTCCTCCAGGGACAGATAGGCTGTTCAAAGCTCCCCACTCTCACTGGTGAACAAAGAAGCTTCCTTCTATCTAAGTAAGGAAATGGGCAACACAGGAACTTTTCAAAAGTCCAGAATACAGCAATGCCTGTATAAGGGACTATTCTAGGTCAGGAAAGGTGGGAAACAAGAATATTTTTTTGTTTTTTCTTTTTTTTTCAGAAATACAGCAGGAAAAGTACAGTAAATTCTAAACACAGGCTAGCGCACTTGAGTGGGCAGCCTCAACAGTTAAAATTCAAACAAACAAACTTTTAAAAGTGCAGGTATGAGAAAAACACAGAAAACAGACTTAAAACAGGTAAATCAACAGTTTAAACTCGCTTTTCGGCAAGGAAAGGCAGTCGCACAGGTAATAACAGTAAAATATACTTAAATCCTGAAAGCAGTCACTCTTTTCATTTCTCTGCTGCTAGCACCACTCTGCAGGACCACGAGGAGCTGTTGCTGAGCAGGAACAAGCGAAAAACCACGCCAAAGTGCGTTTTTATACAGAGAACATTAAAGAGCTAGAAAATTGGCCCAAGACGGCCAATAAACTACAAGATTCTTGTGCTGAGGTCACTCCTCCAGGGACAGATAGGCTGCTCAAAGCTCCCCACTCCCACTGGTGAACAAAGAAGCTTCCTTCTATCCAAGTAAGGAAATGGGCAACACAGGAACTATTCAAAAGTCCAGAATACAGCAATGCCTGTATAAGGGACTATTCTAGGTCAGGAAAGGTGGGAAACAAGAATATTTTTTGTTTTTTTCTTTTTTTTTCAGAAATACAGCAGGAAAAGTGCAGTAAATTCTAAACACAGGCTAGGGCACTTGAGTGGGCAGCCTCAACAGTTAAATTCAACAAACAAACTTTTACAAGTGCAGGTTTTAGAAAACACAAAAAACAGGCTTAAAAGAGGTAAATCAACAGTTTAAACTCACTTTTCGGTGAGGAAAGGCGGTCACACAGATAATAACAGTAAAATATACTTATATCTTGAAAGCAGTCACTCTTTTCATTTCTCTGCTGCTAGCACCACTCTGCAGGACCACGGGGAGCTGCTGCTGAATAGGAACAAGCGAAAAACCGCGCCAAGGTGGGTTTACTTTAAAGAGCTAGAAATTGGCCCAAAACGGCCAATAAACTACAAGATTCTTGTGCTGAAGTCACTCTCCAGGGACAGATAGGCTGCTCAAAGCTCCCCACTCCCACTGGTGAACAAGGAAGCTTCCTTCTATCCAAGTAAGGAAATGGGCCACACAGGAACTATTCAAAAGTCCAGAATACAGCAATGCCTGTATATGGTACTATTCTAGGTCAGGAAAGGCGGGAAACAAGAATATTTTTTGTTTTTTTTCTTTTTTTTTCAGAAATACAGCAGGAAAAGTACAGTAAATTCTAAACACAGGCTAGCACACTTGAGTGGGCAGCCTCAACCATTAAATTTAAACAAACAAGCAAACTATCAACTATATAACTATATCCTACAACTCCTTTTGGGTAATATATAGTGACCAACTGGTGATGATACCAGCAGGAGAGATGACACTTTCCCAGTGGCAGAGCACAAGATGACACTACATAAGCTCCTGATGGATTACCTCTATCACCTGCTAAAAGGTAGGATTTGAGGCAGCTGGGGAATGATGATATAGGAATGGAGAGGTAACCACTGTCACATGTCAAATGTGTTTAACACTGCATAAAACAGTGCATAATTTTGTGAAATAAAACAACAAACATCAAATAAATATAAAAGAAAGATATCAGAAAGAGTGAGAAATGACAGGGAGAAACATTAGCGAGACTGTGTAATGCTGTCAGGTATACAGTTATGTAGGGAAGTAAAATGCTGTTATGTAATAATACCAGTGTAAAACAGTATTGCTAACCTGCCTCACAAAAGAGTAGAATTTCAGGAAGTATGTCTCATTGATATAAGGACATGGATGATACGCAGTCCTCCTGTGTTTGTATGTAAGGTGACCAATATGTTTGGCGAAATGCATGAATGCAGTGACCATAGGAGTTAGACTGGGATGAGTTTGCTTAAAAATGTTCAGTGGCCAAGGGTCATACAAGCAGTTGCCAAATGTATCCTACCATATGGATACCTGTACGGCAACAACTGGTACATGCCAATGAGACAGCAAAAACAGTGTCCTAAACTTGGGCACCATGCATTGGCTGGAAGTCATGTAGTGCAACATACACCAGGCAGCAGTGTACAACAAGTTCATGGCCATGAGGTATGCCCAGGGTATGCCAAGAACAAATGACACTGCCATAAGGCTTGCAGGGGACAGCACATACAGTATGCTGGACAATCATACCAGTGTGCCCTGTATGGATGGCAGGACTATGGCACTGGAGATGACAATGGAGGTGGACAAAACTATGGGTGTGAGATAGAGTATGGAAAACACCATGCCAGAGGCAGAAGACAAGGCAGTCATATGATCTTCAACCTGACAGCATGTACAATAGACACACAGCAATGTACATTGTTAAACGTAGAGGCCATACCATTTACAATTTGCATTGGTAGGAGCTTGGTTGATTTGTAAAAGCTATTTGATCTGTTTTTTTCTGGTTTATACACCTCTATTTTACATTTTGATTGCTCTCCTGGTCTTTGTTTAATTAAGTCTATATATCACTAATTCAAAACATATTCCTGGTAATTTTGGATCAGAGGATGACCTGATATACTGCGGACAACAAACTGTAGTGTCTAATATATCTGGTAGCTTACATCAGTTTGAATTTTTCCTCAACCCTCCCACCCTTTTGCTGTTGTTGTTTTAAAAGCCAGTGTACTTATAGTAATCTGACTACCAAAGTCCCTCCCTCCCCTTTGACTGCTATTGTCAGTTGTGTAAGCTGATTAGGTACTTTTCCCACCCATTGTTTTACATATATCCACCATAATGAGAACTCCACTCAGCAAACAGGTATTGTTCTTGACCTGTTCTCCCTTACTGCAAATCATAATTTTCACAAAGCTCCCAGGTGCTTAGCATCCTTGCCACACTGTGTGAGGGTCTTGAATAAATTCTATGCTATCCCTGGTAGATAAAATATTTATCTTACTGGTTTGAACTTCATTTAACTGCTTTATCTGCCACTTTTTGAACTTTAAATCTTTTTCAAGTACTCCTGATATTACAATGTTTGCCAGTTGCTGAGAACTTCTCTTTTGAGAAGCTTTACTGACAGTCTTACTGTGTAAGTTGCTACTTTGTATTTTTGTTGGTACTTAAGAGTTGGCCCTGCTAAAGTGATTCTACACAATTCCCTTTGTTTTAAGGGCCTATATAAATTAGCTCTGTTGAGAGGCACTTGGCTGATTCCCACAGAGCTCAGAAGCACTTAGTGTCCTTGCCTGAGCCTCTGAAATGATTTCCTTACATCATGTGCCATTCAGGTGCAAGATAAGTACTTGTATTTAAACATTGCTCTACCAGAACCTATTCTAGTGATCGACTAGTGATTTCTTGTTTTATTTGTGCATTTATCTGTATTTAAGGCTAAAAGTACTGCATTTGCTCAAACTGTCTTGCAATTGGTCTGATTGAATTAAAATTGCCTTGTCTATGTAGTTTGTTAAGGTTGTTTTGTGGTAGCATGACTCTCAAGCAATCATTTTCATGTTTTTACATTAAGAGGACTGGGATATTCCATCTTGTGACAGCAGGGGATGGCCTGGTCTATTGGAAAACACAGACGTTAACCTATAAAACTAGCATTGGGACTTTCACCTGCAGTTTAGTTGATGCATTGCACAAAGTCACATTCAGAGCAGCTAGTTTGCCCATCAGAGAGAATTAATACCATATCCTATCACTGTATATATAATACTATATCCTATCACTATCTAATATCATATCCTATCACTATCTAATATCATATCCTAGCGCTATCTAATACCATATCCTAGCACTATTCAACTCTAGTCCTTAACTCTAGAGACCACCCTAGGAGACCTCTGTACAACTCAGTCATCAAAGCCTATTAGCCACCCAAATATAGGCTTGGACAACATGGATATGTAATTTCCAAATGTCTCCACAGACTGCTTGTAAATATTGGCATCCTGACACAATGTAGCAGTTGTCTCATATTCATTGACAACCTTTTAATCCACCACACATAGTGTCCACACTTACATAGACCATCAACTGACCCTAGGAACTACAGACCCATTAGACTGATTTTAGTTTATATGCAAATCCATAGAACAAGTTATCATGGAAATGATCAACAAAGACATTGGCAACCTACAAAGACTGGACCCATCCCAGTTTGGTTTTGTCAAAGAAAAGTCATGCCTACTTAACCTGGTAGTTTTTTTTGAGGAGGTAGCCAAGGCAGTGGATGAAGGGAAAATGGTGCATACCACCTACCTTGACCTGGCTAATGCATCCAACACAATACCCCACTCAGGTGTTGTGGAAAAACTCACTGAACCAGGCATAAATCCTCACACAATTTACTGGTTTTGCAGCTGGCTCACAAATAAGACCCAAGAAGTAAGGATTGGTGAGACCCACCTCCACCAAGCGGTAGGCCACCAGTGGAGTACCACAGGGCACCTTGCTGGGTCAGTTCTTGTTTGGCATCTAATTCTCAGAGGTCAAGGCTAATTCTCTATTCAAATGCAACCTTGACTATTGGATGGGAAATTTTAGAGTCATTCCTAGGCTGTTCCCTATATCTGTTATAATCAGAGGCCCCTGGCTTACCAAGTTTGCAAATTACTGCAAATTGGGAGCTATCATAAATTCCTCCATGACACTAACATTCTGCAAGAGGATCTAACATAGACAAATGAAAGGTGCCAAAGCCACATATTAAAACTCAGTGCAAAGAAGTGTATTATAGTGCCTTTTTGGAAAACATCTACCTAGGCATATTTGCTCCATTTATAAGATATCTTTAATAGTTGACCCAATAGAAATGTGGACACATTTGTAGATAATAATCTGGCCTTTGACCAATAAGTAGCCAAGATGGTAAGAAAATCATTCTATGTCACACAACTTATAAGTAAGAGTATAACATCAAGGTCCAAGGAAGTTACAGTACAACTTTACTTGTCCCTTATCAGACACATCATTGAGTACAATGCCCCCTTTGGCATGTACCTAATGAGACATGTACAACAGTTTGAATGCCCATCTGAACCAGTAGATGATGGCCTCGATAATATGCATGAATTTAGAAAAAATTGCTGTTAAACAACTGATTTTTTCTTTTTTTATAATAATTCCAGACCACGATGACTTAGGCAACAGAAAGTAGAATGGTCGTTGCCAAACTTAGGGAGACTATAACAAGAAAAATATCCACAGATCCTGCAGAGGTATTAGAGATATTTCTGAAATTTTATGAGTTTGTATAAAACAGAGACATGGGGAAAATCAAGAAAAAGGGCAACTGGAATTATTTATGGAAAACTTAAATATGCCAATGTTAGAAGTAGATGAGGCTAAACAACTAACAGTTAAGATAGGAGGAGACAAGATAAAAATGTTGATGTATAACCAATTTCCAGGAAAGTCTCAAAGAAGAGATGGTATTCTAGCGGACGTTTAGAAGCTAAGAGGGAAGAAAGTGGATAAAGATCTGGAAGGTTGTGTTTAATACTGTATTAAAAAGAGAGGGACACCAACAATCTGGAAAAAAGCTGTGGTGGCTGTTAAAGTTGGTAAAGACCCATCTGACCCAGCTTCATATAAGCCCATTTCAATTTTAAATCATGATTATAAAGTGTTTGTGTATATAAGGGTTAAAAGAATGACAATGTTTATGCCAGAATTGATAGATATGGACCAATGTGATTTTGTGGAAGGGAGGCAAACATTTGACAACATTAGCAGAACAATGATCATCCAGAGGGAAACAGAATGTAAGAAAATGCCACTGTTGTTGGTGGGATAAAGAGAAAGTATTTGACAGATTAAGATGGAATTTTATGAGTAGGGCAATGAAAGTATTTACATTTCATGATACAGTAATGTTAATTAGAAAGATATATGAGGGATCTGAGGCAAAAAATCATGGTGTTTTTCTTCCTGTTTGATAACTTGTGTCTGAACAGAGGAATCAGGTAGGGGTGTCTTCTTTCCCCCTTTTCTTTGTGTTATATTTAATACCATTGGGAAAGAATATAAGGAACTCAGAAATTCAAGGATATAACTGGTATGTATTCAAGAAAAGTTGGCTTTATTTGCAGATGAAATAATTTTGTACCCGACTGAACCTGAAAAGGATATCTCATTGTTGTGAAACATTCTGAGACAGTCCTGAGTTCTGTAGCTACTCTTATATGGTGTCTCTGTGCACAGAGTAGTGGTCCACTGATTCTGTGAGTGTGAAAGAGGGTATGAATTTTCATGCACCCAACAAGCATGCATGTGAGGTTGACATACCTGTAGCTGTTGCTGCATGGTGTCTCTGTCCACACAGTAGTGGTCCACTGATTCTGTATGAGTCATGGAGGGTATGAAAATTAGACATGGCCAGATCCTTGCATGATGCAAACAGTGATGCTTCACACTTTTAAAGCTAAAGGCAGAAAGGACAGCCTCAAACATATACATTTCTGCTAATGCAGCTGTTACCCCCCCCCCCCCCCAGCGTATTTGACTCTGTTTACTATAATTCTATACAGTACAGCTACACTGGCAGTCATGGCTGATGGCATGTTATCATTTTGATTACATTATACATTCATTTGAATATCAGCTATGTGAGTATGCAGCCTTGTATGACCATATAATTATCACTGCCTGCCATGATGCCATTCATTGTCCAGTTTTATCTTTAGCATTACATGGTTTACTTCAGAACCCTTGGTACAGTATTTTGAATATAACTACAATAAAATGAAAAAAGTGTTAATTTGCATGCATATACTGTGAACATCCTGACATATAATTTAAAATTTTAGAACAGACATGAAACAAAACATTTTTATTTTTTCTTAATTTGTCGACAGGGTAAGCCCACTGGACAAATTGTCCTTTTACAGGGGTGACACAGGAGCACTGCATGGTTAAGCAACTTGCTGTGTTACTCAATAGGGAAATGAAGGGAAATGTAATCCAAGCTTGTATTCTAGGCACAAGAAATGTCTCATTAATAGTTCAGAATATTATTCCTCTACTCAAACTGACAGTATTAGAAACAAGATGTATCCTTTGTCTGTTGTCTGTTGCAGAATGCCTTGTTTTTTTTTAAGTACGACCAACTGTATATAACGAAGACAAACCTAACAATATCTGACCCATGCACTGAAAACAAGCACTGAAGTGTATAAACAAATGTAACTAATGTGAAAAGGAATTCCATAGAGGACTGCTGTAATCACTGATTAGACTGTTAGAGAACACAAATATACAGCTTTCACACAGGTTTTCTTTCTTCGTATTTTGTTAAATAATCCTGTGAGAGAACAAAGTGATCCAACCCAAGGGTAAATCTATAAACAACTGTCTGATGGCACTCATATTGAACAGCTAAGGTTTCAAAGTGTTGCCATTATGGGCCTCCATTTGAGATTGGATGTGTCTGAAGACTCAGTTTACGATTTTCATCAAATACACACAAAGGCCCCTAGTCATAAACAAACAAATCTTATTGCAAACCAGGGTTTATTTAGAGCTCTGTTTTGCATTAACCATTCAGTAAGGAAAGAAATGCCACAATTATACAGCTTGGTGTGTTATTTTATTATAATAAGTAGAATAGGCTTTTGTGTTGTAATTTCTATGCAGCTATCAATTGAAACTGCTGACTGAATAATCCAGAATAAAAACAGAAATGTCATAACTTCTGCCAGCTTTTGTAATGGGAAAATATGATTTTTTTTCAAAATTATAAAGACTGCAATTGCATATTTTCCCATGTATTTTGTGGTTGACTTGACATGTCTTTCAAAATATAATGCAAGGCTGAAACAATGAAGACATTTTCTGATACTATTATTACAATCTAAGCTTGTTAACACACAACTGACACATGATACTGAAGAATGCAAACTGAACAGACTACAGACAGGTTGTGCACGTGTACGTGTGTGTGTGTGTGTGTGTGTGTGTGTGTGTGTGTGTGTGTGTGTGTGTGTGTGTGTGTGTGTGCTTGCGCAAGCATGCATTCCTGTGTGCATGCATGACACTGATGTGCCAAGTACAACCTCAACCTTAATGTCAACAAAACAAAGGAGATCATAATGTTCTTCTTTCGGCTTTTCCCGGTTAGGGGTCGCCACAGCGGAACTCCGGTCCGCTAATGATTGACAGTAGATTTTCACGAACGCTGAGGTGCCAGCTCGACGTCCAACCTTCAGCGAAGGCACTCCCATTTATGCATGTCTTTCGAACACCCACCCAATCCGCAGGGAGGACATGCAGACTCCACACACAAGGCACTCCCCGCATTCCAGCTGAGAATTGAACAGGAGAACCTCTTGCTGTGAGGCAACAACGCTAACGCTGCACCACCGTATTCAGGAAAATACAACCAGCTCATTCTCCTCTCATGATTAATGTTGAGATGGTGGAAAGAGTAAAGAGCACAAAATTCCTGGGGGGGGGGGGTCACATAACAAAGGATCTATCTTGGTCAATAAACAGCAGTCATATATTAAAGAAGACTCATGAATGTCTGCATTTCCTGAGGAGACGGAGGAAAGTGAGTCTCCCACCCCCTATCCTCTCCATCTTCTATAGGGGTACTATAGAAAGTATCCTAATGTGTAACTTTTCAGTGTGGTATGCGAGCTGCTCAGTTTCAGACCAAAACGCCCTACAAAGGATAGTGAAAGTAGCAGAAAAGATAACGGGCTCCAGACTTCCAGCACTACAGGAGTTATACACAGCACGATGTCACAACAGAGCTAAGTTATACACAGCACGATGTCACAACAGAGCTAAGTTATACACAGCACGATGTCACAGCAGAGCTAAGTTATACACAGCACGATGTCACAACAGAGCTAAGTTATACACAGCACGATGTCACAACAGAGCTAAGTTATACACAGCACGATGTCACAACAGAGCTAAGTTATACACAGCACGATGTCACAACAGAGCTAAGTTATACCCAGCACGATGTCACAACAGAACTAAGTTATACACAGCACGATGTCACAACAGAGCTAAGTTATACCCAGCACGATGTCACAACAGAGCTAAGTTATACACAGCACGATGTCACAACAGAGCTAAGTTATACACAGCACGATGTCACAGCAGAGCTAAGTTATACACAGCACGATGTCACAACAGAGCTAAGTTATACACAGCACGATGTCACAACAGAGCTAAGTTATACACAGCACGATGTCACAACAGAGCTAAGTTATACACAGCACGATGTCACAGCAGAGCTAAGTTATACACAGCACGATGTCACAACAGAGCTAAGTTATACACAGCACGATGTCACAACAGAGCTAAGTTATACCCAGCACGATGTCACAACAGAACTAAGTTATACACAGCACGATGTCACAACAGAGCTAAGTTATACCCAGCACGATGTCACAACAGAGCTAAGTTATACCCAGCACGATGTCACAGCAGAGCTAAGTTATACACAGCACGATGTCACAACAGAGCTAAGTTATACACAGCACGATGTCACAACAGAGCTAAGTTATACACAGCACGATGTCACAACAGAGCTAAGTTATACACAGCACGATGTCACAACAGAGCTAAGTTATACACAGCACGATGTCACAGCAGAGCTAAGTTATACACAGCACGATGTCACAACAGAACTAAGTTATACACAGCACGATGTCACAACAGAGCTAAGTTATACCCAGCACGATGTCACAACAGAACTAAGTTATACACAGCACGATGTCACAACAGAGCTAAGTTATACACAGCACGATGTCACAACAGAGCTAAGTTATACACAGTACGATGTCACAACAGAGCTAAGTTATACACAGCACGATGTCACAACAGAGCTAAGTTATACACAGCACGATGTCACAACAGAGCTAAGTTATACACAGCACAATGTCACAACAGAGCTAAGTTATACCCAGCACGATGTCACAACAGAGCTAAGTTATACACAGCACGATGTCACAACAGAGCTACAAAACTAACCAAGGATCCAACACACCCTGCTTATGAACTGTTCACATGCTTGTCTGGAAGTACAGGAGTTATACACAGCATGATGTCACAACAGAGCTACAAAACTAATCAAGGATCCAACACACCCTGCTTCCAAACTGTTCACATGCTTGTCATCCGGCAGAAGATACCGCAGCGTGAGCTGCAAAATGTCCAGGTTCAGAAACAGCTTCTTCCCTCAGGTGGTGAGACTTTTGAACTCTGGCAGTAATCTCAGGGAAGCCGGACACTGACAAGATATGGGACAGCCAACTCTTTGGGTACAAATAAATGAGAGACGGTTCGGATAATAAACATAAACAATACATAGGTAGCTATGAATGTGCAATATTATGCTAACTAGAGCCTCTTAATCATGTGAGAATCACACAGTGCAATAAGAACTTGTGCAATAAGAAATCATTCAGCTGTTGAAAGTTATAGACAAGGTAAACTGTGATAATATGTAGTAGAATAACCTTCCAAATGTGAAATGATTAATATATGTCCATTGTATGTGTTATTATGTGTGTATATGTCTTCTCAATTCAAGCCTGATGCACACAATTTAATTTAGACTGCACTTGTGTAGGCTAAATGACAATAAAGTTTACTCTGACCTGTAACTTTGATATGTGTGTGTGTGTGTGTATGTAGCAAGGGACAGTGTATTAGATTGCCTTCTGACAACCAATGATGCATAATCTTGACAATAATATATAGGCTTTAGCAGAAAATTCACTTTGCATGCTGTTGAAATGGGTGTTGGTGAGGGCTAAAGTTGTGAACTATAGTTCCTGCGGTACAGAGTTTAATTTTTTCATCCTTCATTTGCTTACTGTGAGATCTCGAGCAAGTCACTTAACCAGATGTTGCTTCCAGCTTTCCCTGAAATGGGAACATGTGTCCAGTGGGTCTACCTTCTTCACAAATGGTATTATTGCTATTAATTACTATTAATAGTCTTAAGACATGGTAAATGAGTTGTAATCAGTGGTGCACACGTTTAGTCACCAAAATATCTCCATTAATTCTGTTCATTTGAAGAAAAAGTTGAACTCCAAGAACTTCCAAATGTTTATTAAAGGCTGCAGGATTTCTGTATTCCAAAATATACAGTTCATAGAAAGATGAGTACAACTAACGGTGACATCCACACAGAAGTGAAGAGAGTTCCGGGGTGAGAAATAAGGCAGTGAAAGCAATAAGCTGAAGTGATACCATTCCGTTCTGTCAGCATGAAGCACATATCATTTTACAGTTATATAAATCCATTCAATAACAATAAATCATCTGTTGTACATGTACTTTTCAATTACATCTATACCACTGTTTTATTTGATGTTATCTAACTCTCTGGAGCTTTTCTTCAGAGGCCACTTGTGAAAAAGGTTATTGATTACCCAGTCAAATGTTCTTGGTAAACAAATGTAAGCAAATAAATAAATGAAACACATTTACAAAAATCTCAAATGACACTACATATTACACAGAAATAGTTTCTTGCACTAGTTGTGTTGATATAGAGATACATGAAGGAGTAAATGTTACAAAGGCAAAAAGCATTGTTAGCCAAGGGGACCACATGCCAAAATGTCTTAGGAATTTTAGTTTTTGGTAAGCATTACCATGGATATCTTTGTTATGCAGGAAATATTTCTAAGCTGTTTTTATTAAAAAACACATTTCATTAGACAAGTTTTTTATGACAGCTCACAGTGAGCTGGTGAGAATTTTATTAGCATGTAGTGAGGACATAGCATACAATAAGTTTTGTAAAATACAGCAGACATGCAGCAAAAATAATGATAATTTTGTATAGTATATAGACACACACACACACACACACACACACACACACACACACACACACACACACACACACACACACACACACACAAAGACTTCTGCACTCTTTGCTGGGCAACATACAGATTACATATAAACACTGTAGTTGGTTATTCCATGATGTTTAGTTATCAGACAACAAGTATACCTTGTAACAGCTATTACCAAAGAAGGACTGACTGGGTTATGAATACTCTCTGCCCACATGTATATGTTACAGAAGCAGTTTTGATATTCACTTTGATTTGGATTTGGTCTTATCAGCTTTAGTCTTGTAACTGGTAACTAAGCATACGAGGTGACTGTCTAGCACATGGTTAAAAGGTTGCACTTCTCATTTGTCAGTGAACCTTTCCCACTCGTTTCACATCTCTGTAATCAGACTAGTATATAAAACCACAGGCTATAAAGAAGCCCACTGTCTGTGTCACAAGCTGTTCACATAATAAATGATTAAATGATGACTTGATGTTGCAGCTGTCTAGTGAATCTTTCAGTTAGAAGTTCTGCATTTTGGTAACTATAAATGTTACAACCATGAAGTCTTGTATAAATTGTGATGGTTACCTGCATTCCAAAGTACAGCTTTACAGGTACTACTACTACAACAAAGGAGTGTTAAATCAAACTCATTGGTAGCAATAAAACCTGACATAGATTAATTCTGTTGCTAATAAATTTTAAAGCTTTCAGTATTTTTTTAAGCATCAGTAAGGCTGATGTTATCAAGGTAGCTGTTTGGCTTAAGTCCTAGTGCGGACAGTGTAATGAAAAAGTCTCAAAGTACTCTTTTGTTCACAGTCTGTTATATCAGGGCTGTGTTTCTTTATCAGGAGTGATATCTATTATCGTGTCAACAAAGAATAGGGTGAATCGCCCATTGATAAATCTACCTGGTTGGCACCTGCTCATTTTCTGATTCTTCATTTATCCTTTTCAAGCTCAAAGGCTACCTTAGCAAACATTGGATGTAACTGAAATACGAAAAAACAGTCATAGACTGTCATTAGTTCACAGAAAATGTAAATAAACAAACACACACATACATCTATGGGCAATTTAGAGGATTACCAATTCACCTATTGTGGTCAGAGCTTGCTTTTTGTACCTATTGGTATGCTTATGAGACAGAGGAAAAACTGAAACTCGGATAAAAACCTACAGGGCAAACATGCAGAATCCACACAGAAGATGCCCTAAATGGAAACCATAACAGAGGACAAAAACAGTATGAGGCAATGCTAAAGTACAGTTGTGTACACTTACCACAAAGGTAGATGTTCGAGTGTATTCACTGTTGCAGTCATTACATTTGGGTTATCTGCTTGCAGGTGGTCCGCAGTTGGCCTGATTAACAAAGTCTTGGGTCCTGCGTCGGTTGCTGTCTCTTCTTCCACGACGTCAGGTCATCAGGGGTATAAAACATGCAGCTGACGTCATTAAATCAGTTTTTCTTGCCCCAGATGTCAGGTGCCCCCCTAATGGGAAGCAGTTAAATCTATAAATATACAAGGTTATACCTCAAACAAAAAAGCAAATACACCAAAAAGCTTTTAAGCATTGGAAAGGAGAGAAGAGGTATAGCCAAATGAAGTCAGGGGGCTGGAGGGAGGGTAACCAGGACTGCAATAGTGAGTACACTCGAACATCTACTTTTATGGTAAATGTACACAACTGTACTATGTTCTTTGTGTTTCACTGTTGCAGTCATTACATTTGGGTAGATTCCCAAAGCTAAGGATGGGAGGAGGAATTTAGATAGCATTTGGACCAGTTATAAGGCCCTGCAAAACTGCAGTGGCAAAGCCAGCTCTAGATTTAGAGAAAATTGGCAAATGGTAATGCTTGGTGAAAGTATGTACAGAACTCCAGGTAGCAGCTTCTAGGATGTCCCAGGTAGGTACGCCTCTGAGAAAGGCTGTAGAGGTAGATGCAGCCCTAGTTGAGTGGGATCTGATCCCCTGTGGGATAAGTTTTCCATGGTGCTTATAGCAGAAGTGAATGCATTGGCCTATCCATTTGGAGATAGTTCGCTTTGAAATAGCCTTCCCCTCTGTCCCTGCAGCAAATACCACCAGCAGTTGTTCAGATTTCCTTTGAGGTTTAGACCTGTCCAAGTAGAATCTAAGTTGTCTGTGCACATCTAAGGAGTGCAGTATCCGTTTCCCTTTGTTCTGTGGGTTAGGAAAGAAAGTAAGCAAATGAATGGACTGATTGAGATCCACACTGGATACCACCTTGGGCATGAAGGAGGGACTGGTTCTGAGGGACAGCCTGTCCGCATGAAAGATGATGAAAGGCTCCACAGCCATAAGGGCCTGTAATTCAGACACCCTTCTTGCTGAAGTGATTGCTAAAAGCAAAGCTGTTTTCCAGGAAAGGAATTTTAAATCTGCACTAGCAGCTGCCTCAAAAGGAGGAAGAGTGAGTTTCTCCAATACAATGTTAAGGTCACAGGCTGGAGTTGGAGCTCTCCTGGGTGGTCTTAAATTTTTTGGCCCCTCTAAGGAACTGCTTGAGCAGTGGAAGAGAGAAGAGGGGAGGTTCTGTGTTATAATGAGTTGAAATGGTTGAGACGTGAATTTTTATTGAGGACAAAGACAGGCCCTTGTGAAGCATCTCAGTTAAGTATTGTAAAATCTGAGGTAAATTGGGCACTGCTGTGCTCATCCCTTGAGATTGGTTCCAGGCACAGAATCTTTTCCATTTTTCAGCATAAAATATTCTAGTACTAGGCTTCCTTGACTCTAAAATGACATCCGTCACTGGTTTACTGAGGGATGTTAAAGGAGAGCTTAGGTAATTAGCCAGGCTGCTAGGTTTAGTGTTTGAAGCTGAGGGTGCAGAATCTGGTTCTCCTGCTGAGACAGCAGGGTAGGAGTCTGAGGCAGGTGCCATGGGGCCAATAGTGACACACTGCGCAGGAGGGGGTACCAGTGTTGGCGTAGTCAGGCTGGTGCAATCAAAATCATCCTTGGTTTGTCTTGTTTGATCTTTAGTAGTACTTAGGAGAGCAGAGGCAGAAGAGGAAAGGCATAAACTGATAGGTTTTTCCAGCTGAAGGACAAAGCATCCACTTTCCAAGCTTGTCTGTGGGGAGTCTTTGCACAAAATTTTTCCAACTGATAGTTCTGGGGGGAGGCAAACAGGTCTATATCTGGGCTCCCCCATTTGCTTGTCAAGATGTTGAAAATCCTTGGTTCCAGTTTCCAGTTATGTGGGTCCATGAGGGTTCTGCTTAGTCCATCTGCCAGTGTATTTAGTTTTCCTGGCAGGAATTGACATGTAGATGTACTTGGTAGCTCAAGGCTGTGCTCCACAATGCCATGGCTAGTGTGCAGAGGGGGTAAGAATGTGTACCCCCCTGCTTGTTTATGTACCACATAACAGTGGTGTTGTCCGTCTTTACCATTATTTGTTCTGGAAGAATGTGGTCCTTGAAGGCAGTCAGAGCATTCTGTACAGCTAACATTTCTTTATGATTGATGTGAAGGTGCATTTGAATTAGGTTCCATTTGCCCTGAATGCACTTCCCTGCCAGGTGCGCCCCCCCCCATGCATAGTCTGATGCATCTGTTGTTAAGGTTTGCTGGCAGGGGGTAGTGTGAATGGTAGTCCCTTGTTTTGGTGGCAGGCCTCTGCCCACCAAAGGAATTCTAGGCGTAGACAAGGAATGATAGGAATCATTGCTTCTAGATCCTGAGAATGTTGACACCATAGGCTTTTTAGATACCATTGTAGTTTCCTCATATGCAGTCTTGCATATGGAATTAGAAGAATGCAGGAGGCCATGAACCCCCAAGGCTTGTAGTATTTACCTTGCAGATAGCAGGGTTTTTGTGACCACTTGTTTGAAGTAGGTTGTCAAGTGAATTTGTTTCTCTGGTGTGAGGAAAGCCATCTGAGAAGTTGTATTCAAGCTTGCTCCCAGGAATATAATTTGTTGACAGGGTAACAGGTGTGTTTTCTTTTTGTTTATGGTGTACCCCAGACAAGTTAGCACCCTCTGTACAAAAGCCAGATGATTCAAAAGTATGTCCTGGTTTTCTGCCTGAATTAGACAATCGTCCAGGTATTGGTATATTTGAATATTTCTTTGCCTGCAAAATGCAATGACTGGAGCTAGGCACTTTGTGAGTACCCTGGGTGCAGTAGATAAGCTAAAGGGCAGTGCAGAGAACTGATAGTGCGTGTAGCCTGCTTTGAAGCGTAGGTATCTTCTGCAAGATTCCCTGATTGGAATGTGCAGGTATGCTTCCTTTAAATTTAGTGTTGCCAACCAGGCATCTTTGCTTAGCATAGGAGGCAACTTTTGAAGAATCAGAATCTTGAATTTTGGAATCACCAAAAAAGTGTTTAGAGTAGGCAGGTCCAGGATAGGATGCCATGAATTGTCTTTTCTGGGTACCAGGAAAAATCTCGAGTAGAAACCTTGTCCCTTTTTCTCTTCTGGTACCAATTGACTAGCCCCTATGCTTAAGAGAGAGAGTGCTTGCTTTTGGGCCCCTGCCCACTGCTTTGGAGGTAGATCTGGCCAACCGCTTGGAGTTGGTGACGTGGGGAAGTGAAATCTGTATCCTTGGGACACTATAATTAAAACCCATTTGTCCTGGGTAATGAGTCCCCAGTTCTTTGCATGAAGTGCAATCTTTCCCCCCAAAGGGGTAGCCAGTTGAGAAGTGCTTGGAAGTTTTAAAAAGAAGTCATTGAGACAGTTTACCATAGTGGGGAGTTTTATTACTCCCAAATTTGGAAGTGGAGGCCCCCCACTGCTTAGTCCTGTTTGTCCCCTTGGACTGAAACCTGGGTGCTCTGCTGGAGCTGGGTTTGGACTGAGAAGGTCTGGAAGAGGCAGGAAAGGACCAGTTCTTAGAAGGCCAATGCCTACTAAATCTTGGAGGTTGTACTTATAAAAAATCTTTAACAGTTTGCATAGATTTAGCTTTTTCCTTCATCTTTTTAAGAACTTCTTCTGCCTTGTTGCCAAACAGGTGGCCCTGATTTAAGGGAGAATCCAGTAATTTCACTTTAACATGATCTGGCAAGGATTGCTCCTTAAGCCAAGCATGCCTTCTAAGTACAGACCCAGTTACCGCAGTCCTGCAAGATGCCTCTAGTGAATCAAAACCACATTGCAATGTATGTTTACCAACTTGTTCAGCAGAATGCATAAAATCCTGTAAATCCTTATTTTCAGCACAATCAGGAGTCAACATCATTTTCTGTTTAAGCAATCCAATAATATGCTGCTGATACTTTAACATATGAAACTGGCAATTCAAGGCCCTAATGGCCAAAGTTGCAGAAGTGTATACCTTACTCAACACGAACCAAACTGAACTCCAAAAAGCAAATTTCAGGTGTCTATCCACTGACTACAAGAAACAAGTTAGTTTTTTAGCGCTTTCATTCACTCATTTAATACATGAACTTTATCAGAAAAACCAACACTCTTGCCCATGCTCCCTTTTAAATTAAAATTACAGGAAGTGACATCAAACAATTAAAAAAAATTAATGAACAATTAAATAATTAATTTCAACTTGTAAAAAAGTTTTAAAACATATAAAAATTACAAAAATACAATAATTACTTCACATATGAAGTAAATACATAAAATATAATGACATTTGTGTACATATATACTAATATTACCTATTTAGTAAAAAATACTTCAAATTTATACTCATTTAATCCTGGTAACTTGTCAGCCCCTAAGCTTAATTGCCATAGTGTTTCCTTACATTCCAAAATATTGTTTAAATCCCCTCCAAACATCAACTCGTCTACCTTTTCCACCACAGAAAATTCAAACTTCTTAAAATCTGAACATAATGCAGCATGTTTAGCCAAAGAATTCATCTTGTCTTTGTTTTTAATGGCCAGATTATGCTCATACATCCTACGTTTTAAAGCCCTTTTTGTTTTTCCTATATAGTAATGGTTACATGACACACAACAAGCGATATAAACTACAAATTCAGTATTGCAGTTGAAATACTCTTTGGCCCATATAGTGTAATTCAAATGCTTTAAAGTCACAAAAGAGCTATAACTAATGTATCTACATTGTTTACAGTTTTTACAAGCATAGGTACCCTTTTTGTTACTAACTGTCCTAGTAACAGTAGTGAGTTTCCTGTTGTCAAATTCTAACAGCGACTTTATATTCAACACCTTTTTGTAAGTAAATTTAGGTATGTTACCTATTCTAGCAATCAATTCTTTATTACCCAACAAAACTTTCCAATTGTTTTCTATAATATCCTTTACAAACCACATCTCATTAACTATAGGTATTGGAAATGCAATATAATAATTATTATTGACATTGGGAGTCTTCAAAACAGGACTTATACAGATATCTTTTGACAAGAGAATAGATTTTGCTACTCCTTGCCTCAATTCTATGACTTCCTGTTCTATCTTTCTTATCCAGTCTATATCATACCCTCTATAAAGGAATAATGATCTCAAAAACAAAATTTTGTTTAAAAATGTGTTGTCATCTGTTGTGAGTCTACTCAAACAAATTATTTGACCCTTGACGACTCCCTTTTTCATATGTTGTGGGTGCAGGCTATCCTAATGTAAATATTGGTTTGCAAACACTTCTTTCCTATATATTCTATTAATAAATGTATTATTATCTCTGTCTATACTCAATTGTACATCCAAATATGGAATACACTCTCCAAATCCACTAATTTTAAACTCTAAAAAATTTGTGGTGTTGTTCATATCTTTCACCATGTTTGCAAACTACTCATAGGTACCTGTCCACAAAAAGAATAAATCGTCAAAAAATCTCTATAAGTTTGTACTTTACTATAACTATAATGTTTTGTAAGAAATTTCAACTCCCAATTTGCCATCACGAGGTTTGCAAAGACTGGAGCTACCCTTGCCCCCATGGCTACACCTGAAATTTGTTTATAAATATTTTTGTTGAATCTAAAGAAATTATTGTCTAGAACTAGTTCCATTAAACAACAAATGGTGTTTATTTTAGTACTAGCAAATTCTGTATTTTCAGTCAAGTATTCTCTGAGGTACTCTAACCCTTCTTCTTGACTAATTGATGTATATAAGGACCTAACATCTAGGGTACTAAAACTAGTAGATTCTAATGGCACATTTAAACTACGTAACTGCTCCAAAAGGTGCCAAGAATCCCTTAAATAGAATCTTGATTTCTGTACCACTGGATTTAGGACATAATCCAGCCAAACAGATATATTTTCAGTTTTTGAATGTTTGGCTGAAATAATAGGCCTAAATGGAGGATTTGTCTGATTCACTTGTATTTTCAGAATGCCGAAAAAAGTTGCCAGTTTAGGATGTTCTAACAAAAGATAGTCATAACTTTCATAATCCAAGTCACCTTGGCTGAACATATCAAACAATACTACATCTATTTTTTGAAAACTGTGCTTTACATCTCTTATGTTGACTTTTTTATAAGTAGTACTGTCTTCCAACATTTCTAACAAAGAACTATTGTATTGTTTGGTATTCATAACCACAATCTTACCACCCTTATCCGCCTTCATAGTTCTGATGTCAGAATTTCTACACAAAGTGTCTAAAGCAGTTTTTTCTTTTTGATTTAGATTTTCTAAATGACCTTGAAAACAAATGTTTCTAAAATCACTTTCACATAAATTCTGGAATACCTGAAGTGTAGTGTGTAAAGGAGGGTTAAAGGTACTTGACTTTCTAGGTTTATTATCCGATATTCTGATGTTTGATATTTCCATAACATCTTGCATAATATAACTCAAGTTTAATTTTCCTCAAATATAACCTGAAGTCAATTAAAAGTCTCCCTATAGTCACACTATTGGTTGGTATAAAAGAAAAACATTTTTTCAAAACATTTTCAGCATCACAGGATAACACAACGTCTGACAAATTAATGACATTAATACAATAATCTTCTGCTTCATTTGTTACACCCAGATCATTTATCACTTGAATTTTTTGTGGTTGTTGTTATTTTTCCCTTTCCCCTTGCCCTTCCCCTTGTATTGAGTGGTATTGTACCACCTGCGAGTCTGTTTGCTTTGCACATTGTCCAAGGGAAAAGGGCCTTGATTCTGTCCCTGTTTGGATTGAGAAGCTACCTGTGCATAGCTTACTCGATTGTCATTATCAACTGTGTCCACAACGGACTCCCCATTAGCAGCAGATATGATTTCTTTGTTACCATTTCCATTACTTGAACTACAATTGACATTACTAAATTTCTTGTCTGCCAAAACAGGCTTAACTTTCGTATTAATGATAGTGTCAGTTGTTTGTCCAGAAAAGTTGACACTATTTTGATTGTCATTAACTTTTTGTGCATCAAAAGCCTTATCTTGAACAATATAAGCTTGATTTGTCTGATACGCCAAGATGTCTTTTTTTAATTTAGATTGTTTTCTAAAGACTATTGTAGCCTGGTGCCTGTCGGCCTTCGCTTCTACACCATTATAAAGCACTACAAAGTCTCTAAACAGTTGTAACTTTTGATTTTTTCATCTAAGTTCTTGATATTGTCCTTAATCGTTATTATTTCTTTTTGGTAATGTGCAATCAACAAGCGCATCATACTGATACCGGTATTGTTATAAAGTTCTATTAAATGTTCACTTAGTTCATCCCCAAGTATCACACAATTAGGAAACTTTGCAGTACGAAGACCTTGTGGCACTAGTTTCCTATTGATGCACTCTTCAAAATATAATATCTCTAATTCTAAAGTCACATGCCTGAGCACCATTTTTTCCAACTCGTATATTGTCTTTCTACAATTCACATTGTCCATGTAACTGTTATCATTGTTAGACTTACTTACTTGGACCTCGGAATTGGTGACTTTAATCGCTGAAAATGGGTTCTCAGTGGACTTACAAACATAATCCCAAATGCTGGTCTCTTTAGCGTGGATCCGTTCACTTGTTGCTACATCTACTACTTCGGTGTTACCAGCTGCTTAAACACTGCTGACAACTACGTCATTTCCTGCACCTTGCCGTGATGACTTTTGAATATTTTCAAATCGAGTTCCAACCCCATTGATTTGGTTCACCGATGGAACATGACTGTCCATACTTTCTTTGACAATCCTCACAATTGTAGAAATTAGTTCTTCCTGGTGATCCAACTTTGAAGGAACACTCGTACTTTCAGGGACTTGATAAACGGACAAGTTAAGTAAACTTTCTTGACTAGCTCCTTCAGCGGCCATGGATGCCACCCGAAAAAAGTACAAATATGACCAAACTCAACACGAACCAAACTAAACTCCAAAAAGCAAATTTCAGGTGTCTATCCACTGACCACAAGAAACAAGTTAGTTGTTAGTTTATATGTTCTAAAACTTTTTTACAAGTTGAAATTAATTATTTAATTGTTCATTAATTTTTTAATTGTTTGATGTCACTTCCTGTAATTTTAGTTTAAAAGGGAGCATGGGCAAGAGTGTTGGTTTTTCTGATGAAGTTCACGTATTAAATGAGTGAATGAAAGCGCTAAAAAACTAACTTGTTTCTTGTGGTCGGTGGATAGACACCTGAAATTTGCTTTTTGGAGAAGTGTATACCTTCTTACCCCATCTATCCAGCACCCTGGAGTCTCTATCAGAGGGGGTAGGATTTTTGGCAGTAGTAGCTTTAATGCCCTTGGGTCCCTGTGAAATGATTTCAGGATCCACAGTAGGATTTTTAAAAAGGAACTTGTGAAAGTCAGGAACCCTGCAATATCCATCAGGTTTTCTGGAAGCAGGAGGTAAAAAGTAAGGGACCATGCTTGATTCCAAAAAGGCATCATCAACAATGTCTAGTCCAATTACTTACTTTTACTGACATTGGTTTAGAGCAAGAAAACTTTTCCCCAACGGGGTACTTAGCTTTTAGTTGAAGACTTTGGTTCTGAAAACGAAAATTTCAGAAGTCGGCCAACCGGCACTTGTGAACTGCTTCTGCTTCAGGAACCGCACAGCAAGAAAGACTGATGTAATGACATCGGCTGCATGTTTTATACCCGTGATGACCTGATGTCACAGAAGAAGAGATAGCAAATGACGCAGGACCCAAGACTTTGTTAATCAGGCCGACTGAGGGCTACCTGCAAGCAAATAACCCAAATGTAATGACTGCAACATTGAAACACAAAGAACATCCTCTACACTATTCTGCTGGACCTATGCTCTAGTCTTCTTTCACTAAATTTAAAAATAAGTAAACAAGTATTTGTGGGTGCCAAATATTGTCAGTGCAGATAAAGTAAAAGGTGAACACAAGCTGAGTTTGCATAGCAATGAAAATGCCGAACTTGATACTAGATAATTACATTGTTCATATTACAATAAAAAGAGGATCAGAGGGAGTCAGTTTTTATGAAACAGATAATGTTCTTCATAATGTTTAAATTTTTAGTCAGATGATAATTCTGTTATTAAAGACAAGTTTTATAAATGTGTTTATTCCGATGAATTCTCTATATAAGGGGATAAAAATGGTTACATTTAAATAAATTTGATAATTTCAATTTATTTATGGTTCTGTGTTTCACTCACAACAGTAACTGTTCTATGTTATTAGATAAACATAGCCAGACAACTGGCATCCCCAGGTCAGGGGAACAGTGCAGGCATGAATATGGTGACCTGAACAGAAAGTCATATTCTGTTGCCAGTGGGCAGCGAAACTGATGAGGGCACGTCCAGAGTCATTCATTATCTTTACCTTTGCATTGAATTTCATATTTCATAGTTCTGACATGGCTATCTCTCTCTGTTGCCGTGGTGCTCACCTCAATGATATATACTATGTAACTGTGTAGGTATTCTCCCCCTGTTGTTACAGTTTCATATTGTAGCTGCCTATATAGATTATGCTGCAATCCCATTTTATTTGTTATTTTTTTAAATATATTTTACATCTGGTTATTGCTACACCTCTGTATTTCTGGGGTGTATTTTTTATCACTTTTTATCACACATTGACAATCTCTCTGCTATGCTAACAATGTTCTTTTTTTTTCCAGCATAGGCTAATATTCACAGTGGCAGGTATATATGCCACAGGTGGTTGGAATACCTGGCTTCCTGGCTTGGTATGTGTCTGTCCTTTCATTTTTCCACTATCAACTCATAATTCATATTTTTATATTTTTCAATGTACTCAGTGTTTGCTTTCTACCCATTTTTGTCTCCCTGTAACAGGTCCAGAACAGCCAAGGACAACTGCGCTCCCATCTATCTCTGTTGAAGCATGTGATCAGTCACTACACGCTGTGCATCCCAGGACTGCCTCATCAGGTGCAAGCAGAGGTTCCCCTCTAGTGGGTAGTCTGGAAATGTACACCTCTGACTCAAACCTAGCTGCAGGCAGTGGTACAGGCTGGGATGCAGAGTGATGGGCAGGTAGAAGGACTAATACCAGTATCTCCTGCAGTGTTTTCCAGATTTGCTGCCATGAACTAGCTCCCTAACCACATTGGCTAAGGTTCCTCTCAGTCTTCGCCAGTTTGGACAGGTGTACCTCCCTGTGTCACCCCATCCCCTGCGTAACCATCCCTTATACATTGCCCCTCATTCTTCTCCATCACCAGTTGTCCATTTGTCCATTCTCAGTCTGTATGCTTGCACTTCCCTCCATTTGTGAACATTCTCTATTCTGTTGTTAGACAGCCCTGACTATCTGTCTTGTTATATATATAGTTTTTTGATATTACAGTTACATTTTATCTATTTGATAACACTATCCTTTCTTCTCCTTATATGTTGTACAAAAAGCAAGCTCTGACCCCACAAAAAATAATGTGCCCTCCTGTAATTTCTCTTCCTGCTCATCCTTATATGTTATCCTCCTGTGTGCCCATTTTATCCCATTTTATACTTTCCTATCTAATCCATTCCACCTATATAAGCTAAATAAATTGGCATCCATCATTAGACAGCTTCATATTATGGATGCTGGTACAGTGGATTTATCTACATATCAGCACTGCTATGTGAGGGTACTTGCTACACCTTGCTACCAAGTAATATAATATTTGCACAATTCCATGCTTCATTGCTTACTATATAAACCTATAAGTTACAGCCAATTTTCACATGTTCATGTCTTGTGTCTCTATGTGGAAATTATCCTGCATACCTTCTCTAACTTGCAGAGCTTCAGATCGGCACAGTTCAGATAGATAGATCATTGTAAGCTGCACACATACAAAAACCAGCCCTGCCTTGTTCAAACATACTGCATTTACACAGAGGCACTATCCTCCATTTCTCCAATACAAATTCATGCAGCCTATAACAATTATTAAACCCAAGATAATCAAGACATCATTTACTAGGTAAAGTCGATTAGTATGCTTGCATTTGAATTCACTTCCACCTTTATGAGGTTGTATCGGCCAGTGACAATGTTCTCTCAAGTATGACAGCAGGAAAGAATGGCCATATTGCAAGACTGATATGAATATATATGGAAATTCCAAAATTATTAGGCTGCCTGTGCCAAACAGAATTCAGGCATTTCATTTGGTGGTTTGCAATATTTGTCCAGAACTTCAGTACTGTAAAAAATCAGTAATATTTAAAATATTTGGATAATGACTTGGAAAGAAGTTCTACATAGTGGTGTAAAAAATGGGAGGGTTACAGAATCCTGAAAGCCCCCCTGCACCCCCAATGTGGGGGGCTGCGCCACCCACACCTCCTGCTACTGAAATATATCAACTCCGAGACTGCACTTCACTACACTAAGTGCAGTCTTGGAGTTGATATGTTTAAGTAGCAGGGGGTGTGGGTGTCGCAGCCCCCCACACATGGGGGGGTGCAGGGGGGCTTGCCCCCCTGTTATACTTGGAGAACAGTAATATAGTTTATGTTTTATTTGTTTCTGTATGTACTTGTGCTGGAATATAGTGAGTGTTGATAACCTGTGTGCTTTCAGGATTTTGAGTTTTCAGTATTTTGAGTTTTCAGTATTTTGAACTTTCAGGATTTTGGTCTCAGGATTTTGGGCTTTCAGGATTCTGTAGCACTCCCAAAAAGAACATAATAATCAAAAAGGTTTCTATTGTGATTGCCATCTCAGTTATGATATGGTCTACAAAATGGCCTATTCTGTTTGTAAGTTTTGAGTGTCAGCAGTGGAAATTTTCATCTTCAATGCTGCATTTGATGAGTGTGTGTGTGTGTGTGTGTGTGTGTGTGTGTGTGTGTGTGTGTGTGTGTGTGTGTGTGTGTGTGTCTGTGTGGTAGATATGGGCATCTTGAGACAATGTAGCAATTGTCTCATGAACTCAGACAACCTTTTAATCCTTAAACTAATACAATATGTGAGATGATGTGCATACATAACGTCCTTGGAGGCAAATGTCTCAATTACAAATGAGGTTGTCAAGAGCATACACTACATCCTTCACACATACTGCTCACCACACACATTGAGCTTCTTATACTGAGGCACTTAATAGAAACCTCTCCAAACCTCAGACACCTGCTAATTTATCAAACTGCAATACCAGTCTTCGGCAGTCACTAAAGCACATGCTGAAAGAAACACATAACACCACAGAGAAGCCAACACCCAACAATCCCCCAAGAACAAAGTGCATAATGCAAGTAAGCACTTTACATTGTACTCTTGTCATAGGGGATTCTTTTGTATGACACACAGATGCCCCTACCACCAGGATTGGCAAGGAGAAGATAATGCTTATTTGCCTATCTGGAGGTAGGATCTGCAATATCATGCACACAAGCAAGTCGCTGCACCACAGGTATCAATGATTCTATTGTAGTCCATGTGTGTGTAAATGACCTGTGGCATACTTAACTGCATTATATGAAAAGAGACAGTATGGATCTCTCTGAATATGTATCAGAGACAGGTACATGACTTGCACGGAGTATCATTCTACCTTCACCAAGGATGATGCCAGAAACAGAAAATGATTCATTTTAATAATTGGATTAGTTTCTGATGTCAATCCAGGGGAATCCAATATTTATCAGCATGGGAGGACATAGTTAACAGACCAGAATGGTCTGCACCTGTCCCTCTCTGGCCTTTTAGATATTGGCTAAAACTTTATCCATCCCTTTAGAGCCTTTTTAGGCAATGTTAAAATGACGAAATACCAACATAGCAAAAACCGAAACCTCAAAGCAGCCTTAAAGTGTTACTGCTCAATGCTCAGAGCCTAAACAAGAAACACACCCTACAAGTTTATCTATTTATTTATTTTATTTTACATTTGTTAACCCGGAAAATCCAGCTGGACCAGGCCCATTTTCAGTGGATGCCTGGGGAGTAAAGCTCCATAATTAAGAAGACATTTATACAATTAGAGATATACATACATTTATACAATTAGTGATATACATACAAAACAGGTAATAGTGCACAATGTATTTACAAGTAGAGTTATTCTTTACTTTGCTATCTATAGTTAAACTTGCAGTGCAGAATTAAGATACAGTTTTGAGAAATATTTACAAGGGTTCAGTGAAAGGGTTTAGACAGATATATTCAGAGTTTGGTTTCCAGTAGTTACCAGGTTTTGCAGAACAAAAGTTACAGTTTGAGATAGTTTCACAAGGTATGTATAGAAGGGAGCAGAAAGAACAATATGATATATGATGAGTCAGTGTTTGAATGTGCATAGATATAGTGTGATGTTTAGACTGGAATAGATTGATAGAAGATACAAGAAAGGTATAGGGATTGTCACGTGATACAGGGGCAAATCCAAGTTGTCCTGAGATAAGATTTGAGTGATTTTTTGAAGTTTGTATTTGTTGTTGTGGAGGTTATATTGGTGGGGAGACTGGAGATGTAGACATTTGTGCTGCCACAAAGACTTGGTTTAAAGCTGCAGAAAGTACTCCAGCATTTGAAGGATACAATGCCTTCCACACATTTAAACCAACAGCAGCAGAAACAGGCTAAAAGTGGAAGTGTCTTCATCTATGTTAGCAGGAAACAGAACTCTAGGACGGTTAAACGGGATGATGCCATGGAGTTCATCAACATCCAAGTTTCCATAGACAAGATTATTTAGCATGTACTAGCCAGCTACTGGTAACCCTCCTTGGCCCACAGACCTCATAATTCTTACCTAGACCTACTGGAAGCACCTATCTTCCAACAAAATACCCTATTCATGGGAGACTTTAACTACCTCTGTATAGTCTGGGGAATGTGGACTGCCTTTAACTCCCAGGCACAACATTTCCTGGACTTTATAAATGCAAACAGCCTGGAACAAATAATGGACACTCCAACCAAAGGATCAAACATATTGGAGCTAGTAGCTCCAACATGAGAGAGCATTGCCCCCTCCCCGTCACATTCTCATTGATGAAATCAGACTACAATGTTGTCTCCCTTGAAATAAAAATCAACCCATAAAACCCAAATAAACCTTTAGCTGTAACAATTAGGAACTATTCTAATGCAAACTATATCCTATTAAGTGACAGTTTATCAAAATTCTCAGCTCCCTCATACCCCGAGAACACAGCTACCTACGCAGACTTATTTACAGAAATTCTGGACAAACATGTAAATGGCTGCTTTGAGGCTGCCATACCTACCAGAAGTAAGCCCAGATCTAATACCAAAAACAAACCGCACTGGTGGAATCCTTACCTTTAGAGGGTATATAAGAAAAGGAAAAATGCCATGGCCAAAATCAGAAAGAGCAGCTCTCATAGGCAAAAGAGCTCTCTGATTTAAAAAAAAGGAAATAAGAGATCTAATAAAGTCCAAAAAGGCAAATTATGAGGTCAGAATAACATCCTAGACTAAGAACAGTCACCAGGCCTTCTCATACCTCCCAACTGTCCCAAATTACTCATTTTTTACTGAGTTTTTGGGTCCAAAACTGGGGTGCCACGATTCCCAAGTGGCACCCCTTTAGTTCCGATTTTTTTTCACTGTGTTTTTATTATTTTTTTAAGTTTTCGCGCTGTCAGCTGACATCATCGTGCGCGATGATGTCAGCTCCGTCAGGGCTGCCAGCCTGTCGGAATTGAGCTCGCGTACATATGCACACATATTTCCGGCTCAAAATCAAATACTTTCCGAGTGGGAACGGTTTGTTTGCTGATGCTCGCGCCTCCCCTGGCTGATCATTAGAAGTGCTCGTTTATGGGTTATTTATTAGCTTCTGGCTGCTCGTTTGTGGATTTAAGGCTGATTGTGAATTAGTGAAGGCTCGGCAGCTGCTGCAATGCAGATGTATTGTCACCTGGCTGCAAACAAAGTAAGGTGTGGGTGTGTGTGTGTGTGTGTGTGTGTGTGTGTGTGTGTGTGTGTGTGTGTGTAGATAAGGATATAGTGTTATTATATTCTAGCTAAATTACTAAGGTTAGCTTGTTAGAGTATGCAGGAGGCTTATGCAAAAATTTTTTTAAACTACATTAAAGTAATGCACTATGGTCGTGAGTGTGTGTATGTGTATGTTTGCAGATTGCCTTATACCGTACAAGAACGTACTGAACCTTGGTATTAGTGTTTAATGTGGGTCTCTAATTTCAGGTCTTTATCCCTAACTATTTTTGGTTTTGTGAGAGGTCGACAACTATGATTGCATCTATTGTTTAAAAAGTTATTGTATGGAGACAGAAATGTACTTATTATGACACTAAGTATATAAACGAAGGTTCAGTGCGAAATATCTTCTTCTTGGTTTCATTATAAATGCTGACTTCATTAAATGGGATTGATGCATAGCCCTTTAGTTTCATTTTCTTTTATGGCTTTTCAGTCCTAATTCAGATATTTACATTTATGATCACTGGCTCAAATGCTTGTCTGTGGAGTGTGGATGAATCCATTTATTTATAGAGATTATGATTGTTTTCTTGCCTGCTTCTTGAGACAGGTGCAAGATTTATTGGTCCACAGATTAAAAGATATGTTTGGCAGAATGCTCACAGCAGTTCTGTCAACATCAGGATGATATGTAAAATTGCCAGATATCCTGTACACAGTGATTCAGACACTAGATATTAACCCATGAAACAACTCAGTTCAAGCAAATTTCCTAGACCAACATCCAGAAAAAAAAAACAAGATTCAAGGCACGACAGATATCTCTATAGTTTATCAAGGGAACACAGTGGGCATAAGTAGGAATGTAACATTAAAAATGTTTTAGCTACTAATCTACCTTGTTTATCGTTGACTGATTTGTCCATAGACTGTACCATACAAGATGGGACAGTTTTCTTACATCATGTATTGACAATGACTCATTAATTTTCTGTGTGAGTGTCACTGTAACAGCAAATCATATTATTACTTCTATTTCCCTTTTGCTGACTGGATTTTCTCACCTGTCTTCAGTCTTCTTGCAGAAATAATGCAGATTTCATATCTGAGAGAGACTTATTAGGGTGACTTGAGACATTAATATATACAGTAAGTCTTCTCCCTTCAACTCTGTCAGCAAGTGTGCTTATAGAGTTAAACATTGGGTCTGGCCTGAACAGAGGTCACTAACCTGGGGGGGGGGGCTAACATCTTCCTCCCTCAAGACAAACATTTGGAGAATGTGATAGATTTGTCATATCAACAGACCATTCCACTCATGCTGTACCTAAGGGTTCAGGACTTTATATCTCCCTCATGCACTTAGTACTTGATATCAAATTACCCCAGTGGACTCTCAGAAGTATCTGGCTTCAGTATTCAGATTTCCTAGACACATCTATTCCTCTTCTGCATGCTATAAAGGAAGCTTTTTTAAGGTAGACAGACCTTCACAGCTTTGTCAAAGGAATGACTCATCACCCTTCTGTAATTCAACAGCCAAACATTTTTACAGCTTGCTGGCTTTTAGCATCAATGCTGGCTTCTAGCTTCTCTGTGCTATCAGTCATTTTCATGTCTCAAGCCCTGTACCTTGGGTACAGGGTAAAAAGAGCCTCAAGTCTCTAGCCACCACCAAATGTGAGCTTTGTCCAGTTTTTTTTTTTTTTTTTGTGCTAAGAGGTTGAGAGCTACGGTGAGAAGTAAGAAATGAATTCACTAAATGATAGCCATTAAGTTTCAGTCTTCCTATTTTTCAGGAAGCTGCTGATTTGGCATAGTGGTATGTTGTTCTGACCCTGGTGCATAGGGCCCTGGGTTCAAAACTTGCCAGTGAAATGCATGGTGGTAGCACAACATTTTATTCTAGCAACTTTACAAAATTATACAAGCAATGTTTAAAATGTGTCCCTGTTTTTTTACCTTTTGTCCCCCCCCCCAAAAAAAATGAAATTGAAAATAAGTGTGAGATGCTGTGCAAGTTGCCTATGGCTTACACTACTGTCATTCTATTTATAGTGTGGGTGTGGAAGTAGACTTTTATGATGGAAATGTTCTAAATTGGGCAGTTTTGTCATTATTGGTTCATGCGTTTTGTTTCACTGCCTACAGTACAGCCTACTGGAAAAATGTTCAAACAATAAATTTAAAATGCGCTTTGTCTAACAAGTGTGTTGTATTATACAAGGAATATAATTTAAAACAAGTGTGCTGTATTATACAAGGAATATAATTTTAATACAGTCAGGAAGGTGTATCAAAGAAAATATCACATGTATGTTTCTTATTTTGTGTGCAAGGGGCCAATGATTTGAAAACAGCCCAAAGGTGATCTTTATCCACCACTTAGCCAGATGCATTTTCTTTGGATGTGGTGTGGGTTTCAGTGTTGTTTCAACGAATGTGAGTTTCAAGGGCAGAGAAGTTTTAATGCCAAGCCTATTTTCATTCTGAGACAGTATTGATTTGTTTACCAGATGTCTAAGTGCTTCTGCATTGTTGTGCTGTAAAATGTAAAAATAAAATCCAAATCATTGTAGAAGTAAAGCAGTATGCATACATTAGTGTTTATGGTAAATGGGATGAAATAGCCAGGTAATGGGACATCGGAATGGCTGCAGGGGGACTCTGGTGCCATATTTTGGTTGTCTGTTCTTCAGTTTGTGTTTGAAAGTTGGTATCCCACAATTCCATTGGAGTGGGTGGGGTTACGTAATTATGTATGCAAATTAGATGTTAATCAGCGTACAGATTTGTACCTATTTTTTTGGGCCTTGTCCAGATTTTTGATGTTACCAGGTTGAGAGGTATGGGCCTTCTTCAGCTATGTCAGGGACCTTAAAGGTAACACTCATCAGTGTGCAAAACTGGCCATAAATGTCACAACCTTCACTAAGCAAGGTGATATAGCAAATTTACTGGCTGATACATTTAGCACTAACATCACCCTCACACCCCAGCCCCAAACTACTCCCTGTAAAATCCCTACTAGCATATCCCCTTCAATACTCAAGAGGGAGCAGATCCCAGAGGTCAAAAACATTGCTTCAGTGGGCCCTGACAGTATCCCAGGTTGCCTCGTAAATAGATTAAAAGAGTACCTAAAAAGTTGCATGCAAGTGAATGGAGGGCTGCAACTGTCATTCCTCTTCCTAAGGGTGGACTATCAAATGACCTACAGACCCATCAGTCTAACAAGTGACCTACAGAGGCATCAGTACAAAGCCATGGAAATGATCATCAAGGACATTTGCAATCTACAGACACTGAATCCATCCCAGCTTGGCTTTATTATTGGAAATTCTTGATTACTTAACCTGGTAAACTTCTTTGAGAGGGTCACCGTAGATATTGATAAGGGGAAAATGGTACATACTGCCTACCTTGACCTGGCCATGGCATTCAATGCAATACCCCACTAAGGTCTGTTGACAAACTCTCAGAACTAGGCATAAATCCCTAAATAAATCACTCAGTTGCTAGTTGGGTTACAGATAGGATGCAAGAAGTCTGGATTGGTGAGGCCACCTCCACCGAGAGACCGGTCACAAGTGGAGTACCCCATGACTCTGTCTTGGGCCTGCTCCTGTTTGGCATCTACTTCTGGAAGTAAAGGGTAATGTCAAAGGTCTCTAGCCCACCAAGTTAACAGATGACTGTAAATTGGGAGCTATCATAGATTTCCCTAAAGACACCAACATCCTACAAAAGGGTCTAACACAAACAAATGACCAGTAAGAAAGTCACAGATAAAAACTCAGTGCAAATAAATGAATTATAGTACTCCTTGTGAAATCATCCACACAAACAAATTACTTCATCTACAAAACACCCCAAGAGTTAACTCAATAGTTAAGAGATCTGGCAACATATGTAGGAAGTAATTTGCCATTTGTCCAACACATAGCCAAGACAGTAAGAAATTAATTCTATGTTGCCCAATTTATAAGTGAGGATATGGCATCCAGGTCCAAAGAAGTCATAGTACCATTCTACTCAGCCCTTATCAGAACCATTTTTGAGTACAATGTCCCCCTTTAGCATGTACCTAACCAGGTATTTGCAACAGCTGCAACTTTTTCAAAGGCTCCTCACCAGGAGAAGCTAGGATATGAATACCTTAGTTAGAACTGGAGAGTCCACTTCTACAAAGAGATCAGTCACAAGTGGATTCCCTCAGGGATCAGTCATTGGACTGCTCCTTTTTGGTATTTACCCCTCTGAAGTCAAGGGTAATATTAATGGTCTCTGGCTGACTAAATTTGCAGATGATTGCAAATTAGGAACTGTCATTGAATCCTACACTGACACAAATGTCCAGGAAGTGTTGACACAGACAAACAACTGGTGTTAAAGCCATGGATTAAAAACTAAATGCCAAGAAATGCATAATGGCATACGTCTCTACTGTCCAGATTTTCGCAGAATGTCCAGAATTTCACCTCATATTTTTGGTCTATTCCTCATAAAATGTGTGGTTTTCTGGGAAATCACTGGAATGATCTGTGGATTGAAGTCACTAAATAATGACATACATTTGAGTTTCAGATTTCAAATCCTTCAGAAAATGTTTGTTAACAGAAATTCAGTTACTCTAGCAACTTTGTAGGTTATAAAAGCAATATTTAAAATCTGTCTCTATTTTTGGGCCTTTGTTCCTCCCATTTTGTCAGGCTATGTCCAGATTTCTTGCACTAAGAGGTTGAGCGCTATGCATAATAGTATCCTTTGGGAAGTCATCGACCCCTGGTAACTATCATATTGACAACACATCCTTTACAGTTGACTCAGTAGTCAGGGAATTAGGGACACACATAGACAGTAATCTAGCCTTTGGCCATCACATGTCTACAGTAGTGAGGAAATCAATCTGTTGCACAACTCATAAACAAAGGTATGGCATCTAAGTCCAAGAAAGTCATTGTTCCACTTTATTTGGCATTCATCAGACCTATCATTGAGTACAATGCCCCTTTTGGTATGTACCTAACCAGTCATATCCAAGAACTGGAATGTCCACAAAAGTTCCATACTAAATGAATACAGGGAGTAAGTAACATGTTCTGTGCAGACCACCACAAGGCCCTATCACTATATTCTGTCTCCTACAGGCTGTTGAGGGGATCTCTATGCCTGGCATGCAGGGCATTGTCAGACCCCACTCTGATGAACCTCCTGCATATCTACAAGACAAACAGTACCAGAATTACCCATTCTAAAGAATTAAACCTTGCCTGTGATATAAATAGGACATGCTGGGGAGATAGGTATGTATCCCAAAGACTACCCCGTCTATGGAACAGGCTCCCCTTCCATGTGAAACAGAGTTCTTTCCTAACCCAATTCAAGTGTAACTTGGACAGTTGGATGGAGAACAGGAAATTCATCCCTGGTTTGGCACCAATGTCTCTAATGGACACAGGCAACCTGTAAATGGTTCATCTCCCAGACCCTTGCTTGTAAATATTTCATCTCGAAGCCCTTGCTTACACTTATCAAGGGTAACAGAACTTATCAGAAATTTGAGAAGCATGGCTAGGCTGAAAAAGGCCCCCGCGGTCATATATAGTAAACATCTATGAAGCTATGAACTTACACAGATCATTTTAAGGTCCTATCTCTGTACTCAGTCTCCTACAGGTTACTGAGAGGCAATCTATGCTTAGCAAATAAGACAGCCTCAGATCCAGCTCTGATGGATCTTTTGCACATTCACAAGGCAAACAGCACCAGAAGCACTAGACCCAATGACCTGAACTTTGCCTGCAACATAAACAGAACATGCTGGGGAGACTGATATATGTCTCAAAGAATCCCAGCACTGTGGAATAAGCTCCTCCTCTATGTGGGTCAGAGTTCATCCCTGACCCTATTCAAAAGAAACCTTTGATCATTGGATAGGAAATCTCAAATTCAACCCCGGTTTGGCCATGTCTCTGATGGACAGAGACTGACAGTAAGAAAATTAATCCCCAACTAACATACATCTCCATATAACCCTTAGCTACCTCTTTGCTAACATACCCCACTATATAGGTGTCCAAGGAACTTGGGGACAAAACTGACTTGGGTTGCACAGCTAGGCTTGTAAAGACCCTGGTGATCACTAGCCTAATACGTTTTGTCATAGTGCTTTACAAGCATATGAACACTTGCACTGAAATGGTAGATGTACAAAGAAGTCATTATGCAAAGCAAGCATCAATCTGCTAGTTCATTTTCAATAAATAAATAATGTAGAATAATAGATAAACTTTGCCACAGATACCTCTCATCTTCTGTGTTCAAGAAATCTAAACAAAGCCCCAACAAATCTTTGGAGCAAAGGCCCAAAAGTCAGATAAAGTTTTTTGTTTAACTAGTACTTTAACTAATTTCAAAAGTCAATAGAATGGGTTTTGCATCAGCATGCATTTTCTGAACTGTTAGAAGCACAAAACCCTTATGTCTGGCACTATTTACTTACTATAATCTCAAGTAACTTACCAGAGAATTAAAACTTTTTTGAGGGACATGGCAAAGATATGTGACAAGCGCAGGACAGTCTGTAAAATTCTGGATAGGTGAGAGTTATGGGTATACACAAGTATGCTTTTTTGATAAGAATCATCGTTATTAAATCATCACTTATGACATAGGAGATCATACACTTATATAAATGAAAACAAACCATATCGACATGTTTTTAGTTGCAAACATTATACATCACTTATAATCTTATCCAGTCTTTGTCAGTCAAAGATGACATAGCCCATTCAGATTCTGCTTCCTTTAAACCTCATTCCTCCTCCATAACGTTATTCGGCATGGTATTGTTCCCACAACTCATATTTTTTCCCATGTAATTTGCTGCTGCCCTTTTCTAAAGATCCTAATTCCACTTTGTTATCTCTGTTACTATATTCACTATTTCTAGTACAGTTGGTTTAAACATTCATTTCCATTTTCAAGTAATTATTTTTTGGCAGCCACCATAATTAGACTCAGCAAGGCCTTACCAAGTCTAGGCAATTCCGATTCTGTATCATAGCTAAAAAAAAAACTATTTCCTTAGTTATACCAGTTTGCTCATCCAGTATTACTGATAGAGTAGTCTGCAGTAGTCTACATGGAATTTTTAAAGTCAGCCAGCCCATTACATTCTCAAAAAACATGTTCCCAGCACCTCTTTCTTCCCCATCACACCTCCACCATTTGTTGTCTACCTGAGGAAAAATTATTTGGAGTCTATGAGAGGTGCATACATTTTCCTTAAAAAAAGTTTGATAGGGTTGGGAGGGTGGCCTAATGGTTAAGGTATTTGCCTTGCAAACACAAGGTGCAGGGTTTGAGTCTCACAAGGGATAATTGGCTAGGCTTAAATGGCTCACAAGGGCAGTTAGCTTAGTACTAATCTATGAACCTATCGGCAAAACTGAATATGCCAGGTTAAATACTGCTTTATTATCTGGGCTAATGTTCATTTTTATTGTAAAATATTAATAATTTTGCTGTTATTAAACTATTTTCTATATATATAAACTAGTTGAGTATCCCTGAAGGTAAATAGGACAAAGAAGGCACTATCTTTAATATGATTCCGACATAACAATACAGTCAGTACGCTGGAGTTAAACCTGCCTTCCAACATGTTAATCATGGCATGGAGTAAATCTGACTATTGTCACTGCTGTCAACATGTCAGGCTAAATTTAATTTTTCCATCAATCACAATATTGAATGAACTTCAAAGTAATAATTGAGTACCCATGCCATAGACCCATCCCTTTATATCCAAGCTCGCACAAAACTCAACCTGTAAAGGAAGGTCTTAGAATCAACTAATTTAGAACTATGCTAGGTATACATATAGGGTTTGCTTCTGTTGTTGGTTACCCTTGGTTAACCTTCTAAACTTAACTAGCTGACCTTTTCTGCAGGACAGTCCTGATTTAAGAAGTTGTGTCCTGAAGAAGAAACATGAAAAAAGCCTAAGGTCCTAATATGGTAAAAAAAAAAAAATATATATATATATATATATATATATATATATATATATATATTTTTTTTTTAACTTTTTTCTAAATGTTGAAGTAAAGCATGATTCTCTATATCAGTCAGCATAGTATTAAACTAATCAACACAAACAGTGATATAATAGAACCTCTTTATTTTTGTAATAAATTCAAAATAAATCATTTAAATGGGTGGAAAGCATAGTCCATCCTATAATATTTGATGTTTCTGTAATAAATGTCTCACTTTGCACATCTGAAAAGGTGGGCCTTTATTTAAACCAAGGCGTGTGTGTGTGCACGCGTGCGTGTGTGTGTGTGTGTGTGTGTGTGTGTGTGTGTGTGTGTGTGTGTGTGTGTGTGTGTGTGTGTGCGCGTGTGCGCTCAGATAAAATTTCATTTGTTTTACTCATTTATGTATTTATTTATTTGATATTTGATTACCGGGAAAGTCAGACTAGGCACAAAACCCATTTTCAGAGGAGCCTCGGGGAGAAAAGCTCTACAATCATAAGGCAGAATTACAGAGCTATAAAAACTAAGAGATAGAGCAAATCATATCTTACATAGCTACAAGCAGTACAAGAATTAGTACTTGGGTATGTAGACATAAAAGCTAAAATACATAGATAGATACCCTTGTTGCTTGTCCACAGCAAAATTATAACACAGAATTTGCAGTGACAATAAAATGTTTCATGTGAAAAATTTGATTAAATAAGACAGGTTAGCATACAATTTTGGGATAGTCATAGTTGGTATCTCAGTTAGTAGAGTATCGGAACAGCAGAGGAAGGAATAGTTGGTGTCTCAGTAGAGTGTCAGAACAGCTGAAGGAAGGAATAGTTGGTGACTCAGTTGAGAATCAGAACAGCTGTAGGAAAGGTTACAGTGATGAAGTGTTAAGCAGCAGGAGGGTAGTGCAGTAAGTTTGGGCAGTATGAAGAAGCAGGGAGTAAGTATGAGAGTATTAGAAGGAAAGGTTAGACGGAGAAAGTAATAAGCAACAGTAGGGAAGAGCAGTAAGATTCGGCAGTATGCGGCAGTAGTAGTAGTTACTCAGAGCAGGAGGATGGGCATATCCAGTTATTGGATAAGAGTTTTTTGAGTATTTTTGTAAGTGATTAGTGTTAATTGTAGATCTCATAGTATGAGGGAGAGTGTTCCAGGTTTTGGCTATGTGATATGAGTAAAGAGAGTCTCCTGCAGTATTACTGGGTTTTCTATTAAAAGCTTATATGTACAAAAACATTTTTCCCTCTGCTTGTGAAATAAGGAAGCAGGCTGCTGCACACAGTAAACAGTAACTTCTTTCTGTCTGCCTATGTCTGAGGTCATAGGGCAAGTCAGATTTGTCATGGCTGATCAAACACTGATGGTGGAGATGCAGGGCCTAAAGAAAGATGTAATTCTCTGCATGGGAGAGCTTGCTTTTTTTAATTGTTTTTCACATTGTCACATCCTGCTCTGAAATAGAACAATAAAAGTATGTGAGAGCAGTCACATCCCTATTTCACATATACATACTTTATTTATAGTGTAAGATGCTTATGTAGCATGAATTATATAGCCTTGCTCTAACTATGGAGGGATTAAAAGATGTCATGGATGCTTCTGAATACTACAACATAACTAAAAATTTACTGAGAAATCCATAGGCAAATGTAGAGGCATAGTTACAGGTAATATAAAATCTTGGCAAATACACTTTATTTTATTTATTTAACATTTGTTTACAGGGAAAGTCTGACTGGAACAGAGCCCATTTTCAGCAGAGGCCCTGGGAGAAAAGCTCCAGACACATGTCTTTGGAATAGGGAGGAAGCCAGACCACCTGGAGGAAACCCACGCAAATGCAAGGATGACATGCAGACTTCACACAGAACACACCTCACCTGAGAATTGAACTGAAGAACCTCTTGCTGTTTGGCAACAATGCTAACAGCTGCACCACTGTGTCACCCACTTGCTTTTGTAACAAGACTTTTTCAGTGAAAAGACCTGCTCGCCAAACTTTCCAAAAACCCTGGTAGTTGGCTTCTATGCAATTTTCTGTGGTGCAATGAAATCCACTAAAGACTGTGACAGCGTACATTGCAAAATTCTGAAGTTTGCAGCACTCATGTTAATGAGGCACCAGCTAAGGAAATAAGCTCCGACTCTCTTTCTCTCCACCTTGGATTTCCAAAAAGCTTGTTTCTCAGATTGATGTTATTTAATATTGTATTTACCTCCATTCCTAAATTTAAGACATGTTGGATAAACAAACAGTCAGATGATTGTATGATCAGGTTCACTGTACAAAATTAATCTACTATTGAACATTTAAATTCTTGCATATGATTGGACACACAACATAGGTATACATTTTAGTTTAGACAAATGAATCATAATGTAGTTTGAAAGGCCTGCACTTCACACACCTGTGTACCTACTAGAATATCTGCTTAAGGAAGTAATTAAATTTAAGTACCTGGGATTAACCATGACCACTAATCTTTCCTTTGGAACACATGCTCAGCCAATAAGTTATAAACCTATGTGTCAAATGGGATTCATGTTTGAAAATCTTAGCACAAAAATGACATGTGACTTACCAGTTACATAGCAAGGGTGGGGAAAAGGGGGTAACCTGTCTAGGCACAAAGTGTTAGAGTGCACGATTGAGAGTTCATGTGCGATTTGGGAATGAGTTCCTGCAGAGTGCATTACTTTTCTGTGTACCAAAATGCTGGCACAGAAAGCCAGTTCAGCATTCTTTTTTGTTTCTCGTCACTCAAATAGCTGAAGGGGTATGGACTGCCCACCGAAGAAGCTGATGCAGCAGTCGACAAGCCGATCTCCTTTGATTTAATTTTTCTTTTTGCTCTTCACTTGAAGAGTTGATGGTCGCATGATTTCCTGCTGTAGGAAGCTGCTGCGCCAATACAATAAGCCGAGGTCCCTTTTTTTGTTTTGTTCTCAGTTGAAAGGTGGTACTTTGGGGACCAGCACTGGATGCTAGTTGACCACCTATGGCTGTATGTCTTATGTTATTATGTAAAATGTATATATACACAATGAATGCCAGTTGAATTCTCTTGAAGGAGTGCAAAGAAAATTCACCAAGATGATTTTACTTCAGAAAGACTACAGTTACAATAATAGATGCAAATACTTCAATTTATATACTATTCATTATTGTTACGTATGTGGTAAATTAAGATTTGCCAGCAACGTCTTTCACAACTCTAGTTTAAAAGATATATTGTAAATAAAAATGTACAGTTGTAGTCTAACATGGAAATGGGAGGCTATGAAGTTTGATTTAGGTACTATGTGGACACAATTATATCACTCGTACTTAAATCAATTAGTGGTAATATTATGTAATACATTACCACTTCAGATTAGGGGCAGTAAGAACTTAAAGACACCAGCCATCTGTGGTTCATGGGCTGGTGACAAATTGTTTTATCAAGAAATTTTAGAGTCAGCATTACTAGATGGCCATAAGTTATTAACATTGGTACACAACTCATGAGACCTCCTGAATTCCAGGTTTATTTATTGTGGTCATAACCAAAGATGTGCTAATAGGCTCAATCAGTGATATGGACTCACATATGCACATAAGAAACACACTGTGCATGTGAGGATGGGACAATGATCCCTGCAGAGATGTGAGGAAATGTAGTATAGTTAGTGTAGTGCTCCATGTATGGTCTAAACTGTTTTTTTTTATTATTTTATTTTTTTATTTTTTTTAATCTAAAACCTAAGTGCCATAGTGCTCTCTGCAGGAGCTAAACTGTAGCAACTGTTTGCTACATGTAAAGCAAACAGTTTCCTGCAGTTTAAAATAAATATTTTGTTAACATATTAAAAGGAGAAGAAGGAGGCTTGGGGCAGGGCATAGAAATGGTAAGTAATTGATTGGGGAAGGATGGAGGGGTCATGCAATTTATTTGACTACCTGGTTGGTTGACCAGTAGAAAGAGTTAACTGATTGGCTGGGACCTGTTATATATTGCAAATCATTACATTTTGATAACTTGCATGTGTCTTAAGATAATTGTGACTGAGCAGATCAACTCTTATGTTTATGAAATGCATATTGTACATATGCTAGTCGAATATGCATTTCATAAACATAAGAGTTGACCTGCTCAGTCACAATTATCTTAAGACACATGCAAGTTATCAAAATGTAATGATTTTACATGTTCATAGGTTCATAGCATGTATTAGGACAGTAATACAGAACATGGGACACAGAAATACTGAGGTTGCCACTTTTTTGTTCTGAGCTGGACCTAGCAAAGCCCTGAGGTTGCTGCTTTTTTGTACTGAGCTGGACCTAGCTGCCAAGCTGTAGTGATAAACAGGACAGTGGCTTGAGAAGTTCAGTTGCATGCATTATTAGCTCATTAGATTGCATAACAAAGAGTACTGTTATCTTGTTTTTCTTGGTGGGGGGGGGGGTTGTTTGTATAGAGGTGAAGAGGATGGAGTGTTGTGCCTGCGTGTTTATCATGGATGCACATTTCTTGTGGTGTATTGTTATTTTTGTATTTTACGGGTAAGAGGGTTTGTTGTTTTACCTCATGCATATGTTGTGGACCTAGAATGATTGTGCTGCAATCCCAAGCGTAACCTGGATAACTGGATGGGAAACTGGAAATACCCTCCTGGGATTCCACTAGTTTCCCTGCTGGACAGGGGCTCTGAGTGCTGACTTGTCTAAACATGGGCTAAACTCTTGACTAGGTTTATAAGGGCCTCAGGGTCAACAGCCTAGTAACCACCTATGATCCATTGATCTATTGATTGACAATGGTCACATGGCTCAGTGTTGCAGATGTAGCTGTTGCAACCACTTTCTCAAGACCTACACAATTTTGTATTGATATGTATAGTTTTAATGCATGTTGTTGGATAATAGGTGACTTGCAAGGTGCCACAGATGCAGTACACCACAGAGAGGCATGACGTTTTATACACAACACTGCATTGTCCACATCTCCTTCAACATACCTGAACACACCTTCCAGGTAATGGTATTTCTGACTCTTCACTCATGCTTGCACATTCATGTCATATGACTGACTATATTATACTACATGTAGGCAGTAGTTTGTAATGTGCCATCACATCATATTTCTTGTATGCTTAATGTATTTCTCCGTAATGCTCAGAAAGGTCATAACCTGCATTTGTTTCATGTTCTTTCTTTTCTTTTCTTCACCGCTCTCTCCTCCCTCCCTCTATTCCACTCTCTCCTCCCTCCCTCTATTCCACTCTCTCCTCCCTTCTTCTATTCCACTCTCTCCTCCCTCCCTCTATCCCACTCTTTCCTCCCTCCCTCTATTCCACTCTCTCCTCCCTTCTTCTATTCCACTCTCTCCTCCCTCCCTCTATCCCACTCTCTCCTCCCTCCCTCTATTGCTATGCTGTTTTCTTTTTCACCTTTCTTGTTTCATTTCTCTCCATTTACATTGACATTTCTACAGCACCTGCCATGGCTGTGCCATTAGTGCACCTAAGGCCATTCCTTCACTGGTTCCAGCCATCCTCTGCATTCACTTCACCGGGTTTGAGACCATCCTCCCCACTGGGTGTAGCAGGAGGGAGTTATCACTAAATTATGGAAATAGTATTTTGTACCGATTATTAATCCTCATGTTTGGAGCTATTCACCTGCAACAAATACAGTTTGTTGTCAGTACAGTGACTTTTAAGTTCAAATACTGTGGTACTAAAGCATTCAACCCTAATGGCTTTGACTATTGTATGCTATGTGGACAGCAGAGATTGATCAGGCTCTACATGTGTTATTATTTCATAATGGCTGTGTCTGGTAAACTTAGTGCTGAAAAACTTGCACTAAAAATATCCAGTGCCCTAGTTATATTTCTAAAACTCATGTCTTTACTGTATGCATCAATATCTTTCCTGTATTTCCTTACCTCTCTGAGACACTTACATAGATGTCCAATCACATGTTTTCTTTCTACAACTCAGGCCCAAATTATGGCTGCCCAGAGGCATCAACAGAGAAGAAAATGTAATTAGATACCCATCAACCCTCTTTGTAGATGGAATTGCTAGGTCTGGTGCTCAGCGAAAGAGTCATGGTTGCTACCACTAGAAGTTCTAGGAAAAACAAACTGCCATGAAATGTATCCATTAACATCAGATGTTATCTGAGCAGACCTGCCTAAAAATCAAGCTGGGCTACATTGTATGAAGAAAGACAATTATGTCTCCTGAGCTGTACTTAAAGTAACCAACTTAGTTCTTCATAGCTAATTGTACTAAAGCCTTTTCCATCACATTGGTGAGATAGAATTAAGCATTGTTCCAGAATAAGTAGAAGAAAATTGTCCTGCTTGTTTTTTCAGTAAACTTTGCTCTTATTTCTACCCCTCACTTTACTGACATTCACATTAATACCATTTGGCAAATCATATCCCCAACTGCTTTTTTAAGTGACGGAACGGCAAGCATAGATAATGTAGGATTAAAATAATAAGAGAAGGGTACATCAGTGTGCCTTCTAAAAGTAATGTTCCATTTGTGTAGACATTTTGTTATTTTTGTAACATTACTGCAGCACACTTGCATTTAGTGCAGAAGGGTTCTATTCCTACACCAGGTAGATGATTGATGACACTGTAGTGCAACATAAGGTGCATGTGGCACTCCTGAGAGTGACATCCCTGTTATAAGATGTTAAACCAAGGCCCTATCTACTTTAGATGGTGGCAGCTCACGTGGATGTAAAAAATCCTATGACACGAATCAAAAAGAGTAGGGAAAGTTTCCCAAAGCCCTACCCAAATGTGCCCTAGTAGTTTAAAATACCAATGTCAAATCTCTCATGAAAATAAGCTGTTAGCCTAGTAGGACTAACCCAGATAGCAAAGGATAAATACAAACAAATATAAAATAAAAAAGTGGATAAAAATATCCCTTCTAAGTCCTATTTCCAGGCATACCTCAGACAACACATTTAGTCTCAGATGTTCAGTTTAATATTCCTGTGGGAACCAAGATACAGATCCTGAAAAGCAGATGTGGTGGAGGTCTGGACAGTCCAATCATCATGAAAAGAAAAGGCGTGGGCTGGACATCTTAAGCATCCTGAAAAACAGGATACTGACACTGTGCAAACATTATGTAGGAGTGAAGAATGAAGCTACACATATACCGATGCACATGCATGCAAACATCGAGCGCCCAAACACACACACACAGACACACACACACACACACACACACACACACACACACACACACACTAAAGAAACTAAATAAGATGTTTGACATGATATTTACAGGTCGATAACATTGATCATGCAGGGGGCATACATAAGCACGTAAGATATATAACAATTAGAAAAGACGTAAACACTCAGTAGTTTGCAAAGCAGATTTATAAATATGGAAACTGTCTTTTCTCCTCAGATAGGCATAAAACTCTTTGCATTTCCTTAATCTTAACAGTTTTCTTTTCTTTGTTCGTAAATAGATATACATTTTGTAGAAATGATCTGCAGTTGATTATTCATGCAACGTCTTTAGCTTCTAGCAATTCGTCACAGAAGGAAATCATCAACAGTTGCACGTGCCACATTGACTTTGTTCTGCACAATAAATATTAATTTCCTGGTTCCAGACCAAATGTTAGTTTGGTAAAAACCTAAAGTTGTTTACAGTTGTGTACCTTGTGAAATGGTAGCCCATGAAATAACAAAGGTGCCGTTGTGACCTTGATGACAGAGCTGAGATGTTTCTGTTGTACATCTAGATATCATGCATACTGAACTTTTTGTAGAGGTGAGCCTACTGAGAGAGACAATGAACCAGCGAGATGCAAACACGTGCACAGAAAGATGTGTGGTAACATGGCGATAGTAGTAGAAACAGCATACACTAGCATTAAAAACAAAAAAATTAACATTTAAAAAGCTGTCCAATTTTATGAACAAGATGACTAAAGAAAGATTACACAGTAAATAAGTGACACATGACAGCTACTAGTTCATAGGTTGTACCATTCCTTTGTACACCTTATTCTTCACCTTCTTTGCATTCTTCTGTCATACACTATGCCTGACACTCTGAGCCATTTGGCTGAAGCCCCCCTGATTCCACCTTTCACCCCCTCACTCTCCTCAACCCCTTTTCTCAGATATTCGTAGCTGTTAACCTTTTCCACTATTTTCTCGTATATCTCAATTTTCAGCTTAAATAAGCTGTGAGAAGTGGTAAAGGATTAGCATAATAGTTAAGGTGTTTACCTCACAGACACGGGGTACAAGGTTTGTTTCAAACCTTTGAAAGGGAAATTGACTGGGCTTAAATGGCCCACAAGAATAGATAGCCTAGTACCTGCCAAAGTGTCTTGTCTGTACACAGTTTCATCCCACGTGATTCAGCTTTGTATTCTATTACCCTGTCATTTATTGAAGTTGTTGCTCTGAGTTTGCTTGTATAGCCACATCGTCTGCATGTAGCATCTTTGTTGATCTGTCTCCTATAACCTATTTGGTCATGTAGTCCATCAGTACTAAAAACAGGAGTAGTCTCAGAGCTGAACTGTGATGCACATTCACTCTAACTGGGACCCCCTCTCTATGTCCAAACACTGTTCATCCTTGAGTGAATGGTTCCCTGTATATAACCATCACTGGACTGCCAAAATCAGCTTTATTGAGACCTTGTCATGTTCTTTCTCCATGATTATGAATGGTGAGTTGGGCTTCTTTTTCTTCATCATCTCTGATTATTTCTCCATTGTCTGTCTCACTGAAAACATCAGATTGGTTATGCTACATCCTGATCTTAATGCAGACTGCACTTGTCCCAGCTTACCTTCTACCATAGTGCATACCAAGAACAGTAAATAAAGGCAAACGTTAGAGTAGCCTGGATTCCAGAAACTCAATGAGGCAATCAATGTTTGTAAAAATTTAATCCGTAGATAAACTAAAAACACTTAATAACAATAAAAATACGTAACCATATGAAAGTGCTACAGGTTAAGTGCTTTCATCCACTCCAGTTGTGGACTTCATCAGAACGTGTAGCACAATTAATCTGTCAGTTTAAATACATAGTTTTTGGCACCAATGGGTTAGTTTTTAAAACAATTAAAGCTGTAGCTACCTAATTTCAATAATATACTACTGCTTAACTAAACAATAATACTGTTGCATCATCACAAATATTTCATATACTTTCCATCCTAATAAATACATCAATCAAATTTTTAAGCATCCTATAACTAAGTTATTAATTCCAAATTCTCATGCCCTAGTTGCTAAAATGGGCTTAACCGGAATATTGTCATTTAATCCTGGGGGGGGTAGTTGCATCTAGTAGCAATTGCCACTTTACTTCTTTTAATCCCAGAATTGCCTTAATATTCCCCCATCTCGGATTCTCCTTAACTTGTTCTATAATACCAAATTTAAAACAGTGATTATTCCCCCACTTCTCAATATGCCTATACAAGGCATTATTTTTATCCTGTTTCCTAATCTTGTATAAATTATCATAAATCAGATTTTTAAGACACCTATCAGTTTTCCCCACATAATATCCTGAACATTTAGTTAAATATATCATGTTTGGTGTTACAATTTCCAAATGTAACCGTAGTTCTATTACTATTTGCCAAAACTATCTTATCTTCCTGTAGTATAGCATGGCATTGTCCACATGTCCCACACTTTCTAGTGTGGCCCAACCTATTATTCATTCTAATAATCTCCCCATGCTGTTACAAGGTGCTCTTTACATTATGTCCAGTCTTATAAACATACACGGGACTCTCTCCCACAATTTGTGTGATATTTCCATCAGTTGTAATGATGTTCCAATTGTGCATAATAACTTTCTTAACCTCAATTACATGAGGACCATATTCTAGTATGCAAGAATGATTAAAGTGTGTGTCGCTATCGTCAGTTGTAGTACTTAGGGGAAGATTCTGTAACATTCACATACCTAACAAGGGTTTGTATTTATCTCCACATTCGCTTATAACATATCTAGTAATATCATAAATTAGCCCTTTGGGGTATCCCTTTCACTAAACATTTTGCCAATAAAATTAATTTATTGCACTATATCCTCATATTGTGAAGTCATTCGGGCAGCTCTAATACACTGCCCTTTCAATATATTTTTCACTAAACCTCTTGGATGATTGCTAGAATATTCCAAGTAGGTATTGCTAAATGTATCTTTCCTATGAATGCAAGACTTAAAACCAGAGGGTGTGTGACTAATCAATGTATTCAAATATGTTATACTATTCAAATTGTAATTATAGGTGAATTTTAGTTATACGCTAGTATTATTTAGAAATTCCATAAATTGCTTGAATCTGTCTAGGGAATCATCCCACAGGATGAAAATATCATCTAAAAAGCGAGTGTAGTATCTAATACTATCCATATACTCGCTTGTAAAGACATATTTATCTTCCCAATCAAGCATGACCAGGTTGGCAAAGATGGGTGCACAAGCGGCTCCCATCGCTACCCATCTGTTCTGCCTGTAATGTTCACCTATTCAACTATATAGTGCATATCCATGAATCATCCTGTCCAGAGCTTTCATTCAGAGCGACAAGAGTTCAATAACTCTGTGCTGCCCATAGTTGTGCACATCCCCTTTGTCTGGGATATCCTCTCTTTTCATACCTCACCAGATTCCTTCTGGAGACACTTTTCCCCTGGCACGCTCATCATGTTGATTATATGCACCATGACTTCATCTCAGCGTACTGCATTCCTTGACTTCACCTTGCTTACTGCACTTTGTACCTCCTCGAATTGGCGTCTTCTTCTCCTTATATTGTAAGCTGTTCACTTTGAAGCTTCATGAAGTACTCCTTCCATCTGCTATTGATGCAATAAAGTTTTCCACAAAGTTGCAGAAATTTAGCCAAGCGTGGTGCCCCATGGCTATAGGTGTTTGTCTGCTGCCCAAACCACTCCATAAACCGCATTATGCAGCAGTTTCATGGAGAAGTTAGCCACCTGTGACTGTCTGTTTTTCAATGTCTGATATGACAGTGTTTGCTTCAGGGACTCTGGAGTTTGTTCACCTAGATCTCTATGGAACTTTCCCATATTGTGATATAGCTTAGCACTTGGAGCACAAGGGTGCCTGATGTGTAAGCTCACTTCTTCATGTAGTTAACCATCCTATAGTTCTTGTTTTGAGGATGAACAGAAGAACTCTCATTGTAAAATTATCTTTTGGTAAAGCTGTAATAATAATACAATCCATCACTGCAACTTTGCTCCAGTTGGGTCTGTCCTTAGGTGGTTAGAAATCTTGTCTGGTCTCCTTGGGTTACAGTCAATGATATTTGATTTCTTCTGTGCACTCTGTCCTGCCTGGCCCATCATGTGATTGGTAAGAGGGATCATCCAGGAAGTAGAAGATGCAAATATGAATGCCTCAAAGATAACCTCCTTATCTAGGAAGGGGGGGGGGGTCAGGTACTCCTCTGCCTCATCAACTCTAAAATGTCAGCAAATCTGGTGCCTTCAGAAAGGAATTGTGGGACATCTTCCCCTTCATCAAGATTGGTGTTTGGTGTTAAGAGATTCTGTGGGGAATTCAGGATGCCTCCTTGCATGTGTACTTCAATGGAGGCAAGGGAAGGGAACCTTCTGAAGCTCCCAAAGATCCTGAGTTCCCTGTTGAATAAAGGGTTTAAGACTCTTCCCTTGGGTGATGAGGGCTCAAGATCACTGAATGAATAATGCTGAGCTGGGAAAGAAACAGTGCAGCATCTACTGCCTGCATGAATACACAGACAAATGCTCTTTTCAAAAAATTCAAAAGCCATCGCAGAGCTCATCAGCCTCAAGGATATCCATATCAGAGCAGTAACTGTCCCAAATGAGGATGACATTGATGGACCACAGGAAAGAGACCCTAATGCTCTTTGCCTGCCTGGCTCTGACAGTGAGATCAGATCAGACATCTCAAATGAAGAAAACCCAGCATTAAAAATGACACCAAAGATGAAGCTCAGGAATCTGACTCTGACACAAGGAGCTGGTGCTGAGACACACCATGACACTGACAGAATTGACCTTGAATATGTCAGATGCTGTGGGATAGACAGAGATAGATCCAATCCAGTTGGTATTGATGTACACCTTACAAACACAAGGTGCAGGGTTTGAGTCTCACAAGGGATAATTGGCTAGGCTTAAAATGGCTTGCAAAAGCAGTTAGCCTAGTACTATTCTATGAACCTATGAAGGATGCACCTTGATAGCTAATGGCTCTGACATCTCTGGCAACTAGACCTATGCTGAGGAAGAAGCATTATGAACAGGAGTCCGAGATCCAACCAATCCACTCTGGAAAAAGATGGGTCTGGGGTGACCCACATATCTATCTAGGCTTTGACAAAGGCCCTCATCATGCAATCCCAGTCAATGTGCGAAACAGTCTGGACAGATCTGTCAGACCTAAAAGTCCTGTTTCTCTTCCTTTTTATCGCCTTTATCCTGACATGGTAAAATGATTTTTAAAATTTATTTGCTCTTTTGCCCCTATAATGAGCAGGGCCCAAAGGCCTTACAATTATCACACAATGCTGTTAATTGCTTCATTTCCAGGCATATCACATACAAATCATAGGTATCCTGGGCAGGATTTTACAAATTTCTTAAAGCCTGAAGCCTTGTCCATTGTAGTAATCCTATAAAAAAATTATGAAAAATAGCAACAACAATAAAATAATAATAATAATAATAACAACAACAGTAATTTTAACACTGAACTGGAGAAATATTTCAGAGCCAAAAAACTGTACTAGGCCCACAGCCTAGTTGGAAGAGAGATAAGGATCAAAAAGTCTTTTTTTATAGCTGTATGATAAAAGAAAGGAGAAAGAGAAGAAAAAATGACTCAAACTATTTAAAATGAGATGAAAATATACTTAGTTGAACTCTGGAGGTCCCATATGGTCACTTGAGTGACAAATGAGATCTAAGAGCTTCGTAGGAGATCAGGTATTTTGTGGGAAAAGGGAAGGAGCTCAGGTACCGAAGTAGCTAAACATCCTGCGTTAGATCTGCTCGATAGTGGACATCCTATCAGTCAAAATGAATGGATGGAAAAATGTAAGATCACAGCACTTTTGCATGATTACTATCTCAGTTTCCATTATGCAATTCTGGTCAAAATCTTTCTGAAACCCATCCTACAAACAAAAGTGAAAAGGTATAAATAAGTACAGCATAGGTACTAAAGGTATAAATAAGTATAGTATAGGTACTAAAGGTATAAATAAGTACAGCATAGGTACTAAAGGTAAAAATAAGTAGCATAGGTGCTAAAGGTATAAGTACAGCATAGGTACTAAAGGTATAAATAAGTACAGCATAGGTACTAAAGGTATAAATAAGTATAGTATAGGTACTAAAGGTATAAATAAGTACAGCATAGGTACTAAAGGTAAAAATAAGTATAGCATAGGTACTAAAGGTATAAGTACAGCATAGGTACTAAAGGTATAAATAAGTACAGCATAGGTACTAAAGGTAAAATAAGTATAGCATAGGTACTAAAGGTATAAGTATAGCATAGGTACTAAAGGTATAAGTACAGCATAGGTACTAAAGGTATAAATAAGTACAGCATAGGTACTAAAGGTATAAATAAGTACAGCATAGGTACTAAAGGTATAAATAAGTATAGCATAGGTACTAAAGGCATAAATAAGTATAGCATAGGTACTAAAGGTATAAGTACAGCATAGGTACTAAAGGTATAAATAAGTACAGCATAGGTACTAAAGGTATAAATAAGTACAGCATAGGTACTAAAGGTATAAATAAGTATAGCATAGGTACTAAAGGTATAAATAAGTACAGCATAGGTACTAAAGGTAAAAATAAGTATAGCATAGGTACTAAAGGTAGAAATAAGTATAACATAGGTACTAAAGGTATAAATAAGTAAAGCATAGGTACTAAAGGTATAAATAAGTATAGCATAGGTACTAAAGGTATTAATAAGTATAACATAGGTACTAAAGGTATAAGTACAGCATAGTTACTAAAGGTATAAGTACAGCATAGGTACTAAAGGTATAAATAAGTACAGCATAGGTACTAAAGGTATAAATAAGTATAGCATAGGTACTAAAGGTATAAATATGTACAGCATAGTTACTAAAGGTATAAGTACAGCATAGGTACTAAAGGTATAAATAAGTATAACATAGGTACTAAAGGTATAAATAAGTAAAGCATAGGTACTAAAGGTATAAATAAGTATAGCATAGGTACTAAAGGTATTAATAAGTATAACATAGGTACTAAAGGTATAAGTACAGCATAGGTACTAAAGGTATAAATAACTATAACATAGGCACTAAAGGTATAAATAAGTACAGCATAGGTACTAAAGGTATAAATAAGTACAGCATAGGTACTAAAGGTATACATAAGTACAGCATAGTTACTAAAGGTATAAGTACAGCATAGGTACTAAAGGTATAAGTAAGTCCAGCATAGGTACTAAAGGTATAAGTACAGCATAGGTACTAAAGGTATAAGTACAGCATAGGTACTAAAGGTATAAATAAGTACAGCATAGGTACTAAGGGTATAAATAAGTACAGCATAGGTACTAAAGGTATAAGTACAGCATAGTTACTAAAGGTATAAGTACAGCATAAATACCAAAGGTATAAGTACAGCATAGGTACTAAAGGTATAAATAAGTACAGCATAGGTACTAAAGGTATAAGTACAGCATAGGTACTAAAGGTATAAATAAGTACAGCATAGGTACTAAGAGTATAAATAAGTACAGCATAGGTACTAAAGGTATAAGTACAGCATAGGTACTAAAGGTATAAGTACAGCATAGATACTAAAGGTATAAGTACAGCATAGGTACTAAAGGTATAAGTACAGCATAGGTACTAAAGGTATAAATAAGTATAGCATAGGTACTAAAGGTATAAATAAGTACAGCATAGGTACTAAAGGTATAAATAAGTATAGCATAGGTACTAAAGGTATACATAAGTATAGCATAGGTACTAAAGGTATAAATAAGTACAACATAGGTACTAAAGGTATAAATATGTACAGCATAGGTACTAAAGGTATAAATAAGTATAACATAGGTACTAAAGGTATAAATAAGTATAACATAGGTACTAAAGGTATAAATAACTACAGCATAGGTACTAAAGGTATAAATAAGTATAACATAGGTAATAAAGGTATAAATAAGTATAGCACAGGTACTAAAGGTATAAATAAGTACAGCATAGTTACTAAGGGTATAAATAAGTATAGCTTAGGTACTAAAGGTATAAATAAGTACAGCATAGTTACTAAAGGTATAAGTACAGCATAGGTACTAAAGGTATAAATAAGTACAGCATAGGTACTAAAGGTATAAATAAGTATAGCATAGGTACTAAAGGTATAAATAAGTACAGCATAGTTACTAAAGGTATAAGTACAGCATAGGTATTAAAGGTATAAATAAGTATAGCATAGGTACTAAAGGTATAAATAAGTACAGCATAGGTACTAAGGGTATAAATAAGTACAGCATAGGTACTAAAGGTATAAATAAGTATAGCATATGTACTAAAGGTATAAATAAGTACAGCATAGGTACTAAGGGTATAAATAAGTATAGCTTAGGTACTAAAGGTATAAATAAGTACAGCATAGTTACTAAAGGTATAAGTACAGCATAGATACTAAAGGTATAAGTACAGCATAGGTACTAAAGGTATAAGTAAGTCCAACATAGGTACTAAAGGTATAAGTACAGCATAGGTACTAAAGGTATAAGTACAGCATAGGTACTAAAGGTATAAATAAGTACAGCATAGGTACTAAAGGTATAAGTACAGCATAGGTACTAAAGGTATAAGTAAGTCCAGCATAGGTACTAAAGGTATAAGTACAGCATAGGTACTAAAGGTATAAGTAAGTCCAGCATAGGTACTAAAGGTATAAGTACAGCATAGGTACCTAAGTACAAGATAATAGATTTCTAATGCTGCTGCTGTCATCTGTTTATTTATTTATATGGCTTCAAATAATGTTTGGTACTGAGTTTTGTACAGCGGCTCGTAGCAGCAATTCCATCCACAAATGTTGGTGTAAATGGGATGAATATAAATTGTCTTCTGTCTTACATACGTCTTAAAAGTCCCCACAAAATCAAGTATGAAAAGGCATCTACAAATATCCCTTTACCAAAGAAGGAGATACTAAGCAAATCACCTGACCAGACTGTAATCCTAGATCACCCATGGAAAGGGTCACTTGTCTCCAGTAGGCCCAAACACTTAACAAAATATAAAATAAAGAAAGTGACCACAAGACATTTGTACATTTATCCTAAAACAGTAATATATGAGCATACTAGGTTAAAAATGCACAGCGACACATGTGCCTTTAATAATGTACTTTAGCCAGTAGTTGAGTCTTCACTGGACACAAGCACGCAGTTCATCCTTGTCCTGGTTTATGTTCTCAGACATTTAACTTGTCAAGAGTCTACAATGCTATTCCTAC